>NC_133334.1:16809150-17409150 GCF_042186555.1 Aquarana catesbeiana | reverse complement strand
TGATCCTTTGAATATATTACCATCAACACACAAAGAGTCAAAGTAAACATTTAGGAAAGGCTCATTTTTGTTTCAGCATTACTTGATTTCATGAGTTTGGTGTTGAGGGACTCAAGTGGCCTGCACAGAACTCTGATCCTAATATTATTTATCAGTTCATCACATGGTTTCCAGAAAGCCCACAGGAGACAGAAGGTGCCTTAGAGATATAAAAACGTAATGTCTACCCTAGAAAGAAATGTGGGAGAAAAGACTCTTACATAATTCCTGCTTTATCTTAGGGCAAGAAGAGTCCTTGCCATGAGGGCAATAGTTCTGATAGTTGATAGCTTTGATTACGACATATGAATGACCCACATTTTTAGGACTTTTTTCTATAGAACCTTACCGAATCTCTAACAGCCTTACCTGATTTTTCTTATTTTTCCATTGAGTTAATGTAGAATTAAATGCAAGTTTCTGATAATGTAACCCATCATCACTAAGGAACATCCCAACATCTCTTGTAAACAAACTTCCATTAACAAAAACATGGTTTCGAACAGCAAAATGCGGGATAAATTCTTCATTTCCCTTTCTTTTTCTGACATCTGTTATGTAATAATGTAATATTTTTTTCAAGTGCCAGTTGAACTGCAAAGTAAAAACATTGCTTATTACATTACAAATCACTGTTACTGAATTACTACATTAGGTAGATGAAAACCCAGTAACTAAAATATGTTCACACATTAATAGCATTTCAAAAGTCAATTTCAATTTTTTTTTTATTGAATTTCAAACAAGGATAAACACTGCATAGCAACATAATTACAGTGCAAAACACATAGCTAAAAATGATAAGTGTACAGTGTTATAATATACAAAGAACAAACTATGGACACTGCAGAAAATTAAACAGAGTGAGAAGCAGTGGTGGCCATTCCATTAGGGGAGCCGCCCTCCATCCATGTGTCCGGCCCCCTAATCTACATGCGGGCCGCCGGATTTCAATGTTTTTTTTTTTAAGCACGTGATTAGAGGCATAGACTGAGACTTCAAAAGAGACTTAAAAAAAGGGAGGGCTAGGGGGCGCACAATAGCCAATGTATATTCACTTTTATTTATTATATATTCAATGTATATACAATTATATTGTAAAACTCATTCTCCTCCCGATCCAGATCAGATCGGATTGGCCGCAAGGAGGAAGAGGGAATAGACACGAGGAAGCAGACAGAGAGAACAGCTCGGAGAGAAGCCACATGAGAAATGGGGTAAGTGCAGGACCCCAACTACTGACTGACTGACCATGGCCCCTAGGACCCGGCCGGCTGACCTGGCTGTCCGAACAGGGGGGGTTGGCTTCTGGGTGCCATCCGTGATCCAACCGACGGGGGGGGGTTTGTGTGGTGGGTGTCATGACCTAACCAACCAGGGGGGTGTTGGGGGTTTTGACTGCGGGTGGATAATTTGCCGCCCCCCCAAAAAAGAAAACACCAGCCGCCACTGGTCAGGGCGGGTGGATCGTTTGCCCCCCGTAAAAAAAAATAAATCAGCCGCCAGTGGTGAGAAGGTTGTCTATTGACCCATATGCTTCATGATTGGAAGAATTCTGAGAATGTAAGGGCATTAAATGCTAAAAGACGCTCAAAAGTATAGTTGGAATTGACCAGATTTACTACCTCTGAGACGTTGGAAGATAAGTTTGGTTTCCAAAGTCTAATGCCCCGTACACACGGTCGGATTTTCCGATGGAAAATGTCCGATCGGAGCGTGTTGTCGGAAATTCCGACCGTGTGTGGGCTCCATCGGACATTTTCCATCGGATTTTCTGACACACAAAGTTGGAGAGCAGGAGATAAAATTTTCCGACAACAAAATCCGATCGCGTCAATTCCGACCGTGTGTGGCCTGTTCCGACGCACAAAGTGCCACGCATGCTCAGAAGAAATTCCAAGACGGAACAGCTCATTCTGGTAAACTTAGCGTTCGCAATGGATACAGCGCTTTCGTTACGCTGCAATGTTAAAAATGGTTTAATACAGCGCACTCTCTTCTTCTTTATAATGTGACAAGAATTAAGTAGTTTTGCTGCTCATATTCACACACACTTCTCGCAAAGTTTTATTTTTGTTTTTTTATTGGGATTCCCTGAATATATTGTTATTAGTTGTCACATCTGACAGAATTTTTTTTTTTATTTATTTTTTTTGGGGATTTTAAGCCTTTTTTTTTTTAATATTTGAATTTTTTCAAAGGCTGATCTTTGTTCAATGTTATTTTTATTTTTACTCCAGAATATTTTTGTGTGTGTTTTGTGTGTCAAGTTACCCCAACACCATTGATATCTTTTATTATTTAATCTCAAGGAGATTGTTTGGTGTTGGTGTCCCTTGTTCATTTCACATTGTATATTTGAAATGTACCTGAATCCTCACAAACAAACTGTCCTTTTTGAAGTAAAACACATAGGAGAGTATAATTCAAAACAAAAATCCTTTATTATGGGCTCAGAACCAAACAAAGAGGAAGGCAACACTGGATCAACAGGAGGAATTAGCGAAGCCTGGGACCCCCAGGGCAGACATCAATTCTTGAACATCAAAATTGGTGGCCTGAGGAGTCCATATGTAAGGGAGGGCAGTCTGGTCCAGAATTCGCAGAGATCCGGATAGCAGCAGATGACATGTGTGTCCCCAGGCTGTGGTACCACAAGAGGCTGCATTTTTTGGCCGACCAGACTGGATCCAGGGTCCTCATTTCTGGTCTTCCTTTCACGCTTCATTCCGGGCTGTGGCTGTGCAGTTGGAGATGTGGCAAGAGGAGGAGTAGCACCTGGAGGAGGACTGGGAGGACCTGGAAGAGAAGGAGGAGGAGGACCTGCAGGAGGAGGAGGAGGACCATCGCAAAGGTGTGTCTGAGCTGTCATTTGGCCCCTCATACCTTTGTTAAGAGCCTCCAATATGAGCGCCTCACACAAGATTTGTTGGCCCTCCTCCATCCTCTGCATTTTATATGCAATGACGGCAGCAATGTCCTCCTCCATGGTCTGTCGTGCTCCCAGGACCTCTGTAGCCCTCCAAAAGAGTCCTCGGGTAGCCTCCTCTAGGGCACTCCTCCTACTGCCACTTTCTCTTTCCAGGGGGAATGGAGGGACCTGCAGATCAGCCAGCCAGCTCGGCCCGGCCACCTCCTGGCTGAGACTTCCTGTGTATGAAAAATGGACATGGTTGTAATGTTTTGCTTCATCAATCACAATCCTAAATTAGTACTCCAAACTAACATCTAGTTAACATCATTGATTGGACAAGCAGAAATATTTAGAGGAATGCTATACCTGGCTCAATCTGGGCTCCTCCACATGTTGCCTGGAAGGCCCAGGTTGGGCGTCAGAAGCCTCAGCCGGGGGGGAAAGGAAGCGTGGAAGGAAGACTGGAGAGGGATGGCCTGGGTTCAGTCTGGCCTGCCAGAAAATGCAGCCTGTCGTAGTACAACATCCTGGGGACATAGATGTCATCTGCTGCTCTGGATCTCTGTGAATCCAGGACTTTCTTGCGCTCCCTTAGATATGTGCTCCTCAGGCCACCAATTAATATCTTTAAATAGGTGATGTCTGCCGTGGGGATCACGTGCATCACAATTTCACACAATTGCACCAGTGCTGCCTTCCTCTTTGCTTGGTTCTTGTAATGGGGGTGTTTAATCTCCCACAGACATGGCAGCTCCCTTAAGATATCTATGAATACTGACATGAAGTCATTGTCTTTCACTAAGATATCCATGTTCACTGCAAGACACAACACAAGGCAAAGCCTAATGTCAGACAAAACTCTCCTAATCTTGTTACAATATAGGCTTCAATGTGAAGCAGTATAGACACAAGTTTGTCTCTTACCTTCGTTCTTACGATCGGCGCGTCCAATGCTCCTTCCTCCGCTCACAGATCGTACGTAATACGCACGCGTGTTACGCTTTATACACACTGCACATGCGTGTAACTCCGCCCACCCCTGACGTTCTTTCTAGTCTATTCCTGGCCCCTTTTCATTTGGCGCAGTGGGGGAAGAGCACATGGCGGAGTCACAGCAGGTGCGTGCTAATTGCAGGAACGAGGAGGAGGAGGAGGAAAGCCCGGATCCGGACACGTCCCGATCCAGAAGGAGACGTTTTAAGGCCACAAATATTTCCTTTGGGGAGATGTTGGAGATGGTCGACATCATGAAGAAGTCTGACTATGACGGAAAGTATGGGCCTTACCCCAACCCCAATATCAGAAAGGCCAAGATCATGGCGAAAGTGGTCAAAAGTCTGCAGAAGAATTTCGGGGTACAAAGATCGAAAGATCAGCTCAGGAAGCGGTGGTCGGACCTGAAATTGAGAGAGCCCGAGCACTACCGAAAGATCCGGAGAGTGCTGCAAAAAAGTAAGTAGTTGTGCTGTGTTCCTATTCTTTCTGTCTAAATTGCGTTCGTGCTGCTCCATATGCTTTTCTTAATTGTACAGTTTAAAAGGGCAACTTTAATGTTCATGGGCCCATTATTCGTTCGTATCAAACATTTTTCTTTCGGCCTCTAAAACACCATTGTTTAGGCCATATGCATTTTCCCACATTTTTTTGGGCCTACTTGGATGCCAAATAGTTGTTTGTGTAGATGGGTTTGTTACTAGAATGAAATGCCAACTAGATTGTGTGTAAGGAGAGGACACTGAGCAGCTGTTTTCACATCTGGACACTGGAGTACTAGTGTGGGACACAAGAACACCATTTTTATTATGGGGCCACACAGGTGCTCCAGTGTATACTATAGGGGGGTCTCCATCTGTGAAGCTTGTACTAAACAGGTAAAGTATTGCAGCTTGACAAAGGCCAATAAAAAAAATACATCTTGGAACTCGGCTAAAATAGACAATTGTACCCCACTTCCAAGCAATGTTTCCTATTTCCTATGTTTCCTATTTCTAGTTCTGCCATCAAATATCTGTGTGCTAATTATACCATTTTTGTTTTACATAGGGGAGAAAAGACTCGGAGGACACCCCTCATCCGAGGAGACCATAGACCCTCCACCTCTGGAAGAAGGGGAACTAACACCAACCCAAGAAGAGCAGGAGGAAGAAGAAGATGTGGTGGAGATTGGCACCACAACAGGTGAGTGTCTGCGACCACAGGCTCAGGTAAAAGAGATGGATGGTGGCAGATTTTTGAGACCTGTTTTTGTTTTCTTTCTCTCTTTTTAGGTGATCGTGATGTTGTGGATCCAGAACGTTTCACATCAGAAAGTGCCCAGATCCTGATCGGGGAGATCATGGGATGTAATGTTGGAATGCAAAACATATAGCAAAAAATCAATGATGTTATTAAAAAAAATAATAACATCATTGATGTTTTGGGGCGAATTTAAAACCCCACAAAATCACTTTTTGAATTGTGGTCCAATCTTTTAAATATTTTTGCAATGTTTTTAAAAGCCAAATTTGGAGGATGCACACAGTGTGCCAACATGTGCTATCTGCAATCACAGGAGATCAATGGACGCGTTTTGGGGGTGCAACCCCTTCCTCAATTATAAAGTAGCGTTGAGGAAGGGCTTGCTCCCCCAAAACACGTCCCTTGATCTCCCCTGATGGCAGATAGCACATGTTGACATTCGTAAATTGGTGTGCATCTTCCAAATTTGGCTTTTCCAGGGGTGATTTCCCCCCATCTGAACGCTATATCAATTTAGTTCCTAAATACTGATGTCTGATATAGCCTTCAGGTATTACCTAATGTGAACTTTGTAAGTTCAAGTTTTTTGGCTTTCTTGTTGGTTTTACACAGGCCTGTTTTATCTGAAATGGACATTTCGATTTTTGATAATGCTACTGCAAAAATTGTTATACAACAAACATGTTGGTTTGTTTTAAAAACCTTTGGTAAATGCACATGTGATTGTGCAAGTATAAAAAAGTTACTTACTCAAGAATGTGTGGATTATTGTCTCAACACTACAATACAACACTTTTGGGGTGATGTAATTGCTGTTTTCTGTAAAAATGGGTGTTATTTCCTAAGGGCAAATCCTCTTTGCACTACAAGTGCAGTTTCAGTGCAGTTGCAAGTGCACTTGTAGTGAAATGTGTTTTTGCATTTAGAAAATAACAGCCAACAGTGCTTTGTATAAGGTTACACAATCACAACATTTTCTGGACTCAACACATTTCTGTCAGGGTCAGCTAAAACAAACACAAGCAGTAAATGTCCACCAAGAATTTCTTTTTTTTTTATTATAAAAAGGCTTTACAGATTGTCTGGCATATTGATAGCCCCCCTACCCGCAAAGAACTCCAGGTAGCGTAACCGGACATCACGGGCACTCAGGGAGGGCAAGCCAGGACGGCCACTTTCAAGCGCCGTCAGTGTGGTTTAATGTAGGATTCCGGCCTCAGGCCCAACTGAGCCAGCATAGTTGGCCGAATGTTTCCTTAAAAAGTTATGGAGAACACAGCACGCCAGTATAATATGGTTCAGTTTATACTCCGCCATATGGATGCGTGTCAGAAATAGTCGGAACCGGCTGGCCAGGATTCCAAATGTGTTCTCCACCACTCTTCGGGCTCTGGCCAGCCGGTAATTAAAAACCCTCTGTTCCGGGGTGAGGGTCCTCATTGGGAATGGCCGCATCAGGTGTTCCCCCAGCGCAAACGCTTCATCAGCAACGAACACAAATGGGAGTCCTTCAACATTGTCCTCTGGAGCTGGCAAGTCCAAGCGGCCATTCTGGAGACGCCTGTAAAACTCTGTCTGGGCGATGACTCCACCATCGGACATCCGGCCATTCTTCCCCACGTCCACATACAGGAAGTCGTAATTAGCCGACACCACCGCCAACATCACTATACTATTGAACCCCTTGTAATTATAATAGTACGACCCCGAGTTGGGTGGTGGGATGATGTGGACGTGTTTCCCATCAATTGCCCCTCCGCAGTTAGGAAAGTCCCACCACTGGACAAAGTGGGAGGCCACAGTCTGCCATTCCTGTGGCGTGGAAGGAAACTGTTGAGGAAAAAACAATAAACATTACTATTTTTTCACAGAAACATGGCAAGCAGATTAGGCACAAACATTATGTGGCAACCTCCAGATAGCATTTAGTAAGGGGAATTTAACAAGGCCAAAGTATAAGGTACACCTATCATATTCCCCCCCGCCCTCTCATGGGCCATTTCTAACATTATAGGGGGGGGAATCTTGGACAGGTAACCCTCTTCACTTCATTGAGAGCTGAATGCCTAAATAATGGGTATTACTTGGAACAGCCCCTCCTTAGTTACACTATTGGCAGACCACTGGACAGGTAAGAAGTGTCATAATACAAAGATATAAATACACATTGTACACATTTGAGGACATTTGGACATTCTGCTATTACCTATCAAGATAATAATAGAATACAAAAGCTTGAAACAGTACCATTGGAAAGTATACAGGCAGGCCCTTGCACTACATGCTTTGGGCAATTCATCCATAAATCTGACCAGTAAAGAGGTGGGTATAGTGTGTATGGGTTTGGCAAAGTCAGCAGATAGATGATTGAGGATACATAGAGAATTGGGATCAGCTGACTTAGCAGTTGGGGGAGGGAGGGTTACAAAAAATTGTTTGGGGACACCAACAAAAAAAAGCCTCTGGCACTCTGCCAGAATTTAAATCAAAAATAACATTTCCAAACATTTTAGGGGGTGTTTGGGGTAAAGCACTACTATAGAGCTGATAAAATACATTGTTAAGTGACTACATGAGGTGAATATAGGCCAGGAGACACCATGCTGGGGAGGTTATTGAAGGGCAAATATGTATGAAGGACCTAAAATAATGATTACATAAAAATCCAGCATGCATGAGAACAAAGGGGACATTCACAGCATATTACAATCATGGTAATTAGGGAATGAGGAAAGAAATACAGTATATTAGCAAACATTAAATACAATAAAATGTGATATAAAAGGATAAAAATCTTACCTTCATATACTCCTTCTGCAGGACCTGGATGATGGCAGAACAGGTCTCTGGGATAATGATCCCCAGAGCCTGGGGGGAGATGCCTGTCGAGAACTTCAAGTCCAGCAGGCTTCTCCCTGTCGCCAAATACCGCAGGGTAGCGACCAACCTCTGCTCCGGAGTGATGGCTTGCCTCATGCAGGTATCCTGCCTGCTGATATAGGGTGTCAGCGAAGCCAACAAACGGTGAAACACGGGGTCCGTCATCCTGAGAAAGTTCCTGAAATCATCAGGATTATTCTCACGGATCTCACGGAGCAAAGGCATATGAGAGAACTGGTCACACTGAAGCAACCAATTCTTGGTCCATGAACTCCTCCCCACCCTGTTCATGGACTGGACTTGTGTCAAGGTCAGGACCCCAACACCAAGTCCCCGCACAGCACGAACTCTACGAGGAGTACGCATACGAAACATGGCTAGAAAACGGTCGGCTGCTCAGAACAAAGTAACAGAACGCACTGAAGAACAGCAAGGCCTGTGAAGAGCGACCTGAAAACCAGTAATGAACGAACAAGAATACAATGACTACTTAAAGTCACGCGGAACTTGCTTGCACGCACTGAAGAGCAGATACAAACCCACAAGCACAAACTGAACGGCAGAAAACGATCTGAAAGCCACGAGTCTGAAAAAGCACGAATCATCTCTCACCAAACTTTTACTAACACGAGATTAGCAAAAGGAGCCCAAAGGGTGCCGCACTTGGTTCTGAACCGGCCTTTTCTAGTCTCGTCGTACGTGGTGTACGTGACCGCGTGGTTGGCGATCAGAAATTTCGACAACTTTGTGCGACCGTGTGTAGACAAAAAAAGTTTGAGCCAACATCCGTCGGAAAAAATCCTAGGATTTTGTTGTCGGAATGTCTGAACAAAGTCCGACCGTGTGTACGGCCTATAAGGATAGTCAACCTTGCTGCTGCCACAACATGGGTGGCAACTGGCCTATAGACAGAAGGGTAGACGTCAATACCAATGTTAAGTACATAAAATCACACACATAGGTTGGACTTGTGTCTTTCTTTCAACCTCGGCTACTTTGTAACTATGTAAGTAAGTCAAGGGCAGGCTGATGTTTGGTTAGCATGCTAGTGCAAGTGGTTAACAGTTGGAACACCCATGACCAATAGCTGCCGCCACCTCCCCCTCCCACCGGTTGGTCTGGTCTCCTGCACCCCCCCAGTCATTCAGTCAGCAACTGAGCACTAACCCCATCTATGACGTAGGCTTCCTCCGGGCAGGCAGCTTCACACTGCGTCCTCCTTCCTCTGGTTCACAGCGGCGCGGCTTCCTCTGTGTGACGTCTCCTCCTCCTAGGCCAACAGGATTGCTTCTCCTTTCGGTCAATCAGGAAACGGGTCTCAAGACCCGCTTCCTGATTGGTCGGGAGGAGAATAAGTTTGACAATAGCGAAAAATGTTTTTGCTATTGTCACACAACTGGGTGGGCATGGGGTGCAGTGCTCTGTGCCTTGAGCCCACCCTTTTGTGAAGCCTATCAGAGCCTCTGACTCCAATCATGTGCTTCAAAAAAAAGAAAAAACCCCATTGGAATAAATGCGTCTGGCGCCCCGCATGTAGATTAAGGGACTAGATGCATGGATAAGGGGTAGTGCCCCTGCACCCCTAATGGAGCGGCCGCCACTGGAAGTTGGCTAGCCTGAATGGCGTGTAGTACCCCCTGTTGGTAATTTCGATTGACATCTCATGGTGGCTAGCGTAGTGGGAGACTGCCTTCAGGTTATAGATCTGAAGGCAGCACACCACTGTGTGGGAGAGAAGGAGGTGCCAAGGTTAGATTCCCACTTTAGCATGGAGCTAGATTTGTTAAAAATGCATGTATCCTGTAAAACCTAATAGAAAAGCGAAATCCCTTTAGGTTTTCTTAGAGGGTGGGTAAAAATGTCCCAGGTATCGGGAGGGCATAGAGAGCTTAGGGAGGGGATTTTTGGCTATAAAGTGCACCACTGGGTTTTTTCTTTTTTTGCTAAGTAGAAAAAAAAAGTAATTTTTGTTGTGAATTTTTTTGTGTATTATGTTCACTGATGAGGCTTCACTGATGGGCCCTGATGAGGAGGCACTAATATACAGCACTGATGGGCACTGATGAGGTGACACTGATGGGCACTTATAAGACGGCACTGAAGGGCATTGTTAAAGAGGCACTAGCATGCGACACTGATGGGCACTGATGAGGGCACTGATACAGTAGGTGGCATTAATATGCGGCACTTGTGGCCACTGATGGGCAGCATAGATAGGCAGCACTGACTGGTGGCACTGATGGGCGACACTGAAGGGCACTGATGAGATGGCACTGAAGGGCACTGATGAGGAGGCACTAATATGCAGTACTGATGGGCACCAATGGGCACTGATGAGGCGGCACTTATGAGATGGCACTGAAGGGCACTGATGAGGAGGCACTGACATGCAGCACTGATGGGCATTGATGAGGCAGCACTGATGGGCACTGATAGGCACTGATAGGTGGCACTTATACAGTAGGTGACATTGATAGGTGGCACTTATGGGCACAGATAGGCAGTATTGATAGGAGGCACTGAGAGGCACTAATGGACGGCACTGATGGGTGGCACTGATAGGTGACAATGAAATGCAGAAATGACTGGCATCACTGATGGGCACTGATTGGCATCATTGCTGGGCACTGACAGGCATCATTGGTGGGCACTGACTCGCATCACTGCAGGGCACTGTTGGGGCTGCACGGATAATCAGTGCCCTGATAATCTGCACAGATCTCCACTGTGGGAGATTCAAGCTTAGTGTGAGGAGAGGAAAGCCGATAATCGGCATTTCCTTGTTTACATGTGATCAGCTGTGGTTGGACACAGCTGATCACAAGGGTAAAGAGCCTCATCATCGGCTCTTTACAAAGATCGGTGATTAGGGTTGCCACCCTTTCTTCACGCCAAACCCGAAAACTTTAGCTGCACAATTTATTTTTTAGTTGAGTATACACTATAGAATTGTAATAGACCTAGGACACCTTTGAGTGCCTCAAGGAGAGTAAAATTCAGTGCGCTAGGTGCGCCACGGTGAACAGTGAGTGTTTGCCAAAATGCATTGGGAGGGGCTGAAAGAGACATTGTTAACAAAGAAAAAAAAAGAGTATCCATAAACATGGTTAAATTAATAAAACAAATGTCACTATAAAAATATGAATTAACCTACCTTAAAAGGGGACAGTGTCAATCAGTAGGGCAGTGAATGGTGTCAGTAGAGCAGTGGATGATGTCAGTAGGGCAGAGGATGGTGTCAGTAGGGCAGTGGATGATGTCAGTAGAGCAGAGGATAGTGTCAGTAGGGCAGAGGATGGTGTCAGTAGGGCAGACGATGTTGTCAGAAGGGCAGTGGACGATGTCAGTAGAACAGAGGATGGTGTTAGTAGAGCAGCGGATGGTGTCAGTAGGGCAGAGGACAGTGTCATTAGAGCAGAAGATGGAGGTAGTAGGGCAGTGGACGGTGTCAGTATGGCAGAGGATGGTGTCAGTAGAGCAGTGGATGGTGTCAGTAGGGTAGAGGACGGTGTTGGTTGGGCAGTGAACGGTGTCAGTAGGGCAGTGAACGGTGTCAGTAGGGCAGTGGACGGTGTCAGTAGAGCAGTGGATGGTGTCAGTAGGGCAGTGGATGGTGTCAGTAGGGCAGTGGATGGTGTCAGTAGGGCAGTGGATGGTGTCAGTAGAGCAGTGGATGGTCTCAGTAGTGCAGAGGATGGTGTCAGTAGAGCAGTGGACGGTGTCATTAGAGCAGTGGATGGTGTCGGTAGGGCAGTGGATGTGTCAGTAGGGCAGTGGACGGTTTCAGTAGGAAAGTAGACGGTTGTAACGACACCCTGAGTATGAAAGTCGTTTAAGACATTCCATTCCTGAACACAAAGGCAGCTACCGCACACTCTGATCAGCCGAACAGGAAACCCATACAAATAATTCTCCCCCAAGTACAAGACAAGGCTCTGTCTTGAGGTTCAAACAGGACTGACTCTTTATTTTGATATCTCACACAAATATATACCGCAGGATGAAAATACAATCTCTCACCAGAAACCTAACATGAGCTAATTATCTAATCCTTCAGACAGCTTAAGTGACTAAGAGACATGACCTCTAGGACAGACTTGCTTTCTTTTAGCTTAGAAGACACAATCAACATTATCACAGAAAACCTTCTCACAATAGCAGAATTAATTAACACAAACAACACATGGGTGGACTTTTTGACCGGACTTTCCGACGGACTTTCGAACAAACGGACTTGCCTACACACGGTCAACTAAAGTCCGACAGATTCGTACGTGATGACGTACGACCAGACTAAAATAAGGAAGTTGATATCCAGTAGCCAATAGCTGCCCTAGCGTTGTTTTTTGTCCGTCAAACTAGCATACAGACGAGTGGATTTTTCGACCGGACTCGAGTCCGTCAGAAAGATCTAGGTCCATTGGACTTTTGGGGAAAAAAAAGTCAGCTGGAGCCCACACACGATCGAATTGTCTGACGTCTGCCGGACCAAGTCTGCCAGAAAGTCCGCTCGTGTGTATGCGGCATTAGAGCCCACACTATCCTTATTTACAATAAACACATTATAGCAGACAACAGACAGAGGCAGGTGGCTGGAACTGGCATCAACATCTCCTCACAGTATGTGTCCCAACAGTATGAATCAGTCACTATTTGTAATATGGCAAATACAGGGTCACCAGAGTCTGTGTCTCTTGGGGGGATATGGACCCGAATCTAAAGTAACGCCACCTCAAGGATCCCCAGGCATACAGCTCACAAAAAGCACCATTCTCCCAAATGCCAGGGCACATAATCGGTTGTCAAGAGGCTAGCATTCAGTCCCCTCCAAAAGCCTCTGTCCCGGCTAGGTCTGTCACAACGGTGTCAGTAGAGCAGTGGACGGTATCAGTAGAGCAGAGGATGGTGTCAGAAGGGCAGAGGATGGTTTTATACCTGAAGGGTTTGACATGTACTGTCACCTTAAGGCTGGCTCCACCCAGGAGTGATGACAAAGGTCAAGGCATAGTAGCCATCTTAGAGCACATGTAAGAAAGTATAATAAGATATACCTGTCCTGAGATGCATGTTGGAGTGTATAGTGAATACTGAAATAAACATCAGTTGTTCCAGACCAGAGTCTTGTGTCTCTCACAAAATAGAGAATATAACAGTGGCGATGAGGGTGGGATTTACGAAGTGTCTATCAGTCTGAGAGAGAGAGAGAGAGAGAGAGAGAGAGAGAGAGAGAGAGAGAGAGAGAGAAAGAGAGAAAGAGAGACAAAGGCAGTGTTGAGTTGTCACCTGGATAAAAGCACTCACAGAGCCCAGCAGGAAAATGTCATTGATTGGGACATTAAGTGAATTTGATGGAGAACAGACATCCTGGAGTTCCTGGGTTGAGAAATTGGAACAGTATTTCAGTGCAAATGCCATTCCAGGCAAGTAGCAGGTTGGTGCTAAGACATTAGGAATGAGCCGAACACCCCCCCCGGTTCGGTTCGCATCCAGAACATGCGAATGGCCCGAAAGTTTTTGCGAACATTCGAACACCGTTAAAGTCTATGGGATGCGAACATGAGAAATCAAAAGTGCGAATTTTAAAGGCTAATATGCAAGTTTTTGTCCTAAAAAGGGTTTGGGGACCCCGGTCCTGCCCCAGGGGACATGTATCAATGCAAAATAAAGTTTTAAAAACGGCCATTTTTCCAGGAGCAGTGATTTTAATAATGCTTACAGTGAAAAAATAAAAGTAAAATATTCCTTTAAATATCAAACCTGGGGGATGTCAATAGCATGCCGTTAAAGTGGCGTGCGTTTCCCATGTTTAGAACAGTCCCTGCACAAAATGACATTTCTAAATGAATAAAAGTCATATAAACTGCTTGCTGCTGTAATGTAATGTTGGGTCCCGGCAATAGGGATGAAAATTATTTAAAAAAATGGCAAGGGTAACTCCCCAGCCCATTACCAGGCTCTTTGGGTCTTGTATGGATATTAAGGGGAACCCCGAACCCAAATTAAAAAAAAAAAAGGCATGGGGCCCCCAGGCCCTATATACTCTGTACAGCAGTATACGGTCCAAACAAGACAGGGACTGTAGGTTTGTTCTTAAGTTGAATCTGTTTGTAATTTGGAACAGGTACATTTTTTAAGTGTAGCTCCAGCCAAAAAATCTATTTTTAAGCTTTTTGGATAATATAGGGAAGGGTTATCATCACCCCTGTAACATTTGTTTTGCTGTCTGTACCCCTGTTTAGAAGATTTCACCTCACTTTCTGTCCCAATGACAATTGGATTTTGAAAATTTGGGGTTATTAGGGAAACAAGGATTGGTGATAAAGCATCAGTGGAGACACCTTTTTCCCATATTAACTCTTACGGGAGAGAATTTCCCTTCCTAGGGGTAGATTTCCTCTCACTTCCTGTTGTCTCCCTCTGTTTGTAAGTAGGAGTTGTTTGTAAGTTGGGTGTTTGAAAGTAGGGTACCGCCTGTATATACATTACGGCCTGCCCTATATACTCTGCAAAAATTTGGGCCTTAGGTGTTGATGGTACCAGAACACTGTAAGCCCTCACAGTAACTCTTGGTGGGCGCTGGAACGTGCCCTGCTGTGAAATATTATATCAAGAATTGTAATTCCATGCCTCTGTTGAACAGGTTCAGAAAAATTGGGCCTTTGGTGGTGGTGTGGTGGTGTTGCCACAACACTGTAAGCCCTCACAGTTACTCTTGGTGGGCGCAGGAATGAGCCCTGCTGCAAAATATTACAGCAAAAATTGTAATTACACGCCCCTGTTAAACAGGGGCAGAAAAATTGGGTCTTAGGCAGTGGTGGTGGTGCCACAACACTGTAACCCCTCACAGATTCTGTTGAGTGCAGGAATGAACCCTGCTGTGAAATATTAGATCAGAAATTGTAATTACGCACCCCTGTTAAACAGGGGCAGAAAAATTAGGCCTTTGCTGGTGGTGTGGTGGTGTTGGAACAACACTGTAAGCCCTCACAGTTACTCTTGGTGGGCGCAGGAACGGGCCCTGCTGCAAAATATTACAGCAAAAATTGTAATTACATGCACTGGTGCTGGTGCCACAACATTACAACCCCTCGCAGATACTCTAGTTGAGTGCAGGAACGAGCCCTGCTGCAAAATATTACAGAAAAAATTGTAATTTCATGCCCCTGTTAAACAGGGGCAGAAAAATTGGGCCTTAGGCACTGGTGCCACAACACTACAACCCCTCACAGATATTCTAGTTGAGCGCAGGAAGGAGACCTGCTGCAAAATATTACAGCAAAAATTGTAATTACATGCCCCTGTTAAACAGGGGCAGAAAAATTGGGCTTTAGGCACTGGTGGTGGTGCCCAGAACCAAAAATGTTCTTAGAAGCTATCAACACGAACATTGAGAAGGAATAGGATAGTCACTCAGCATAACAGAATAGTCACTCAGCATCAGCATAGGCAGGCTTCAAGAGATCTCACATTCATAAAAAAATAATCAGTTACATAAGCATCAGATGCTTGGTAGCTGGTGATCCAAGACTGATTCATTTTTATAAAGGTGAGCCGATCAACCGAGTCTGTGGACAGGAGCACTCTGTGATCGGTTACAAAGCCTCCAGCAGCACTGAATGTGCGTTCAGATAGAACACTGGATGCAGAACAGGCCAGTAGCTCAATTGCATACTGTGCAAGCTCTGGCCAGTGATCCATCCTCAAGACCCAGTAACCCAGTGGATTTTCGGTTGGAAAGGTCTCCAAGTCTGATCTTGCCCCATGGTATTCCTGCACCATGTAAATCAGAAGCTGGCGATGGTTGCTGGAAATGATCAGACCTTGGGGCTGTGGACTAAAAAATTGTCTGAACGCATCGGTCAGACGGCCACCTTCACCACTCCTTCTGTGACTGAATGAAGCCTCAGAAACACGTTGTCCAGCACCAGGAAATTGTAACCTCCCAGGCTCTGGAAACACATTGCACAAACCTTTCTGCAAGACCTCCCAAAGATATTTCATCCTCTGCTCCCTCTGCAAAGGCTGGATACGTTCCGCAACCAACCTTACTCTTGTAACGTGGATCAAGAAGGGTTGCCAGCCAGTACTGATCCCTCTCTTTGATACCACGAATCCGAGGGTCCTTTTGCAGGCTTTGCAGGATCAGGGAGGCCATGCAGCATAGATTTGTTGAGGCATTCGGTCCGGAGTCCTCTGGGTCACTAAGGACGACATAATCCGCAGCCACCTCCTTCCAGCCACGTACAAGTCCATGGGTTTCTGGGGACTGAAAACAATCCCTTAAAGACTGCTGCTGATGCTGAGTGCCAGTCTCCACCTCCATGCTGACACAATCCTCCTCCTCCTCTTCCTGTGTGATAGGCGGGCCTGCAGGAATACTGTCTGGATAAAGGGGGCCTTGAGAGGTAAGGAAGTCCTCCTCTTCCTCCCTCTGTTCTGCCTCAAGTACCCTGTCCATTATTCCACAAAGCGTGTGCTCCAACAGGAAGATAAGAGGGACAGTATCACTGATGCGTGCATTGTCACTGCTCACCATCCTTGTGGCCTCCTCAAATAGTGACAGGACAGTACATGCATCCTTGATCATTAGCCACTGGCATGGAGAAAAAAAGCCAAGCTCCCCTGACCCTTTCCTGGTGCCAAACTCGCACAGGTACTCATTAATGGCCCTCTCCTGCATGTGCAGCCACTGCAGCATTACCAACATTGAGTTCCACCTGGTGGGCATGTCACAGATGAGGCGGTTCTTGGGCAGGTTACATTCCTTTTAAAGGTCAGCCAGCCGAACACTGGCAATATATGACCGGCGGAAATGCCCACAGACTTTCCTGGCCTGCCTCATTAGATCCTGTAAGCCCGGGTACCTGCACAAGAATCGCTGCACCACCAAATTAAGGACGTGAGCCAAACAGGGAAGATGATTGAATTGTCCCTGTCAGAGGGCTGAGAGGAGGTTGGTGCCATTGTCGTAAGCCACCATTCCTGGCTAAAGCTGGCGTGGTGTCAACCACCTCTAAGCCTGCCCCTGCAGAGTTGCCAGAATCTCTGCCCCAGTGTGGCTCATGTCCCCTAAGCAGACCAACTCAAGCACAGCATGGCATCTTTTTGCCTGAGTGCTTGCATTGCCCCTAGAACGCCTACTGAGCACCGCTGGTTCTGAGGACAAATCTGCACAGGAAGAGGCCATAGAGGAAGAAGAGGAGGGGGTGGAGGAGAGAGGTGTGGCAGAATCACCACTACACTACCAGCATTTTGGAGGCATGGTGGCAGAGAAAGCTCCAACATTATTGCATCCTGTCCTCCATCCTTCCCAGCTGCCAGCAGGGTTACCCAGTGCGCCGTCAAAGAAAGGTAATGTCCCTGTCCATGCCTGCTGGACCATGAGTCAGCGGTAACATGCACCTTACCACTGACCGCCCTGTCCAATGAGGCCAAGACATTGCCTTCCACATGCCGGTAGAGAGCCGGAATGGCCTTCCAAGAAAAAAAATGGTGTTTGGGAACCTGCCACTGAGGTACCGCACATTCCACAAATTGTCAAAAGGGGGCAGAGTCTTTCAGCTGAAAAGGCAGCAGTTGGAGTGCTAGCAATTTAGCCAAACTAGTATTCAGCCGCTGAGCATGTGGATGGCTGGGACCAAATTTCTTTCACTGGTTTAGCAACTGGGGTAGGGAAATTTGCCTGCTACAATCGGATTTAGGTGCACCGCTAGCAGATTGCCCGCAAGTGCTTGGGACACCTAATTCTACACCTTCATTCCTCTCAGTGCAGTTCTCTGAGAGGACTGAAGGTATAGTGGGGTTGGAGATCCCAGCTGATGAGGAGCAAGGAGAGGTCAGCCTTGTTCTTTGGTGTGGGTCTTTTAAGTACTGTTGTCAACGGACTGCATGGGAGCTCGACATATGTCTGGTCAAGCATGCGGTGCCCAAGCGGCTGCTGTTTTGGCCACAATTGATAAGCTTCAGACATATGTTGCAAACAGCAACGGTGCGATCTGCTGCACACGTCTCAAACAAGGCCCACACTAAAGAACTTTTGAAAAAATGGGGGCCAGGTGCGCGATGTGACGCACACGTAGTGGGGGAGGGGCCTGATGACGGAGCCGAGGAAGTGGGCGGCGGAGCAGCTCAGACGAACGAAGCTGCCTGCGAGGTGGAGCTGACATCGAGCCGCATTCAGAGTAGTGGCGGCGGCGTTGGTCGGTACGCCTCGGACCGCCGAGACCCACGTGGTGCTTTCGCCCCCACGCTCCCCCCAGCCCCTTCGGATCGATGTGGGAACACACCGGCTTCTCTAGAAGGATCCCGGACGGCCCCGCATCCTAATACTTCCCCCCCAACGATACACCATTAACCCCTGGAAGGTCGGATGAGGAAAGGATCCCATGCGCTGAGCACGGAGGGATCGAAGGACACTCAGCAACCGAGGAAAGCATCCACAATCTCCAGGGACACCGGGTCTAACCTGAGGTAGAGTTGGTAAGCTTATGAGGGATCTCCGGCGAACTCAGGCAAGTAAATGTAATAATACTGTGGAAACCGTGGATCGGGAAGGAATTTTATAAAGATGTAATGGTGGAACCATATACAACAACAGGGTCTGATGGGTTCGGTGTAATTAAAGGCCCAAAATCAGCAGAAAGGTATTAACCCAGGAGAGACTGTATAAATCGTAGATCTCTGTTGCTATATAAAAAAAAAAAAAAAAAAAAAAAAAAAAAGGACTGAGGGACGGCTTCACCTCCTGTCTCCCTTTTGACCCCCCCCCCCCCCGCCTCAGGCATACAGTGAGGAGTACAAGGAATTCAATAGTAGGGAGTGGAGTGAGAGGGACTAGAGGAGGCAAGTGGAGGGAGGGAAAAGCAGAGATAGAAGGAAACAAACATGCGAGGGCGCCCTCAAAGGGGAGCGGAGGTGAAGCAACCTAGAGAGAGCCTGAACACTAGCTCTATTCAGAAGTACCTGAAGGAGACAAACCAGGGAAGCCCAAAAAATCCAGCTCAAGATAACAATCAGCAAAGTGGGAAAGAAAAGAAGAAAGAAAAAGTGAAGAGCCAAGGGGCGAACGGGGGATCAACTAGGGGAGAAAGTGGAACCCCAAATATGATGGATGACTCCAACAGGGAAATACCACTAACTAAGATAGAGCTTCTAGAAATGTTCGCCAAACTGGAATTGGTAATTAGAACAGAAATTCACAATGTTAGAACCGACATGGGCCATCTGCTGAAGCGAGTAGAATCAGCAGAGGAGGCCTCAGATAAGCAGAGCAGAGAAATAGTCACCCTAAAACAACAGGTAAAAGACCTACAACTAGCCCAACGGGATATTTGTTACAAACTAGAAGCGCAAGAAAACCAGAATCGCAGACAAAATTTGAGGCTGCGTGCCCTCCCAGAACAACGAGGTGAAGATTTGTACGCTAAAATGAAAGCTATCTTCAACCCGATTCTGGACCGAAATCCAGACGACGAACTGAAGATTGACAGGGTTCACAGATTAAGGAAACCCCCAAATGTCAGTGAGGACAAACCCAGGGATATAATTATAAGGTTCCACCATTATGAAGATAAAGCAAGAGTATGGAGTAATCTTAGGAAAGCTCAACCAGTAAAATTTGAGGGGGTTGAAATCCAGTTTTTTGCCGACATCTCGGCTGAGACTTTGGCCTGGAGAAGGCAGTTGCGACCCCTCCTGGAAGAACTGAGAAAGGCAAATATGAAATATAGCTGGGGATTTCCAACTTCACTGATTGTAGTGAAAGCGGGTAGAACAAGCAGATTGAAATATATAGATAATATGCAGGATTTCTGCAATGACTTAGACATCCCTGTTCCAACCATATTCAAATAACTGGTGAAAAGCACGGTTGACGTTCAGACACCTGGAAACCTTGGGGGGGGGAGGGTTGGGGGCTGGGGAGGTGCGTGGGTGGGAGGGGGGGGGGCACCAGATGTGGGGACAGGCGGCCGTATGAGCGCCCGCTTGCGATGTTCCTCCCCCCCCTTTCTCTCTATCTAGGGGAGGGGGAGCATGGCGACCGAGGCGATCCGTCATCAGAGTCACACCCCAAGGGTCTGGCCGGTCGCATGCCGAGAGAAGCAATATCTCTGGGCAGTAGACACACTGCTAGATTTGGGCAGGTGGGGAGAGGGGGGAGGATGGGGGGGGTATGGGGGGGGTGGGGGAAGGGGGATTGGGGTGGAGGGAGGTTTGGGAGGTATGGAGAGTGGGAAAGGTCCGGCAGATATCAAAGGAAAGAGTGCAAAACATAAGTTGTGAATCTAGTGAGCAGCAATATGCATAGCTAAATGACAGAGTTTTCATGTTTTACCTATAATGTTAAAGGGCTGAACTCCCCCCTTAAACGTCATAAAATCTTGCGAGAATTAGAACAACTTAAGGCAGATGTAGTGTTCCTTCAAGAGACCCACCTTTCACAAGACTCACACATTAGATTATTCTCTAAGTGCTTCCCTAACTGGTTCTACAGCGACTCCCCTATCAAGAGAGCTAAAGGGGTCGCAATTGGGTTCTCAAGAAGGACTAGGTTCACGTTATTAGGAAGATGTGAGGATAGGGATGGTCGCTATCTTTTTCTGAAAATTAGAATGGGAGAAAGGGTTTTTACACTGGTGAACATCTACTGCCCAAACAACAACCCAGTAAAATATTTGCTATGCATCTTAAATAAGTTGGCAGACTTTAGGGCAGGACAGGTGATAGTGGCAGGCGATTTGAACTTCTGCTTAGACCCAGCGATGGATAGCACAGTCGGAAACCAGAGAATGAGGGGGAGACTATTAAAAAAAGTTGGTCAGAAACTGCATAACTGCCATTTGTTAGACGCTTGGAGGGTACAACACGCAAAAAGTAGAGACTACACTTTTTTTTCCTCTGTACATGGGTCCTATTCTCATCTTGATTATTTTTTGGTAGACCATAGGTTACTAGATTGTGTCAAAGAGACGGAGATAGGCGTGGCCACTCTCTCCGACCATGCGCCGGTTTCGATGAGGGTGGTGACTCCGGGATCCCGGAGATCACCATTCTCATGGCAGTTAGATGAAAAATTAATAGATAACCCAACCATCTATAGTAAGATACAGGAGGAAATAATGGGCTTCCTCAAGATAAACGACACTGGAGAGGTCTCAGGTTCAGTTCTGTGGGAGGCGTTGAAAGCTTATACAAGGGGCATATTGATCTCCTTGGAAGCCAAAGAGAAAAAAGAAGGGGAAAAAAGAAGGGTGGAGCTAATTGAAGAAATACATCAGTTGGAACAAATACACAAATCAGCCAATGGGGGCCACAACTTATCCCTAATGCAGTTAGTCCATAAAAGAGAAGAACTAAAAGATCTAATGGAATTGGAATCTAAACGCACACTGTACAAGAGCGCAAAAGACAGATTTAGGTGGAGCAACAAAATAGGGAAACACCTGGCAGCAGTTGTTAAAAAGAAGAGGGATACGAATTTCATAGAGAGGATTCAAAATAAAAAAGGGATATTTAAATATACTTCTAGCGATATCGCCGAAGAGTTTCAAAAATATTTTACAGCTCTATATAAAGTCAAACAAAGTGGGGATAGTACCCTGGGTAAGGAAGAAATGTCAGACGAATTTTTAAGAGAGGCAGGTTTACCAAGTCTCTCGGACAACGAGGCAAAAGAATTAGAAGAACCCATTACGGTGGAAGAGATCGAGCGGGCTTTGAAGACATCTCCCTCTGGAAAAAGCCCGGGACTGGATGGCTTCACCACCTATTTTTACAAAAAATTTAAAGATATTCTGATCCCCAAGCTCTGTCAGATATGGAACAAGATAGGGAGCCAGGAGGAATTCTGTGAAGGAGCTTTGACGGCATCGATTGCCTTAATACCTAAGGTGGCGAAAGATAGCTCATTGTGTTCGAGCTATAGGCCGATCGCCTTACTCAACACCGATACAAAATTATACGCCAAGGTAATAGCCAATAGGCTGAAGGATAAAATGACATACTGGATACACCCTGATCAGACGGGCTTTGTCCCAGGTAGAGAGGGGAGGGATAATGGTGTGAGATCACTATTGATTATGGGGGCGATGAAAGCGAAAGGGACCCCCAGTCTGCTACTGTCGTTGGACGCAGAGAAAGCCTTCGACAGAGTAGACTGGGGGTTCATGATAAAGATATTGAGGGCGATCGGACTGGGTGACACCATGGTAAATTGGATCAAGGCTCTATACAAGGCCCCATCTGCATTAGTCAAAGTAAATGGTGTACTTTCAAGAGAAGTCAGGATGGAAAACGGAACTAGACAGGGATGCCCCCTGTCCCCCCTTCTGTTTGCCCTGACTTTAGAGCCCCTACTGGCGGTAATCAGGAAAAATTCAGATATACGCGGATGCATAGTGGAAGGCGATGAACATAAGCTCTCGGCGTTCGCCGACGATGTATTGTTTTATATAGCAAACCCAAGGATTTCACTCCCGAACCTCCTGGCTACGCTGAGGAGATACGGGGAACTTTCAAATTATAAGGTGAACCTTGGTAAATCAGCAGCCCTAAATATCAATATAGAGAAACAAGAGGTAATCAAACTTAAAGAATATTTTCAATTTCCGTGGCGAAAAAAAATAGATTACCTAGGAATAGTATTAACAAATTCCCTTAAGAAACTATACCAGTTAAACTTCATACCCCTCCTTGAGGAAATTAAGCAAGAAACAAAGAAAAGTATGTATTCCCCTATATCTTGGCTTGGTCGAGTCAATATTGTTAAAATGACTCTAGCCCCGAAGATTCTATATAAAATGCAGTTACTGCCAATTCCGTTAGCACAGTCTTTCTTCAGAACTTTGAACAACATCATTTCCAAATTCGTTTGGAAAAACAAGAGGCCACGGATTGCCTTTGGGGTCATGAGCAGGGACAAAGCACAGGGTGGTCTGGCCCTCCCAGATTTTAAGAGTTATCACAGAGCAATAGTTCTTTCACGAATGTTGGAATGGGGTAAAGAATCAATAGGGAATAGATGGGGGAAATTAGAAAGAGATTTGAGCACAAATATAAGCCAACTAATTTGGAATCCTCCACATTTTAGGGAATTAAGTCCAAATACACATATAATAACACGTTACACTTTCAGGACTTGGGATCAATTACACAGACAAAAGACATGGGAATTTAATTCACCATTTATATATTTAAAGGAAAACAAGTTTTTTCCACCAGGGTTAAGAGAGGTAGGAGGGAATTGGATAAGGAAGCACGAAATACAGTTATTGGATATCACAAGAAAGGGTAAAATTATTTCTTTTCAGGAGTTGTCTCTGCTCGATGACCTAATGAACATAGACATATGGAGGTATAATCAGTTGGCATCCTTTATTAAAAGTCTACCAGGTCCAATTAGAGACAAGGAGAATCTCAGACCTATTGAGAAATTGTTCCTGAAAAACAAAATTAAAATAAAAGAACTATACCAAATAGTGCGGGATGAGGGCGGTGGCACTAAGCCGTTATATTGCAATAAATGGGAGTCTGAGTTGGGTACACTGCCAGGTGATGTAACATGGCAGAATATCTTCAACGCAACACACAAGTCGGCAGTCGATGTGAGTACAATAGAATCAAATTTTAAATGCTTGGCCAGATGGTACATGACGCCAGACAGGTTAAACAAGATGCAGGGTGAATTCTCTGGTAATTGTTGGAGGGGATGTCCCGCCAGGGGATCGATGGCACACCTCTGGTGGGAATGTCCAACAATTAAAAGGTTCTGGCAAGAAGTTCTCAAGATAATACAAGAGATAACGGGGACAGAGATCAGGGAAGATCCTTGGGTATGCTTGTTTCACGGGACGGAGGGTCGGACGGGCAAGTACAACGCTTCTTTGACGCCCATTCTCTTAAACGCGGCCAAAAGCTCAATACCAAAAAAATGGCAAGAGATAGCAGGCCCAAGTATTCGAGAATGGTTAATTAGGGTCAACGGAATCTATATTCTAGAGGCCGGCGACGTTGAAGACCTTTCGGTAGAGACAGAGGAAGCCCGGGAGGGAACAAAATGGGCGAAATGGTTAGCCTATAAAAAAACATGGACGTATGCGGAGAAGTTCATATGAGGTTGCACATACTAGAGTAGATATTGCTGAGGGACTAGGGTGGGAGGGGAGAATTGGGGGGGTGAATTCGGGGGGTGGGGGGGAGGAGGGACTAGGCTATTAAGATACTATTCGGGTTAAGGATAGTCGGGGTTCATTTATATAATATTGGAGTGTCATAATAAAGTTTTTTTATTTTAAAGGAAACAAGAATACTATTCCTGCTACCATGATGTGATGTTATAATGGGAAGAAATGACCTAAATATGGTGATTTAAACCCTCTCATTGTAAAAGCTGAAGTAGCAAAGAAAAAAAAAAAAAAAAAAAAAAAAAAAAAGAACTTTTGAAAAAATGCACAGAGTTAGCAGCGCCCTGCACATGCGGAGCTCTGCGGTGTGAGGCAGTCGGTTGGCTGTCCTTTAGCTGGCCCATGGAGGGCATCCTGCCTCATTGTGCCTCCTCCTCCTCTCTTCTATCAGGCATCAACGTGGAGTCAGTGACCTCATCATCCCCTCCCTCCTCGCCACTGGAGCAAACCTGGCAGTATGCTGCAGCTGGGGGAACATGACTGCCAGTTTCTTGTCCTTCTTCGACACCCCTTCTCTCTGGGCTCATGTTACTGCCTTCATTCTCAATTTGGGTACCATCGTTGGAGCCTTCAAAACGCTGCGCATCCTCCTGCAGCATGTACCCGACACAGTTCGGGGGACTCCTCAGGACATGATGGTGGGGCTAGGGAAGGAGTGACTGATGCCATTGAGCCGATGGAATAGGCTGCTTTGCCAGCTGCATTGGCAGCCAAACTTCTCTTAGCCTGGATGACAGACGATGAGGAGGATGAGGAAGGCTTTGTCATCCACTCTACCAACTCTTCTGCATGTTGTGGCTCAACACAGCCAGCTGCTGAAAAAAAGGACAACTGTTCCCCATGGCCACATGCTGAGGATGCACCGTGTCCACGACCAGCACTGTTGGCTGTAGGCACAGAGCCTGCTTGCCCTCTTTTAGTGGGCTGTGAGCATCTGCCTTTTCTTGGTGGCATTCCAGACATGCTGTGAAATTGGATTAGCAAAACACCTGAAGTTAGCTAGAAAAATTACACCAGGAATAGCGTGCAGTCAGGTATAGGCTTGGCTAGACTAGAATGCAGTGGATATATATGTAGGAGACTGTATACATATATCTTTATGCACTGCAGATCACTGAATCACCTGCCTGGCCTACCTGCCTGCCTGAAAGTGTATTTGAAAACGTACACCAGGAATGGCCTGTAGTCAAGTATAGGCTTGGCTACGCTAGAATGCAGTGGATATATATGTAGGAGACTGAGTATATATTTTATGCACTGCAGATCACTGAATCACCTGCCTGCCTGCCTGCCTGTCTGAAAGTATTTGAAAACGTACACCAGGAATGGCCTGCAGTCAGATATAGGCTTGGCTAGACTAGAATGCAGTGGATATTTAGGCTTGCCTAGACTAGAATGCAGTGGATATATATATGTAGGAGACTGTATATATATTTTCTGCACTGCAGATCACTGAATCACTTGCCTGCCAGAAAGTGTATTTGAAAATGTACACCAGCAATGGACTGCAGTCAGGTATAGGCTTGGCTAGACTAGAATGCAGTGGATATTTAGGCTTGGCTAGACAAGAATGCAGTGGATATATATGTAGGAGACAGTATATATATTTATGCACTGCAGATCACTGAATAACCTGCCTGGCAGGCCTGCCTGCCTGAAAGTGTAATTGAATACCTACACCAGGAATGGCCTGCAGTAAGATCCAGCTACACAGGATACAGTGTATATATATACACAAAGCCGGGATGTATATATATACTAAATACACTGCAGCTAACTGAATCAACTGCCTAGCCGAAGTAAATTGGAAAAAGTACACCAGGAATGGTCTGCAGTGAGATCTAGCTAAACTGGATACAGTGGATATATATATATATATACCAGTCTGAGTGTATATATTTATTAAATGCACTGCAGATCACTGAATCACCTGCCTGCCTGAATATTTATGTAGGAGACTGTAAATATATATATATATATATATATATATATATTTAATGCACTGCAGATCTCTGAATCACCTGCCTGCCTGCCTGAAAGTGTCGTTGAAATCGAACACCAGGAATGGCCTGTAGTCAGGTATAGGCTTGGCTAGACTAGAATGCGGTGGATATATATGTAGGAGACAGTATATATATTTTATGCACTGCAGATCATTGAATCACCTGCCTGCCTGAAAGTGTATTCGAAAACGTACACCAGGAATGGCCTGTAGTCAGGTATAGGCTTGGCTAGACTAAAATGAAGTGGATATATATGTAGGAGACAGTATATATATTTTATGCACTGCAGATCACTGAATCACCTGCCTGCCTGCCTGAAAGTGTATTTGAAAACTTACACCAGTAATGGCCTGTAGTCAGGTATAGGCTTGACTAGACTAGAATGCAGTGGCTGCCTGCCTAAAGGTGTATTTGAAAACGTACACCAGGAATGGCCTGCAGTCAGGTATAGGCTTGGCTAGACTAGAATGCAGTGGATATATATGTAGGAGAGAGTATATATATTTTATGCACTGCAGATCACTGAATCGCCTGCCTGAAAGTGTATTTGAAAACGTACACCAGGAATGGCCTGCAGTCAGATATAGGCTTGGCTAGACTAGAATGCAGTAGATATATAAATATATATATATGTTGGAGACTGTATATATATTTAATGCACTGCAGATCACTGAATCACTTGCCTGCCTGAAAGTGTATTTGAAAACGTACACCAGGAATGGCCTGTAGTGAGGTATAGGCTTGGCTAGACTAGAATGCAGTGGATATATATGTAGGAGACTGTATATATATTTTATGCACTGCAGATCACTGAATCACCTACCTGCCTGAAATTGTCATTGAAAACGTACACCAGAAATGGCCTGTACTCAGGTATAGGCTTGGCTAGACTAGAATGCAGTGGATATATATGTAGGAGACATTATATATATTTTATGCACTGCAAATCATTGAATCACCTGCCTGCCTGCTTGAAAGTTTATTCGAAAACATACACCAGCAATGACCTGTAGTCAGGTATAGGCTTGGCTAGACTAGAATGCAGTGGATATTTAGGCTTGCCTAGACTAGAATGCAGTGGATATATATATGTAGGAGACTGTATATATATTTTCTGCACTGCAGATCACTGAATCACTTGCCTGCCTGAAAGTGTATTTGAAAACGTACACCAGTAATGTCCTGCAGTCAGATATAGGCTTGGCTAGACAAGAATGCAGTGGATATATATGTAGGAGACAGTATATATATTTTATGCACTGCAGATCACTGAATAACCTGCCTGGCCTGCCTGCCTGAAAGTGTAATTGAATACATATACCAGGAATGGCCTGCAGTGAGATCTAGCTACACAGGATACAGTGTATATATATACAAAGCCGGGATGTATATATATATATATACTAAATACACTGCAGCTAAATGAATCAACTGCCTGGCTGAAGTAGATTGGAAACAGCACACCAGGAATGGTCTGCAGTGAGATCTAGCTAAAGTGGATACAGTGGATATATATATATATATATATATATATATATATATATATACCAGTCTGAGTGTATATATTTATTAAATGCACTGCAGATCACTGAATCACTTGCCTGCCTGAAAGTGTATTTGAAAACGTATACCAGGAATGGCCTGTAGTCAGGTATAGGCTTGGCTAGACTAGAATGCAGTGGATATATATGTAGGAGACAGTATATATATTTTATGCACTACAGATCACTGAATCACCTGCCTAAAAGTGTATTTGAAAATGTACACCAATAATGGACTGTAGTCTATGCTTGGCTAGACTAGAGAAGCAGTGGATATATATGTAGGAGACAATATATATATTTTATGCACTGCAGATCACTGAATCACCTGCCTGCCTTCCTGAAAGTGTATTTGAAAACGTACACCAGGAATGGCCTGTAGTCAGGTATAGGCTTGGCAAGACTAGAATGCAGTGGATATATATGTAGGAGACAGTATATATATTTTATGCACTGCAGATCACTGAATCACCTGGCTGCCTGCCTGAAAGTGTCATTGAAAACTTACACCAGGAATGGCCTGTAATCAGGTATAGGCTTGGCTAGACAAAAATGCAGTGGATATATATGTAGGATATTTAGGCTTGCCGAGACTAGAATGCAGTGGATATATATATGTAGGAGACTGTATATATATTTTCTGCACTGCAGATCACTGAATCACTTGCCTGCCTGAAAGTGTATTTGAAAACGTACACCAGTAATGTCCTGCAGTCAGATATAGGCTTGGCTAGACAAGAATGCAGTGGATATATATGTAGGAGACAGTATATATATTTTATGCACTGCAGATCACTGAATAACCTGCCTGGCCTGCCTGCCTGAAAGTGTAATTGAATACATACACCAGGAATGGCCTGCAGTGAGATCTAGCTACACAGGATACAGTGTATATATATACAAAGCTGGGATGTATATATATATATACTAAATACACTGCAGCTAAATGAATCAACTGCCTGGCTGAAGTAGATTGGAAACAGCACACCAGGAATGGTCTGCAGTGAGATCTAGCTAAAGTGGATACAGTGGATATATATATATATATATATATATATATATATATATATATATATATATATACCAGTCTGAGTGTATATATTTATTAAATGCACTGCAGATCACTGAATCCCTTGCCTGCCTGAAAGTGTATTTGAAAACGTATACCAGGAATGGCCTGTAGTCAGGTATAGGCTTGGCTAGACTAGAATGCAGTGGATATATATGTAGGAGACTGTATATATTGTGTGCACTGCAGATCACTGAATCACCTGCCTGCCATCCTGCAAGTGACATTGAAAACGTACACCAGGAATGGCCTGTGGTCAGGTATAGGCTTGGCTAGACTAGAATGCAGTGGATATATATGTAGGAGACAGTATATATATTTTATGCACTACAGATCACTGAATCACCTGCCTAAAAGTGTATTTGAAAATGTACACCAATAATGGCCTGTAGTCTATGCTTGGCTAGACTAGAGAAGCAGTGGATATATATGTAGGAGACAATATATATATTTTATGCACTGCAGATCACTGAATCACCTGCCTGCCTTCCTGAAAGTGTATTTGAAAACGTACACCAGGAATGGCCTGTAGTCAGGTATAGGCTTGGCAAGACTAGAATGCAGTGGATATATATGTAGGAGACAGTATATATATTTTATGCACTGCAGATCACTGAATCACCTGGCTGCCTGCCTGAAAGTGTCATTGAAAACTTACACCAGGAATGGCCTGTAATCAGGTATAGGCTTGGCTAGACAAAAATGCAGTGGATATATATGTAGGAGACAGTATATATATTTTATGCACTACAGATCACTGAATCGCCTGCCTGAAAGTGTATTTGAAAATGTACACCAGCAATGGCCTGTAGTCAGGTATAGGCTTGGCTAGACTAGAATGCAGTGGATATATATGTAAGAGACTGTATATATATTTTATGCACTGCAGATCACTGAATCACCTGCCCGCCTGCCTGCCTGCCTGCCTGAAAATGTATTTGAAAACGTACACCAAGAATGGCCTGTAGTCAGGTATAGGTTTAGCTAGACTAGAATGCAGTGGATATATATGTAGGAGACAGTATATATATTTTATGCACTGCAGATCACTGAATCACCTGCCTGCCTGCCTGAAAGTGTCGTTGAAAACGTACACCAGGAATGGCCTGTAGTTAGGTATAGGCTTGGCTAGACTAGAATGCAGTGGATATATATGTAGGAGACAGTATATATATTTTATGCACTGCAGATCACTGAATCACCTGCCTGCCTGAAAGTGTCGTTGAAAACGTACACCAAAAATGGCCTGTAGTCAGGTATATGCTTGGCTAGACTAGAGAAGCAGTGGATATATATGTAGGAGACAGTATATATATTTTATGCACTGCAGATCACTGAATCACCTGCCTGCCTGCCTGCCTGAAAGTGTATTTGAAAACGTACACCAAGAATGGCCTGTAGTCAGGTATAGGTTTAGCTAGACTAGAATGCAGAGGATATATATGTAGGAGACTGTTTATATATTTTATGCACTGCAGATCACTGAATCGCCTGCCTGCCTGCCTGAAAGTGTATTTGAAAACGTACAACAGGAATGGCCTGTAGTCAGGTATAGGCTTGGCTAGACTAGAATGAAGTGGATATATATGTAGGAGACTGTATATATATTTTATGCACTGCAGATCACTGAATCACCTGCCTGCCTGCCTGAAAGTGTATTTGAAAACGTACACCATAAATGGCCTGTAGTCAGGTATAGGCAGGCTAGACTAGAATGAAGTGGATATATATGTAGGAGACAATATATATATTTTATGCACTGCAGATCACTGAATCACCTGCCTGCCTTCCTGAAAGTGTATTTGAAAACGTACACCAGAAATGGCCTGTAGTCATGTATAGGCTTGGCTAGACTAGAATGAAGTGGATATATATGTAGGAGACAATATATATATATTTTATGCACTGCAGATCATTGAATCACCTGCCTGCCTTCCTGAAAGTGTATTTGAAAACGTACACCAGAAATGGCCTGTAGTCAGGTATAGGCTTTGCTAGACCAGAATGCAGTGGATATATATGTAGGAGACAGTATATATATTTTATACACTGCAGATCACTGAATCACCTGCCTGCCTGAAAGTGTATTTGAAAACGTACAACAGGAATGGCCTGTAGTCAGGTATAGGCTTGGCTAGACTAGAATGAAGTTAATATATATGTAGGAGACTGTATGTATGTATATATGTGTATATATATATATATATATATATATATATATATATATATATATATATATATATATATATTTATTATGCACTGCAGATCACTGAATCACCTGTCTGCCTGCCTGCCTGCCTGAAAGTTTATTAGAAAATGTACACCAAGAATGGCCTGTAGTCAAGTATAGGTTTAGCTAGACTAGAATGCAGTGGATATATATGTAGGATGAGATCTAGCTACACAGGATACAGTGTATATATATATATATATATATATATACAAAGCCGGGATATATATATATATATATATATATATATATATATATACACACACACTAAACACACTGCAGCTAACTGAATCAACTGCCTGGCTGAAGTAGATTGGAAACAGTACACCAGGAATGGTCTGCAATGAGATCTAGCTAAACTGGATACAGTGGATATATATATACCAGTCTGAGTGTATATATTTATTAAATGCACTGCAGATCACTGAATCACCTGCCTGCCTGAAAGTGTATTTGAAAACGTATACCAGGAATGGCCTGTAGTCAGGTATAGGCTTCGCTAGACTAGAATTCAGTGGATATATATGTAGGAGACTGCATATATATTGTATGCACTGCAGATCACTAAATCACCTGGCTGCCTGCCTGAAAGTGTCATTGAAAACGTACACCAGAAATGGCCTGTAGTCATGTATAGGCTTGGCTAGACTAGAATGAAGTGGATATATATGTAGGAGACAATATATATATATATTATGCACTGCAGATCACTGAATCACCTGCCTGCCTTCCTGAAAGTGTATTTGAAAACGTACACCAGAAATGGCCTGTAGTCAGGTATAGGCTTTGCTAGACCAGAATGCAGTGGATATATATGTAGGAGACAGTATATATATTTTATACACTGCAGATCACTGAATCACCTGCCTGCCTGCCTGAAAGTGTCATTGAAAACTTACACCAGGAATGGCCTGTAGTCAGGTATAGGCTTGGCTAGACAAAAATGCAGTGGATATATATGTAGGAGACAGTATATATATTTTATGCACTACAGATCACTGAATCGCCTGCCTGAAAGTGTATTTGAAAATGTACACCAGCAATGGCCTGTAGTCAGGTATAGGCTTGGCTAGACTAGAATGCAGTGGATATATATGTAGGAGACAGTATATATATTTTATGCACTGCAGATCACTGAATCACCTTCCTGCCTGCCTGCCTGAAAGTGTATTTGAAAACGTACACCAGGAATGGCCTGTAGTCAGGTATAGGTTTAGCTAGACTAGAATGCAGAGGATATATATGTAGGAGACTGTTTATATATTTTATGCACTGCAGATCACTGAATCGCCTGCCTGCCTGCCTGAAAGTGTATTTGAAAACGTACAACAGGAATGGCCTGTAGTCAGGTATAGGCTTGGCTAGACTAGAATGAAGTGGATATATATGTAGGAGACTGTATATATATTTTATGCACTGCAGATCACTGAATCACCTGCCTGCCTGCCTGAAAGTGTATTTGAAAACGTACACCATAAATGGCCTGTAGTCAGGTATAGGCAGGCTAGACTAGAATGAAGTGGATATATATGTAGGAGACAATATATATATTTTATGCACTGCAGATCACTGAATCACCTGCCTGCCTTCCTGAAAGTGTATTTGAAAACGTACACCAGAAATGGCCTGTAGTCATGTATAGGCTTGGCTAGACTAGAATGAAGTGGATATATATGTAGGAGACAATATATATATATTTTATGCACTGCAGATCACTGAATCACCTGCCTGCCTTCCTGAAAGTGTATTTGAAAACGTACACCAGAAATGGCCTGTAGTCAGGTATAGGCTTTGCTAGACCAGAATGCAGTGGATATATATGTAGGAGACAGTATATATATTTTATACACTGCAGATCACTGAATCGCCTGCCTGCCTGCCTGAAAGTGTCATTGAAAACTTACACCAGGAATGGCCTGTAGTCAGGTATAGGCTTGGCTAGACAAAAATGCAGTGGATATATATGTAGGAGACAGTATATATATTTTATGCACTACAGATCACTGAATCGCCTGCCTGAAAGTGTATTTGAAAATGTACACCAGCAATGGCCTGTAGTCAGGTATAGGCTTGGCTAGACTAGAATGCAGTGGATATATATGTAGGAGACAGTATATATATTTTATGCACTGCAGATCACTGAATCACCTTCCTGCCTGCCTGCCTGAAAGTGTATTTGAAAACGTACACCAGGAATGGCCTGTAGTCAGGTATAGGCTTGGCTAGACTAAAATAAAGTGGATATATATGTAGGAGACTGTATATATATTTTATGCATTGCAGATCACTGAATCACCTGCCTGCCTGCCTGAAAGTGTATTTGAAAACTTACACCAGGAATGGCCTGTAGTCAGGTATAGGCTTGACTAGACTAGAATGCAGTGGATATATATGTAGGAGAATGTATATATATAAATTTTATGCACTGCAGATCACTGAATCACCTGCCTGCCTGCCTGAAAGTGTATTTGAAAACGTACACCAGGAATGGACTGCAGTCAGGTATAGGCTTAGCTAGACTAGAATGAAGTGAATATATATGTAGGAGACTGTATATATATGTATATTATGCACTGCAGATCACTGAATCACCTGCCTGCCTGCCTGAAAGTGTACTTGAAACCGTACACCAGGAATGGCCTGTAGTAAGGTATAGGCTTTGGCTAGACTAGAATGCAGTGTATATATATATATATATATATATATATATATATATATATATGAGACTGTAAATATATATATTTTATGCACTGCAGATCACTAAATCTCCTGCCTGCCTGCCTGAAAGTGTATTTGAAAACGTACACCAGGAATGGCCTGTAGTCAGGTATAGGCTTGGCTAGACTAGAATGAAGTGGATATATATGTAGGAGACAGTATATATATTTTATGCACTGCAGATCACTGAATCACCTGCCTGCCTGCCTGTCTGAAAGTGTATTTAAAAAAGGTAGACCAGGAATGGCCTGCAGTCAGATATAGGCTTGGCTAGACTAGAATTCAGTAGATATATATATATGTTGGAGACTGGATATATATTTAATGCATTGCAGATCACTGAATCACTTGCCTGCCTGAAAGTGTATTTGAAAACGTACACCAGGAATGGCCTGTAGTCAGGTATATTCTTGGCTAGACTAGAATGCAGTGGATATATATGTAGGAGACTGTATATATATTTTATGCACTGCAGATCACTGAATCACCTGCCTGCCTGAAAGTGTCTTTGAAAACGTACATCAGAAATGGCTTGTAGTCAGGTATTGGCTTGGCTAGACTAGAATGCAGTGGATATATATGTAGGAGACTGTATATATATTTTATGCACTGTAGATCACTGAATCACCTGCCTGTCTGCCTGAAAGTGTCGTTGAAAACGTACACCAGAAATGGCCTGTAGTCAGGTATAGGCTTGGCTAGACTAGAATGCAGTGGATATATATGTAGGAGACAGTATATATATTTTATGCACTGCAAATCACTGAATCACCTGCCTGCCTGCTTGAAAGTTTATTTGAAAACATACACCAGCAATGACCTGTAGTCAGGTATAGGCTTGGCTAGACTAGAATGCAGTGGATATTTAGGCTTGCCTAGACTAGAATGCAGTGGATATATATATGCAGGAGACTGTATATATATTTTCTGCACTGCAGATCACTGAATCAATTGCCTGCCTGAAAGTGTATTTGAAAACGTACACCAGCAATGTCCTGTAGTCAGATATAGGCTTGGCTAGACAAGAATGCAGTGGATATATATGTAGGAGACAGTATATATATTTTATGCACTGCAGATCACTGAATAACCTGCCTGGCCTGCCTGCCTGAAAGTGTAATTGAATACCTACACCAGGAATGGCCTGCAGTGAGATCTAGCTACACAGGATACAGTGTATATATATATATATATATATATATATATATATATATATATATATATATATATACAAAGCCGGGATATATATATATATACTAAATACACTGCAGCTAAATAAATCAACTGCCTGGCTGAAGTAGATTGAAAACAGTACACCAGAAATGGTCTGCAGTGAGATCTAGCTAAACTGGATACAGTGGATATATATATATATATACCAGTCTGAGTGTATATATTTATTAAATGCACTGCAGATCACTGAATCACCTGCCTGCCTGAAAGTGTATTTGAAAACGTATACCAGGAATGGCCTGTAGTCAGGTATAGGCTTGGCTAGACTAGAATGCTGTGGATATATATGTAGGAGACTGTATATATATTGTGTGCACTGCAGATCACTGAATCACCTGCCTGCCTGCCTGAAAGTGTCATTGAAAATGTACACCAGGAAGGGCTTGTAGTCAGGTATAGGCTTGGCTATACTAGAATGCAGTGTATATATATGTAGGAGACAGTATATATATTTTATGCACTGCAGATCACTGAATCACCTGCCTGCCTGAAAGTGTCATTGAAAACGTACACCAGGAATGGCCTGTAGTCAGGTATAGGCTTGGCTAGACTAGAATGCAGTGGATATATATGTAGGAGACAGTATATATATTTTATGCACTGCAGATCACTGAATCACCTGGCTGCCTGCCTGAAAGTGTATTTGAAAACGTACACCAAGAATGGCCTGTAGTCAGGTATAGGTTTAGCTATACTAAAATGCAGAGGATATATATGTAGGAGACTGTTTATATATTGTATGCACTGCAGATCACTGAATCACCTGCCTGCCTGCAAGTGTCATTGAAAACATACACAAGGAATGGCCTGTAGTCAGGTATAGGCCTGGCTAGACTAGAATGTAGTGGATATATATGTAGGAGACAGTATATATATTTTATGCACTGCAGATCACTGAATCCCCTGCCTGAAAGTGTATTTGAAAATGTACACCAGCAATGACCTGTAGTCAGGTATAGGCTTGGCTAGACTAGAATGCAGTGGATATTTAGGCTTGCCTAGACTAGAATGCAGTGGATATATATATGTAAGAGACTGTATATATATTTTATGCACTGCAGATCACTGAATCACCTGCCTGCCTGAAAGTGTATTTGAAAACATACACCAGGAATGGCCTGTAGTCAGGTATAAGTTAAGCTAGACTAGAATGCAGTGGATATATATGTAGGAGACTGTATATATATATATATTTTATGCACTGCAGATCATTGAATCACCTGCCTGCCTGAAAGTGTATTTGAAAACGTACAACAGGAATGGCCTGTAGTCAGGTATAGGCTTGGCTAGACTAGAATGAAGTTAATATATATGTAGGAGACTGTATGTATGTATATATGTGTATATGTATATGTATATATATATATATATATATATATATATATATATATATATATATATATTATGCACTGCAGATCACTGAATCACCTGTCTGCCTGCCTGCCTGCCTGAAAGTTTATTAGAAAATGTACACCAAGAATGGCCTGTAGTCAAGTATAGGTTTAGCTAGACTAGAATGCAGTGGATATATATGTAGGATGAGATCTAGCTACACAGGATACAGTGTATATATATATATATATATACAAAGCCGGGATATATATATATATATATATATATATATATATATATACACACACACTAAACACACTGCAGCTAACTGAATCAACTGCCTGGCTGAAGTAGATTGGAAACAGTACACCAGGAATGGTCTGCAATGAGATCTAGCTAAACTGGATACAGTGGATATATATATACCAGTCTGAGTGTATATATTTATTAAATGCACTGCAGATCACTGAATCACCTGCCTGCCTGAAAGTGTATTTGAAAACGTATACCAGGAATGGCCTGTAGTCAGGTATAGGCTTCGCTAGACTAGAATTCAGTGGATATATATGTAGGAGACTGCATATATATTGTATGCACTGCAGATCACTAAATCACCTGGCTGCCTGCCTGAAAGTGTCATTGAAAACGTACACCAGGAATGGCCTGTAGTCAGGTATAGACTTGGCCAGACTAGAATGCAGTGGATATATATGTAAGAGACTGTATATATATTTTATGCACTGCAGATCACTGAATCACCTGCCTGCTTGCCTGAAAGTGTATTTGAAAACGTACACCAGGAATGGCCTGTAGTCAGGTATAAGTTTAGCTAGACTAGAATGCAGTGGATATATATGTAGGAGACATATATATTTTATGCACTGCAGATCATTAAATCGCCTGCCTGCCTGTCTGACTGAAAGTGTATTTTAAAACGTACAACAGGAATGGCCTGTAATCAGGTATAGATTTGGCTAGACTAGAATGCAGTGGATATATACCGTATTTATCGGCGTATAACACGCGCCGGCATATAACACGCACCCCAAGTTTAGGAGGGAAGTTGAAGGGAAAAAAACTTACATTTAAATGCCCATCATTGCAGCCTTCTCAGTGCAGCCTTCTCAGTGCAGCCTTGCCCCAGTGCAGCCATGTCAGTGCAGCCTTGTCAGTGCAGCCATGTCAGTGCAGCCATGTCAGTGCAGCTTTCCCCAGTGCAGCCTTCCTCAGTGCAGCCTTCGTCAGTGCAGCCTTTCCCAGTGCAGCCTTTCCCAGTGCAGCCTTGCCCCAGTGCAGCCTTCGATCCTGTGATCCCCTGGGCTTCAAAATCGCCGACCGCGATTTGAAAATGGTGCCGAAATACACAGAGCCGGTCCTCGGCTCTTCTCGGCGGCTCTCATTCCCTTTCGGCTCCACTCGTAGTCCCGCCCGGGATGGGTGTGACTGTGAGCGGAGCTATCCGAACCTAGCCAAGTACACTCGGCTAGGTTCGGGCGGCGCTCGAGTGAAGCCGAAAGTGGCCGAGAAGAGCTGAGGACAGGCTCTGTGTATTTCGGCGCCATTTTCAAATTGCGGTCGGCGATTTTGAAGATCTGACAGCTCGGGATCGCAGGGGATCGGCGTATAACATGCACCCGCGATTTTCCCCTGATTTTAAGGGGAAAAAAGTGTGTGTTATACGCCGATAAATACAGTATGTAGGAGACTGTATATATAATTTATGCACTACAGATCACTAAATCACCTGCCTGCGTGCATGCCTGAAAGTTTATTTGAAAGCATACCCTAGGAATGGCCTGCAGTGAGATCTAGCTACACAGGATACAGTGTGTATGTGTGTATATATATATATATATATATATATATATATATATATATATATATATATAACCTGGTTCTATCCAGGATGGAAAGTATGTATCCCCTAGATTCAGGCTTTATGCTGACTTATACCACTAGGGGGGAGTGCTGGGAGTCCTGCAGGGGAAGCGTTAATGAGCCCAGCTGAAGTAAGTGGGCTCATTAAGACCTATAGAAAACACCCCAGCATGCTTAGGGAGATGCTCCATTCTGGAACCAGTTCTGTGTGTGTAGACTGGGGAGTGTGGTATCTGTCCTGTGCGGTGAGTTAATGCCTGTGTGGCAAACTTCTAAAAGAGAGATAGGGACTGGGGCAGCACAAGGCTGCACCCAGTTGTTAGATAGGGAATCTACGTGTGTAGTAAGCGGTCAAAACTGACCAGGATTTCTTTTCATGTTTCTTTTTGTTTTGCTGTTATATTTTTCACTGCATACAGGATAAATTAACCGCACCTTTGTTTTTTTTCACCTGCAACGCTGTCGGCTGTGCCTGATTTTGTGTGGTGAACCCATCCAGGGGGTCACACACACCCGCTGCCGAGCTAACCCCCTCGCAATATATATATACTAAACTTCACTGCAGCTAACTAAATCAACTGCCTGCCTGAAGTAGATCAGAAACAGTACACCAGGAACGGTCTGCAGTGAGATCTAGCTAAACTGGATACAGTGGATATATATATATATATATATATATATCAGTCTGACTGTATATATATAGTGACTGTATAGACTGTATATATATAGTGCTACACAGCTACACAGGATACAGTGTATATATATATATATATATATATATATACACAAAGCCGGGATGTATATATATACTACATACACTGCAGCTAACTGAATCAACTGCCTGCCTGAAGTAGATTAGAAACAGTACAGCAGGAACAGTCTGCAGTGAGATCTAGCTAAACTGGATACAGTGTATGTATATTTTTATATATATATATATATATATATATATATATATATATATATATATATATATACACACACACACACACACACACATACACACATATACACACACACACACAAAGCTGGAATGTATATATATACAAAATACACTGCAGCTAACTGAATCAACTGCCTGCCTGAAGTAGATTAGAAACAGTACAGCAGGAACGGTCTGCAGTGAGATCTAGCTAACTGAATAAACTGCCTGCTCAAAGTAAATGAAATGATTCTCTCTCTCTATCTCCCTCTCTCTCTGCCAGCAACACACTACACAAGGCCAACGTACAGGCGGCCTTATATAGTGTGGAGTGTGGACTTAACCCCCTGAGCCATAATTGGCCAAAGGTTCCCTGCTTTTGGCAAATTATGGCTATCTTTGCTTACAGCGCTGTTAGTTTGTCATGGGAATGAATTGTGAGTCTAGCCAAAAGAGACTGTTAACAGAGAAAGACCTTACCCTTACAAAGGCAATTGAGATATCTGCAGTGATGGAGATGGCTGTGAAAGATACAGAAGAATTGCACCCCCAGGGCAGAAGGGAAGAGGTGAAACAGGAAGTTTACAGAACAGTAGTCAAACCAACTGCCGCAAGCTGGAAATGCAGACCCCCACCAAGCTGGGAGTCAGCTTGCTACCATTGTGGGAATACAGACCATGACCACAAAGTCTGCTGGTTTAGGGATCAGACCTGCCATAATTGCGGTAAGACAGGCCATCTTAAACGAGTGTGCCATGGCAAGAAGGTGCAAGATAAACAACCTCTGAACCTCAAGACAAAGACATATATGGTAGGAATATATACATCACCATCTGAGTGAGAGGATGAGGAAATACTTCACAGATTAGACGTACATCATATGTATTCAGCACCCTCTGCAATGACTGTAGAGGTAACCGTTGAGGGAAAGAAACTCAAGATGGATGTAGACAGAGGAGCAGCAGTTTCAGTTATCACCCAGAAACAATGGAGACAACTTCAGACCCGAACAACTGTCCGCCCAACACCAATCAAACTGCAGACATACTCAAAGCAGATACTCCCCACACTGGGTTACGTGAAAGTACAGGTATTGTACGTGGGTCAGACAAACACTGCCATTATATATCCTAGAAAATGAGGGACCCCCTCTCTTTGGGAGAGACTAGATTGCTCACTTTGGTATGCCAGACATTGTCATTAACCCCTGTGACACCGGTACAATTACATTAGGAGATAATGAGGGATGGGTGGTGTCCCTGAAGCAGCGGTTCCCAAAGGTTTTTGATAACCAGTTGGGGAAAATAAAGCATGACTGTGTGAGACTCAAGCTGAAACCCATCGCTCAGCCTAAGTTCTTCAAAGCTCTGACAGTACCTTTCACACTCCGAGCAGGAGTGGAAGCTGGACTAAGTCTGCTGGAGGAACAAGGTGTTATCTCAAATGTAGAGCACAGCGAGTGGGCATCACCAGTTGTACCAGTAAAGAAAGTGAATGAGGACTTACGCATTTGTGGCAATTTCCGCATGGCACTGAACTCCCAGCTGGAGATAGACCACTATCCCCTACCCAGAGTAGATGACATTTTTGATTCTCTTGCAGGGGGTCAAAAGTTCACCAAGCTTGGTCTCAAACAAGCATATTTACATTTTGAGGTCCATCCTTCTTCCCGCAAGTTTCTAACCATCAACACCCACAAGGGACTATATGAATACAATCGGATGGTGTTTGGTGTAGTCTCCGCCCCAGTCATTTGGCAACAAAAAATGGATGCAATTTTGGAGGACAGTGCCTGCTAGATGACATGCTCATCACGGGATGGAAGGACCAGGAACACAAGCGGAATGTGGAGCTTGTGTTGGCGAGACTCCAAGAGCAGGGTCTAAAAGTGAACTTAGCGAAATGCCAATTCATGGTGCCGAAATTGGAGTTTTATTGGCCACCTTGTGGATGCGGAGGGTATACACACCACGGAAGCCAAGGTTGATGCTTTAGTCAAAGCTCCAGCCCCAACCAACATCCAGCAGCTGCGACTATACCTTGGCTTGCTAAACTATTACCACAAATTCCTACCAGATCTGGCACACACCTTGTTTCTGTTGAAAAAGCTTTGGGAGAAACACTCCAGATGGGACTGATCGGCTGCATGCCAACGTGCTTTCAAAGTTTCTAAGCGGAAGCTGTTGGCGTCACGCATGCTCGTGCACTATGACCTCCAGTAGCCTCTCACCTTGGCTTGTGATGCCTCACCCTATGGTCTGGGGGCTGTACTATCTCACATCTTACCAGATGGGTCAGAAAAAACAGACGCAATGTCCCAACTGACAGGGATGTCGACAGACTCTTCTCCACCAGTCAAGAGTTGTCATTACACCAGCCTGTCCTTCTTGTCTTCTGGGGAGATAGCAGCCCATACAGCCAAAAATACATTCCTGAAAACAATACTCTCATGGGTACAGTCCGGTTGGCCTGCAACTGTCACATAGGATTATGAACCTTATTTCTGTAGGTGTATGGAATTAACTGTGGCTGGCAAATGTGCTTTATGGGGAGACCGAGTGTTCATTCCACAGACCCTCCAGAGACACTTTCTGGACTTGCTACATACTGGTCATCCCGGGGGCACACGTATGAAACAAAAGGCCTGAGGCTATGTGTGGCGGAGGAACCTAGACTCAGATATCATGACATATGTGAAAGCTTGTGCTGGATGCGCACAAACTGCAAGAGACCCTCATCAATTGTGCGACCAGCCTTGGACTTGGCCCACGGCTCCTTGGTTTCGACTACACTTGGACTACAAGTACAACGGATCAGAGGACACACCTTCTTGATCATAGTGGACGCCCATTCAAAGTGGCCTGAGGTCATTCCTGTTACTCAGCCAACGACCAAGGCAACGATTTCTATACTGTTACATCTCGCTGCTATTTTTGGATACCCCAGAGAAATTGTCACAGACAACAGTGCACAATTCACCGGAGGAGTTTCAGAGTTTCCTGACTGCCCACATCAAGCGCAAGTTGACCGCACCTTACCACCCAGCTACCATTGGTCAAGTAGAACGTTTGTGCAGACTTTCAAATGCTATTTCAAAGCTACAGTGGCTACAAGTAAGCAACAGTCCCTGTCACCCCAGCAGCTGGACTCCTTCCTTTCTGCTTACAGAAATACACCACATGCAACCACTGGGAAAACTCCAGCGGAACTCCTTCTGGGTCGGCAGCCATGGACTGTTTTGGAATGCTCCGCCCTCAAAAAGTCCAGGAACATGTACTGGTATAGGTAAAAAAAAGTTGCGCTACTAATGAATCTGTGAAACAGTAGATCAGCAGCCAGCATCAACAGTGTAGTGAACTGTGTAATGACCAAAAAACATGAAAAAATGCAGCGCTAATGTGATATACACAATCCCCAGAGTGGCCCCCAGGTGTAAGTATAAGACCAATGGCCATTCATGAATGAGAAGCCAATGTCTAGTTAGTATAACATAAAATAAATCACAAAATCAGTATGCAGTGAATGACAAAAAAGAAATGAATACAAATAAAAAACATATAAGGTTTTTGTGAACAAAGAAACCAACAAACAGTCCGCGATGAACAAAAATGTCAACTGCAATGCTCCTCTATCCTCTTTACAGGAGGCTAACCCCCACCTGTAAGGAGAGATAACAAGCGTCTTAGTAAAGCAGCATATTATCAGAGACCCAGTTCAGCTATGGCGACTGCTAGGGGGAATTCATTATTTTCAGAATACTGAATCAAGAAGACAAGAAAACAAAAAAGAAAATTCAAATGGGAGAAATCAACAAGAAAATTATGATCTAACACGCTGATCTGATGTCCTTGGAAGTTCCATACATCTCATCCAGCTAGCGAATGATTGGGAATCTAAGCATGCCAGTCTATTGGAATTCCTGGTGTGTATCATCTACCCTTCATCGTCTTGGTTGTGACCATTGAAGTATGTGACACCACCCAGATTTTTACACACAGCGTGGTGCAGATCTAGTTTGCCAGCCCCGGTAGCACGCATATTGCTGGTGTGGATTGTTGGTCCCTTCGGAGCGCGCACCCTCCGATCAATGATGTGCGGTGTGTAAGGTGGGAGGATGCCTTGTGAGTGGCCGGTAACTTCCTGTTTATTCATACATTTTTTTGTTTCCCCTGGTTGCCCATGCACAATAGGGGAATTTAGTCAGCTGTCTGACACAGCGTCATATGACGCAGGTCAGGATCTAGGGCACGCAAGCGCATATGCATCCTACCTCCGCTCTGAGTATTCAGCAATCCCGTCCGACGTAGCATCATATGACGGAGGTTGAGACACAGGGCGCGCATGCGCACCTGGTTCCAGCCGTTTTTTATGGCTACTGTGCTACTGTGGAGATCCGGTTTGAACCCAGAGTGAGGCTTGCATTCAATATGTTTTTATTACTTAAGGGAGGTGACGTGATGTGCCGCCCGTGCCCCTGGAAGACGCAATTTTCTTGCGAAACGCAGCGTAGGGCTGAGCAGTGTCATCGCGTCACCTCCGTCTGTCGTTGCAACGCCAGCTGGACGGGCTGTCTGCGAACATCCGGCCGGTGCCGCAGACTGTCTTTCTTCAGAGGTTTTTTCTTAACTACATGTGAGTTTTACTATATTTTAATAAATATCATTTGGTTTTACACTATCGGAGCCCTTTTGTTTTTTCCCTTTATGATGATATTACTTCGCTGAGGGATGAGCCTCCTTTCCTTGTGGATCCATCTATCTGCATTACAGTTTTTGATGTCCTAGTAAAGCTCCCACCTGACTCCTTGATGGTTTGGAATAGCAGGATTTCAAAGCCCATTTAGACCCTCTGTAACGAGGGGTCATGGGGTTCTGGTAAGCGGCCAGGCTCTTTATTCATGGTGGTGGACCCACATACCTAGGATTTCACAACAATTGGATAAATTTTGGATTGCAACATCACCCTTTGGTGTTTATTTGTGTGGACTTTTTATTGCACCCTTTATTTAATTTTAATATACATTGCAGTTTTTCACATTTATTTTCTGCACCAATGCTCTATATTCATATGGTCTATTATACTTGCTTAAGGGGAGGTTGGATCATTTTAAACCTCGTACCTACTTTGAGTTTATTGTATGCACATATGGTTTTCCTGCACTTTTGTTAATAATATTTTTTAGTCACATATATTGTATTTTGTTTAGATGCGCAAGTCAATATTTTTCTCAATTTACGTTTGTGTGTTTGTGTCACATATAGGACTCTGCAGCACATATTATTGTCATTATTTTCTTTGATGCGCAGTTTTTTTCCAATTTTTTCCTGACAGTGTCAGTAGGGCAGTGGATGGTGTCAGTAGAGCAGTGGATGGTGTCAGTAGAGGGCCTCAGAAGGGCAGAGGAAGGTGTCAGTAGGTCAGTGGATGATGTAAGTAGAGCAGAGGACGGTGTCAGTAGAGCAGTGGTCGGCGTCAGTAGAGCAGTGGACGATGTCAGTAGAGCAGTGGACGGTGTCAGTAGAACAGTGGACGGTGTCAGTAGAACAGTGGATGGTGTCAGTAGAGCAGTGGACGGTGTCAGTAGAGCAGTGGACGGTGTCAGTAGGGCAGAGGACGGTGTCAGTAGGGCAGAGGACGGTGTCAGTAGGGCAGAGGACGGTGTCAGTAGGGCAGAGAACGGTGTCAGTAGTTTTTGTATTTATTTATTTTTTTACAAATTTATTTTTACATTTTTTAACAGTCTTTTTGAGGGTCTTTGGTGAAATATCAGGGGTCTAAACAGACCCCTGATAGTTTACTTTTGAGACAGAGAAAGTGACTGAGGGCGTATTCTCCAGTTCCTTTCTCTACAGCTTTCTCATAGTAATAAACATGGTAAATTGGAAGAAATGTGTGTACCCAACTTTACCTGATCCCCTCAATCTCTGTGACTGGTCCCCTGCAGCTTCTCTAAAAGTTGTGACAGGCTGTGGTAGCACTCCAGCATCCTCATTGTACCATAGAGGGTTAATGTTCCTGTATGGTATGCAATGATACTCAGACTTTGGGTGGAGGAGGAGAGCAGTGCAGCTGGCTGGAACATGGAAACATAGAAGTGAAAGTGGTAATTTCCCCCCCAATCACTGCAAGGGTGGATGTTTTCTCCTTTCCTGGAGTTGGGATGTATTCTGGCACCATGTCCCTTGTTGCTTAGGCTCGAATGTTTGACAATGTCAGGAATATACAGGAACTTTTCAGGTTCTACATAGAAGTATTCCACATTATCAAAAAGAATAATTTTTAATAAGATATAGCGTGTGTGTGGAGCACATCCATGTGGAGCCTGAAAAGTCCCAGTATATTTCTTTTTTTTTTTAAAGATATTTTTATTGATTTTTACAAACCAGTTGTACAAAACAAGCACAACAAACAACCACTTAATATGCTCGGTCAGTCATTGGTAAACAGCATCAATATGTAGCTCATATAAACAAAGACAGATATTGGTACATCAGTTGATATTTTTCACACAACTACACATACAAGCAATTCGTCTGTATATAATAGTATTAATAATCTGCATAAATTATATGCTATCCTATCCTGGCGCGACCTGTAAATGCCCCAACCATGTATATCCTACAAGGTGAGGGTCAAAGGGCTAGCAAGCCACCTATCTCATATTTTATGGAATGTTTTTGTCCTTTTCCTTAGTACAAAGGTAAGTCTATACAGTGGTATAACATCATTGATTAATTTTAGCAATAGGGATTTCAAGGGTGTTTGTATACCCTTCCATGACAGCAGAATGGTCTTTCTAACATAAAAGTAGAGGATACGTAGTAATCTTTTTGCCTGTGATGATAGTTGTAAATCTCCAAAGATCTCCAACAGTCCATTTTTTGGGTGGATGATATTGGGGAGGCCTAGAGCAGAGGAAATGAAAGAGCCCACTTCCACCCAGAAGTCCTGAACCACTGCACAGGTCCAGAAGCAGTGCATGAAATCAGCACTCCCTCCACAACCACGGAAGCACTCAGCGGAGGACTTCAGCCCCATTTTGTGTAATCTGGCCGGGGTAAGGTGAGAGTGGTGAAAAAATTTTATCTGTATAACACTATCCGCTGGATGAGATGACCGTGGCTTTATATGTGTCTCTGAATTCAGTCCAGTCTTCCTCAGTACAATGAAATGTCCATGGATGTCCATTTTTCCTGCGCTCTACTAAATCGGGGGTTAACATCTGTCGTTAGGGCCGCATAGTAGGTAGAAATAAGCTCATTAGGGTCTGGTTGTCTTAGTAGTCTCTCTAGCGGGGGTAAGTTAGTGGGATTCTTTAAGGAGCCAAACTGAGCTTGTATAGCATGCCTAATCCCAGTATATTTCTAGTATCAGTGGCGGCTGGTGGGTTCTCCTTTTGGGGGTGGTGGAAAACATGCACCAAACCCCCCCGCCGCCGGGCGGCACGGCACTGACCACCTGCAGCACCCGCTGGACCACCAGCCGGACCAGCCGCGACTAGTCCAGTGGCACTTACACAATGTGTGGTGGGGTTCTCCTCCTCTCCTGCAGTGGCTGGGCTGTCCTCCTCCTCTCTTGCAGTGGTGGGCTGTCCTCCTCCTCTAGCGTGGGCAGCGGCGGCTCCAGTGTCCGCTCCTCAGGCTTCCTCCCCTGTGTGTCTCCTCTTCCGCCAGACCGCTAGGCATCCAATAGGATTTCCTGGTGCTTTGGCCACTCGGGAAACAGGTCTCACAGACCTGCCTCCTGATTGTCGGGGAGTAACTGTAGTTTGACCATAGTGAAAATTATTTCGCTATCATCACACAACAGGGTGGGATCGGGATGCAGTGCTCTACTACCCGAGCCTACCCTATTTTGAAGACCATTAGAGCCTTTGGCTCTAAGCACAGGCTTCAAAATACACCCCCGTCTATGCCCACCATAGTAATTCATGTGTCTGGCCTCCTGAATGGGGCCGGGCACATGGATAGGGAGGGCGATAGGGGTGTTAGGAGGGGTAGCGCCCGTGCCCCCACAATGCACGAGCTGCCACTGCCTGGCATAGTCAAGATTTATACTTTCTCTTTCAGTAAACCTGCACTGCAAGGTGCAGAACAGAATTGGTGGTGCAGAACAGGTTTACAGCACGGAATTATACAGTTTGGAAGGCAGAACAGGTTGGGACTCATGGGAGGAGAATATGCAGTCTGGCATCCAGCTTTTGTTATCTTCATTCTGCTCTGGGGTAGGGATGAGCCGAACACCCCCCGGTTCGGTTCGCGGCAGAACATACAAACAGACAAAAAATTTGTGCGAACACCATTAAAGTTTATGAGACTCGAACGTGAAAAATCAAAAGTGCTAATTTTAAAGGCTAATATGCAAGACATTGTCATAAAAAGTGTTTGGGGACCTGGGTCCTGCCCCAAGGGACATGTATCAATGCAAAAAAAGTTTTTAAAACGGACGTTTTTTCGGGAGCAGTGATTTTAATAATGCTTAAAGTGAAACAATAAAAGTGAAATATTCCTTTAAATATCGTGCCTGGGGGGTGTCTATAGTATGTGACCGCCTGTATATACTATACCTACACTCTGCGGAAAATTGGGCCTTAGGTGTTGGTGGTACCAGAACACTGTAAGTCCTCACAGATATGCCCCGTACACACGGTCGGATTTTCCGATGGAAAATGTCCGATCGGAGCGTGTTGTCGGAAATTCCGACCGTGTGTGGGCTCCATCGGACTTTTTCCATCGGATTTTCCGACACACAAAGTTGGAGAGCAGGAGATAAAATTTTCCGACAACAAAATCCGTTGTCGGAAATTCCGATCGTGTGTTTTACGTCACCGCGTTCAGAACGATCGGATTTTCCGACAACTTTGTGTGACCGTGTGTATGCAAGACAAGTTTGAGCCAACATCCGTCGGAAAAAATCCTAGGATTTTGTTGTCGGAATGTCCGAACAAAGTACGCCCTAATACTCTTGGTGGGAGCTGGAACGGGCCCTGCTGCGAAATATTATATCAATAATTGTAATTACATGCCCCTGTTAAACAGGGGCATAAAAATTGGGCCTTAGGCAGTAGGGATGGGCTGAACACCCTCCTGTTCGATTCGCATCCAGAACATGTGAACAGGCAAAAAATTTGTTTGAACACGCGAACACCGTTAAAGTCTATAGGACATGAACATGAAAAATTCAAAGTGCTAATTTTAAAGGTTAATATGCAAGTTATTGTCATAAAAAGTGTTTGGGGACCCAGGTCCTGCCCCAGGGGACATGTATCAATGCAAAAAAAAGTTTTAAAAAAGGCAGTTTTTGTCGGGAGCAGTGATTTTAATGATGCTTAAAGTTAAACAAAAAAGTGAAATATTCCTTTAAATTTTGTACCTGGGGGATGTCTATAGTATGCCTGTAAAGTAGCGCATGTTTCCCGTATTTATAACAGTCCGAGAGCAAAATGACATTTTTAAAGGAAAAAAAAGTCATTTAAGAGTGCTAGCTCTAGTGCCAGCTATTAATGAATTGTCGGTCTCGACAATACACATAAGTCATTGAAAAATAAAAAAAATGCGTGGGGGTCCCCCAAAATTCAATTACCAGGCCCTTCAGGTCTGGTATGGATATTAAGGGGAACTCCGCGCCAACATTTTTAAAAAAATGTCGTTGGTTCCCCCAAAAATCCACAGCAGACCCTTATCTAAAGCACGCAACCTGGCAGGCTGCAGGAAAAAAGGGGGGACACGGCGTCAGCTTGACAGCTCTTATGTAGCTGAGGGCAGGGCCACCCGTCATGTGACCCCGCCCCCCTCGGACAAGGGGAAACGCTGGGGTTTCCCAGTGACGTGTACGGGTGACCCCGCCCCCTCTGATGCAATGGGAATCCTGCGTTGCATCAGAGGGGGGCGAGCTCACCCTTACATGTCACTGGGAAACCCCGGCGTTTCCCCTTGTCAGAGGGGGACGGAGTCACATGATGGGTGGCCCCGCCCTCAGCTACATAAGAGCTGTCAAGATGGTGCCACGTCATTGGCTGGGTGCCTCCGGTGGAGGCAGGATCCTGTGCGTGTTCCCCGCTGGAGATCATCCATCGCTGGAGATTGATAATTGGATTACATCGCTGGAGTAGGAGCATGGATTTATTGCATTACATCGCTGGAATCTCTTTTTTATTTTTAATAAAGGACTTGTCCCAAGCCGTCTCCTGTGGTTTTTTAACATTTTGACACTTTTTTTGTGAAATGGTAGGTAGTACAATGTACCCCTTACCAATTCACATAGGGGGGGCCGGGATCTGGGTGTTCCCTTTGTTAAAGGGGGCTTCCAGATTCTGATAAGCCCCCCGCCCGCAGACCCCCACAACCATCGTGTAAGGGTTGTGGGGATGAGGCCCTTGTCCCCATCAACATGGGGACATACTCCCCATGTTGAGGGCATGTGGCTTGGTATGGTTCAGGAGGGGGGGGGCGCTCTCTCATCCCCCCTCTTTTCCTGCAGCCTGCCAGGTTGTGTGCTCGGATAAGGATCTGTTGTGGATTTTTGGGGGGAACCCCATGCCATTTTTAAAAAAATGTTGGTGTGTATTGTCGGGACCGACAATTCATTAATAGCCGGTACTAGCGCTAGCACTTTTAAATGACTTTTTTTTATCCTTTAGAAATGTTATTTTTTTCTCGGACTGTTATAAACACGGGAAACATGCGCTACTTTACAGACATACTATATATAGTATATACAGGCGGTCACATACTATAGACACCCCCCAGGCACGATATTTAAAGGAATATTTCACTTTTATTGTTTCACTTTAAGCATTATTAAAATCACTGCTCCCGAAAAAACGTCTGTTTTAAAAACTTTTTTTGCATTGATACATGTCCCCTGGGGCAGGACCCGGGTCCCCAAACACTTTTTATAACAATAACTTGCATATTAACCTTTAAAATTAGCACTTTTGATTTCTCCTATAGACTTTTAAAGGGTGTTTTCGAATTTTGCGGCTTTTCGAATTTGCCACCAACACCCCAAATTGTTTCCTGTTCGGCGAATGGGCGAACAGCCAATGTTCGAGTCGAACTCATGCTCGACTCGAACAGATAGCACATCACTATTAGGCAGTGGTGGTGGTGCCACAACACTGTAACACCTCACAGATACTCTTGTTGAGCGCAGTAACGAGTCCTGCTGTTAAATATTTGTTCAAAAATTGTAATTACATGCCCCTGTTAAACAGGGGCAGAAAAATTGGGCCTTAGGCAGTGGTGGTGGTGCCCTGAACCGAAAATATTCCTAGAAGCTATCATCATGAAGATTGAGGAGGAATAGGATAGTCACTCAGCATAATAGGATAGTCACTCAGCATATGCAATCTTCAAGGGATCCCACATCCATGGAAAAATCAATCTGTTACATCAGCATCAGGTGCATGGTAGCTGGTGATCCAAGAATGATGCATTTTTATGAATGTGAGCCGATCAACAGAGTCTGTTGACAGGCGCACTCTGATCAGTTACAAAGCCTCCAGCAGCACTGAATGTGCGTTCCGAAAAAATGCTGGATGCAGGACAGGCCAGTGGCTCAATTGCATATTGAGCAAGCTCTGGCCAGTGGTCCATCCTCAAGACCCAGTAACCTAGTGGATGTTCTGTTGGAACGGTCTCCAAGTCTGATCTTGCCCCTAGATATAACTGCACCATGTAATTCAGACGCTGGCGATGGTTGCTTGAACTGATCAGACCTGGGCGCTGAGGACTGATGAATTGTCTGCAGGCATCGGACAGCCGGCCACCTTCTCCACCGCTCTTTCTGTGACTGAACAAAGCCCCAGCAACACGTTGTCCAGCACCAGGAAATTGTAACCTCCCAGGCTCTGGAAACGCATTGTACAAACCTTTCTGCAAGGCCTCCCGAAGATGTTTTTTATCCTCTACTCCCTCTGTGAAGGCTGGATAAGTTCTGCAACCTTACCCTTGTAACGTGGATCAAGAAGGGTTGCCAGGCAGTAATGATCCCTCTCCTTGATACCACGAATCCTAGGGTCCTTTCGCAGGCTTTGCAGGATTAGGGAGGCCATGCATTGTAAGTTTGCAGAGGCATTCGATCCTGAGTCCTCTGGGTCACTAAGGATCACATGATCCTCAACCACCTCCTCCCAGCCATGTACAACTCCATAGGTTTCTGGGGACTGAAAACGATCCCTTGAAGACTGCTGCTGATGCTGAGTGTTATCCTCCACCTCCATGCTGACACAATCCTCCTCCTCCTCCTCTTCTTCCTGTGTAATCGGTGGGCCTGCAGGAATACTATCTGGATAAAGGGGATCTTGAGAGGTAAGGAAGTCCTCCTCTTCCTCCTGCTGTTCTACCTCAAGTTCCCTGTCCATTATTCCACAAAGCGTGTACTCCAACAGGAAGACAAGAGGGACAGTATCACTGATGCATGCGCTGTCACTGCTCACCATCCTTGTGGCCTCCTCAAATGGTGACAGGACAATGCATGCATTCTTGATCAGTAGCCACTGGTGTGGCAAAAAAAAAACAAGCTCCCCTGACCCTGTCCTGCTGCCATACTCACACAGGTACTCATTGATGGGCATGTCACAAATTAGGTGGTTCTTGGGCAGGTTGCACTCTCTTTGAATGTCAGCCACCCGAGCACTGGCATTATATGACCGGCGGAAATGACCACAGACTTTCCTGGCCTGCCTCAGGAGATCCTGTAAGCCTGGTTACCTGCTCAAGAACTGCTGCACCACCAAATTCAGGAAGTAAGTCAAACAGGGAACATGGATCAAGTGTTCCTGTCAGAGGGCAGAGAGGAGGTTGGTGCCATTGTCGCATACAACCATTCCTGGCTGAAGCTGGTGTGGCATCAACCACCTCTGAGCCTGCCCCTGCAGAGCTGACAGGATCTCAGCCCCAGTGTGTCTTCTGTCCCCTAAGCAGACCAACTCAAGCACCGCATGGCATCTTTTTGCCTGAGTGCTTGCGTAGCCCCTTGAACGCCTATGGAGCACTGCTGGTTCAGAGGACAATTCTGCAGAGGAAGAGGCCATAGAGGAAGAAGAGGAGGGGGTGGAGGTGAGAGCTGTGGCAGAATCACCACTAGCATTTTGGAGCCAAGGTGGCGGAACAAGCTCCAACAATACTGAACCCTGTCCTGCATCCTTCCCAGCTGCCAGCAGAGTTACCCAGTGCACCGTGAAAGAAAGGTAACATACCTGTCCATGCCTGCTGGACCACCAGCGGGAGTCAGCGGTAATATGCACCTTACTGCTGACCGCCCTGTCGAACGAGGCCAAGACATGGCCGTCCACATGCTGGTAGAGAGCTGGAATGGCCTTCCGTGAAAAGAAATGGGTTTGGGAACCTGCCACTGGAGGTACCACACATTTCACAAATTCACGAAAGGGGGCAGAGTCTACCAGCTGAAAAGGCAGCAGTTGCAGTGCTAGCAATTTGGCCAAGCTAGCATTCAGACGCTAAGCATGTGGATGGCTGGGACCGAATTTCTTTTGACGGTTTAGCAACCGGGGTAGGGAAATTTGCCTGCTAAAATCCGATGTTGGTGTACTGCTAGCAGATTGGCCGCAAGTACTTGCCACACCTATTTCTATACCTTCATTCCTCTCAGTGCAGGTTTCTGAGAGGACTGGAGGTATACTGGGGTTGGAGATCCCAGCTGATGAGGAGCAAGGAGAGGTCTGCCTTGTTCTTTGATGTGGTTCATTTAAGTGCTGTTGCCAACGGACTGCATTTGAGGTCATCATGTCTGGTCAAGCATGTGGTGCCCAAGCGGCTGCAGTTCTGGCCATGCTTAACACGCTTCAGACATATGTTGCAAACAGCAACAGTGCGATCTGCTGCACATGTGTCAAAAAAGGCCCACACCAAAGAACTTTTCAAAATATGCGGGGAGTCAGCAGCACCTTGCACCTGTTTAGCTCTGCGGTGCGATGCAATGAGTTGGCTGCCCTTAAGCTGCCCCCTGGAGGGCATTTTGCCTCATTGGAGATGTGCCTCCTCCTCCTCTCTTCTATCAGGCACCCAAGTAGAGTCAGTGACCTCATCATCCCCTCCCTCCTTGTCACTGGAGCAAACTTGGCAGTATGCTGCAGCTAGGGGAACATGACTGACAGTTTCTTGACCTTCTTGGGCACCCCCTCTCTCTAGGCTCACGTCACTCCCTTCCTCAACCTGGGTACCATCATCAGAGCCTTCAAATCACTGTGCATCCTCCTGCAACATGTACCCGACACTGTGGTCAAATAGTTGAGGGGACTCCTCCATGCATGATGGTGGGGCTAGGGAAGGAGTGACTGTTGACATGGAGCCGATGGAATAGGCCGCTTTACCAGCTGCATTGGCAGGCAAACTACTCGCCTGGGTGACAGATGAGGAGGATGAGATTGGCTTTGTTATCCATTCCACCAACTCTTCTGTATGTTGTGGCTCAATAACATGGCCAGCTGCAAAAAAAGGACAAGCGTGCCCCACGGCCACGTGCTGAGGATGCACCGTGTCCATGACCAGAACTGTCGGCTGTAGACACAGAGCCTGATTGCCCTCTTTTAGTGGCCTGTTAGCGTTTGCCTCTCCTTGGTGGCCTTCCGGACAAGCTGTAAATTTTGTTTAGCAAAACCACACTATACTGTATTGTGTGAAATATAGGAACTAGTGAGCAAAACCACACCCTCAAAAAATAAAAAATAGTACCAGATGAGAAGCTGCCAACATAGATCAGTGTACTCACACAACTCTGACAAACAAGTATTTAAATATGGTATATATGTGGCGCTAATCTATCCTTTTGTACCGATTCTAAATATGCGAAAATCACACAATGCTTCAACAGTAAATAAATATGACATCCTTTTCCAAGTGCAATGTGCACATGTAATGGCAATATCCTATGATGACTAGTGCATCAAAATAATATGATTCCTCATACTCAAAAACATGCAAAATATATTAAAGAGCTCCGTGCAAAATACAACTCCTGTTGCAATTTGTTCAAGCCAAAATGTAAAAGGTGACACACTGTGCAGAATTACCATAAAGTGCATGCGTGCAACTAAGAATGCAACTCTGGATACAATAATTCATAAATTAGCCATAAATCCACAAAGTTGTACTAACAAAAATTAGTGCATCAAAATATTGTAGTAAGATTCCTCGTGCTCATAAACATATAATGAAGTGCTCCTTGCAAAACGCAACTCCTGTTGCAATTAATGAACAACAATCAAAGTGACAAACTGTGCAAAATAACATAAATGCATTTGTGCGACTGAAGATGCAACTAAAAACCCAGCATCCCCGTATAGACACTACTATACATATAAAGTGACAATAGTGAAATAAAAGCCCCCAAAAGCACTGTTTCATGCAATGTGACTTATAATCTCCAGACAGGAAAGTCTATTTAAAAGGTGCAATTAGAGGTGACTTGTGACAAGTTCTTCCACTCTTGTTCTGATCCGAGACAAATTGTTTCCCCCAGCCTCTCACCTGCGGTAGCGGCCCGAGTGGGCCGAATCAAGCAAAAATGCACAGATGGATGGTGCTCTGTATAAGGGATGGATCTCCTCAGGCGATCACACTTCCCGGGAAAGGATGTCCGTAGATCCAGCTCTCTGCAACAAACACCACCACTCACAATGGCCCCAGGGTGTTGGTGAGGGAGAAAGAAATAGCCTCCATAGTGTAATATTCCAAGTATAGTTTATTGCAAAACACGTAGTAACTTACATCTTAATTCAAGGCAAACAGTGTAGAAACAAAAGGCTTCCGGGTTCGGCCGTACCCAGGAAGCGTCGGCACCTGGCTCCTCCTACCCTGACGCGTTGCGTCACACCACGTGACTTTCTCAAAGGGATGAGGAGTCTGGTGCCTCGCAGCCAGTTTATATCATCGCCGTTGCCATAGCAACAATCCAAACACACACTGAATCCGAACCTCCGTGCATATACAGCACGCTCTGTGGATCATAATACTAATGGACAGTTTATTTTACAAAGTAATCCATAGCAATCTGTCAGATCACATGATTTTTTTTATTATTATTATTATTATTATTATTCAGAAATAAAATAAAATCAGAATAGATCCATATGTTTGTTAGAACCCATACACCGCTTGCCCCATCTGGCGGTGAATGAAGGTGCAACAAATATCAAACTATATGTATCAAAGAAAAGGAAACAAGAAGTGTTTGTGTCTTAGACACTACTCGATGGTACAGCTACGAGAACCTAGCAATCATGACTTATACACTCAATAGTGGGCACATACAAAAAGCAAGATATTTCACAAACTCGACTATGCCATCTACAATATTGTTAGTACTCTATTCAAACTATTAAAAATCAGCAAGAAAAGGCGCACTGTGACTAGTGGCTGACATATATCACCACTAGTATTTAAAATCAAGAGAGGCACAATCTAACCGTTATTACCTACTGTAGGGATTGAAAAAAAAATGATGTAATTTAACCTGATTGTTAAAATGTATAAATTTAAAATTATTGATAAATTATGTAAAATTAAAAGTTAGAAATAAAACAATTCAAGTCAAACTCTACGTTGTGTCCTAGAGGGGATAAAGTCCGTAATTCGTGAATCCATCTTGATTCAGCTTGACTGATCTTAATGATTTTATTATCGCCCCTCCAGTGAGGTTTATACTTTTCTATTCCGCAGACTCGCAGTGATGAAGGATCACTATTATGGTACTCTGCATAGTGTTTTGATAGACTATGCTTATCAAAACTTTTTTTAATATTGCGTACATGCTCTTTTAATCTCACCCAGAGTGCTCTCTTTGTCCTGCCGACATATTAAATACGGCAGGGGCACTCCAAAAGATAGACAACTCCTTCACTCCTACATGAGATAAAGTCTTCTATCATGTAATTTTGTGACGTAACAGTAGATGTAAAGCTCGATTTCTTCTTTTTATCTTCTCTCGTATGCCTGCAAGTATAACAATTTTTACATGGGTAAAACCACTTCCCTTCAAAGAAGGAACATTTTCTTCTTTTTTGGGGGGTCTAGAACATTTTTTGCCAAGCGGTCTCTTAAAGTGGGAGCTCTTCTATACATGAATTTCGGTTGATTTGATAAAATAGTACCTAAGTGCCGATCCGTCTTAATGATATCCCAATATCTTTTAATCATTTTTTCTATTTGCTTATATTGGATATTATAATCCATAATGATAGGTACATTGTCTTGTCGGATAAGATTTTTTTCCCCATCCTGTATTAATTTCTCTCTATCCAATAGTACGACGTCATTAATTTTTTCTTCAATGAATTTAGCATCGTATCCCTTCTGGACAAACCTTTCTCCGATCATTTTAGCTTGTTCCAGGAATGTTTCTTTCTTGGTACAGTTTCGCCTTAGTCTAACCAACTGACCCTTCGGTATGTTATTTAACCACAGCGAATGATGACAGCTATCCAAAGGCAAATAGCTGTTCCTGTCTACCAATTTAAAATACGTCTGGGTGCATAGCTTGGTTCCTTCTTTCTTTATTTGGAGATCTAACAAGTTAATTTTCTTGTCACTGATTTCCCAGGTCAATTTTATATTTTTATAGTTGGTATTGAGATTAAAACAAAAATCAATGAGACTTTCTCTATTTCCACTCCAGATTATAAAAATATCATTGATAAAATGTTTAAAAAATATCAGCTGGTGTGGTCGATTTTAATAAAGTGCTTCCTCCTCCCATTCTGACATATATAGGTTAGCAACACTGGGCGCATACTTTGTGCCCATCGCAATTCCACATATTTGTTTGTAATAATTATTATTATGCCAGAAATAGTAGGAGTCCAAGCTGTATTTAAGGCAATCTAATATGAATCTTCTTTGCTTGCATTTCAAACTGCTCAGATTTCTTAAGGCCCATTTTGTTGCCTGTATAGCTTCATCGTGATTGATGATTGTATACAGGGACAAGACATCAGCAGTTGCCACATATATAGGGCCATCACTAGGGATGAGCCGAACACCCCCCGGTTCGGTTTGCACCAGAACCTGTGAACGGACCGAAAATTCACATGAACGTTAGAACCCCATTGACGTCTATGGGACTCGAACGTTCGAAATCAAAAGTGCTCATTTTAAAGGCTAATTTGCAGGGTATTGTCCTAAAAAGGGTTTGGGGACCCGGGTCCTGCCCCAGGGGACATATATCAATGCAAAAAAAACTTTTAAAAACGGACGTTTTTTCGGGAGCAGTGATTTTAATGATGCTTAAAGTAAAAAAAAAAAAAGTGAAATATTCCTTTAAATATCGTACCTGGGGTGTGTCTATAGTATGCCTGTAAAGTGGCGTGTGTTTCCCGTGTTTAGAACAGTCCCTGCACAAAATGTCATTTTTAAAGGAAAAAAAGTCATTTAAAACTGCTTGCGGCTTAAATGTAATGTCGGGTCCTGGCAATATGGATGAAAATCAGTGAGACAAACGGCATGGGTACCCCCCAGTCCATTACCAGGCCCTTTGGGTCTTGTATGGATATTAAGGGGAACCCCGCACCCAAATTAAAATAAGGAAAGGTGTGGGGCCACCAGGCCCTATATACTCTGAACAGCAGTATACAGGCGGTGCAAACAAGACAGGGACTGTAGGTTTGTTGTTAAGTAGAATCTGTTTGTAATTTTGAATGGGTACATTTTTAATGTGTTTAGCTCCAGCCAAAAAATCTTTTTTAAGCTTTTCGGAAAACATAGGGAAGGGTTATCACCCCTGTGAAATTTGTTTTGCTGTCTGTCCTCCTCTTCAGAAGATTTCACCTCACTTTTTGTCCCAATGACAAATGTTTTTTGAAAATTTGGGGTTTTTTGTGGAACAAGGATTGGAAAGCATCAGTGGAAAGGAGAAATGTTTTTCCCATATTAACTCTTACAGGAGAGAATTTCCCTTCCTAGGGGTAGATTTCATCTCACTTCCTGTTGTCTCCTTCCGTTTGCAAGTAGGAGTCATTTGTAAGTTAGATGTTTGAAAGTAGGGGCCTGCTCTATATACTCAGCAGAAATTTGGGCCTTAGGTGTTGTTGTGGCCACAACACTGTAAGCCCTCACAGGGCCCTACTGTGAAATATTAGATCAAGAATTGTAATTACATGCCCCTGTTGAACAAGGGCAGAAAAATTGGGCCTTTGGTGATGGTGGTGCTGGTGCCACAACATTAAGTCCTCACTCACTCTTGGTGGGTGCAGAAATGGGCCCTGCTGTGAAATATTACAACAAGAATTGTAATTACATGCCCCTGTTGAACAAGGGCAGAAAAATTGGGCCTTTGGTGGTGGTGGTGGTGCTGGTGCCACAACACTGTAAGTCCTCACAGACACTCTAGTTGGAACGCAGGAACGAGCCCTGCTGCAAAGTATTGCATCAAAATTTGTAATTACACGCCCCTGTTAAACAGGGGCTGAAAAATTGGGCCTTAAGCACTGGTGCTGGTGCCACAACACTGCAACCCCTCACAGATACTCTAGTTGTAACGCAGAAACGAGCCCTGCTGCAAAGTATTGCATCAAAAATTGTAATTACACGCCCCTGTTAAACAGGGGCTAAAAAATTGGGCCTTAGGCACTGGTGCTGGTGCCACAACACTGCAACCCCTCACAGATACTCTAGTTGTAACGCAGAAATGAGCCCTGCTGCAAAGTATTGCATCAAAAATTGTAATTACATGCTCCTGTTAAACAGGGGCTGAAAAATTGGGCCTTAGGCACTGGTGGTGGCGCCCAGAACCAAAAATGTTCTTACAAGCTATCAGCGTGATCATTGAGGAAGAAGAGGATAATTACTCAGGGATAGTCACTCAGCATCAGCATAGGCAGTCTTTGAAGGGATCTGAAAAAAATTATTCGGTTACATCAGCATCAGGTGCTTGGTAGCTGGTGGTAATCCAAGACTGATTCATTTTTATGAAGGTCAGTCGATCGACCGAGTCGGTGGACAGACGCACCCTGTGATCGGTTACAAAGCCTCCAGCAGCACTGAATGTGCATTCTGAAAGAACGTTGGATGCAGGACAGGCCAGTAGCTTAATTGCATACTGTGCAATCTCTGGCCAGTGATCCATCCTCAAGACCCAGTAACCCAGAGGATTTTTGGTGGGAAAGGTGTCCAAGTCAGATCTTGCCCCTAGGTATTCCTGCACCATGTAAAACAGACGCTGGCGATGGTTGCTGGAACCGATCATACCTTGGGGCTGCGGACCAAAAAATTGTCTGAACGCATAGGTCAGACGGCCACCTTCTCCACCGCTCCTTCTTTGACTGACCGAAACCTCAGCAACACGTTGTCCAGAAACAGGAGTTTGTAACCTCCCAGTCTCTGGGAACGCATTGCACAGACCTTTCTGCAAGGCCTCCCAAAGATGTTTCATCCTCTGCTCCCTCTGCGATGGCAAGATAAGGTCCGCAACCTTACCCTTGTAACGTGGATCAAGGAGGGTTGCTAGCCAGTATTGGTCCTTCTCCTTGATACCACGAATACGAGGATCCTTACGCAGGCTTTGCAGGATCAGGGAGGCCATGCAGCGTAGGTTTGCTGAGGCATTCGGTCCGGAGTCCTCTGGGTCACTAAGGACAACATGGTCCGCAGACACCTCCTCCCAGCCACGTACAAGTCCATGTGTTTTTTGGGACTGATCCCTTAAAGACTGCTGCTGATGCTGAGTGCCAGGCTCCACCTCCATACTGACACAATCTTCCACCTCCTCCTCCTCTTCCTGTGTGATCGGCGGGCATGCAGGAACACTGTCTGGATAAAGGGGCCTTGAGAGCTAAGGAAGTCCTCCTCTTCCTGCCTCTGTTCTGCCTCAAGTGCCCTGTCCATTATTCCATGCAGCGTGTGCTCCAACAGGTGGACAAGGGGGACAGTGTCACTGATGCATGCACTGTCACTACTCACCATCCTCATGGCCTCCTCAAATGGTGACAGGACAATGCATGCATCCCTGATCATGGCCCACTAGCGTGGGAAAAAAAACAAGCTCCCCTGACCCTGTCCTAGTGCCATAGTCGCACAGGCATAGTCGCACAGGCATGTCACAGATTAGGCAGTTAAGGACGTGAGCCAAACAGGGCACATGGGTCATTTGTCCCTGTCAGAGGGCAGAGAGGAGGTTGGTGCCATTGTCGCAAACCACCAATTCTGCCTTAAGTTGGCGTGGCGTCAACCACCTCTGAACCTGCCCCTGCAGAGCTGACAGAACCTCTGCCCCAGTGTGGCTCCTGTCCCCCAAGCACACCAGCTCAAGCACCGCATGGCATCTTTTGGCCTGCGTACTTGCATAGCCCCTTGAACGGCTACGGAGCACCGCTGGTTCCGAGGACAAAGCACAGGAAGAGGCCATGGAGGAAGAAGAAGAGGAGGGGGTGGAGGAGAGAGATGTGTCACAATCATTAGTAGTGGCATTTTGGAGGCGTGGTGGCGGAACAACCTCCAACACTACTGCACCTTGTCCTGCATCCTTCCCAGCTGCCAGCAGAGTCACCCAATGCGCCGTGAAACTTAGGTAACGTCCCTGCCCATGCCTGCTGGACCATGAGTCAGCAGTAATATGCACCTTACCGCTGACCGCCCTGTCCAGCGAGGCATGGACATTGCCTTCCACATTCCAGTAGAGAGCCGGAATCGCCTTCCATGAGAAAAAGTGGCGTTTGGGTACCTGCCACTGAGGAACCGCACATTCTACAAACTCACTGAAGGGGGCAGAGTCTACCAACTGAAAAGGCAGCAGTTGAAGTGCTAGCAATTTTGCCAAGCTAGCATTCAACCGCTGGGCTTGTGGATGGCTGGGAGCAAACTTCTTTCGGCGGTGCAGCAGCTGGGGCAGGGAAATTTGCCTGGTACAATCTGACGTCGGTGTACCGAAAGCAGATTGCCCACAAGTTTTTGGCTGTGACACACCTAATTCTACACCTTCATTCCTCTCAGTGCAGGTCTCAGAGAGGACTGAAGGTATAGTGGGGTTGGAGATCTCAGCTGATGAGGAGCAAGGAGAGGTCCTCTTTGTTCTTTGGTGTGGGTCTTTTAGATACGCTTGCCAACGAACTGCATGGCAGGTCAACATATGTCTGGTCAAGCATGTGATACCCAAGTGGGAGATGTTTTGGCCACGCGAGATACGCTTGAGACATATGTTGCAAATAGCAGCGGTGCGATCTGATGCACTCGTCTCAAAAAAGGCCTACACCAAAGAACTTTTTGAATAACGTGCAGAGACTGCAGCGCCCTGCACATGTGGAGCTTTGGGGTGTGATGCAGTCAATGTGCTGCCCTTAGGCTGGCCCCTGGAGGGCATCCTGCCTTGTTGGTGATGTGCCGCCTCCTCCTCCTCCTCTTCTCTCCTATCAGGCACCCACGTTGAGTCAGTGACCTCATCATCCCCTCCCTCCTCATCACTGGAGCAAACCTGGCAGTATGCTGCAGCAGGGGGACCATGACTGCCAGATTGCTGTCCTTCTTAGGCACCCCCTCTGTCCGTGCTCATGTTACTGCCTTCATCGATCTCAGTATCATCATCAGAGCCTTCCAAACGCTGGGCATCCTCCTGGAGCATGTACCCAACACTGTGGTCAAACAGTTCATGGGACTCCTCAGGAGGACATGGTGGGGCTAGGGAAGGAGTCACTGATGACATTGAGCCGAGGGAAGAGGCCGCTGCTTTTCCAGACAAAGTACCCTGAGCATGGGTGAGAGAGGATGAGGACGGCTTGGTCATCCACTCGACCAAGTCTTCCGCATGTTGCGGCTCAACACGGCCAGCTGCCGAAAAAAGGCCAAGCGTGTCCCACGGCCACGTGCTGATGAGGATGCACCGTCTCCACGACCAGCACTAGACACAGAGCCTGCTTTCCCTCTCTTATTAGCTTGTGACTGTCTGCCTCTCCTTCTTGGCCTTCCAGACATACTAATGGCCTGTAGCTGCATTAAGCTGGGATATATATATATATATATATATATATATATATATATATATATATACTGATACTGCAGCTATCAAAATCAACTGCCTGCCTGTAGTATGAGAACACCACCAACCTTCTACAGGTAGCTTTAGCTGAACACTGTGCAGAGCTCGCAAAAAACTAACTTGTAGCTTTTTTAGCTGCCTGCGGTAGTGATAGGATCAGGAAAACACCATCAACCTTCTACAGGTAGCTTTAGCTGAACACTGTGCAGAAATTGCAAAAAAATAACTTGTAGGTTTAGCTGAACACTGTAAGGAGGACGCACCACACTAACTTGTAGTTTTAGCTGAACACTGTGAGCAGGACGCACTGCACTAACTTGTAGCTTTAGATGAACACTGTGCAGAGCTCGCAAAAAAATAACTTGTAGGTTTAGCTGAACGCTGTGAGCAGGACGCACTACACTAACTGTAAATAGTCTAGCTGCTTGACTGTGGTACTAATAGGATCAAAAGAACACCAGCAATTTTCTTCAGGTAGCTGTAAATACTGTAACAAGACAAGCCTGTCTGTCAGTAAGAAGATAACAGGAACGGATCTAGCTAAACTGAATACAGTGTATATATATATATATATATATATATATATATGCAACACCTGGGATGCATATATATACACAATACACTGTAAGTGCCGCTAACTCACTAACTGTCCTGCCTAATCTATCTAACTCAAATGAAATGACACTGTCTCTCTGTCTATCTATCTCTCTTTCAACGCCGGAACACACACTACACAGGGCCGCCATGCAGGCGGCCTTATATAGTGTGGGGTGTGTTCTAAAACCCCTGAGCCATAATTGGCCAAAGCCACCCTGGTAAATGATGGTTTAGTAGATAAGGAATCAGATGAATGGTTCCATTTCTTCAATGGCAAGGGCCTAGAGCTGCTCGAGTTTCTGAGAAAAAGAAAACAAAAGAAGATTAGGCTTTTGAATAAAACCATCGAGGAAATTAAAGCTACCTTGGAACTCTTTAAAGAATTACCAAACAATTGAATCAAGACATGGAACAAAAAGATAAAGAAACAGCTGCACGAAAAAGTAAAAAATACCAGAGGGATATAAAAGATTTTAGCGATGATCTTGTGTTTAAATGGCAGAACAAAATTGAAGAGGCAATTATAAATTCCAACAATAGTACCCCTGTAAAAGAAGTAAAGATGATTGAGAATTTAAACAAAAGAAAAATTGAGGGTACTACGCCCATAAATAGGACTCAAGGAAACTACAATGCCTATAACACCCCCCAACCTAAACAGAGGTGGAAAGGCAATAATTGGAAAAAACCCTTCTGGAAGAAGAATGGACAGTTTACCACCAGTCCCCTCAAGATAGAAGATCCCCGTATCCCAGGTGGAGAAATTATGAGAATAATGGAGAAAGGAATAATTACTATTCAGATAGAACAAGAAGAGATGAAAGACCTTTTAGAGATGATGGACACTTCCAATATGAAGATAGAAGAGGTGTCTCTCCCCCATGAAATGATCATTACACTGTTCCGATACAAAATAGATATGAACAGTTGCAAAGGCACGATGATGGAGGGAGATCCCCGTGGTATCCAAAACAACAATCTGGCAGATATGAACGAGAAAGAACACCTCGTTTTTTAGAACAATGCCACCAAGAGTCTCCGAGACGCCAGTATCGAGAAGACCCCACGCGGAGACACGACAGGCGCACACCAAACCCGAGTCCGGACAGAAGAACAAGAAGAAGGGAAGACAGGAAACAAGAAGGACAGAGGGATCAAGACAGGGGGGAGTATCAAGGAATACCCCGAGAAGATCTATAGAAAAAAGGAAAGGAAAAAACGAAAAACGAGAAGAGGATGCAGAGCAGGAATCAAAAAACAAAAGGAAAAGAGAACAGTAGGGGAAGGCATTATTAATATTACTGGGGTAGAACTAACACAGGAAGAAATCAAAGTATTGGACAAGGGATTAAAATTTGCCCCAAAAAAAAAGAATCTCAACAAATTCAATGCATATGTAGATATCAACAAATTCATTAGGAGTCTCAATATATAAAAAATATATGCTCAGTAATCCATTAGAAAAAAAGAGGCACAATCATACCAGAGAGTAATGGGATTTTATTTAGTAATCTGAGGAATAATTCTCTTTTTTATCCACCCACTGGGAAAGATGGACGCATAGAAATTTTTAAAAGTATGATTTTAAGAGATCTACAGGAATAAAAAATAAAAAATGTGCGGGACTCAAGAAGCATAAAAAGTGGGATAAAGAAATTAGAAGCAAGAAACTACATTGTAATAAGGCAAGCGGACAAGGGAGGAGCCATAGTTATTCAATCTAAGGTCGATTATAATGAAGAGCTCAACCGACAAGTTAATGATAATGGAACTTACCAGCTATTACCAAGCAATCCAACGATAAGATATAAAAAGGAATTGGCTAAGGTTATACAAAAAGGAGTTGATAAAGGTCTTCTAAACAAAAAAGAAGCCACATATCTACAGCCAAAAACTTGTAAGGTACCCGTGATCTATACGCTACCAAAGATCCATAAGGAGAAGTGTAAACATCCAGGGAGGCCAATAGTGAACGGCATCAACTCGGTAGGCGCACAAATTGGTGAATACATTGATTGGTTCCTACAACCAGTGGTGAAGATGACAAGATCATACTCGAGAGACACCAAACATCTTATTCAACTGCTGAATGAAGTTATTATTGGTGAAGGCCCTATATATGTGGCAACTGCTGATGTCTCGTCCCTGTATACAATCATCAATCACGATGAAGCTATACAGGCAACAAAATGGGCCTTAAGAAATCTGAGCAGTTTGAAATGCAAGCAAAGAAGATTCATATTAGATTGCCTTAAATACAGCTTGGACTCCTACTATTTCTGGCATAATAATTATTAGAAACAAATATGTGGAATTGCGATGGGCACAAAGTATGCACCCAGTGTTGCTAACCTATATATGTCAGAATGGGAGGAGGAAGCACTTTATTAAAATCGACCACACCAGCTGATATTTTTTAAACATTTTATCGATGATATTTTTATAATCTGGAGTGGAAATAGAGAAAGTCTCATTGATTTTTGTTTTAATCTCAATACCAACTATAAAAACATAAAATTGACCTGGGAAATCAGTGACGAGAAAATTAACTTTTTAGATCTCCAAATAAAGAAAGAAGGAACCAAGCTATGCACCCAGACGTATTTTAAATTGGTAGACAGGAACAGCTATTTGCCTTTGGATAGCTGTCATCATTCGCTGTGGTTAAATAACATACCGAAGGGTCAGTTGGTTAGACTAAGGCGAAACTGTACCAAGAAATAAACATTCCTGGAACAAGCTAAAATGATCGGAGAAAGGTTTGTCCAGAAGGGATACGATGCGAAATTCATTGAAGAAAAAATTAATGACGTCGTATTATTGGATAGAGAGAAATTAATACAGGATGGGGAAAAAAATCTAATCCGACAAGACAATGTACCTATCATTATGGATTATAATATCCAATATAAGCAAATAGAAAAAATGATTAAAAGATATTGGGATATCATTAAGACGGATCGGCACTTAGGTACTATTTTATCAAATCAACCGAAATTCCTGTATAGGAGAGCTCCCACTTTAAGAGACCGCTTGGCAAAAAATGTTCTAGACCCCCCAAAAAAGAAAAATATGTCCTTCTTTGAAGGGAAAGGGTTTTACCCGTGTAAAAATTGTTACACTTGCAGGCATACAAGAGAAGATAAAAAGAAGAAATTGAGCTTTACATCTACTGTTACGTCACAAAATTACGTGATAGAAGACTTTATCTCATGCAGGAGTTGTCTATCTTTTGGAGTGCCCCTGCCGTATTCAATATGTCGGCAGGACAAAGAGAGCACTCTGGGTGAGATTAAAAGAGCATGTACGCAGTATTAAAAAAAGTTTTGATAAGCATAGTCTATCAAAACACTATGCAGAGTACCATAATAGTGATCCTTCATCACTGCGAGTTTGCGAAATAGAAAAGTATAAACCTCACTGGAGGGGCGATAATAAAATCATTAAGATCAGTCAAGCTGAATCAAGATGGATTCACGAATTACGGACTTTATCGCCTCTAGGACACAACGTAGAGTTTGACTTGAATTGTTTTATTTCTAACTTTTAATTTTACATAATTTTAATAATAATTTTAAATTTATACATTTTAACAATCAGGTTAAATTGCATCATTTTATTTTCAATCCCTACAGTAGGTAATAACGGTTAGATTGTGCCTCTCTTGATTTTAAATACTAGTGGCGATATATGTCAGACACTAGTCACAGTGCGCCTTTTCTTGCTGATTTTTAATAGTTTGAATAGAGTACTAACAATATTGTAGATGGCATAGTCGAGTTTGTGAAATATCTTGCTTTTTGTATGTGCCCACTATTGAGTGTATAAGTCATGATTGCTAGGTTCTCGTAGCTGTACCATCGAGTAGTGTCTAAGACACAAACACTTCTTGTTTCCTTTTCTTTGATACATATAGTTTGATATTTGTTGCACCTTCATTCACCGCCAGATGGGGCAAGCGGTGTATGGGTTCCAACAAACATATGGATCTATCTTGATTTTATTTTATTTCAGAATTTTATTTATTTCATTTCATTTTAATATACTAGCCCTGAGAAATCATGTGATCTGACCGATTGCTATGGATTACTTTGTAAAATAAACTGTTCATTAGTATTATGATCCACCGAGCGTGCTGTATATGCACGGAGGTTCGGATTCAGTGTGTGTTTAGATTGTTGCTATGGCAATGGCAATGATATAAACTGGCTGCGAGGCACCGGACTCCTCATCCCTTTGAGAAAGTCACGTGGTGTGACGCAACGCGTCAGGGTAGGAGGAGCCAGGTGCCGATGCTTCCTGGGTACGGCCGAACCCGGAAGCCTTTTGTTTCTACACTGTTTGCCTTGAATTAAGATGTAAGTTACTACGTGTTTTGTAATAAACTATACTTGGAATATTACACTATGGAGGCTATTTCTTTCTCCCTCACCATCACCCTGGGGCCATTGTGAGTGGCGATGTTTGTTGCAGAGAGCTGGACATCCTTTCCTGGGAAGTGTGATCGCCTGAGGAGATCCATCCCTTATACAGAGCACCATCCATCTGTGCATTTTTGCTTGATTCGGCCCACTGGGGGCCGCTACTGCAGGTGAGAGGCTGGGGGAAACAATTTGTCTCGGATCAGAACAAGAGTGGAAGAACTTGTCACAAGTCACCTCTAATTGCACCTTTTAAATAGACTTTCCTGTCTGGAGATTATAAGTCACATTGCATGAAACAGTGCTTTTGGGGACTTTTATTGCACTATTGTCACTTTATATGTATAGTAGTGTCTATACGGGGATGCTGGGTTTTTAGTCGCATCTTCAGTCGCACAAATGCATTTATGTTATTTTGCACAGTTTGTCACTGATTGTTGTTCATTAATTGCAACAGGAGTTGCATTTTGCAAGGAGCACTTCATTATATGTTTATGAGCACGAGGAATCTTACTACAATATTTTGATGCACTCATTTTTTAGTACAACTTTGTGGATTTATGACTAATTTATGAATTATTGTATCCAGAGTTGCATCCTTAGTTGCACGCATGCACTTTATGGTAATTCTGCACAGTGTGTCACCTTTTATATTTTGGCTTGAACTAATTGCAACAGGAGTTGTATTTTGCACGGAGCTCTTTAATATATTTTGCATGTTTTTGAGTATGAGGAATCATATTATTTTGATGCACTAGTCATCATACCTTCAACACTCTACTCTGTCCTCCACTGCCTCCACCCACCAGCTCACTCACTGCCCAGGAGATTGCCAATCACTTCAAAACTAGGATTGATACAATTCATGAGGAGATCACCAATGCGCAAAAACCTCCCCCATGCAACACCCCATGTCCACAGACACAATCATTACTTCCCTCATTCAACCCTGCTACTATTACTGAGGTTGCTAAACTTTTATCTAGCACTCATCTAACCACTTGCCCCCTGGATCCTGTTCCCTCGCAAATGCTACGCTCACCCTCTGACTCGATTCTACACTCTCTAACTCACATTTTCAACCTCTCCCTCTCTTGTGGCATCTTCCCAAACTCTCTAAAACATGCGCTAGTCTCCCCCATACAAAAAAAGCCCTCACTGGATCCCACCAATCTCAACAACTTACTTCCCATCTCCTTACTCTCATTCTCCTCCAAACTTCTTGAAAGACTGGTCTACAACCGACTAAGCGACCATCTGACCATGAATAAACTTCTTGATCCCCTTCAGTCCGGTTTTCGCCCTCAACACTCCACGTAAACTGCTCTCCTTAAACTCTCAAATGACCTACTAATGGCTAAAGCCAATGGACACTATTCTGTACTACTTCTCCTGGATCTCTCTGCTGCCTTTGACACAGTGGACCACCCCCTCCTCCTCAAAAAACTCCACTCCTTTGGTCTCTGTGACTGTACTCTTCACTGGTTCTCATCCTACCTATCCCACTGCTCCTTCAGTGTCACTTACAACTCTACTTCCTCCTCTCCTCTTCCTTTTTCCGTTGGGGTCCCCCAAGGTTCTGTTCTTGGACCTCTCCTTTTATCAATCTACACCACCTCCTTGGGTCAGTTGATTGCCTCCCACGGCTTTAAATATCATCTCTACGCTGATGACACCCAAATCTATCTCTCCACCCCCCAACTCTCTCCATCTGTCTCCTCACGCATTACCAACTTACTAGCAGACATATCAGCCTGGATGTCACATCACTTCCTCAAACTCAACCTATCCAAAACCGAGCTCATGATATTTCCTCCCTCAGGTGCCACTTCCCCTGATTTCCCTATCAATATCAACGGCTCAACTATCAACCCATCTCCCCACGCCAAGGTCCTAGGTGTAATCCTGGACTCTGAACTAACCTTTCGACCCCACATTCTATCACTATCCAAAGCTTGCCGCCTCAGTCTCCACAACATCTCCAAGATATGCCCCTTCCTAACCAATGTCACCACAAAGCTTCTAATCCACTCCCTGATCATCTCCCACCTCGACTACTGCAACTCCCTCCTCATTGGTCTACCTCTAAATAGGCTAACCCCACTTCAGTCCGTCATAAACGCTGCTGCCAGGCTCATCCACCACACAAACCTCTCAGCGTCTGCTACACCCCTCTGCCAATCCCTCCAATGGCTGCCACTCAGTCACCAAATTAAATTCAAGATACTAACTATAACTTACAAAGCCATCCACAACCTGGCCCCCAGCTACATCTCTAACCTAGTCACAAAATACCAACCTAATCGCTCTCTTCGCTCCTCCCAAGACCTCCTGCTCTCAAACTCCCTTGTCTCCTCATCCCATGCTCGCCTTCAGGACTTCTCCAGAGCCTCCCCCATCCTCTGGAATGCTCTACCCCAATCCGTCCGATTTTCTCCTACTTTATCCACTTTCAGACGATCCCTGAAAACTCATCTCTTCAGAGAAGCCTATCTGGCCCCCACCTAACAACTGTACATTTATCTTCTCAATCAGCACATCACCCACAGTTATTACCTCTTGTATCTCTTGACCTTCCCTCTTAGATTGTAAGCTCTAAGGAGCAGGGCCCTCTGATTCCTACTGTATCAAAGTGTATTGTATTTGTACTGTCTACCCTCAAGTTGTAAAGTGCTACATAAACTGTTGGCGCTATATAAATACTGTATAATAAATAATAATAATAATAATCATAGGATATTGCCATTACATATGCACATTGCATTTGGAAAAGGATGTCATATTTATTTATTTACTGTTGAAGCATTGTGTGATTTTCACATATTTAGAATCGGTACAAAAGGATAGATTAGCGCCACATATATACCATATTTAAACACTGTATTGTGTACTGTGTGCACCACCAGGAAAGTAGTAGCAACTGCACTACAGGTGTACGGTACTGTGTACACCAACAGAAGTGTAACAACAACTATGAGTGTACTGTATGTATTGTGTACACCACAAGAAAAGTAATAGTAACTGCACTATGGGTGCACGGTACTGTGTACACCAACAGAAGTGTAATAACAACTATGGGTGCACTGTATGTATTGTGTACACCACCTGGAAAGTAGTAGCAACTGCAAAAGGGGTGCACGGTACTGTGTACACCAACTGAAGTGTAATAACAACTATGGGTGTACTGTATGTATTATGTACACCACCAGAAAAGTAGTAGCAACTGCACTATGGGTGCACGGTACTGTGTACACCAACAGAAGTGTAATAACAACTATGGGTGCACTGTATGTATTGTGTACTGTGTACACCACCAGAAAAGTAGTAGCAACTGCACTACGGGTGCACAGTACTGTGTACACCAACAGAAGTGTAATAACAACCATGGGTGCACTGTATTATGTATACCACCAGAATAGTAGTAGCGACTGCACTAGGGGTGCACGGTACTGTGTACACCAACAGAAGTGTAATAACAACTATGGGTGTACTGTATTGTGTACACCACCAGAAAAGTAGTAGCAATTGCACTAGGTGTGCACGGTACTGTGTACACCAACAAAAGTGTAATAACTATGGGTGTACTGTATTGTGTACACCACCAGAAAAGTAGTAGCAACTGCACTATGGGTGCGCATTACTGTGTACACCAACAGAAGTGTAAAAACAACTATGGGTGTATTGTGTACACCTCCAGAAAAGTAGTAGCAACTGCACTATGGGTGCACAGTACTTGAGTAGTGTGTACACCGCCTGAAGTATATTAGAAATAGTACACCAGGAATGGCCTGCAGTCAGATATAGCTAAACTGGATACAGTGGATAGATTATATATATATATTATATATGTAGCGCTGGTAGATTTATGATCTACCATCTAATAGTTAAATTTAGTAAATTGCTCGTTAAAAGAAGTTAGTTAGATTTGCCTCTGTTCCAGCTTGGCTGACTTTGCTTGTGTTTCCATACTGAGCTGGTGGGTGTCGATGTTACCATTGGCTAGTGTTGGAAGGGCAACGTTCGAAGCCTATGGGTGCTCTTCTGTCCCGGAGACAACTCGGTGGAGGTGGTCCTCCGAGTTGCATTCTGGGAGAGGGTATTTATGGGACAGACGCCATGTTCTAGGGTCGTTTTTACAGGCACCTGCTGGCCCTCCTGGCTAGAGTGCTATCTCGTGGTCCTCCGTTCCGGAGGCCCACGCCACTCCGGCCCGTGGGTGGGCCCAGAGGCTTGTCTGGGGCTTACCACAGCAGCTGAGGAATGGTCCTGAGCTGTCTATCCAGAGGGAAGAAGCTGGAAAACTGAGGAGATCCCAGGGGAGGACCCATCATGGAAGGGTCACGCAGAGTGCTGGTCTGGAGAGGGGCCTGGTGACTCGGTTGGAGGACGTATCCCAAAGTTACTTTACAGCATAGTATTGCCGGGTTGGTCTAAAGGTTCAAGTACTGTGTCTGAAGTTCACTGCAACACTCATACATCCTGTGGCAGAGGATTGTACAGGTTCATCTTAAGCAAGTCTGTGGCAGAGACTTTTGTTCGTGCTATGTACTGGTTGCTAGGCAAGTGAGAGAGGCCTATCCAGGCGAGCAAAGATCGTGTGCCACAAGGGGATCGCAACTGATTACAAAGTTAAATTCTAAAGGACATTTGCAAAAATCCTACAGAAGGTATTTGAGCTTCCCTGCAGTTCCTTTTCCGCCTCTTTCCTGCTACTTCCTTCGTTAATTGTTCAATAAAGCATTGAAAACGTACTCAAGTGTTGGTGCTTATATCGTCCGGAGGTAAACTCAACGGAACCCTAGACCCGGTGCCATTGAAACAGAGGGAAGGAGAGTGAAGGTAACAAGCCCGCTTAAATCAGCAGCTCCACCGAGGGTTATTGCTGTCTGTATATATCTATATTAAATACACTGCAGCTAACTGAATAACCTACCTGCCTGCCTGCCTGCTCAATCTAAATGACACTCTCTCTACGTTCAGGCCAACAACACACTACACCGGGCCGACGTGCAGGCAACCTTATATAGTGTGGGGCGTGGACTTAGTCCCCCTGAGCCATGATTGGCGAAAGGCACCCTGCCTTTGCCAATTATGGTTCTCTTAGCTGAGGGAGCTGGGATTTGCCAAAGCATGCAGGTCATGGTGCATGCTTTGGCCAATCATCATACAACAATGCACTGCACTCCCGCAATGCATTATGGGACGTTACACGGTGCTCGAATTTGGGGCCGATGTGCAGGCAACCTTATATAGTGTGGGGCGTGGACTTAGGCACCCTGCCTTTGCCAATTATGGTTCTCTTAGCTGAGAGCGCTGGGATTTGCCAAAGCATGCAGGTCATGGTGCATGCTTTGGCCAATCATCATACAACAATGCACTGCACTCCCGCAATGCATTATGGGACGTTACGCGGCACTCAAATTTGGCGCAAACGGCCCATAATGTTCGGTTTTCGACGAACGGGCGAACAGCCAATGTTCGAGACAAACTCATGTTTGGCCCGAACAGAAAGCTCATCCCCACTATGGGGTGAGTTCTGATGTCTGCTGGGCAGAAAGCAGTGATCAGGGCTGCAGTGTAGGGTTATCTCACCTGTAGAGGAGCTCTGTTACAGCCCAGACCAAACCGCCTAGCCTGAGAGGAGCCTGTGGATGGGAGAAAGAGAGTTTCTTCTGTATAGAAAGAGGGTGTGCTGCGGCCATAGAAAGGAAGCCGGCAATAGATATGGGTGCATCCTCATCCCTGCTTTTGAGCAGGTTTTAATATCAGAGACTGAGGCATAGCGTGATGATGTTGCAGTCTGCATTCTGTATGCAGACTCTTAAGCTGCCTCCCCCTTGTCCCTCCTGCATGCAATCAGCAGCAGGCAGTGTGGGCTGAATCCCTGGGGCCGAAGTCCGGATCTCCTTGCACTCAGCACTAGTGCGGGGTGGGCTCATACTGTGCAGCTAGTGAGACAGCGGGGGAGGGGAGACACATCATCCACTGAGCAGACTTGTCACTCTTGATGAACTCCAGTCTGCACAATGTGTCTGGGTCTGGGGCACATGAAAACCCGAACTGTCCGAGAGAAACCTGTACAGGTGGGAACCCTATCAGTGATGTGTCGTGTCCTAGGGACAGAGCACACCACTGAGTGACATCATATGACGTCGTCCTAGAACAAGAAAGCCGACGCCCGCTCCATCATTTATCAATACAGCAGACGGGAGTCGGTTAAGCACGTTCTTTTTTGTGAATCTGTTGTAAGGTTTTTTATCCTGAAAGTAGCAGCACTTCCTGTTGCAGGCTGACAACATGAAGCTGATGCCTCAAAAAATTACAGCAGCATTTTCAGCCTGTTGTGCTTGCTTCTTTAGTTGACAATTGGGATGGCTATCTGCTATACAGTGCCTTTAAAAAGTATTCAAACCTCTTGAAGTTTTTCATATTTTGTCATGTTACAACCAAAAACGTAAATGTATTTTATTGGGATTTTATGTGATAGACCAACACAAAGTGGCAAATAATTGTGCAGCGGAGGGAAAATTTTAAATGGTTTTCAAACTTTTTACAAATAAATATGTGAAAAGTGTGGGGGGTACATTTGTATGGTGCCCCCCGGAGTCAATACTTTGTAGTACCTCCTTTCTCTGCAATTACAGCTGCAAGTCTTTTTGGGGATGTCTCTACCAGCTTTCTAGAGAGTGACATTTTTGCCCATTCTTCTTTGCAAAATATCTCAAGCTCTGTCAGATTGGATGGAGAGCGTCTGTGAACAGCAATTTTCAAGTCTTGCCACAGATTCTCAATTGGATTTAGGTCTGGACTGTGATTGGGCCATTCTGATGCCACGTACATACGATCGGAAATGCCGCCAGCAAAGGACCGATGTGAGCTTTTGGTCGGAAAATGCGACCGCGTGTATGCTCCATCGGACTTTTGCTGGCGGCATTTCCACCAGCAAAAGATTGAGAGCAGGTTCTCTATTTTTCCGTCTGTAGCAATTCCTACGCATGCTCAGAAACAATTTGATGCATGCTCGGAAGCATTGAACTTCATTTTCTCGACTCGTCGTAGTGTTGTAAGTCACCGCGTTCTTGAGGGTCGAAAGTTCAGAGAACTTTTGTGTGACCGTGTGTGTCTATGCAAGCCAAGCTTAAGCGGAATTCCGTCGGAAAGACCATCAAAGGTTTTTTCTACGAAAATTCTGATCGTGTGTACGGGGCATAACACATGAATATACTTTGATCTAAACCATTCCATTGTAGCTCTGGCTGTATGTTTAGGGTTGTTGTCCTGCTGGAAGGTGAACCTCTGCCCCAGTCTCAAGTCTTTTGCAGACTCTCACAGGTTTTCTTCTAAGATTGTCCTTTATTTGGCTCCATCCATTTTCCCATCTATTCTGACCAGCTTCCCTGTCCCTGCTGGAGAAAAGCATCCCCACAACATGATGCTGCCACCACCATGTTTCACGGTGGGGATGGTGTGTTCAGGGTGATGTGGAGTGTTAGTTTTCCGCCACACATATCGTTTTTCTTTTAGGCCACAAAATTTCATTTTGGTTTCATCTGAACAGAGCACTTTCTTCCACGTGTTTGCTGTGTCCCCCACATGGCTTCTCGCAAACTGCAAACGGGACTTCTTATGACTTTCTTTCAACAAAGGCTTTCTTCTTGTCACTCTTCCATAAAGCCCAGATTTGTGGAGTGCACGACTAATATTTGTCCTGTGGACAGATTCTCCCACCTGAGCTGTGGATCTCTGCAACTCCTGCAGAGTTACCATGGACCTCTTTGCCGCTTCTCTGATTAATGCTCTCCTTGCCTGGGCTGGTCAGTTTAGGTGGATGGCCATGTCTTGGTAGGTTTGCAGTGGTGCCATACTCTTTCCATTTTCGGATGATGGATTGAACAGTGCTCTATGAGATGTTCAAAGCTTGGGATATCCTTTTATACCCTAACCCTACTTTAAAGCGCATCACCTCAATGTGAAAGCCTGAGGGCTTTCACACTGAGGCAATGCGCTGGAAGAATGTTAAAAAAACTCCTGCAAGCAGAATCTTTGGAGCGGTGAAGGAGCGGTGTATACACCGCTCCTCCACCGCTCCTGCCTATTGAAATGAATGTGCAGCAGCGCTTTGTGGGTGGTTTTAAGCCTTTTTTCAGCTGCTAGAGGGGGGTTAAAAACACCTCTGTGTTAAAGCAGCCTAACAAACCTCTGAGGGTTTCACAGAACAGCTGTATTTATACTGAGATTAAATTACACACAGGTGGACTCTATTTACTAATTAGGTGACTTCTGAAGGCAATTGCTTCCACTATACTGTATTTAGGGGTATCAGAGTAAAGGGGGCTGAATACAAATGCCCCCCCCCCCCACACTTTTCACAATAAACTAATTCTAATAAACGCCTCTCCTATTTTTGACCACATTTGTGCTCACCTTGTGTCTATATTTTTCTTCATCATCTGTCTGACCTTTAAGAGAAGAATAATTCTGGGGCGAGTACAGAACATGCAGACCGTTTACCAAGAATTCCACCGCACGATACACAGGATCTGTAGTCCTGTCAGATGAGTAATCTCCGGAGTCCAGTAAATGTTCTTGACCCGTACAATTGTGAAGAGAAATATGATAAAGATTTTCATACAAAGTATCTTTTTCTTTGTTTCCTGACGAGCAGAAAAGTGTTGTCATCCACAGATTTTCAAGTAACTTGTCTTTTGGGCGGATCATTGGATGGAAACCATCAACAAAATTCTTGAAATTCTTATCGGCTTCAGACCAAAAGTTTAAGGATAAGCTACAATTCAACATCTCCGGATATTTTTCTATAAGAGCAATACTTGAGGCCCAATTGGGTGGAAGGATCAATGTTATGTCCCTGAATATTCTTCTCAGTGAGGATTCAAATATTAAATCATGATATGTTCCACAGAGTATGATCACTTTTACCGATGATTTTTTAATGGCGCTATACACACTTTCCAAAACATGCCATTCAGGCTTTGATACACTGATACCTTGATTTGCTATAAAGGCCACACAAATTTTAAACTCTGACAAAATTCTCAATAACATAAGTGCTGCTCTCTCCCCACTTTCATCCGCAGATGATATTATTCCAATCCAAGTCCATCCAAAATGTCTGATAAGTTCCGACATATAATGATAAATCATAAAGTATTCATTAACTGAATTGTAAAGAGAGGGAAAAAAAGCTCTTTCGAGCTGACCATCCAATGCCCCATAAATGACCTAAAATACAGGGAGATGTGTTTCAACATTGAGGCAATAAACTTACAAGAGATGGCTAAGCTTCAAAGGATTTAGGTAGACGTGGCTTTTTAAAATGTCATGTTGTCCCCTTCATACTGGAATGCCCATCAGTACGTGGGTCACCAACCAAGAAAATTGGTGACTAGGATTAGAGAATACATTAATCAAATGATTGTAAAAGCTTCACATTTTCTTTTTTTTAAATAACAACTAAGATATACTTACCTTCTCTGTGGTTTGGCACAGATTTGCCCCGATCCTCCTTTTCTCAGGTCCCCCATTGGTGCTTACCGCTCCTTCCCCATTCCATGTGTCCCATAACAAGCCATTTGCTATGTGGGGTGCTCGTGTTTTCTCACTCTAAACCCTGCTCTGTGTGTCCATTGACACACAGAGCGCAGCTCGACCTTGTTCTCCCCGCTCCCTCCTCACAGGTTGTTATTCTCAGCAGCAAGAGCCAATAGTTCTATCTGCTGCCTCTCTATCTAATGAGGAGAGAGAGAGACCATGCTCTCATGAACATCACTGGATTGAGATTAAAGGAGTTGTAAAGGCAGAAGGTACACTCTATGTGTTAAACCTTCTGTGTGTAGCAGCCCCAATTACTTACCTGAGCCCCATCTCTCTCCAGCGATGTCCACGAATGTCCAAGCCATCCGGTATACATCTCCTGATTGGCTGAGACACAGCAGTGGCGCCATTGGCTCCCGCAGCTGTCAATCAAACTCAGTCAGCCAATCAAGGGAGAAAGGGGGCGGGCTGGGTCAGGGCTCCCTGTATGAATGGACACAAAGAGCTGTGACTCAGCTCCAGTGCCCCCCCATAGGAAGCTGCTGCCTGTGGGGGCACTCGACAGGAGGGAGGGGCCAGGAGCAGCAAAGAGGGACCCCGAGAAGAGGAGGATCCGGGCTGTTTGTTATTGTTAACAAAGTGGTTATTTAACCACTAATGGACCGCCCGCCGTTGTTTTACCTTGCTACTTTGAAGAGGAATATCGTTGTTATGGCAGCAGCTAGTTACCATAACCCCAGTATCCTCTTCTTCAGCGGGCGGTCCGCCTTCATATAAAAGAGGTCTCTGTGGTGGATTCGCCGCAAGATCACTTTTATCGGCGGAGGAAGAGGGCCCCCCTCCCGCCGCGCTCCGGTGCCCTCCGCCGCTTACTGGAGCCGTCGGTAGCGATCGCATCCTCTTCCTGCCTTGGTATGGAGACGACTGAGGGGAAGATGGCCTCCACTCGTCTCCATATCATTTCTTAAAAGGGACTTTTTTCTTCAAATGACAAAATATTATTATTTTTTTTTTTTCGTATTTTAGTGTATATATGAGATCTGAGGTCTTTTTGACCCCAGATCTCATATTTAAGAGGTCCTGTCATTTTTCTATTACAACGGATGTTTACATTCCTTGTAATAGGAATAAAAGTGACCCAAATTTTTTTTTTAAAGAACGGTGTAAAAATAAAAAATAAAAAGATAAAAAAATAATTAAAAAAATTTTTTTTCTTTTTAAACGTGCCCCGTCCCGCCAAGCTCGCGTGCAGAAGCGAACGCATACAGTAAATGGTGTTCAAACCACACATGTGAGGTATCACCGCAATCGGTAGAGTGAGAGCAATAATTATAACCCTAGACCTCCTCTGTAACTCAAAACATGCAACCTATAGAATTTTTGTAATGTCACCTATGGAGATTTTTAAGGGTAAAAGTTTGTCGCCATTCCACAAGCGGGCGCAATTTTGAAGCGTGACTTGTTGGGTATCAATTTACTTGGCGTATCATCTTTCACGATATAAAAAAAAATTGGGCTAACTTTACTGTTGTCTTATTTTTTAATTTAAAAAAGTGTATTGAAAAGTGCGCCTGTAACACCGCTGCGCAAATGCAGAAAGTATTGCAACAACCGCCATTTTATTCTCTAGGGTGTTAGAAATTATATATATATATATATATATATATATATATATATATATATATATATATAATGTTCCAGCAAAAGAAAAAACTTTTTTTAAAGCGGTGTTCCACCCAAACAAAAAACAAAAACACAAAAACTAAAACCAGCAACTACACATACTGCAGCTGCAGGTTTTTAATAAATGGACACTTACCTGTCATAGAGTCCAGCGATGTCGGCACCTGCAGCTGATATTTGAATCAGCTGTCGGGTGCTGCCGCTGCCATTGCGGGTAAGGGTACCCGGCAGTGTAGCCTTTCGGATTTATGCCGGGAACCCTACTGCGCATGCGTGAGGCCTGCCTCCTCTCTCCTACTGGCCCGGTGGCCTGGGGGAGGGAGCCCCGCGGTGACGTCACAGGCTGTGGCCCGGACTCCCGGGAAGTGGGAAAGGATACTTGTCAACTCAGCAAGGCATTTGGCGTATGCCTTGCTGAGTCCATTCAGTTTGGTAAGCCTCATTCCTATTGGTGGCGGCTGTCTCCATTTCCTCATCCTCATGGTCGTGTGAATTGAAGACCTACATTCCCTTGTTTGGACTACTATTTCACTAATGTTATTATACAATACACAGTTGGATTCTTTCAATGTTTTAACTATTATTTTTCACTTATATTGCACTTTCACTGTTTCACTAAGTGGAGTGTTATTATTCATGTTTTAAGGTGTTATAGGCCTTATCAGCTTTTAACATAAGCTATTTTATTGTCCTTTCTCAGGACCTGTTTCATGTTTAGCGCTGCACATTTTGTATTATTTCGTTTTTGTGGTGTGAACCAGCCCTAAAGGCTTTTTTATCCTAATGCAGAGAATGCATTAGGATAAAAAAAAAAATTAGACTTTAGAACTAGGGTTGCGCCGATACTAAGCATTTTTCATGGGTATCGGTGCTCGTGTAAATGCTCCGATATCTGAAACTGATACTTCCAGGCTCGGTTCTTTCAGATGTCAGCGGGGTTCGCCCACTGACAGCAGAAATGTGAAAAAAACAAAAACAAAGCTGGCAACTATCGGTTGTTAGGGAGCGGGGCTGCCGTATCCTTAACAACCGATGACTCATTCAGCTGTCAGCGGGGTCCTCCTGTTGGCAGCTGAAGTGTAAATTAAGTCCCGGCAATTAGAGCTGTGAAAAAAAAAAAAAAAAAGCAACCGGGCAATGTTTATCAATATTGCTCAGCCACAGAGAGATAAAAAGAAACCGTTTTCTTTTTTGGAATCCTTATGCTTATAAATCTGCAGATCAAAGGGGTGAACTTGGAACTGCAGATGAAGTCAGTTTAACCACTTGCTTACTGGGCACTTAAACCCCCCTCCTGTCCAGACCAATTTTCAGCTTTCAGCGCTGTCACACTTTGAATGACAATTGCATAGTCATACAACACTGTACCCAAATGACATTTTTATAACTTTTTTCCCACAAATAGAACTTTCTTTTAGTGGTATTTGATCACCTCTGCTGTTTTTATTTTTTGTTAAAAAAAAAAAAAAAATGTAAAAAGACCAAATTTAAAAAAAAAAAAAAAATGTTTTTTTTTTTAAATATTTTGTTATAAAATTTTAAAACAGGTAATTTTTCTCCTTCTTTGATGTACGCTGATGAGGCGGCACTGATGGGCGGAGCGCGCTGTGATCACCAAGTCACTGAGACTTTTACCACCTTTGCACCCACTATGCCTCACAACCCACCACATATTGAAGGACGTCAGCTAGCTTTGGCCTTGAAGGTTCCTATTAGACTGGAAGAGGTCAGAGATTCAGCTACATATATTTATCATACACACTTATTGTGGTTGTAAATAGGGATGAGCAGATATCAATTAGTACTCGCGATACCAATTACCGATACCTACCGCAACTGTTTTGTTTACACTTCAGCTGTCAGCAATGGTACAAAGCATTGCAAAATTATTTACAAATGAAGTAAAAATGCATTTTTTTTTTTTAATTTTGCACTTTTTTTATGTGAAACATGTAAAGATATGTTAAAAAAAATATTTTAAAATATTAATGAACAAAGCAAACAAAAAGAAAGTTTGCATAATTTATAGTTTATAAAATAGAAGTGAACAAAAAAATAAAATCAGCAGGAAAATAATAAAATGGAGAAGGAGAATAAGGAGTTAATTAAGGCTGATTAGAGTAAATTAAGGTTTAGTAAGGGGTTACACAGAGGAACATTTAATAAAAAAAACAAAATTTGTATTTATTTTTTTACTTGACAGGTTGCTTTAAGCACTTGCCGTCCGCGTTATAGCCTAATGACGGCCACAGCACGGACCTGAATTTCCAGGAGGCTGTCATATGTGTGCTTTCTAACTGTGGGTGAGGTGCTTTGACTAAAGGAAAACAGAGATCTGTGTTTCTGCTTAGCAGAAACACAAGATGTAAATTTTTCCCCTCTGGCAGAACAACAGTCTGTCTTGTTTACAGACAGACCGTTGTTCCTCTCTCTGAACGATTGCCGGGAATGATTGACTCCTGCTTTTTCCAATTACAGCTGGAGCGGGTCTCTGGCGGAACGCACCCCAGACAAGGAACCAGAAAGAAGAAATCACGTACAGGTGTGTGATTTGCGATTAAGGTCCGCCCTGCCGCAGTATATGTACATGGGGCAGATCTTAAGCGCTTAACCACTTCAGCCCCGGAAGGATTTACCCCCTTCCTGCTAATTGCGCGGTCATGCAATGCTGTACCCAAACGAAATTTGTGTCCTTTTGTTCCCACAAATAGAGCTTTCTTTTGATGGTATTTGATCAACTCTGCGTTTTTTATTTTTTGCGCTATAAACGGAAAAAGACCGAAAATTTTGAAAAAAAACAATATTTTCTACTTTTTGTTATAAAAAAAAAATCCAATAACCTCAATTTTAGTCATACATTTAGTCCAAAATGTATTCAGCCACATGTCTTTGGTAAAAAAAAATGTCAATAAGCGTATATTTATTGGTTTGCGCAAAAGTTATAGCGTCTACAAACTAGGGTACATTTTCTGGAATTTACAGTTTATGACTGCCTATCTCATTTCTTGAGGCGCTAAAATGGAAGGGCAGTACAAACCCCCCCCCAAATGACCACATTTTGGAAAGTAGACACCCCAAGGAAATTGCTGAGAGGCATGTTGAGCCCATTGAATTTTTTTTTTTTTGTCCCAAGTGATTGAATAATGACAAAAAAAAAAAAGTACAAAAAGTTGTCACTAAATGATATATTGCTCACACAGGCCATGGCCATGTGTGGAATTGCACCCCAAAATACATTTAGCTGCTTCTCCTGAGTATGGGGATACCACATGTGTGGGACTTTTTCGGAGCCTAGCCGCGTACGGGGCTCCGAAAACCAAGCACCGCCTTCAGGATTTCTAAGGGCATACATTTTTGATTTCACTCCTCACTACCTATCACAGTATTGAAGGCCATAAAATGCCAAGATGGCACAACCCCCCCCCCCCCAATGACCCCATTTTGGAAAGTAGACACCCCAAGCTATTTGCTGAGAGGCATGTTGAGTCCATGGAATATTTTATATTTTGACACATGTTGACATGATCGCAAGTCTGACATGATCTTTTTTTTTTTTTTTGCACAAAGTTGTCACTAAATTATATATTGCTCAAACATGCCATTGGCATATGTGAAATTACACCCCAAAATACATTCTGCTGCTTCTCCTGAGTATGGGGATACCACATGTGTGGGACTTTTTGGGAGCCTAGCCGCGTACGGGGCCCCGAAAACCAATCACTGCCTTCAGGATTTCTAAGGGCGTAAATTTTTTATTTCACTTCTCACTACCTATCACAGTTTCGAAGGCCATAAAATGCCAAGATGGCACAAAACCCCCCCAAATGACCCTATTTTGGAAAGTAGACACCCCAAGCTATTTTCTGAGAGGCATGGTGAGTATTTTGCAGCTCTCATTTGTTTTTGAAAAGAAAAGTAAAATGTATTTTTTACTTTGTGACAAAAAGCGAGGTCTGCAAAATACTCACCATACCTCTCAGCAAATAGCTTGGGGTGTCTACTTTCCAAAATGGGGTCATTTGGAGGGGGTTGTGCCATCTGGGCATTCCATGGCCCCCGAAACTGTGATAGGCAGAGAGGAGTGAAATAAAAAATTTACACTCTTAGAAACCCTGAAGGCGGTGCTTGGTTTTTGGGGTCCCGTATGCGGCTAGGCTCCCAAAAAAACACACATGTGGTATCCCTGTACTCAGAAGAAGCAACAGAATGTATTTTGGGGTGTAATTTCACATATTCCCATGGCATGTTTGAGCAGTATATCATTTAGTGACAACTTTGTGCAAAAAAAAATAAAATGTGTCTTTTTCCCGCAACTTGTGTCACAATATAAAATATTCCATGGACTCGACATGCCTCTCAGCAAATAGCTTGGGGTGTCTACTTTCTAAAATGGGGTCATTTGGGGGGTTTTGAACTGTCCTGGCATTTTATGCACAACATTTAGAAGCTTATGTCACACATCACCCACTCTTCTAACCACTTGAAGACAAAGCACTTTCTGACACTTTTTGTTTACATGAAAAAATAATTATTTTTTGCAAGAAAATTACTTTGAACCCCCAAACATTATATATTTTTTTAAAGCAAAGGCCCTACAGATTAAAATGGTGGGTGTTTCATTTTCTTTTTTTACACAGTATTTGCGCAGCGATAATTTTTGGGGAAAAAACACACTTTAATTTTAATGCACTAAAACACACTATATTGCCCAAATTTTTGATGAAATAAAAAAGATGATCTTAGGCTGAGTACATGGATACCAAACATGACATGCTTTACAATTGCACACAAACGTGCAGTGGCGACAAACTAAATACATTTTTAAAAGCCTTTAAAAGCCTTTACAGGTTACCACTTTAGATTTACAGAGGAGGTCTACTGCTAAAATTACTGCCCTTGATCTGACCTTCGTGGTGATACCTCACATGCATGGTGCAAGTGCTGTTTACATTTGACACCAGACCAACACTTGCGTTCGCCTTTGCGCGAGAGCAGGGGGGGACAGGGGTGCTTTTTTTTTTTTTTCTTTATTATTTTTTTTCTTTTTTATCTTATATTTATACTGTTCCTTTCATTTTTTTTTTTTTTATCATTTTTATTGTTATGTCAGGGAATGTAAATATCCCCTATGATAGCAATAGGTAGTGACAGGTACTCTTTTTTGAAAAAAATGGGGTTTATTAGACCCTAGATCTCTCCTCTGCCTTCAAAGCATCTGACCACACCAAGATCAGTGTGATAAAATGCTTTCCCAATTTCCCAATGGCGCTGTTTACATCCGGTGAAATCTAAGTCATGAAATGCTCGTAGCTTCCGGTTTCTTAGGCCATAGAGATGTTTGGAGCCATTCTGGTCTCTGATCAGCTCTATGGTCAGCTGGCCGAATCACCGGCTGCATTCTCAGGTTCCCTGTTGGGGCAGGAGAGCCAGAGAAAGACATGGAAGAAGGTGGGAGGGGGGACATTCCCTCCCACTGCTTGTAAAAGCAGTCTAGAGGCTAATTAGCCACTAGGATTGCTTTTACATGAAAGCCGACCGCTGGCTGAAAAGAATGACACCAAGATGATACCTAAACCTGCAGGCATCATTCTGGTATAACCATTCAAAGTCCAGCAACATACCACAACTTTGCTGCTCCTTGTTGGGCATATATTGAAAATCTTTTTTTTTCATGCAGCCTATGGGCTGCATGAAAAAAAGATTGATTGGTGGGTATGCCCACCATTATAATACCTCCCTTCATGCACCCACTTCTAATGATGGGCATACATGCACCATTTATATATGCCGAAGCATGGGGGCATCCACCCCAAAAGTTAGGAGCAAATCGCTCCTCCACCCCTGCTGCACCCATGCTTCGGCATATATCACCTTCGGCAGCGCTGGAGTCACGGCTTAATGTATCGTGGGAGCAAACTCTGTTGCTGTCAAGATAAATAAATCCGCGCTGCAGCTGAATGGCGTACCTGAAGACAAAAAAATGGTTAGCAATAAAACACAGTAAACAGTAAAGTATAAAAAATTGCATACCTGAAAAGCAAACATGATAAAACATAATAACAATAAAACATTGCAGAATAGAATACAGTAAAAAAGAGCAGAACAATAGAGAGAGAATAGAGAGAGAGAGAGAACAATAAAACGAGAACTATTTTTGTTTTTTTATCTTATATATTTTTTTGTGTTTTTTTTTTTTTTACACTTTTTTTTGTAACTGTAACTTTTATAACTGTAACCGGTTACAGGTTCGGGTCTCTCAAAATGTGATGGCATCTTGGGAGACCCTGTGAAAGTGTGCCTAGTCTGTGCAATGCTGTACCCTACGCTAATACTCAACTAGTGAATGGTAGCGTTCAAAACATTCACCAATGCAAAGACCAGGATTGTCAGGACAGGAGGGACAATAATAGCGGGTGTCACGCCTATATCCGCGCTTGCTGCAGACACATCTTTTTTGGGGGGGTTGTTGGGTAGGGGTACTCGGGAGGACATAAAGAAAATGCCTCTCATGCAGCCGACTGCATTTGGTTGGGGATGTGAATGGGGGAAGTACGGGTGCTGCAGAAGTGGTGGGTTCCCAATTAGGATCGGAAAATGCAGCAGGAAGGGCATTATGGGCACGACGAGCCTGTGTTTGTCTTCTTCTTGGTGGCAGCGGGACACTACTTGTGCTTGCCACCTCACCAGCTTGAACTGCACTTATGGGACTCACCACTTCACCAAGTGTTACTGCAGTGCTGGTTTGACTACGACCGGGGTGTACTAGGCCGCTGGTGCTTGCCAGTTCACCAAAACGCTACCAAAAAAACTGTTAGCGATCGCAGGGATCAGGCCTGACTCTGCGAATGCTGCATTTATGCGTTTAGTGTTTTGTAAATGACAGTGATCGATCGATACTGCACTTGAGTGGGCTGGGCTGGGCGGAGGGGCAAAACGCAGGTGCTATCAGGTATCTGCGCTGATCCCACTAACACTGCGTCTTTGGGAACCCTAAACTGCTGGGGAGGCTAGTATAGATCTGATCAAATCAGATATTGATCCGTTCAGATACTATACCACTAAGGGAGGTGTATGGTGCGTGCGTGGGTGTTAGCGGTACTGGTACTAACCTGATGCTGCCCGGGGCGATGCAGACCCTATCTGACCCTAAAACCTAACTTATATCACCGCCAGGCAATCAGGGGGCTAAACCTTTATTCGGTAATAAACGGCGGGTGCCCTGACACTATAAAAAATAAACTAACCAGCGTCACCCGTAACAGTTATACAGTGATCACTGGTGAAAGGGTTAACTAGGGGGCAATCAAGGGGTTAAAACCTTTATTAGGTAGTATATGGGGGTCCCTAACGCTATAAAACGCTGACGGTGAATCTATACATTTACCTCCCTAAGTAGCGTCACCAGTGACAATAATACAGCGATCAGAAAAATGATCGCGTAGTGACACTGGCGACGGGGGGTGATCAAGGGGTTAAAACGTTATTAGGGGGGGTTAGGGGGGTACCCTAGACCTAAAGGGGGCTAACACTAACTGCCCTACCTGATGGGGGGTGAAATGTGTGCCTAGTGTGTTTTACTGTAAGTGTAGTGTTTGTGCACTTACTCAGATGTCTTCTCTCCTCGGTGCCGGAATGGAAAATACCGACCCGAGGAGAAATGACATCACTTCCTCTGCTGCTGTTTACTATACAGCAGCAGAAGAAGATTCTCATTCATTTGGAGCAATCGCGAGGGGGTGGCCACAAATGAGTGGTCTCCCCCTCAGCCTGGATCGCTCCCCTAATGAAGCCGACCACCTCGGGCACCAGGTAGGTGATTTTGCCTGCCCGTGCCATTCTGCCGCAGTATATCTGTGTTAGGCGGTCGGCAAGTGGTTAATCATGTGTGCAAAAAAAATGCAAAAAACATCTCTGGCAGCGAAAGGGTTGAAACAGAAAAGAAAAATTTCAAAGCAGTCAGTATCCTTCGCAGGTGTTTCCACCATCAATCCAAAATTAACAATATTCAGCCTCCTTGTTCTCTTTGGCAGCCTTGCTGCTCAGGCCTCGTACCTCAGTCCTCCTGACCGTCTAAAACAGGGGTCTCCAAACTTTCTAAACAAGGGGCCAGTTTACTGTCCTTCAGACTTTAGGGGGGCCAGACTGTAACCAGTGGGAGTAGAAAATGTCCCATCATTGGTGTCAGTGGGAGTAAACAATGCCACGTCTTTTTTGGGAGGAATAGTGCCCCATCATAGATGTCAGTGGGAGAAATATTGCCCCATTATTGGTGTTAATGGGGGGAATAATGTCCCATCGTTGGTGTCAGTGGGAGTAATATGGCATCATCATTCATGTCAGTGGGAGGAAGTGTGCACATCATAGGTATCAGTGGGATAGTGCTCCATTGTTGGTGTCAGTAGGAAGAGTAGTGCCCCGATAAGAATAAAGGGAAGCAAAGGGCAGCATTCGGTCCTCGGGCCGCAGTTTGGAGACCACTGGACACATCTAACACAACATTCCTGTGCTCGTGTACAAATGCTGTAACTCTTTAAGCTCTCTGTCTTTTTCCTGCAGCTCCCTGCTGCTTTGTTGCTCGGGCTCGGGCCTCTGACTGTCCTGACCCAGACAGCACGGTGCAGACATGCACCTCTCTGCTCCCTTTTAACACACACATGGTCTCCTCGGTAGGGTAGAGCCCAGAATGCTAATCCTGACTCTCCTAAGAGTACCATCAGTGCCTGTTCTCTACAAAACCGGTCCAGACTGCCTTTTAACACTGTGACAGAGTCCCGTCCTGTCACAAAATATATACTGCACTTGTTTCACCTATTTGTAAAATTTTTATAAAAAAAGGACATGCAAATAAATGAATAAAAAGAGCAGGTGATACTTAAGAAATCATTCAAATCATTCATGTTATTATACTCACTTGCACGTGGTTTAATACAGATAATATCTGGGCCATAGGCAGGGATGTGGTTAAACTCTGGTCTCCAATAAAACCAGCTAATTTCTGGTGGTCTCTGCAAGAATAGTTTGGGATAGTCTCTCCCGGTCCGGATAAAATCTGTAAGACACTTTTTATGGCTTTTCTGGGATAAGAACACGAGTCATAAAGATGATATCCTAGGGTCACATTAGGCAGGATTGTTGGATTTTTATTCATTTGGTCAATGGCAAAAAGGAACATTTGAAGATCCTTGTAGTAATGATGCAGGGGTCTGTTGATATAATAAGTTAATAACTTGGATACAAGAGGTCATCAGTTTCCCAACACTAGTGGTTTAGTGACCAAATGGAAATGAAGAAAGCTTATGCCAACCAATCATATTTCACCCTTTGAAGTTGAACTCCTGGCAGATCTAAAAAGCACTATTGTATTTGTCAAAAATTTGTAAACTGGAGTATCTTTAGGGATGAGCTTCTGGTTCAGGTCATCCATGAGTTCAATCTCAACCCAAGTTGTTTGCAGCTTGCTGAATGCAGTGAATGGAAATACTAAATGGCCAGTATTGGTCAGTTCGCCCACCCGCCTGCCTGAATCTTTGGCTACTTCAGAAGGAGGTCATTCATTTAGTGGTTGTATCACTACAGGTGATGACAGCTTCTTGCTGTTCACCTTCTTGTTTTAAATTGTGAAGTAGCTGGCATGCATTCTGGGTGAGGTCACTGAACACACATGGTCATAGCCATATATGTCACAGATCAACTGCTCCCCTTTCTTGGCCATCCAGGCTGCTTACCGGAATAATGGTCTGATATAGATTGTTTTCATCAATAAAGCTTTTATTGAGTTTATATAAAACATACCAAAGAGTATAAAGGACACACTGATAGGCCTTTGGGGTTAATACAACAATTACATCATTATACAGAGAAAACCTTTTGCAAACGTAAGGTTGGTAGCAATATAATGAAAGCAACCACAAATTGTAACATAGGAAGTCAATTGGGAAGCATTGGTATCCACGATTCCCATTGCTATTTGAATTTGGAGTGGGCATTTGTACTGAGAGACAGAGCCTTTTCATACAGGGCAGCCCATCCATTTGGGGCATCTGGGCGCCGCCCCCTCTCTCCTTGCCACCCCCTATATGCAATGGATAGATTCATGCATAGCATGAATCTATCCATGGCTGCCGCGGCCACCCCCTGTTCATGCGTCCGGCCCCTTTCAGTCCATTATTACAGCAGCCAGTTTTTTTTAACCACCTAGTTAGAGCCAGAGGCTCTAATAGGCTTCAAAATAGGGAGGACTTGGGTCGAAGAGAGTGGAACCGGAGCCCATCCAAGTGTGTTACAACAGCGAATGAATATTTGCTGTTGAAACACTGATCCTCAATCTGGCCAATTGGGAAGCTGGTCTGATACCCATCACCCCACTGGCTGAAAGGACAGGCAATCCTATTGGATGCCTAGGAGGAGGAGAAGACAGAGCTGCTGGCCAATTCCTGGATGCCGGCCCCTCCGCTACACCTTGGAGGCCCAATCCCCGCCGCTGCTCCTTGGATGCCCACCGCCTAGATGTGGTAAGTGCCGGCGGACTGACCGGCAGATAGTGGAGGGGTGGTGAGGGGTGAGTGGGTGTGGAGGGGGCTCGGCTGTTTGCTGCCCCCCAAACAAAAAACCACCAGCCGCCACTAAGATTAAGGTGCATGGCGTGTTCAGAGACAATAGGTGCTGTGTGTCTGTCTGCCATAATCTAGTTCAGAGTGACTTAGCAGCTAGAAGAATGAGTACTATGATGGTACAAAATTCTGTGGAAAAACACTCTATACCCAAATATAGTAGGTCTAGTGCCAGGTCAGGCTTGATGATTACTCCTGTGATTTGTGATATGAGCTGAAAAACTAAATGCCAGTAACTAGTTAGGTCCTTACAAGCCCAAAATATGTGGAAGACGGTGCTGATATGACCGGATTCTCTTCAACAACTGAGAGAGATAGTTGAGAGTTGTTGGGAGAGAATTTTCCAAGGAGGCTCGGGGTTAAATACCACCGGAATAAAAACTTTTGTGATAATTCCCAATGATTAATGTGAAGTGGGTAACACTTTGGGAATATCTAATAACCATTAATCATTGGTCATCAGTGAAAACGTGATGAAGGTCAGATTCCTGCTGAACCAATGGGGGGGGGTGGGGGGGTGGAGAAGGTAATTTTATTGTGTAGGAGTGAGTAGAATAAAGATATACCCTTGGTTGTGGGGTTATGATTGGTGAAGAACTTGCAAGCGGTATGATGAATAGACATAGAAGGTTTGGGTTGAGTCTTCAGGAATGCTGACACATGTAAATATGTAAAAACATGATGAGATATGGTAGGAACTTTGTAGTGCTTTGAAAGACAAGGGTGGAGATTCAGTAAGTTGGTCTTCTACCCACTGGACACCTGCGTCACTCCACCCCTAAGATCATGTGTCCCCTAAGATCATGTGTGTGCATAAAAGAGGATTCAATATTTATGAAGAGGTTATTAGTAGAGGGGATAAACCATTGCTTTAGTTGGGTCTATTGTGTGGCACCAGTAATCTGGAATTTCTACTAGGCCAACTCCTCCAGCTCTCTGATGTTTGATAAGATGGGATTGGGAGCAGTGGGCTTTTTTATTTTGCCAGATACATTTCTTAATAAGGGAAGTGAGTGAATGCAAGTAAGTGGAGGGTACAGGGATAGACAAGGTCCTGAAAATGTACAGAATTTGTGGCAGGATCCTCATTTTAACTGTGGCCAGTCTCCCCATCCAGGAAATCTCGCAGCTTGAATAGTGCTGCATTGCACCTTGTAGCTTATTTATTAGTGGTTAATAGTTAGCCTCACTTAATTGTGGGGTCAGGTATATTAGGGTAATTCCCAGGTAAGGTAGCCCCTTGTCTGACCAAGAGTAAGGTAAATAATTTGAAAGTCACAAACGGGCATGTTTGGGGATGCCCAGGTGAAGAATCAATGACTTGGAAAAGTTTACTTTATAGTAAGAGATGGAACTAAATGAGGTCAAGACCTAATGAGCGTGGGGTAGGAAATTGGACGAGTTAGTGGGCATCAAGAGAACATCGTCCACAAATAAGTTGATAATAAGGGGGGCGGGTATGGAAGTGAAAGCCAGAGATTTCTGGATGGGAACAAATGGCCTCAGCTAAAGGTTCTTTGACCAAATTGAAGATAGAGGGGGATAGGGGGCATCCCTGTCATATCCCATTTGACACTGAGAAGTATTTAGAGAGGAGGCGGGAGGAGTAACCTCTCACAGGAGTAGTAGAATATAGATCCAGTATAGCTGATAATATTGTGCCTGAGAATCCAAACTTGACCAATACTTGCTTCATGTATCCACAGTGGACCAGATCGAATGCTTTCAAGGAATAGGGGCAGAGAAGGGCATTCAAGTCCGTTCAGCAAGCTGAATAATGTTCAGGATACACCTGGTAGAGTCAGAAGCCTGCCAACCCCTGACAAACCCGGTTTGGTTGGGCTGTTTCAGAGAATAATGGAACCTCGGTTTACAAGTAACGCGGCTAATGAGCATTTTGAATAACGAGCAACTTTTTAAAAAAAATTCTTACTTGGTTTGTGAGTGTTGTCTTGAAAAACAAGCAAAGCTAATTTGGCGTGCAGTACCGCATTTAGCCAGAGGTGCGGGGGCGCAGGAGCCGAGCGGAGCCAATCGGAGCCGTTCAGAGCCGTTCGGAATCACTCAGAAGTACTCCATTCCCGGGTGTTTCCGAGCCTTTCCAAGGGTTTCCGAGGTCAGTCGAGATGTCCCCGGGCCTTTCCGAGGCTTTCTGAGGCACTCTGGAACCCCTCACCTCTGGCCACATGCGGTATTGAATGCCATTGTAGTCAATGCGGAACAAATTATTTTCATTTCCGATGACTTCAATGGGAAAACTCGCTTTGATATGCGAGTGCTTTGGATTATGAGAATTCTCCTGGAATGGATTATGCTCGTATTCCAAGGTTCCACTGTAAATGATTGGCAAGAAACTAAGCATATATTTTAACATCAGAATTGAGCAAAGAGATAGGTCTAAAGTAAGCCGGGTTGTTAGGATCTTTGCCTGGCTTATGTAGGGTGACTATGTTAGCTGTCAACATTTCTTCCAGGAATGGCGCTTTGAGAGCGGCTTTTGTAAAAATTTCCACTAGATACAGGGATAGAATATCAGCGAAGCACTTGTAGTACTCGTTCATGAATCCATCCGGGCCAGGTGACCAGAGCCATCTTTAAGGCAGGGAAAAATGGGCCCCATCATGGTTGTGGGGCCCAAAGCAGCTGCCTCATACTTGCCAACTATCCCAGTTTAAATTCCCTTGTCCCTTAAAGTTTTAGTCCTGTGCTGTGTCCCGATATCCTAGTGTGAAGTTCTGTTACTAATGCTGCCCAGCTTTGCCTTATTGCAGTGTACAGGTGACTCACTTGCAGACCCTGTGTTTACATGTAAATAACCTGCATTGATATGTAAATAGAGACAGCATTAATATGCAAATAGCCGCGGACCAAGGGCATTGATATGTGAATAGAGGCGGCCTTCATATGTATATCATGCCCCCCTGAGGTCATATCCACTATCACCTATGCTGAAGCTGGTCCACCAGGGAGGTAAAGAGGCATGCTTGAAAGTCCTGCCTACAACTGTGATCATTAAGCTTAACATCAGCCTGTTAAGCTGCAAAGGTAAGCAAATTGCCCCTTACATTGGCGGTTAGTGTCAGTGGCGGCTGGTCCTCAAATTTTTTTTGGAGGGGGCACAAATTAACTGAAAAATTCTGAAAAATACTGAAACAAAAACATCAATTGAAGACACTGTGCCATCAAATGCAGCCACTGTGCCCATCATATGCAGCCACTGTGCCCATCATATGCAGCCACTAAGGATGAGCCGAACACCCCCCGGATCAGTTCGCACCAGAACTTGCGAACCTTCAAAAAATTTGTTTGAATACGCAAACACTGTTAAAGTCTATGGGACATGAACATGAAAAATGAAAAGTGCTAATTCTAAAGGCTTATATGCATGGTATTGTCATAAAAAGTGTTTGGGGACCTGAGTTTTAAAAATGCCAGTTTTTTCAGGAGCAGTGATTTTAATAATGCTCTGGGGGTCTCCTTGTTGGGGGTCTCCTTGTTAAAGGGGGCTTCCAGATTCCGATAAGCCCCCTGCCCGCAGACCCCAACAACCACCGGGCAGGGGTTGTGGAGATAAGGCCCTTGTCCCCATCAACATGGCGACAAGGTGCTTTGGGGGTCAAACCCCAAAGCATCCTCCCTATGTTGAGGGCATGTGGCCTGGTATGGTTCAGGAGGGGGGCGCTCTCTCGTTCCCCCTCTTTTCCTGCAGCCTGCCAGGTTGTGTGCTGGGATAAGGGTCTGGTACGGATTTTTGGGGGAACCCTACACCATTTCTTTTAAAGTTTTGGCGCAGGGTTCCCCTTAAAATCCATACCAGACATTGAGGGGGACCCCTACGCCATTTTTTAAAATAAAATTGGCGCACGGTTCCCCTTAATATCCATACCAAACCTGAAGGGCAATTTGTTTTTAAATTTTGGTTCGAGTTTAATCTATGGACTGTTCTAAACATGGGAAAAATGCGCCACTTTACAGGCATACTATAGACACCCCACAGGTACAAAATTTAAAGGAACTTTTATTGTTTCACTTTAAGCATTATTAAAATCACTGCTCCCAAAAAAAGTCATTTTTTTTGCATTGATCCATGTCCCCTGGGGCAGGATCTGGGTCCCCAAACACTTTTTATGACAATACCGTGCATATAAGCCTTTAAAATGAGCACTTTTGATTTCTCCCATAGACTTTTAAAGGGTGTTCCACGGCTTTCGAATTTGCTGCGAACACCGCAAATTGTTCGCTGTTTAGCGAACAGCGAACACCCGATGTTCGAGTCGAACTTACGTTCTTCTCGAACATCGGCTCATCCCTAGCAGTCACTGTGCCCATCATATGCAGCCAACTGTGCCCAGCAAATGCAGTGTGAACTCACTGCTCCTCCACCGCTCCTCCCCATTGAAATCAATGGGGCAGCGCTGCTGTACTGCTGACAAAACACCGCTGTTGCGGCATTTTGCGGGCGGATTCAACCCCTTTTCGGCTGCTAGAGGGGGGTTAAAACCGCCACGCTAGTGGCCGAGTAGCGCCGCTAAAATAACGGTAAAGCGGACAATTAGTGAGTGGTAATTATGTTCAGTAATCTCTAGCAACCAATCAGTGGGCAGTATTGATGTACAGTAATCTCTAGCAACCAATCATCAAGCAAAAGTAATGTGCTGTAACCTCTAGAAAATAATAAGTGAGACATAATGTGTGCTGTAACCTCTAGCAGCCAGTCAGTGAGCACAGTAATGATACACTGTAACATCTGGCAACCAATCACAATTGCTGCCTGATCTGATTCAGTAAACTGACTTTGAGTCCAGCTGCTATTTATTGTATGTCTCAGAGCAGGTGGAGAGTGAAATTGCATGGAGTTGGGGGGGGGGGGGGGGGGCTATTAGGACTATTGTGTTAATGCTGATTTTTATTTTATAGGGGTGTGGTATAGATTTTTTTCACCCACCATCTCTTTTAAAAAAAAGTGATGGTGGGTGAAATGGTAACGTGGGTCATGCCCAAGCCAAAAATCAATGGGGGTTCAAATTTTTCAAATTTGCAATGCCCATTTTTTGCTGTAATAGGCAAAGGGGTATTAAAAAAATAGTATGGAAGGTGACCTCTGGAAAACATTTAGCAATTCCAAATAATGTTTTTAATAAATCAATTTTGCCAGAAGCAGTGATTTTTTATTTTTTTTAATGCTTACTGTGAACCATAAAAAAGGTCAAATCACTTTAAATAATATGTCTGGGGGTTTGGTGATCCTACCTGTGAAGGGGCATATTTTTGTGATGTACAGAAAGTACTGCAGCAGCACTGATATTTACAAAGAAAAAAGGTTTTAAAATTGATAGCATATAACCTTAAAGGAGAAGTCCAGCCTGAGCTCGTTCGGCTGGGATTTTCCTCTGGGTCACAGGAGTGCAATTTGTTTTGCACTCCTGTGACCCATTTTCAGCAGAGAGTGGTCTGTAGGCCGCTCTCTGCTGACGTCACCAAGATCAGTCCAGGCACCGCATCATCCCGATTTCAGAAGTCTGGATCCGGCAGGTGCCTGGACTGATGGCAGTCTTAGCCTTTCAGCGAGCCAGTCCCCGCCCCTCCACAGCTCAGCGCTCCAATGAGCATGAAGGAGCAGAGCAGGAGAGATGCTGACTGACAGGCAGCAGCTCTTGGGAAGGGGAGAGAACCGAGCCATCGGTGGTGTTCTGTGGCTCTGTTACATAGTAGGTGAGGTTGAAAAAAGACACAAGTCCATCAAGTCCAACGTATCTGTGTGATTATATGTCCGTATTACATTGTATATCCCTGTATGTTGTGGTCATTCAGGTGCTTATCTAATATTTTTTTTTAAACTATCTATGCTCCCCGCTGAGACCACTACCTGTGGAAGGGAATTCCACATCCTTGCCACTCTTAGAGTAAAGAGCCCTCTACGCAGTTTAAGGTTAAACCTCTTTTCTTCTAATTTTATTGGGTGGCCATGTGTCTAATTAAACTCTCTTTCGCAAAAAAGTTTTATCCCTATTGTGGGGTCACCAGTACAGTATTTGTAAATTGAAATCATATCCCCTCTCAAGCGTCTCTTCTCCAGAGAGAATAAGTTCAGTGCTCGCAACCTTTCCTCATAACTAATATCCTCCAGACCCTTTATTAGCTTTGTTGCCCTTCTTTGTACTCGCTTCATTTCCAGTACATCCTTCCTGAGGACTGGTGCCCAGAGCTGGACAGCATACTCTAGGTGCGGCCGGACCAGAGTCTTTTAGAGCGGGAGAATTATCGTTTTATCTCTGGAGTTGATCCCCTTTTTAATGCCGATATTCTGTTTGCTTTGTTAGCAGCAGCTTGGCATTGCATGCCATTGCTGAGCCTATCATCTACTAGGACCCCCAGGTCCTTTTCCATCCTAGATTCCCCCAGAGGTTCTCCCCCCAGTGTATAGATTGCATTCATATTTTTGCCACCCAAATGCATTATTTTACATTTTTCTACATTAAACCTCATTTGCCATGTAGTTGCCCACCCCATTCATTTGTTCTCAGTGTAGAGGCGGTGGAGGACAGATGCAGAATCCACCTAGGTAAATATAATGTGCAAATAAAAAAATAAATCTTTACTTCTCTTTTAAGGCTGGGTTCACACTGTCTTCAGCCGTGTCTCCCAGCAGGGGTCTGGTGTGTACCTGTTCTCCGGTACAGGGGTGAATCAGGCCTGAATGTCTGCCTGAATTTGGACCTGAAACAAAGCCAAAGACACACAGGACTCTCTTGCAATCTGCTCCGCAGCCTCCTCCAGAGGTGTGTGAACGGCGCCATATAGAGAGCCGGTCACACTCTCCTGTCAGGCGAATGGATGCGGAGAAAACCCTCATCCAATTTGCATCAGTGTGAACTCAGCCTATAAGCTGTCATAGCCAGCTACTTGGTTAAAAAAAAAAAAAAAACACATAGGGTCTGCTTGAATATTGAGGACATTTGGAGGGGTCTGTGTGTTGTCAATGAACAATTTAAACAGTGTCTTTTTTTTTTTGTACATTTCATTTTTGTTGTAACACATCCTATGGTCTCCTTTATGTCCTTATCACAGTTCCCCATACAGTAGGAGTCCCCCTTACATCAGAGTCCCCATGTACGCCTCAGTCCCCATACATCAGAATCCCTCTCACTTCCCCCCTGACATTAGGTCAGAGCAGAGACAATCGGCAGCCTTTGCTCATCGGAATCCTCAATCTGTGTAGAGGGATAGGACACTGACCTGAGCTGCAGGCCATATGAACTCTTGTAGTGGGATGGATGTGACCCGTGAGCTGTAGATTCAGAGACCCCTGCCCTACAGGTATGAGTTTCAATAGACTTTTATTTTTGTTGTTCAAGTTACATACTTTAGACAGAACATGGCAGTGAGATTCGGCTTCTCACGAATCTTGTACCCAGCCATGAGACAGTTGACGGTGAAGACTCCTCCGATGATGATGTCTCCATCCTGAACATATTCATAATCCTCATACGCCGGTACAATCTGCAGGTCACAAGCTCTAGATGGATTGCAGATACTATCTGGGCATAATATTAAACACAGAGATAAAATAAGCCACATAGTTTTACAAATTAAATATTTCAATAGATCTGAACAAATGCAGAGCAAGAAATCATGTACATGACACTGGATGGTGTGAGCTGCCGTGTCTGCCAGTGCAGCAGATCGGAGCTCTCTGTGCTCGGTTTATAAAGATGTGTAGTGCAGAGATTTAGAACTTTAGAACTGAGTTTATTTAGCCATAGTAAAGAGGAAAATAAGATTCTGTATTATAGTTACCTGAAGATGCCTGAAAAGATTTTCTAATAATGTACATTAAAGAATTTTCTATTAATATGTAAAGTGCTTTTTTTTCCCTTTATTTTCATTCTTCCACATCAATTCCCTTTTCTTCTCCACCTAATGTTCTTAAAAGTTTAATGCATTATAACATAAAAAATTAATAATATTGGAATTATTTACAGCCTACATCCATCGTGTAGAGGTCTCCAAACTATCGACCTCCAGTAGTTCAGGAACTACATTTCCAGTAATGCCTAGTCATGTCTGTGAATGTCAGCATTTTACAATGCCTCATGGGACATGTAGGTCCGCAACAGCTGGAGGGCCGTAGTTTGGAGAGCCCAAGATTGCTTAGGCCAGGCTCCCCCTAGTGACTGGGATATGTCAGAATTAAAACCCTCATCCAAGCCTCAGAATCCTGCCAGGGCTTTCCAGAAAGTTCAGATATAGGAGGATTTGTAACTCAGGTCATATCAATAGCTCACCATTATACAGTTCAGCAGCAGAAGAAGAGCTCTTTGACTCAAGAGGCCTTGACATGTATCTGGTAGAAGAGCCCGAAGCGATGAGGAAGGCCTTTCTTATGGAGTGGGGGCTCGTAATATATTTTTTGAGGGGGGCGGCAAACAATGTACCCACAGCCACCCCCCCGGGTGGTCAGGTCACCCACAACAACCCCCCAAGTCCCCCCTCCCGGTCGGTCACCAGCTCTGCACTTACCACATTTAGGTCGCGGGCAACCTAGCGAATGATAATTCGCTAATGTCACACAACTGTGTGGACTTGGGGCACAGTGCTCTGCGACCCAAACCCACCCTTTTTTTAAGCCTATTAAAGTCTCTAGTTCTAATCATATGCTTAAAAAAAACCCCATAAGAATCCATGCGTCTGGTGCCCTGCATGTAGATTAGGGGGACGGATGTATAGATAGGGGGTGGCAACCCTGCAGCCTGCATCACGGGCCGCCACTCATCTTACACCTCTGACTTGGGGCCCCTGATAGAGCAGACAGGTAGTGCAGGAGTGCAGAGTAGCACGAGTGCCTGATGGTCTTGCTAGCCAAAGGCCTGGACAGGATCTCCCGGTCATTGTTTATATTCCTCTTGCACACATTCCTGGGAACAGGGGCCATCAATAGTATGTCCTGCAGTGACTACCACTGGAAACATCACAGATAAAATGCACATATTTGCCAGCACACCAAGAATCTTCAAATGTCATCCAAAGGTTTTTTTGCAGAAAGATCACATTACAAGAGCAAATGATCTCCTGGTCAAGCAGCGGATGCTCGTCAGCAAGCAGAGAAGCCAGATAGCAGCTGATGAACAGTAAACTGGAACAAGCTGGCACTGGAGCCAGCAAGCAGGTGAACCTCAGGCAGGTAGCAGGCAGATGGAGAACAGGAACCAGGTAACAGACAGATGCTTGCAGCTTGGAAATCCAGCAATGACTGAAACATAGACAGGATCAGATGTTCCGGGTCATACACAGGCAGACAGATCAGGGACAGATGTGGAAGCATTAGCAATGTCACAATACATGCCAGATCACTAACAAATCAACAGAGTAGCAGTAATAGGCAGAGGCAGAACCAAAGTGTTAGGGCTGGGCTTCTAGCAATTCTCTTCTCAGTGCTCAGACTGCTTAGCTGTAGGCTCCTTCTGGCTATTTAAAGTGCCTTGCTCATTCCTTTCATGCCTTCGCTTGGTCAACATATCCAGTGTTCCTGTTATGACTTTGCCTGGCTGACGTTCCTTCTGGTTCCTGATCCTGATATTTGGCTTCTGACAATGCTGATTCCTGGTTTCCTGATTCCGATTCGTCTGATGGACAAGGACAAGCCGGGGTCGATGCAGGTGGAGTTCAGGAGTAGTCAAGGCAAGCCGGGCAATAACTGGAGACAGATGCAGAGTAACAGGTTGCAGGTTAGCATAAGAACTATGCAGATAAGATTGCACTAACCCTGAGTACAGGACCAGTTTAAATAGTCTATTTGGCACCAACATCTGTTACGTGGTGTGTGTGCACATGCAAATGCACCCTCACGTATATCTATTAGAATTCTTAAGCACATTGGTGCGCATAAGTGAGCAAAAGCTTGTGTGCATTTCCTATGTGCACATAAAGAGCCATGAACAGGAATCTGCCTGGGAAAGATATCTTTTCCGCTGGCATGCCCTTCCTGACAGGTCTCTCTCTCACCTTTAGTATCAAGCAATGCACAAGGCGTTGTCACTCCACTAGGTCAGGATGTTGCACCGCCGGGCAGCCAGTTCATTTTAAGTAAATGCAAGAGCTTTACTCCATCCCAGTACCCTCTCTTGTACAGATAAACTACTCTATCCCTGTAGAACCCATTAGCAGTCTCACTCACTCTTCATTCCAGTGCATTACAAACACAAAATGGTTAGTCAGGTTCAGGTTCCATTTCAACAGCTTTACTTCAACATAACTTGTCAGCAAACAATGTTGTGATAGGGAGGCATTTCAAACATGGTGGCTTAAGGTCTCAATAAAATAAACATCTTCCATAATTTCTAATGCTCAAAGTGCTACAGGTGCTAAATTAGTGTCTGTCCTTTCTGTCCCCAAATAGACTCTCCACCAATAAGGGCAAAGCCCTTTCCAGCATGGGTGTTCACAGAGTCACAGTCTCTATGCTGCTATACTTTGGAGGTTTGTTTGACATCACATTTTTCCTCTACCCTGCTCCCCTTTTCCCACTAAAGACTGGAAGGGGCAGCAACAACTTCCAGAGGCAACCATTCTCCCTCCCATACTTGGACATTGATAAGATAGCCTCCTATGATGATCTCTACACTGGCGATTATAAACTTTTACTGAAGAAACGTATATCTCTACTGTTAAAATGTGGTAAATACCCAATCTTATGGCTTGGGAGAGTGGCAGACATTAAAATGACATACCTTCCTAAACTGTTGTACTATTTTCGGACCCTCTCAGTATGGGTTCCCTCTGTGATGGTTTGGTCCCTGCAACACCAAATCATATCTTTTGTATGGCATAACACCAGGCCTTCTACCCTAGTCAGAAGTACGTACTCTGAAGTTCTCAGTCTTCCACACCTACAAAAATACTACCAGTTGTCACAATTAACTGAAATTCCACGACCAATCCAAAACCCACATTTGGATGACTCTGGAGTCCCAAGTTGTGGTGACCCAGTCCATGTTGGTAATCTGTTCTGGCTCCACCCATCAGACAGATACTTTATGTAACCCCATCATCAACTCATTTTAATCTCTTTTACACATTTAAATACTCTACTAACCTTATCTTTCTGCACAAACTCCTTATGGCTTTTACTTATAACCTCATGTTTCCTTTAGGGCTCTCCCTCCGTTGGGCATGCCGAGAATGGACTACTAAAAATCTTACTCAGGTAAGAATCTTTATAACTGAAAAAGAGTGAAGCCCTTTGCACAACTATAACAAGATAAAGATCTGCCTCACGGTGAACTCTTTTCGATATTTCATATAAATCACTTCCTAAAAACCAATGTCCATTATCAAGAAGGACCGAGCATGCTTATATCCTTTGAATTCAAATGTGCTTCAGACCCACATGCTCTCAGTCTGATCTCCTTTCTCTACTCTCAACTTTTAGTACCTTCTACTCAACAACTACTTTTGAAAATAACTAAATCTTGCTCCACCAACTTTCTGGCAATGGAAACAAATTACACCTCGGCTCCCAAATATCTTTCATCTCACTTCCCCGTCTTTTATCTAGCCTCGGCCCCTGAGAAACATAGGGTTGCTCTCATTGCGTTTCGTCGCCACCTGATGTTTGATTGTGTCAAGAAAATCGCGGACCCAACTGGCAGATACCTACTCTTTCAGGGCACCCTTAATGGTCATGACGTTACTATAGTGACGTACTACGCATCAAACCATTTCCAGCATAAGTTCTTCTCCCACCTCCTTCAGGTTGTAGCCCATCATAGTTCTGGAACCCTGCTACTCAAGGGAGACTCTAACGTGGCCTTGGACTCATTGGTCAACAGGGGTTATGCCTCTGGATTGGCTCCCTTACATGATCGATCAGTGGAGGAACAAATGCGCACACTGTCGCACTCTCATGGACTTGTCGATTCCTGGCCGGAATGCCATCCACGCGATTGCGACTTTGCTTATTATTCCAACCCACATAATAGCTTCTGTAGAATAAACCACATACTGGTCCCTCTCCGATTCCTCCCCTGTATTGGAAAAATCTTGATTCGTTCCTCACCCTGGTCCGATCATAACCTCCTTGGTTTTTTTTTTAGCTTCGCTTGCTTGCTCCCCTCTTCCCCCTCCTCATTGGAGACTTAATGAATCCCTTCTTACATCTCAAGACTCTTGCCTTACTATACATGCTCACATTCAAACCTTTTTTGCAGACAATGCTGGCTCAGTCTCTTCTGTGATTTCCCTTTGGGAGGCCCACAAGGCCACTTTGCGAGGCCACCTCTTCCAAATCACAACAGCAGGTAAACGCGAATGGGAGCAGAGGCTTCGAGACCTTAATACTCAGTTGGGGGCAGCGGATGCAGCCTGGAAATCCTCTCCATCGATTGAGATGAGGAAGGCTCGAAATTTCATTGTAGAAAAATTGGACCTGTTGGCCACTGATCAAACGGAAAAAGCCCTGAGCTGGACAAGACATAAATTCTACACTTGTGCAAACAAGCCAGGAGCAATGCTGGCTTGGAAACTTAACACGTCCGGTTGAATATAGAAGACTATCTGACTCCGATCAGCCGGAGGCGGCCTCACCTCGGACCCAACTAAAATCACAGAGTCTTTTGCTGCCTTCCTGTCCTCCCTTTATAGCAAACCTGCTGCCTTCCCTACTGACTTGGCAGATGCTTTTTTCCAAGATCTTAGGCTCCCCTCTTTGCCCACGACTGCCCGGGAGATTATTAAATGTGAACATTTCTGAACTGGAAGTATCCCTAGCTATCAAATCGACTCGTCCTGCGAAGGCCCCGGGTCCCGACGGTTTCTCCAGTCTTTATTACTGCAAATCTTCTCAACTGCTGGCACCTCACCTGACAGCCTATTTTAACACTAACGGGGCGAGATGCATTCCTCCGATGCCCTCTGCGCTCATATTTCTATGATCCCGAAATCTGAGGTGGAAGATCCACAGGCCTTTCGGCTGATTTCCTTACTGAACGAGGACAGGAAACTTCTGGGTAAGATCTTGAGTGCCTGCGTCAATAAATTTTTATGCCAAATGATCCACAGAGACCAGGTAGGATTCGTCCCGGGTCGCCAGGCGGTCGACAATGTATGCAATGTGATACATCTTATTTCCCTGCTGCATCAACGTAAAATTCCAGGAGTCTTGCTTTCACTTGATATCTACAAGGCATTTGACACCCTGTCCTGGGGACTATCTATGATATGTGTTGCAACATTGGGGTTTTGGAGATTCTTTCCTGACCTGGCTCTCAGTTCTGTACTCCTCCCCTACAGCATTAGTCTGCTATGAGGGCTTCTCCTCCTTTTCCTTTTCTATAGTTCAATGAACCTGTTAGGGCTGCCCCCTCTCCCTGTTTATCCTGGCCCTGGAATCTCTGGCGGTGACCCTCCATGCTGACCCTAATATTACGGGGATTCCCTACGCTGATGAATCCTATAAGATTAACTTATTATTATTATTATGATGCTCTTCTGTCCCTCTCTAATCCCATCACAACACTCCCCAATTTGCACACACTGGTGTCCCGCTTTGGAGTCATCTCTGGCTTGTACATTAACCCCCAGAAAACAACCGCCCTGAATGTCTCTCTCCTGAATTCCATGGTCTCTCATCTCCAATCGTCCCATACCGCTGGGCTGGCCCTTCTCTAGAATACCTGGGAGTCTGTTTGACCCTTCTTACTCTTCTCTCTTTGCCGCTAACTATTATCTCCGCCTACGTACTATCACCACATTTTGGACTCCTGGCGAGTCCCTTCTCTGTCGTGGATCAGTCGCATCAATGCGGTTAAAATGATTGTGTTCCCTATGATTCTCTATTTCTTTCGCACCTTGCCGGTCCGAGTGTCCGTCTTCTTCTTACGCTCACTTCAGAATAAAATCCCACAAATGCCCCAGAGTGGCCCACACTTCTCTTTTTAATCACAAACTAAGAGTGCCCCCAACATCTCCAAGTACTACCTAGCTGCACAGCTCTTACAGCTTACAATGTTGTAGGCTTCTTCGGACATTCCTTTATGGGTACGCCCCAACTGCACTCCTATCCCAGTCTCGACTCCTTTATGGCTTCCCTCAATTTTGCGCCCTCTCTTCTCTTAGCCCCCTCATGACCCATAGGTTGCGTCTCTGGGACTCGGTCCGCTATTCAGGAGATTTAATGTCCCCCTTTCTCCCACTCCTTCCTCTCCTGAATAACCCCCTCTTCCCTCCGGGGCTAGACCAACCCCTTGCTTTTGCCTGCTGACCCACTCACGGCTATTCACAGGTACGTCACTTTTTAGGATATGGCGCCTTCCCATCTCATCTTTGTTATTTGCTATTTACAACTTCGACACTGGATTTCAACTCTTCGTTGTAACTCCTCCTTCCCATTTCAGATGATGACTTTGGAACGCATCTGCCTTAATTCACGTGGAACCTGGGGCACTATCTCCTCTATGTATTCCTCTTTATCCGGCGGGGGGGGGGTTGTCCCGCTCCCACCCGTACGTTTCCATATCGGAGTGAGACTTGACGACTTCAATAAAATTAGAGGATTGGAGCAAGGCCTGGTCATCCATTGCCAAATGTTCTTTTAATACAGTTACCATGGAAGCAGCCTACAAGGTCCTCCTTCGCTGGTATTGGGTTCTGGCCCACATAGCTCATGCAAATCCAATGTACAATGGTAGATGCTTCCAGGGATGTGGCCATTGTGGACATGAGATACACATTTGGTGGTCCTGCCCACGACTGGTGGGATTCTGGTCTGGGGTCTATGGCCTCCTGTCAACTCTTTTTCATGTACCTTTCCACAAAGATGCCCGGCATGCTTTACTCCATTGGGCCCTCCCGGGCCTCTTCTCCTACCAACAAAAGCTGGCCACCTACCTCTTCATTGCTGCAAAACGCGCTATTGCTAGAGCCTGGCAGAAGCCCTCGGTTTGTATTACAGAAGTGAAGAGCATTTTGACCACCCTCATGTTACATGAAAAGATGACCAGTGTACTTCATGACACCCATACTAAGTTCCTTAAAAGTGTGGTATCCATGGTGGTCTTATGCTCTCCCTGTTCTGCCCCTAGCCAGCTTGGGTATTCCAGACCGTTTCAATATACCACCCAACCCGAAGGCCCCGAGGTCTTTTCTTGTCTAAGTCTACACATCCTCCTTTCCCATTCTTACCTAGCCTGTCTGTCCTCCTCACTTCTGGCCTAATTCTTCATCTTCTTTCTATCTTTCCTCCCTCTTACCTTCACTCTCCCCACTTCACCCTTCCCCACCCTATCCTTCATACCCCGCTCCCATCCCCCTACACCCCTCCATTTTGTTTTTTTGGGGGGTTTGTTTGTTTTTTTTTTTTTGTTTCTTTGCTTTACATTTTTTAGCTGGTGGAAGCATTTTAAAAACACATAAAAAAGCAAGAATTTCATAGTGTTGTATAAATAATAATAATAATAATAATAATACAATTATTATTATGAAAATATTACATAGTTACATAGTAGGTGAGGTTGACAAAATACACAAGTCCATCAAGTCAAACCTATGTGTGTGCTTTTATGTCAGTATAATATAATATTTCAATAATATATTAAGAATAAATGTAATAACAGAACAGTATCATAAAATAGATGTCTGAGGTAATGTATATGTGTTGGAAAAAAAACATAAAAATAGGACTTTGGAGGATGTAGGAGTGAGCAGGTGAGGTGAGCACACAATATTGTGTAAAAATTATTTATTGAATAAAATTTTTTAAAATTACATACAGAGATAATCATATCTCATAATATAACTGGTAGCATAACATGATTTATAAATATTGATACGTGTTCCACATGCTTGATGACAGTTCATATTAAGTAGAATTAACCAACGCATTTCGCAAAGTAATACCTCCGCTTCTTCAGGGAATTTCACAATATATCTAATTGTCATTAAATTGAAAGAGATATCAATATTGTCACATTATGCTAGTTGATCAATAAATCATTCAAAACATTCATTCATTCATTTGCATAATATATAGCAAATCATATTACAAACGTGCTCACCAAATACATCAGTATACAGAAAGATGTGCTCCCACAGACTCAACATATAACCAGACTGCCCTCCAATTAATGGTCCTTGGTAGTGAAACCAGGACCCTGTCAGGCAAGCACTGGATCATGCAGTGATAGACATGGCGGAAAGGGAATCCAGTACAAATTACTGTAAAGGAGAGAGAGTGTATGTATATTCTATGACTATTACAATTTACAAAAAGTATATCCAGTTTCAGACACAAAGCCACATATGTATACTCATTATTACCTCTACAAAACATAACATGGGGGCAAAAAATAACCACATATCACATAGTGGACCCAAAGATTAGGTCATTCAGGATATATGTGACAAGCCCCTATGGAAGTGAGGGGAGGATAATTTAATCATTTCATAGCTGACAGGATCAACTGTATATACCTCCAGCTGATATACCAAGTGTGGTCCCCAATGCAAATCTCCAATGGATTTGACTCCTATAACAGTATCCAAAAGTTATCATAATTATCCGGGACTCATACTGATATCGACCACAACTGGTGCTACCAAAACCTCCCAGAATCCAAAAACGGGGGTCTACCATTCATGTCATGATGTAAACAAATAGCGCCTAACAACATCTCCCCACGGTTAGATCCACAAATCACTATACACTAGCAGCTACTCCAAACACATCACCATCCTTACCTTGCAATAAAAGGTTGTTGATAAGCCTTTACAGCATCAGCAGCGTCAATATGTATGCCGCCGGGAGAACACCCAGCTACTAAGTCCACCACTATACTTTTAAAAATGATCCCACCTGACGAGGCGGGGCCAGGCCCGACCCACAAACATCACGTCCGGTGCGGGGGCCCGAGCAGGGCTCATGTGCACACAACCAGCAGACCCGGATCAATGGTAAATATCCGGGTTTGCGTGCAGTACACACAGTGCCCTCTCCCAACCGGAGGAAAACTCCATGGGAGAATGAAAGCACTAGGGATGCAAATGCGTTCCTGTGCTTCCCCGGGTATCTACCAATGGCTAGGACTAGAGCAGGCAATCCAGGTACACAAGAGCCAGCGAAGAGCACATCCGCACACCGGAGCCTATACAAGCCGGGTCTGGTAACAGGCGAGCAGTGCAGTACAAGGCAGCAAGCATAAACAGAGTCCAATGGGAAGCCAGGATCAGAAACCGGTAGTCAGAGGAGAAACAGGATCCAGAAGCAGGGTCAAGGCAAGCCAGGTTCATCAACAGGTAACAGGCAGGTAGTAGCAGGGTTCAGGTATCAGGGTACAGCTGAAGACCAGTCAGCACCGGTCTGAGGGGAGAGCACTTCTTTAAATAGGCAGGCTGGCGCCAACTAGCGCTATGGGCATGCTTCTGCGCGTGCACGCCGTCCGTCGCGCACACGCATGCGCATTGATGCACACAGGCATCTGCAGCCGTCCATGTGTGTGCGCATGCGCACGAGTGTGCACCAAATGGGAACTAATAGTTCTCTTACATCCCCCCCCCTTACGGACAGCCTCCGGATGCCCACTAGGGATCTCTTTTCCGGGTGAAGCTGAAGATAAGCCTGAATCAATTGAGGAGCATGTACATTAGAAGAGGGTTCCCACGAATTATCTTCAGGACCATAGCCCTTCCATTTAATTAAAAGCTGGGTCTGTCCCCTTCTCTTCCTGCAGTCCATAACAGCCTAAACCTCAAACTCTTCGTTACCTTCAACAAGCAAGGGTGGAGGAATCTAAGGGTTCTCGATCAGGAAAGTGATCAGCCACGGATCGTTTTAAGAGAGATATGTGAAATACCGGGTGAATCTTCAAACTTGCCGGCAGGTTGAGCTTGAAGGCAACAGCATTAATCCTCTTCTTTACTGAGAATGGGCCAATATACCTTGGTCCAAGTTTTTTAGAGGGACAGGCTAACTTTAGCCGGAACTGAAGATTCCTAGGGAACATCAGGCAAAAAAGATGGGTGAAACCCATAGTTTGCAAAAAAGGGAGTTTGTTTGATTGCAGAGTGTATAGAGTTATTGTATGCAAACTCCGCTAATGGCAACAGAGAGACCCAGTCGTCTTGTGCAAATGAAGAAAAGCAACGCAAATACTGCTCAGGGTCTGGTTTGTCCTCTCTGTTTGACCGTTAGTCTGTGGATGGTATGCAGATGACAAACAGTGTTTAATGCCCAAAGCTTCACATAAGGATTTCCAAAATCGGGAAGTGAATTGTACCCCACGGTCAGAGGTAATGTTCGCAGGAATACCGTGAAGGCGTACAACTTCCTTGATAAAAGAAGAGGCAGTCTCTGCAGCAGAAGGGGTGCCTTTCAGGGGCACAAAGTGGGCCATTTTGGACAATCAATCCACAATCACAAAAATGGCGGTGAAGTCTTCTGATGGGGGTAGTTCAACAATAAAGTCCATGGCAATCATGGTCCATAATTTATCAGGGACAGGAAGGGGTTCCAATAGACCCCAATTTTTGACTCTATCAGTCTTGTTCCAAAGACACGTTGTGCAGGAATTAATATAGTCCCTGCAATCTTGCACCAGGTTTGGCCACCAGAAGGAGCGAAGGACCAGATTTGATGTCTTATGTGCTCCGAAATGACCTGCCAAAGGATGTTCGTGACACATGTAAAGCACTGCTGACCGTAATTGCTCAGGAACGAAGATCTGTTCATCATGAAAGTAGAGACTTTCTTTCAGCTGAAGGTGGAGTTCTTGAGGTGGAGACTGGTTCTGAACTGCTGACTTAATTGGAGGAATGAGGTCCATCTGTAACAGAAGAAAATTTTTAGCTGGTAGAATGGTATCGGGCTCAGAGGGAACCTCAGTGTCTTGGAAAATACGAGAAAGGGAGTCAGGCTTCCCATTATTGGATCCAGGCCGGTAATATGAAAGCAGAACCTTGCAAAAAAGAGGGCCCATCTGGCCTGGCGGGGTCTTAATCTCTTGGCTAGTTTTAAATATTCAAGGTTCTTGTGGTCGGTGAACACAAGAATGGGATGTGCTGCTCCTTCAAGAAGAGAGCACCATTCTTCCAAAGCAGATTTGATAGCCAGTAACTCCCGATCACCCACATCATAGTTCCTTTCTGAGGCACTTAGTTTTCTGGAAAAGAAGGCGACAGGTTGGAGTAAAGATTTTATTCCTTGTCGCTGAGTATGGCTCCCACAGCAATCTGGGAGGCATCACCCTCAAGAACATAAGGCAAAGTAGAGTCAGGGTGTCTCAAAATAGGTGCAGATGTGAAAAGGCCCTTTAATCTCTCAAAAGCAGCTTGAGCTTCTACATGTGAAAGTTGTGCATGATCTGGTTAATTGTGTAATGGGGGATATGATACCTGAGAAGTTTTTGATAAACTTCCTGTAAAAATTAGAAAATCCCACGAATCGCTGCACGGACTTTTTATCAGTGGGAGCCGGCCAGTCGAGTACTGCAGATACTTTCTGTGGGTCCATGGCAATCCCATCTGCGGAAATAATGAGGCCCAGGAACTGGATAGGAAGTTTCCTTAGTCTGTCTAATACCTTTTTAACATGGACTCGATGTGATTCAAGGGAGGAGGAGAAGATTAGCATGTCATCCAGGTAGACAATAGTAAATACATCAAGGAAGTCCCGAAAAATATCATTCACAAAATGCTGAAAGGTAGCTGGTGCGTTACAGAGTCCGAAGGGCATCACTAAATATTCGAAGTGCCCAAAACGAGACCTAAAGGCCGTCTTCCATTCATGTCCTTCCTTAATTCTGATCAGGTTACATGCTCCTCTTAAATCCAATTTAGAGAAAACACATGCTTCTCACAGTCTCTGAAACAGTTCAGGGATGAGTGTCAGGGGGTATCGGTTTTTAATCGTTACTTTCTTTAAGTCCTGGTAATCAACACAAGGCCGGAGTGTGTGATCCTTTTTTTCAACAAAGAAAATTCCTGCTCCAGCGGGGGGAGAGGAAGGCTGGATAAAGCCCTTATCAAGGTTTTCCTTAATGTACTTTCGTAGTTCCTCCAGTTCAAGCTCGGAGAGAGGAAAGATTCTGCCAAAGGGAATTTCAGCGCCCGGCAAAAGTTCAATAGGGCAGTCATACAGTCTGTGAGGGGGGAGAGTGTCAGCATTCTTCTTGTAGAAAACATCCAGGTATTCATGATAAACGGATGGCACAAGTTTAACAGTCTCAGTATATGCACTGAGGCAGAGGAGTGGCTCTCTGGAACTGGGTATAAGAGGGAAGCAGCACTCCTTGCAATAGTCAGAGGGAAAAGACACTTCTCCAGATGACCAATTGATGAGAGGATTATGCTCCCTCAGTCAGGGTTGCCCAAGAATAACAGGGAAAAGTGGGGATGTGATGACATCAAGACGAAGGAGCTCCCGATGTCCAGAAGTGGTAGAACAGGGAATAGGTACAGACTCTAGCGTAACAGGTCCAGATTTAATGCCCGTACCATCAGCTAGGTGAACCGAGAAGCTGTTTTTCTTGGTACATAAAGGTAGTTCATGCATAGTTGCGAAAGAAGAGAAAACAGCTACAGGCCCCTGAGTCCACACTGGCAGAAACTGTGAGAGTCTTTCATGCATACTGGAGAGAGATTGGCAGCAAGGTGTGGTTCTGCCCAGGGTTTAAGGAAGCAACCGTATGAGGTGGAGAAGATGATCTCCTAAGGTGTCTTCGGGGACAACATTGCAGAAAATGCCCTTCATCGCCACAGTAAAGGCAGAGTCTGAGCTGGTGATGACAAGATCGCTCCTGTTTGGACAGAGGAGGTCTCGGGAAGCTGGTGTGTGCGACCCTCTTAACATTGGCTGTGTCTTTAGGCATAGTTGCAGAGGACTGAGGTACCTGGGCCTTGGGCTGTGCAGGTAATAAATTAAGGTTTCCGGTTCTCTCAGACTGTCTTTCACGCAGGCGGCAATCAATCAGAATGCAGAGATGAATCAAGTCATCCAAGGAGGTGGGTGCATCCACCCTGGCCAGTTCATCCTTGATAGCCTCTGACAGGTCGAGATGAAACTGAAAATGTAGTGCAGCACTATTCCATTTGGTATCAGTGCTCCATAATCGGAAGTCCGAAACATAATCCTCCACAGGCCTGGGGCCCTGTTGCAGATGGCTTAAGGTGGTTTCGGCAGTCTGTTGACGGAACGGATCAGCATACAGTTGCGCCATAGCAGCAAAAAAGGAACTTGCAGAAGCCAAGACAGGATCACGTTGCTCCCGGAGTTGGTGAGCCCAGGCCTGGGGTTCTCCCAGCAGCAAGGAGATGAGGAAGCCTACCTTCACTTCTTCGGTAGAAAAGGTGCGGGGTAGTAGAGAAAAATAAAGCTCACAGGCATTCTGAAAAGTTCTGAATCTTTTACGGTCGCCAGAGAAGCGCTCAGGTAAAGGTACTCTAGGCTCAGGAGGGTAAGAAAGTCCCACATGGTTACAAGTTGTGATTTGTGCAGCAGAATCCATGACTCTTGTAGATTCAGAGGTGGAGACCGGACTGTATATTGACTGTAGTTGGTCGTGGAGTTGAATAAAGTCCTTATGCAACCCTTGTACCGCATGAGACAGTATGGTAACAGTCCAGCAGAGGGTTGACAGAAGAGAGACCTCCCTTTTAGACTCCATTACTGGCTGACTGGTACTGTCATGTACCTGGTTGGAGACTGAAATGACGAGGTCGGCCTCTCTTAAATCTCCAGTCCAGGTCCCGCTGGGAGTGGAACAGCGGGAGCCAAGGACCAGGAGAGACACGAGTGCCTGCAGCTGCGGACCCAGAGACTTGTGGTGGAGGATGCGATCTTGGATGAGCAGAGAAACCATCAGATCAGGATAAGTGGTGCTGCTCCAAGGATCAGCTTGGCTTAAGGAGGCACTCCGCAGGAACTGTTGTGCTGGAAAGTTAGGTGATGTAAAGTCTCTGGAATACTTGCAGCAGGAAGTCGCAGCAGGTTGCAGGACTGTGATTGCAGGCACTTGCAGGATGATGAGGAGAAACGCCAGAGGCAGGAGCAGAGTCTCAAGGGTAGCCAGGTTTGGTAACAGGTGGGTAGCGGGGTACAAGGCAGCAGGCAGAAGCGAAGTCACATGCATAGCCGGGTCTGGTAACAGGCGAGCAGTGCAGTACAAGGCAGCAGGCATAAACAGAGTCCAATGGGAAGCCAGGATCAGAAACCAGTAGTCAGAGCAGAAACAGGATCCAGAAGCAGGGTCGAGGCAAGCCAGGTTCATCACCAGGTAACAGGCAGGTAGTAGCAGGGTTCAGGTATCAGTGTACAGCTGAAGACCAGTCAGCACCAGTCTGAGGGCAGAGCACTTCTTTAAATAGGCAGGCTGGCGCCAACTGGCGCTATGGGTGTGCTTCTGTACGTGCACGCCATCCATCGCGCATGCGCATTGATGCGCACAGGCATCTACCGCCGTCCATGTGCGTGCGCATGCGCATGCGTGTGCACCAAACGGGAACTAATAGTTCTCTTACATAAAAGTCTTTGGAATCAGACCAAAATTGATACAGGTTTGTTTAAAGATATTGAAATCGCAATTGAAGGAAAAGATCCTAAGTCCCAAATTCAATATAAGTTGCCACGAGAATCAATAGGTCCTGTTTCTGACATTGTACATACATTTTTACAACAAAGAATATTAAAGAAAGCACAATCAGTGGTAAATATTTGTATTTGGCCAATCAAGAATGCTGATGATTCGTATTCTTTATCAGTTGATTTAAGATCACTGAATAAATGCATTACAAATACCAAACCTATTATTTCTGATTTAAATTTAATGTCACACCTGGATGCCGAGGCTAAAGTATTTTCTGTACTGGAAATCGACAACAGTCATTGTTCAGTACCAGTAACTAAAAGCTATCAATATAAACTTGCCTTCAGCTTTAATAAAGAAACCTATGCATTCACTAGAATAATTCCAGGATTGGACATTAGGGATGATATAGTTCATGAGCGTTTAGAGAAAGTATTGTCGAAATTCTCTAGACCAGAATGTATTTTCCAGTATGTTGACAAGTTTTTGTTGTCTACACAGAGTATAGAGGAACATATCACTCTTTTGTCTGAGTTATTTACTCAGTTACAAACAGCAGAGCTAAAATTGAAGACAGAGTCGGTTCAGTTGATGAAAAGTCAGTTAGCATTCCTTCATATGCAAATTAGTCATGGACAGAGACAGTTATCACAGGAAAAAGTTAGAAACATTTCTGCTATTCCAATTCCAACATCTTACAAGGCATTATATCAATTTTTGAGCAAAGTAAATCATTGCAAATAATTTTTACAGAAATGTGATGGTAAAGTTAAACCATTATTTGATTTTTTGAGACAAAAAGATGTTGTTTTTGATCAATGGGGTCAAACCCAGACAGATGCCTTTGGAATGTTGAAAAGGGGTCTGCAGAATGCTCCTTCATTGAATACAATTGAAATTGGAATGTGTATTCCAGTTGTATTGCATACTGATGTATCTGAGAATTCGATTTCAGTAACTTTGTCTCAATTAAAGAAAGGTGATAATAAAATAATAGGCTTTTTCTCCAGCGGTTTGACAAATATGGAAAAGACCTTTGACACACATATTAAGCAATTGTTAAGTGTTTATTTTGCAGTCAAAGTAACAGAAAATATTGTGAGATCTAATAAGATCATATTACAGACACCTGATCTATCACTAAAACTTCTTCTAGAGAGAATTAATTCAGGAGAAATATATGACAAATATTGCCCATTCTATAAAACTTTACAATTTAAATCTATACAGGTAGATTTGGTAACAGAACATTATGCGTGTACAAATTTATCCATAAAACCTGTAAATGGTGTTTTTAGAACAGGCGTTGAGAGAGGCTTTAAGCCAGTATTAGTTAATAATATCAAGACAATGTTCAGCAGGTCTTCCTATGTGTTACCCAAAGAATGGTTATGTTATTCAGCAAAAATTCTACAGAAAATGCTGAATTGGAAGATGTAAAAAAAATTAAAGTACAGCACTCATGACTCTAAATCCTAAAAAGGAGAAGTGAATGAACACAGTTCACTTCAGTCTTCTGGGTTGATCTGAAACCTTTCTTTGTTTGTGAAAACGAGGTTTTGAATCATGACAAAAAGGAGAAATTGTGTCCTGTTATATTTAAAATACACAGAATAATAGTATAAGGAGTATTGGCCAGTTTAAGAGAAATAGAGCAAAGTAAGGTAGTTAGAAATGTTATTATCATGTGTTTCATGTCATGATAAAATGTTAGACTGTAATATGTAAAATGAATAAGTAAATGAAGGTATATTTTAACAAATTAAATAGTAAATTAAAAATAATGATACTGCATTCTGTTTCAGGACCTGACTTATAAGTCACCAAAAGAAGAGAAATTTTATATTTCTAGACTTTCCAGATGAAAACAAACTCTTGAAGCTTAAGAATATCAGTTCTGGGAGAAGATTTAACACAAGAGATTCATTTATCATAATTATTGTTGTCTTTTTATGTTCAATAAAGTTTTTCCAACTTTACAGAATGCAGGAAGAAGAAAAGGTTGAAGAAAAAAAAAACATCAAGAGATAAGAGAGAATAAAAGAGAAACTTATAAAAAAAATTGACTTTTGATTTTTGACTACTGATGAAATAATTTATCCATCAGATATATTGCAGTTTTTATATATATTCATTTTTATGTGACATGATATTTTTATCATATCAAGATGAGACATTTTTTACACATCAATTTTTACAAACACATGTAGTGTACTTTCAGAGTTGAAAGGGTTAAACCTCATTACAATAGAATCACTTTAGTTAGGAAGAACATCCGGTGTTAATTAAGATAAGAGTACATTTTTATTAAAGTACATATAAACAAGTTAGGACTAACTTTACATTGTAATATGTATTTATTTTTAAAATCATCTCACATATATGAATGAATTGAAGTTAAGAAATCTATTTTAAGTTTAAATTTTGACAAGGTTATTTGAAAGTTTGTATGGATTATAGATTTATGCTAAACACAATTTGGAGGAAAAGTATGGAACATATATTTCTGAAGTGACATCCATATTTCAAAGTATTGTATAACTATGTTACATTTATAAATTTGTGAATATTAAGGGGATTGATTATTTGGTAAAAGGGTGAAATTATTTTATGGTATTTGAAGCAAAAGGTTTTCTAAGTTCACTTTTCCTTATATAGCATCAAAATTGAAAATATATTCAAATCAGTATGTATTGTATGTATATATTTATATTTTCTAGATATGGAAAAAGTGAAATTATATAGACTCTTATACTTCTGAAGGTATACATATTGTTATAAGCTTCATAAGCATTTCTTTGGAGAACTAACACATGGTCGTAATTAGATTCACCCTCCCCCTTGGCAAATGAGATGAGAAGAAAGGTCTCATATTTCTTAAGATGTAAGAGTTTATGTTTTAGTTAAGAATATAAGTTCTTTATACTACAATATTTCTTGATTAGGATATTTTTTTAATATATTATTATTGAAAGGTAAAAATCATACAGATTATAACGTTTGTATTTTTACATATCGATGGTTGTGGCAAAAGCAGTAACCAGAAAAATAGCAGAGAAAGTGTAGCATGTAACCTAGGGGATGTGCAGGTATGTCCCTAATATGGGATAACAACATGTAGGAGATAACAACTCCAAAATAGTAAAATACTTATACAAAAGGGGATAACTGGATGGATCTGTTACGAAGGGTCCCAGGGTTGCTGGGAGGAAAAAAACAAAAAGTCCCAGAGAAGGGGGGTAGGGATGAGGGGGAAGTGGGGGGAGGAGGGAGGGTGAGCACCAAGTTCTTGTTATGGAGATGGAAAGGAGGTAGACATCAGCATTGTAACAGAGGTACAAGGGGTGGCGCTCTCCTTCAGTGTATTGTTAGGAGGGATTGAGGTCGATGGTCAAAAGTCGTTCTTGGCGGATGCTTTGTGGTCTGTTGAAGATTGGGTTCCATCGGTAGTGGGTCTTACAGAGGGAGAGAGTAGTATCAATGGAGGTGTTGGGAGAGGCCCATAATATGAGAATGAAAACTGTTTGAGGTTCGCCAGGTCCGCCGGAGTAAGCGTAGAGACCATATAAGCTTGCCATCTGTGGTACGTGTGGCACGTGTTTTGGCAGTATGGTGTGAGAAGGTCATGTTAAATCCGTCCTTGAAAAGTAGTAGCAGGAGGGAGGTCTCTTTTGACTTGTGAAATTTTGAGGGGAACATTGGATATCCAATTTTTAAACATGGATCTCTTAGCAAGTAGGAGACAATTCAAAGACCAGTCTTTATAAGGTGGGGTGGCATTGGGGGACCAAGGCAGCAACAGAGGGTCCCAGTGGCTGAAGATGAGGAGCAAGGGGTGTTTGGGTAGTTTCAGCAGGGTCACTTCGAAGATGTAAGAATGGACTTGATCCCAGAAAATGGATATGTAGGGGCACGACCAGAAGCGGTGTGTCAGGGAGGGCTTGGGGTGATGACAGAGAGGGCAGGTAGAGGTGGTTTGCTCTTGTTTGGCGGAGAGGAATGGTATGTGGGCCCGATGTACAATTTTCAGTTGGGTTTCCCTCCAAGTTTCATTGGGGATACATTTATGAATGGCATTGAGACCCTGTAATGCTGCATACACACGATTGGAAATTCGGCCAGCAAAAGACCGATGAGATTTTTTGGACGGAAAATGCGACCGTGTGTATGCTCAATCGAAATTTTGCTGGCCGAATTCCAGCCAGCAAAAGATTTAGAGCATGTTCTCAATTTTTCGGTCTGAAAAAGTTCCGATTGAAAATTCCGATCGTCTGTAGCAATTCCAACGCACAAAATTCCTACGCATGCTCGGAAACAATTCGATGCATGCTCGGAAGCATTGAACGTCATTTTCTTGGCTCGTCGTAGTGTTGTACGTCACCGCGCTCTTGACGGTCGAAAGTTCAGCAAACTTTTGTGTGACCGTGTGTATGCAAGGCAAGCTTGAGCAGAATTTCGTCAGAAAAACCATCCAAGATTTTTCTAATGGAAAATCAGCTTGTGTGTACGCGACATAAGAGTTTGTCCACCAGCTCCGTGTCTGGAAAATCCTTGGCCCAGTTGGCCACTAATGAAGATGCTAGGGAAGGGGTGGTTTTCAGTAGAAGAGGTTGGTATATATCTAATATTTTGTATGAACTCTCTGACAGAAGGACTTCAGTGATAGATTGTTTGAACCTTTTGTTATCGTCCCTGCATGCGTTTTTCAGAAAACTGACATAGTGGAAGGCGTGAGATTGCGGAAGTGAGAACGTGTCGGCTATGGTTTGGAATTTAATAGGGCAACCAGTCTCCAAGTGACATAGTGATGAGAATTTTGTGAGGCCTTTCCAATGCCAGATGTCATAGAGTTAGTGTTCCAGACCTGGAAGGAAGCTCAGGTGTCTATGAAATAGAAGGTGGCTGGATATGAAGGGTGAGCGGTTCAGGCTTTTTCTGACTTCTCTCCATGCAATGGTCATGTCTCGTAGTAGCCGATTATGTTGAAGCAGCGGTGGGACAGATTTTCACTTACAGTGGAGGAGGGCAGCTCAACTAAGGAGTATGGGTGCGCCATTGCAATTTATAAGGCATAATTGGAGTAGCGGGATGATTGAGCTATCCAGTCCAGACCCGTCCTCAATAAGCAAGCTAAATTATAGGTTCGGGAGAATGATACCCCCTTCGCATCCGGGAAGATATAGATTTGTGAGGGCAATGGATGGTCCCTTGTTTTGCCAAAGGAATTTAGAGATGGCTTTATTGACAATTTTTGTATGCTTATGGTGTAGAAGTAGCAGGATGGTTTGGAGTGGGTAGAGTAAATGGGCAAAGTTGACCATTTTTACCAGATGGCATCTTCCCAGGAGCGAGAGGGGCAGGTCCATCCAGTTATCAAGTTCTTGGGATATTTTTGCGAGCAGAGGGGGATAGTTGAGATGGTAGAGAGAGGAAGGCAGCTTCACTATTTTGATTCCTAAGTAGGTGATGTGGGATTTTGCTACTGTGGCGAATGGCAGCCCCAGGGAGGATTGGAAAGTGTTCCTATGGGGAGGATTTCACTTTTGTTATAATTTATGCGAAGGCCTGAACACCGTTTGAATTCATCGAATATGGATTTGATTGTGGGCATGTCTTAGGATGGGTTAGCCGAGAATATAAGAACGTCATCAGCGAAGAGGAAAGTAGTAGTTTGTGATTGCCGATGTTGATGCCATGCAGTGAGGCCATTTGGGATAGATACCTAGACAGGGGTTCTAACGTGAAGAGGAGGAGGGGATAGGGGGCAACCCTGTCTCGTGCCTTTATGTAGGCGGAATTCATCTGATAGGAGGTCTGCTGCCACCAGCCTAGCCGCCGGAGCAGTGTACATGGTTTTTATAAGGTGGGCAAAGGGTCGGGAGAAACCCATTTTGGACATGACTATGGAAAGCCATTCAAAACTAACATTAGCGAAAGCTTTCTCCGCATCTAGGGTGATGATTGCGAAATCACCCCTTGGGTTGCTTTTGGGGTGTTCCAGGGCCAGCATCACTTTTCTGATGTTCAGGGTAGCAGTTCTGCCTTTAATTAATCCCGATTGGGCAGCGTTTATCAGGGAGGGGATGATGGAGGCTAATCTAGTGGCAACAATTTTTGAGAGAATCTTGACAAGGTTTAGAAGTGAGATAGGTCTGTACGATCCTGGTTCTTGGAGGTCTTTTCCCTTTTTTGATAATAATTTGATGATGGCTTGGTTCCCCCATAGGTAGGTATGAGCCACCGGACCATAAGTGCTGATAGACCTTATGGAGGGTGGGTTCCAAGAGTGTTTTTAGGGATCTGCAAAATTTGCCCGTGAAGCCATCGGGGCCAGGGGCTTTAGAAGGGGCTAGGTTCTGGATGGCAGTTGATATCTCAGGGAGGGAAATGGGCATATTAAGGCCTTCTAATTGTGAGGGAGTGACTTTGGTGAGGGTAATTTTCTTGAGGAAGGAGAGTGCTGTCGGGTTATCTATGGAGTCAGCCGCGTACAGGGAGGAGTAGTAGTGAAGCATAGATGCATTAACATCTTGCTGTGAGGTTTTAATATTGCCTGAAGTGTCCCCGAGGGAGGTGATGTAAGTCGGACGTTGGGGGCCCTTACAAAGTCTGGATAGCAGTTTTCCTGCCTTGTTGCCAAATTTTTGGACAGTGGCATCCATATATTTTGTTAGTTTAACTTTTTTGTTAGTTCAAGGGTGTCTGCCCATGTGTCAAAGGCCTGGGGATACGCCACAGCTTGGGTAAAGGTCAGGAAAGTCAAGCGTCGCCGAGACAGGAGCGTGGTCCAAGATAGCAATGTCAAGAATGTCAGAATCAGAAATCATTGGAACAATGTCATCCGAACAGAAAAGGTAGTCAGTTCTAGTGAAGACATTGTGGGGGTTAGAGTAAAAGGTGAACTCTCTATCAGCTGGGTGTCTGAGACGCCAAACGTCATGGAGCTTGAGGGAATCCATTGTGGAGGCGAGTAGGGTCCGATCTCTGGGGTCAGGTAGAGATTGGGGTGTCTGGGAGAGGATCTGTCATTTATTGGGTGAAGAGTAGGGATGAGCTTCGTGTTCGAGTCGAACCCATGTTCGACTCGAACATCGGCTGTTCGATCGTTCGCCGAATTGCGAACGTTATGGGCCGTTCGCGCTAAATTCGTGTGGCGCGTCACGGCCCATAATTCACTGCGGCATCGCAGTGCATTGCTGGCTGATGATTGGCCAAGCATGCACTATGACCCGCATGCTTGGCCAATCACAGCGCTGTCAGTAGAGAGAGCTGTAATTGGCCAAAGCCAGGGTGGCTTTGGCCAATTACGGCTCAGGGCATTTAGTACACACCCCACACTATATAAGGCCGCCTGCACGGCGGCCCTGTGTAGTGTGTGTTCCGGTGTGCTGAGAGATAGAGAGAGAGAGAGACAGTGTCATTTGATTTGAGTTAGATAGATTAGGCAGAACAGTCAGTCAGTTAGCTGCACTTACAGTGTATTGTGTATATATATGCATCCCAGGTGTTGCATATATATATATACACTGTATTCAGTTTAGCTAGATCCGTTCCTGTTATCTTCTATCTAGACTATTTACATTTAATGCAGTGCGTCCTGCTCACAGTGTTCAGCTAGATCCGTTCCTGTTATCTTCTAGACTATTTACATTTAGTGCAGTGCGTCCTGCTCACAGTGTTCAGCTAGATCCGTTCCTGCTATTTACATTTAGTGCAGTGCGTCCTGCTCACAGTGTTCAGCTAGATCCGTTCCTGTTAAATTCCTACTGACCGGCAGGCTTGTCTGGTTACAGTATATAAAGCTACCTGAAGAAAATTACAGGTGTTCTATTTGATCCTATTAGTACCACGGTCAGGCAGCTAGACTATTTACATTTAGTACAGTGCGTCCTGCTCACAGTGTTCAGCTAGATCCGTTCCTGTTATCTTCCTACTGACAGGCAGGCTTGTCTGGTTACAGTATATAAAGCTACCTGAAGAAAATTACAGGTGTTCTATTTGATCCTATTAGTACCACGGTCAGGCAGCTAGACTATTTACATTTAGTACAGTGCGTCCTGCTCACAGTGTACAGCTAGATCCGTTCCTGTTATCTTCCTACTGACAGGCAGGCTTGTCTGGTTACAGTATATAAAGCTACCTGAAGAAAATTACAGGTGTTCTATTTGATCCTATTAGTACCACGGTCAGGCAGCTAGACTATTTACATTTAGTACAGTGCGTCCTGCTCACAGTGTTCAGCTAGATCCGTTCCTGTTATCTTCCTACTGACAGGCAGGCTTGTCTGGTTACAGTATATAAAGCTACTTGAAGAAAATTACAGGTGTTCTATCCCAGCTTAGTGCAGCTACAGGCCATTAGTATGTCTGGAAGGCCAAGAAGGAGAGGCAGACAGTCACAAGCCAATAAGAGAGGGCAAGCAGGCTCTGTGTCTAGTGCTGGTCGTGGAGACGGTGCATCCTCATCAGCACGTGGCCATGGGACACGCTTGGCCTTTTTTTCGGCAGCTGGCCATGTTGAGCCGCAACATGCGGAAGACTTGGTCGAGTGGATGACCAAGCCGTCCTCATCCTCCTCATCCTCTCTCACCCATGCCCAGGGTGCTTTGTCTGGCAAAGCAGCGGCCTCTTCCCTCAGCTCAATGTCATCAGTGACTCCTTCCCTAGCTCCACCATGTCCTCATGAGGATTCCCTCGAACTGTTTGACCACAGTGTTGGGTACATGCTCCAGGAGGATGCCCAGCGTTTGGAAGGCTCTGATGACGATACTGAGCTCGATGAAGGCAGTAACATGAGCGCGGACAGAGGGGGTGCCCAAGAAGGACAGCAATCTGGCAGTCATGCTCCCCCTGCTGCAGCATACTGCCAGGTTTGCTCCAGTGATGAGGAGGGAGGGGATGATGAGGTCACTGACTCAACGTGGGTGCCTGATAGGAGAGAGGAGGAGGAGGAGGAGGAGGAGGAGGAGGAGGAGGAGGCGGCAGCACATCACCAACGAGGCAGGATGCCCTCCAGGGGCCAGCCTAAGGGCAACACATTGACTGCATCACACCCCAAAGCTCCACATGTGCAGGGCGCTGCAGTCTCTGCGCGTTATTCAAAAAGTTCTTTGGTGTGGGCCTTTTTTGAGACGAGTGCATCAGATCGCACCGCTGCTATTTGCAACATATGTCTCAAGCGTATCTCGCGTGGCCAAAATATCTCCCGCTTGGGTACCACATGCTTGACCAGACATATGTTGACCTGCCATGCAGTTCGTTGGCAAGCGTATCTAAAAGACCCACACCAAAGAACAAAGAGGATCTCTCCTTGCTCCTCATCAGCTGAGATTTACAACCCCACTAGACCTTCAGTCCTCTCTGAGACCTGCAGTGAGAGGAATGAAGGTGTAGAATTAGGTGTGTCACAGCCAAGTACTTGTGGGCAATCTGCTTTTGGTACACCGACGTCAGATTGTACCAGGCAAATTTCCCTGCCCCAGCTGCTGCACCGCCGAAAGAAGTTTGCTCCCAGCCATCCACATGCCCAGCGGTTGAATGCTAGCTTGGCAAAATTGCTAGCACTTCAACTGCTGCCTTTTCAGTTGGTAGACTCTGCCCCCTTCCGTGAGTTTGTGGAATGTGCGGTTCCTCAGTGGCAGGTACCCAAACGCCACTTTTTCTCACGGAAGGCGATTCCGGCTCTCTACCGGCATGTGGAAGGCAATGTCCATGCCTCGCTGGACAGGGCGGTCAGCGGTAAGGTGCATATTACCGCTGACTCATGGTCCAGCAGGCATGGACAGGGACGTTACCTAAGTTTCACGGCGCATTGGGTGACTCTGCTGGCAGCTGGGAAGGATGCAGGACAAGGTGCAGTAGTGTTGGAGGTTGTTCTGCCACCACGCCTCCAAAATGCTGATTGTGACACACCTCTCTCCTCCACCCCCTCCTCTTCTTCTTCCTCCATGGCCTCTTCCTCGGAACCAGCGGTGCTCCGTAGGCGTTCAAGGGGCTACGCAAGTACGCAGGCCAAAAGATGCCATGCGGTGCTTGAGCTGGTGTGCTTGGGGGACAGGAGCCACACTGGGGCAGAGGTTCTGTCAGCTCTGCAGGGGCAGGTTCAGAGGTGGTTGACGCCACGCCAACTTAAGGCAGGAATGGTGGTTTGCGACAATGGCACCAACCTCCTCTCTGCCCTCCGACAGGGACAAATGACCCATGTGCCCTGTTTGGCTCACGTCCTTAACTTGGTGGTGCAGCGGTTCTTGGGCAGGTACCCGGGCTTACAGGATGTCCTGAGGCAGGCCAGGAAAGTCTGTGTGCATTTCCGCCGGTCATATAATGCCAGTGCTCGGCTGACGGACCTCCAAAAGGAGTTTAACCTGCCCAAGAACCGCCTAATCTGTGACATGCCCACCAGGTGGAACTCAACGTTGGCCATGCTGCAGCGGCTGCACACGCAGCAGAGGGCCATCAATGAGTACCTGTGCGACTATGGCACCAGGACAGGGTCAGGGGAGCTTGGTTTTTTTTCCCCACGCCAGTGGGCCATGATCAGGGATGCATGCACTGTCCTGTCACCATTCGAGGAGGCCACGAGGATGGTGAGCAGTGACAGTGCATGCATCAGTGACACTGTCCCCCTTGTCCACCTGTTGGAGCACACGCTGCGTGGAATAATGGACAGGGCACTTGAGGCAGAACAGAGGCAGGAAGAGGAGGACTTCCTTAGCTCTCAAGGCCCCCTTTATCCAGACAGTGTTCCTGCGTGCCCGCCGATCACACAGGAAGAGGACGAGGAGGAAGAGGAGGAGGAGGAAGATTGTGTCAGTATGGAGGTGGAGCCTGGCACTCAGCATCAGCAGCAGTCTTTAAGGGATCAGTCCCAAGAAACACATGGACTTGTACGTGGCTGGGAGGAGGTGGCTGCGGACCATGTCGTTCTTAGTGACCCAGAGGACTCCGGACCGAATGCCTCAGCAAACCTACGCTGCATGGCCTCCCTGATCCTGCAAAGCCTGCGTAAGGATCCTCGTATTCGTGGTATCAAGGAGAAGGACCAATACTGGCTGGCAACCCTCCTTGATCCACGTTACAAGGGTAAGGTTGCGGACCTTATCTTGCCATCGCAGAGGGAGCAGAGGATGAAACATCTTCGGGAGGCCTTGCAGAAAGGTCTGTGCAACGCGTTCCCAGAGACTGGGAGGTTACAAACTCCTGTTTCTGGACAACGTGTTGCTGAGGCTTCGGTCAGTCAAAGAAGGAGCGGTGGAGAAGGTGGCCGTCTGACCGATGCGTTCAGACAATTTTTTGGTCCGCAGCCCCAAGGTATGATCGGTTCCAGCAACCATCGCCAGCGTCTGTTTTACATGGTGCAGGAATACCTAGGGGCAAGATCAGACTTGGACACCTTTCCCACCGAAAATCCTCTGGGTTACTGGGTCTTGAGGATGGATCACTGGCCAGAGCTTGCACAGTATGCAATTGAGCTACTGGCCTGTCCTGCATCCAGCGTTCTTTCGGAACGCACATTCAGTGCTGCTGGAGGCGTGGTAACCGATCACAGGGTGCGTCTGTCCACCGACTCGGTCGATCGGCTGACCTTCATAAAAATGAATGAGTCTTGGATCACCACCAGCTACCAAGCACCTGATGCTGATGTAACCGAATAATTTTTTTTGAAATCTCAGATCCCTTCAAAGACTGCCTATGTTGATGCTGAGTGACTATCCCTGAGTAATTATCCTCTTCCTCCTCAATCATCACGCTGATAGCTTGTAAGAACATTTTTGGTTCTGGGCGCCACCACCAGTGCCTAAGGCACAATTTTTCAGCCCCTGTTTAACAGGGGCGTGTAATTACAATTTTTGATGTAATACTTTGCAGCAGGGCTCGTTCCTGCATTCCAACTAGAGTGTCTGTGAGGGGTTGCAGTGTTGTGGCACCAGCACCAGTGCCTAAGGCCCAATTTTTCTGCCCCTGTCTAACAGGGGCGTGTAATTACAATTTTTGATGCAATACTTTGCAGCAGGGCTCGTTCCTGCGTTCCAACTAGAGTGTCTGTGAGGGGTTGCAGTGTTGTGGCACCAGCACCAGTGCCTAAGGCCCAATTTTTCTGCCCCTGTCTAACAGGGGCGTGTAATTACAATTTTTGATGCAATACTTTGCAGCAGGGCTCGTTCCTGCGTTCCAACTAGAGTGTCTGTGAGGGGTTGCAGTGTTGTGGCACCAGCACCAGTGCCTAAGGCCCAATTTTTCTGCCCCTGTCTAACAGGGGCGTGTAATTACAATTTTTGAAGCAATAATTTGCAGCAGGGCTCGTTCCTGCGTTCCAACTAGAGTGTCTGTGAGGGGTTGCAGTGTTGTGGCACCAGCACCAGTGCCTAAGGCCTAATTTTTCAGCTCCTGTTCAACAGGGGCATGTAATTACAATTCTTGATCTAATATTTCACAGCAGGGCCCTGTGAGGGCTTACAGTGTTGTGGCCACAGCAACACCTAAGGCCCAAATTTCTGCTGAGTATATAGGGCAGGACCCTACTTTCAAACATCTAACTTACAAACGACTCCTACTTGCAAACGGAAGGAGACAACAGGAAGTGAGATGAAATCTACCCCTAGGAAGGGAAATTCTCTCCTGTAAGAGTTAATATGGGAAAACAATTTCTCCTTTCCACTGATGCTTTCCAATCCTTGTTCCACAAAAAAACCCAAATTTTCAAAAAACCTTTTTTTATTGGGACAAAAAAGTGAGGTGAAATCTTCTGAAGAGGAGGAAAGACAGCAAAACAAATGTCACAGGGGTGATAACCCTTCCCTATGTTTTCCAAAAAGCTTAGAAAAGATTTTTTGGCTGGAGCTAAACACGTTAAAAATGTTCAAAATTACAAACAGATTCTACTTAACAACAAACCTACAGTCCCTGTCTTGTTTGCACCGCCTGTATACTGCTGTTCAGAGTATATAGGGCCTGGTGGCCCCACACCTTTCCTTATTTTAATTTGGGTGCGGGGTTCCCCTTAATATCCATACAAGACCCAAAGGGCCTGGTAATGGACTGGGGGGTACCCATGCCGTTTGTCTCACTGATTTTCATCCATATTGCCATGACCCGACATGACATTAAACCCGCAAGCAGTTTTAAATGAGATTTTTTCCTTTAAAAATGACATTTGGTGCAGGGACTGTTCTAAACATGGGAAACACGCGTCACTTTACAGGCATACTATAGACACCCCCCAGGTACGATATTTAAAGGAATATTTCACTTTTTTTTTTTTACTTTAAGCATCATTAAAATCACTGCTCCCGAAAAAACGGCCGTTTTTAAAAGTTTTTTTTGCATTGATACATGTCCCCTGGGGTAGGACCCGGGTCCCCAAACCCTTTTTAGGACAATACCATGCAAATTAGCCTTTAAAATGAGCACTTTTGATTTCGAACGTTCGAGTCCCATAGACGTCAATGGGGTTCTAACGTTCGTGCGAACTTTCGGTCCGTTCGCGGGTTCTGGTGCGAACCGAACCGGGGGGTGTTCGGCTCATCCCTAGTGAAGAGTAGTATTAAACTCCCCGCCAATAATATGTGGGAGGTGTGGGTCGCGAAGAAGCCTGGTCAATAACTCACTAAAGAATTGTTTGTGGGGGTTATTGGGAGCTTATACGTTCAAGATTATAAGGTCTTTAGCCCCTATCTGGACATGCGTTGATAGGAGTCGTCCTTGGGAATCTGACTTAACAGATATAACCATGCATGGAAGATTTTATGTATGAGCAGTAGGACCCCTGCTTTGCGACCATTTGATTTGGGGCCCAGGACTGTGCCCACCCATAACTTTTTCATACGGGGGAAATCAGATGCGGAGAGGTGGGTTTCCTGTAGCAAGGCAATGTCGGTCTTAAGCCTTTTGAGGTGGTGGAGAATTTTCATTCTCTTGTTAGGGGAATGGATCCCTTTTACATTCCAGGAGACTATTTTCATGTTGGGGGGCCATCAATAAGAACTGGGCTGGTGTTGTATGATTAGTTCGGAGTGTCATATGAAGATGAACTGTAGGTGCAGGTGAGGATAGAGAGTTGTCTACATTGTATAAAAGTGGTGCCTTAGTGCCAGGTGCTGCGGGTATACCATGGTGTGGAAGGAAGAAGATAAGGGAAGGGTACAGAGGGAGGGGGGTCATAGGTAAAAGCAAAATAACATATTGAGTAAACTTCACTTTTTTCCGCTTGGAGTCACTGTGTAGTCCAGCTCCCATGACAAGACCCGAATACTGCAGCATTGCAGAAATCCCACGTAATATGAGGTGGTTGATACTGCCAATTCGGGTTGTGTATGAGGAGAAGAATAGGCTCTACGCAGGGAGGCCAGAAGAGGTACATTAGTGCTAGAAGCGAAAACAAAACAGGTATTAACACAAAAAAATATGAAGAACAAGAAAGGGCTGGCCTACCACAAAGTATAGGTCAGGTTGTTGAAAATGGAAGGAGGATCAAGTGATAAGTTTCGCAGTGTAGGTGGATCTGCAAGGCCGACCTTCCGCTGAGCGTCGAACGACGTTGGTCTGGGCCTGAGGACCTGAATCTTTTTGGAGAGTCTTTGCGTGGGCTCCTTTGGTCGAGACCTTGGTTGATTGGATCTGTTCTGGACGAGGGACTGAGGTGTGGACCTGAGTGAAGAGATTGTAGGAAGGCCTCCGCATCAGATGGGTCATGGAAGGAGAGCTGGGCCCCATTGGGTGCCTTGAGCCGAAGGGTAACTGGAAAGGCCAGGGCAAATTTGATTTGTTGCTGGTGCAGCTCTGTGCATATTTGCTTAAAAGCCTTCCTTTTTTTGGATACCTCTATGGAGTAGTCCACGAAGACCAGGGTCTTCATTCCATCAATCTGGAGGGATCTGGATTGCCGGAATCTTTGCAGAATGAAGGCTTTTTCTGAACAAAAGGTTTTGGGAAGGAGACACACGAAAACATTGAAGAAAGCTGACACAGCCTCACACACACACACAAAGACACACATATGACTCAAACTTCTTCTTAAAAATAATTACATTGTTGATGCTATTTTTACATTTTACATTTTGATATTGTTCTTGTAATATTTTGCTATTTTGTTATTAAATCAATTTTTGAGTTTTTACACGAGAACTGAACGGACTTTCTTGGAACTTTTCTCACTAATATAAATTATAGAATATTGATACTAATACCGAAATAACGATGATTCCAATGACTCTTTAAATCACCTTTGGCTTAACTAAAACAGAATCTTTTTGAAATGGTACTCTAATAACACACACATTCTTTGATTTCAGCAATATGTGTACAGTTAGAATTCAACTGAAGTTTGATGTAAAATTCAATTCGAATTTCAGTCCGAGCTTTGTTTTGTTATTCGGAGCATTTGAAAAAAAAATTATTGTAATTCGTGTATTCAGTTATATCCGAATCTCCGAATAACGAAAATTCATCCGAATATTAATTTGGAACGAAACGAACCACACATGTCTAGTAAATGCAAATATTGCTGCAGCAGGTTCTATACACAATAGAGATGTACCATTTTATAGGCAGACTAAGGGGTCCCACCAGGGACTATATTTAAAAGGAATTTTTCATTTTTATAGTTATTTCTCATTTTGATGGTTTCACTTTATGCATCGGTAAATCACTGCTCATTTAGAAAATTGTTTTTTACAAACTTTTTTTTCATTGATACATGTCCCCCAGAGCAGTACCCGGACCCCCATAACCATTGGTTTATTTAGCAATGTTTGAAAGTTCTGCCGCGGGGGGGGGGGGGGCAGGAGGCGGAGCCTAGCGGAGCAGACATGCATTGTTAGAGCTCCACACCGCTGAGGAGAGAAGAGAAGGACAAAGCGGAGCCTGCAGGCTCAAAAGGTATCCATTTGAACCTTTTTGCCCCAGGGAACAAACTGTGAAAGTTTGGGCAGGAAATATGGTACTGGGAGGAAACCGTGGCAGAAATAAAAATCACCTCACAAAGAGCTCACAGGCACTCACTGCAACTAAAGCAGCTCCAGTCACCTCACAAGATACAGCATCAGGGCGCTCTCACAGACAGAAAATGTCACAGCAAGACTCTCCATTTGAGTCAGATACAGAACAAATCCTCTCACAAACTTCTCCACAAGCCTCCTCAGCATCCCCAGTAATATTATTACAATTTGAAAAGATGCTTCATAAGGCTTTAAAACAAACCTCAGACCAAATAACAAAAAGCCTAACCAAAGAAATAAGAGAGCTGGGAAACCGCACCGCAGCCTTAGAAATAAAAATGGATGAAATTGAAATTACAACCCAAGAAAATATAACAGAATTGGAACAATTAAAAAAAGAGAATTTAATACTTCAAACTAAGCTTGAAGATTACGAAAATAGAGCCAGACGTTCAAACTTGCGCATAAGGGGAATACCTGAAACTGTGACAGACCTGCAATCTACTATTACTGCTCTATTACAAGAACTAAAGCCAGATATCCCTATTGAACGTTTAGAACTGGACAGAGTACACAGAGCCCTCACAGCCAAAAAGAAAGATGGACCCCCACGTGATATAATCACAAAATTTCATTATTGCAGAACGAAAGAACAAATACTAATTGCTGCAAGAGAAAAAAAGGAACTTAATTTTCAAGGACACAATTATCAAATTTTTGCTGACCTATCCCAAATTACTATTACTAAAAGACGATCCATGAAACCCCAACTAATGGAACTGCAACGCCACAACATTATGTATCAATGGGGCTTCCCCTTTTCAGTCAGATTTAACTACCAAGGTACAATTTACAGAAGCAGATCAGCAGATGAACTACAACAAACCCTTTTAAAATTAAATCTGACAGAACCCACAAGCAGCAACACTCCCACACGCAGAAGAATGGAATCATCTTCACCTTCAGGCAGCACCCAGAAAATTTCAGAACAAAATGGGAATCATCATTCTCACAAAAGAGGCCGTTATGCCACATCATCCATGGACCAAGAAGATTCAATGGACTGACATCCTAATTCCTGATATCTCTTCATTTATTATACTAAGAGATGGTTCTCTATAAAAAACCTATATTTATAACTGAATGTAACTGCATTCTGATAGTCACACACTGTGTGGGATCATGTTACATTCCAGTTATATTTCTTATTACTTCTGATTCATATAGCCTTAGAATATATAAGTGAAATAAGGAAATTCTTGTTCAGTTATATATTATCAGGTAATAACAATAGATTTATTACTTTTTAGGACAAATATGTTCAATAATCCAGAAGTAATGGAAGCTTTTTCTTTCTTTTCTTAAAACAAATATATTATTACCTAACTAGTTCCTAGAATTATGTTTTTGTTTATTCTAATCTGAAGCAATACAACCTCAATTTTATGAGTTAACATATCTAAACAGTTGCATATGAATAAAATATGTAATTGTTTACTCTAAAAGGGTTAAAATCCCAAAATAATTCAAACTATCTTCATCAATACCAAAGTTATTAACAGTACCTTTCTAACTGAATTATTTAGCCTAGGGCAAGACTAACCATATACAACCACCCTGGAATAAATAATTTCAACAAAAACTATATTCTGCACTCCAATTAATGAAACATCATTTTGATGTCTTTTGACATAGCACTTCTCTCCTTAAGCGGAAGATCCGTGTACCCCCATTAGCCCTCCTCATTCTCCCAACCATATTATGTGGGAGTGTGACGAAGGCACTTATTCCCCTGAGAGAGATATTTATTCTCTTTCACGGGTAAATTGTGATTACTTGCAAAAAATTATTTATACAATGTATCATCTAATCTCATATGTTTTTTGTTTACTCTTTACTCCAGAATTCACTGGTTTCTTTTCTATCTATTCATCTCTTCAGTCCACACAGGTTGATCTGCGCAGTCAGCTCTGCATAACAAAAAGTAAGTCAAAACTATTTGATCTATTGCCATGGCACCACTGAATATACTTTCCCTGAATGTTCAGGGAATAAATGTCCCTCAAAAAAGGACCAAAGCCTTCCGTACTTTCCATAACAAGAAGGCTCACATAGTATGCCTCCAAGAAACACACTTCACCAAAGATTCTACTCCAAAATATATTTCTCCTTTTTATCAACAAATTTACACGGCTTCTGCCTGTACCAAGCAAAGGGGAACTCTAATTGCATTTCACCGATCCACACCATTCACCTTATCATCAGAAATTAAAGACCCAGAAGGTAGATACCTGATACTCATGGGTTATATAATGGATACAGCAATCACGGTGATTTCCTACTACGCTCCTAACAAACAACCTACACCATTCCTCTCACATATATTACAAGTGATTAATACACACAAAATAGGAACAGTGATAATGTGTGGGGATTCGAACCAGGTCCTCCTCCCATTTCTAGATAAATCACCCTTTACACCATCCAAAATAACCTCTAGATTACCTTTTTCTCAACTTCTTTCCAAATACAATCTGGTAGATTCGTGGAGAGAAAGTAACCCAATGAAAAAGAAATTCACTTATTTCTCACACCCTCATCAAACCTTCACCAGAATAGATCATATTTTTCTAACAATAGGAATGATACCAGAAATTATTGCATCAGATATAATTCCGATTCCGTGGTCTGACCATAATGCAGTATACACTACTATAGCCTCAGCCATACCAAAAGCGCATGACCCAACGTGGTACTTACCGGACATAATGCTCAAACACCCACTACATCAGATGGCCATTGAACAAGCTTTAAAGGAATACATATCAATTAATAATACAACAGACATCTCCCCAATAACACTGTGGGAAGCTCATAAGCCTGTCTTGCGTGGTACAATACAAAGACAAATGGCACTATTTAAACGGGAACGCAAAAATCTAGCAAAAAAACTAGAACTCAATTTTAATGCAGCCTACATATCATTTCAAGATAATCCATCTCAGAGTACAAAATCTCATCTGGAAAAATCTAGATTGGAATACGATCTATTTCTCACTGAGTCAGTTGATAAATCCCTCAAACGCTCCAAACACAATTTCTACATGAATACAAACAAACCAGGTACATATTTGGCTCGGGCATTAAATTCAACTAACAAATCTTTCAAACCAATACGTTTGAAATTATCAAAAAATGTTTACACTTGTAATCCAGTTAAAATAGTCCATAAATTTCACTCACATCTCGCAACTTTATACAAGACAAACAATGAATTTAATCCTACAGAGGCTGAATCCTTCTTCTCAAAAATAACCTTACCTGAGTTATCTCAGAATCAAAAAATGGATGAGCCTATAACTATAGATGAAGTTGCTAACGCCATAAAAGACTTAAAACTTAACAAAAGACCGGGCCCAGACGGCTACTCGGCTTTATACTATAAAACATTCTCAGAAATACTCTCTCCCATTCTCACTGAAACTTTTAACAAGCTTCTAGATGGACATTCTTTTCGGCAAGAAACACTAATGGCAATTGTTTGTATGATCCCAAAACCCCTTTCTGATGATACTTCCTGTGTGAATTATCGGCCTATCTCTCTGTTAAACCTCGATATTAAATTATTAGCAAAAATAATAGCAAACGCCTCAATAGCATTATAGGAAAATTAATACATAGAGATCAAGTAGGCTTCATGCCAAATAGACAGGCAGGCGATAATATACGCAGGGCAGTGTTATTGGCACATATTGCTAAAAAACGGAAAATCCCTTTATGTTTTCTATCTCTCGATATTAAGAGGGCATTTGACACAGTATCCTGGCAATATATGCAATATTCATTACAAAAATGGGGTTTTGGACCCCACTTTTTAACATGGATCAAAGCATTATATAATAAACCCAAAGCCTATATAAAATATGCTGGATACAAATCTGAAGCCTTTAATATCGAAAGAGGTACCCGACAGGGTTGCCCATTATCCCCCTTATTATTTGCCCTTATACTCGAACCCATGGCCCAATACATCAGAACAAATCAAACTATAACTGGCATTGAAGTAGGAGGTATTACACACAAATTATGTATATTTGCAGACGATATATTACTTTTTCTATCATCACCACAGGTCTCTGGTCCTAACTTAATACCAGCTCTTGATGGATTTGCAGCCCTGTCCGGCCTTATGATTAATCCTAAGAAATGCCTAGTGCTTAATATTTCACTCACAAACATGGAATTGATCCCGGCTAGGGCTGCACTCCCATTCACATGGGCAAAAAAATCAATCCCATATCTTGGAATTCATTTAACAGCATCTCATTCTGACTTATTCTCAACCAATTATCCTCCTGTATTAAGACAGATCACAAATCTAATAAAACAATGGTCGCAACTTCCTTTATCCTGGATAGGGAAGATTATTGCAATCAAAATGACTATTCTACCCAAATTGCTTTATCTATTCAGAGTCCTCCCTATTCCAATTCCTTCCTATTTTTTGAGAATAGTACAAAAAAGAGCAACTTTGTTTATATGGGGCTCTTCTAAACCACGTATACCTATACACACACTACATCTTCCCAAAAATAAAGGAGGCCTGGGATACCCTAATTTTACTAACTACTACAGAGCAGCACATTTGGCCAGTCTGTCCAAATACCATGCAAAACAGGAAATCCCATTATGGGTATTTATAGAGGCTTCAGAAAATGACCCTCTATTAATATCAAATTTATTATGGCTTGATCCTAAAGACCGCTTTAAAATTCATAATCCCATAACTAAACACTTCTTATCTCTCTGGGATAAACTAAAAACCAAATATCAGTTACAATCTCCACACAATCCTCTCCTTTCTTTTGTCAGAAATCCGGCCTTTTATCCGGCATGGATCTACCCAAATTCTTTTAAAGCTTGGACAACATCAGGCATTCAGACACTAAATGACTTCATAGCATCTAAATCATTCCTTTCATTCCCATCGCTTAGAGAAAAATATGATCTACCAAACTCTGAGATATTTAGATATCTCCAAATCAAAAATTTCTATACACCATTCCTAAAGGGGGATACACCATTATCCCAATTATCCATTTTTGAATCAATCTGTACAAAAGATCCATTTGCTAAAGATACAATTTCATCACTTTATAATCAATTATATGGAGTAGCAAATCTTAATAGACCCTCTTGCGTTCAGAGGTGGGAGGAGGACCTGGGACGAACTTTAGAAGACACGGACTGGTCCAACATATGGCTCACATCTAAGTCATCTTCACCCAACATCTTGGCACTGGAGACAAATTATAAAGTCCTAACTCGCTGGTACCTTGTACCCGCTAGAGTGGCAAAATATTCACCTAATACCTCAGCTCTTTGTTTTCGAGGATGCCCAGAAATAGGCACATATTTACACATATGGTGGACGTGCCCAGTAATCCAAACCTTCTGGAAGGAAGTCTTTGTGATTGCATCTAAAATATTTAAAAAAATAATACAACCAGATCCATATTTAACTTTACTTAATCTAAAACCGGAATGGTTAACACTCTCTCAATTCAAACTTATGATCCAACTAATAACGGCTGCAAAACAAACAGTGGCCAAGGCATGGAAATCTCCTACATTGGTACTAGCAGAAACAATTCACAGAATGAATAATACAATGTCCCATGCTAAGATGGTAGCCATCGATCAAAATCAAATTCCAAAATTTGAAAAACTTTGGCATCCTTGGATAAAACAACAGTTCCTGTCAAACTTCAATGACTCTGTCCTGTTGCCATGGTAACAGATTAAATGACTTACAGAGACACCCATTCTAAGGCTTCAAAGAGAACTAAAAAGTATAATAAACTGACGAGCGGGACAACCTTGTGGACCATACCTCTACCTTTCAACCCTTTTTTTTCTTTTTCTTTCCTTTTCTCCACCTTACGATTAAAGCTCATTATCAGAATTTATTTGACCTATATACACTCTACTTGTAAACAATATGTATAGTAGGTATAAATCATTTAAATATCTACAAAAGTAACTAAGGAAATGATATATATCTTTAATTTAGCTTTACGTAAACCCAATGTTTAATATTTGAAATTTCATTATATTTACCTATAGAAACCCTACTGTAAAACAATGAGCTTACTTTATAGATCCTTGTAAACTTACTTTATGTATTTTTATAACATTGTATACTCAATAAACTTCTTTTGACAAGGAAAGTTCTGCCGTGAACTGAACAGGGGGCCGTTTGATTCATCTTTAAAAAATAAATGTTATGCTGTATTATTTCAGAGCTGCAATAATTTGTATCTTTCATATCTGTCTGGAGTTCAGACTTTAAGTTTTATGGCACCAGTACAGATGTATGTGTCTTATAGGCGCATTTGTGTTTCTTTGTTTTTTTGTTTTTTTTTGCCTTTTTCATGATTTGGAAACATTTATATCTTGATGATTGGATTCTTTAATATATTTTAAATATTTCAAATTTGATTGACATATTGTACATTTGCTTATTTTTTTAATGATGTTCTCTTACACTACAAGTGTTAAATAAGTCATTTTACTTTTTGCAACCTTTGCTAATTAAAAAAAATAATAATAAAAAAAATACATAACTGTCTAATTTTTTAAGTCTTTAAATAAAGAAAGTTTATATATTTCTTTGACTGTGCAGATAGCCTTTTGTATTCAGCTCCGGCCTACAGAGAATTATAAAGCATTTTGTAAGAAATATACAGTATAAGAGACCATTATTGGAAATCAGTATGGCGAATATCTCCACCGCCACTGTGTATTTCCCTTTGGTGCTCAGATAGGCCGGGATCATGGCAATCCAGACACTGCAGAACACCAGCATGCTGAAGGTGATGTATTTGGCTTCATTAAAACTGTCCGGTAATGTCCTGGCAAAAAAAGCTATAATAAAACTGACAGCAGCCAGGATCCCCATATAACCCAGGACAGAGTAGAACCCGATAACTGACCCTTCATTACACTGAATGATGATCTTCTCCTGGTAGGAGCGTGTGTCCAATTCCTGGTAGGGAGGAGAGATGGACAACCAACTAACACAGATTATAACCTGAACATTGGAACAAGCTAAGACTATACAAGTGGGCAGTTTTACTCCAATCCATTTCTTCCACATGCTGTTGGGTTTGGTGGCTTTGAAGGCAATGCAAACCATAATAGTCTTGGCCAATACAGAAGATACGGCTATTGTAAAGAGAATTCCAAAAGAAACTTGGCGTAGCAAGCAGGTTACATCCACAGGATGACCCAGGAAGAGGAACACACAGAGGAAACCCAACATGATGGAGACCAGGAGGACAAAGCTGAGGCTCTTGTTATTGGCTTTCACAACTGGTGTGTCCTGATGTAAAATAAAAATGACGAGTACTAGAAGAGTCTTCCCCAAACACAACAGTGAAACGACTATAAAAACTAGTGAGAGCGTGTCATCAGTGAAGGGAAGAAATTCTGATTGTTTGGATAAACAGCGAGTTTTGTTCTCATTTGGCCATTCAAGATCGGGACATCTCATGCAGTTTTCACTATCTGGAAAACAAAATAAAATCAATGAACACTGTGATCACTTACCTTGTCTTGGTTTACTTATATGGGTTTAATCAGATATTAATATTTGTCAAATATCTAATAAACCAAGCCTTTCTTTTCCGGGTTACAATCCTCTCTAAAGACAAAACATTTGCTGATCGACATATTAAAACAGCCTGTCAGCAAATGGTTATAACAAGATCATGGTACAGATTTTTTTTCAGATGGTGATTAGCTTTCTTTTAGAAGTGATCTGGATAGCTTTACACCTTCCTGAACACTTTTATGACGCTGTAAACCTCTTTCCCCCCCCCCCCCCCCCCTGGTGGTTTCCAGGCATTCCATTCTTTCAGGGAGCCTTGGACAGCAGTAAATGTTAGGGACAGCACCCTACAGAGAAGGCGGGGGAAAGTCCATCTCCAATGTCCTCTGTGATGAATGAACCCAGAAGTGATGGTTTTGTCAACTCCTGTTTCAGAGCTCTCATCCCATGGCTATTACAGCCTGGAAAGTGGCTAACCAAGCACAATCTGTCTTCAGTTAGCTGCTTTGTAGGGCAAAGAGACACCTGATATCTCCATAAAGAGTATCTGTCATCTGTCCAAAGCTATTACAAATGGGCTTGTTAGGCCTGAAGAAGGAGCGCATGCTCCGTAAATGCGTTGCCTATTGGTTCTTCTCAATCCGGAAGCGACGTCATCCCTCGGCTCCCTGTGTGTTCCAGATCTAGGAAGCGTCGGCGATCACCGGAGCAGCCCGCTCTGAGTCATCAGCAAGCAGCTCCACCGATGCACTCCCTTCACGCACGCTCGGCAATTTGTGCCTAAATGCCTGTTATTACCTTACTCTTGTGAGTACTTATATCCATTTGTGCATTAAATTTACTGTTATACTGCACTTAGAGTGGTGCCTGTGTGTTTTATTCTCCAGGGGGGCTTCTTCTTTTAGAAGATATCTATTGTTTCTGAGTCATTTTCTGGCAAAAAATTGTGATTTTATCATGCATGTGAAATTTTTTTAAAATTGCCCCGCACAGCAGGTGGTAAAAATAACATCTCTGGTAATATTTGATAACCATTACCTGTAACATTGGACATTTCTCCATATGCACACATGGCACAACTATAACAACAAGGTTGTATGAAGAAGCCGGGAACTTTCCGGTATCCTGGCAAACAACTTTCTGAGCACTGAGCTTTTGGAACCTAACAGAAAGCAACATGTTGTATTATATATGGAAGTTCATTAAATGAATATATAAAGCCAAGAAACTTCTTCTATGGTGGATATGTTTTAAGTGATGTGCCCTCACCCCTATCCTACTGTTTCAGATAACTCTTTTTCTATGAACGTGGACTTCAACAACTCTTTTTTCTAAAATCCTCTGGAAATCTTTTTTTTTTTTCGTTGCAGAAGCTTGGCAAAATTTTTTCCTGGTTAGCAGATGACTTAAAATGTGTGATTTTTTTTAATACTGCAAGCCAACTTATTATCCGGAATATTCACATAACAAGGGATATTTTTTAGTGGGATTTTAACAGTGGCGAAAATAGAACAAAAAAAATATACTTTATAGTAAAAAATGTTTTCACATCTTATTAGAACATCATTAAAAAATGTTAAAATCCAACAACTTGTCTTTTATATTGTCATAATTTGTGTATTCGCAAATATTGGTGGTGTGGCATCTGTTCCTGACATGTTTTGCCACTTGGTGCTTCTTCAGGGGTCATGGAAAAATCAATACAATTGCTATATCAAAAAACAGAACAATCAATAATAAATTACACATAATAAGGTAATTACCTTATTATGTGTAATTTATTATTCATTGCTCTGTTTTCAAGTCCCCTGGTTTCCAAATCCCCTGAAGAAGCCCCAAGTGGCGAAACATGTCGGGAAGAGATACCACATCACCAATATTTGTAAATACACCAATTATGACCATGTAAAAGACAAGTTGTTGGATTTTAATATGTTGAAAATACAATTTTAATGATGTTCTAATAAAATTTGTTCTAATAAAATTTGTCACTGAACCACACCACTACGTATTATCTGGAATACTTGACTTCAATTAACCATGTTAAGTCAAAATTCTGGGATACCCATCAAGAAGCTCTTGATCCTCCTGGTACCAATGATTATTATGCAAAATGTATTTTTGTTGATAACATGGCAATTACTATGAAAGGGGGATTTTTTAAAATTCCTGTGACATCCTTAATGCCGCCCAAACACAAGCTGTGGCTAGACACATACATCCAGCATGGCTTTGGGCACCAACCATTGGTGTTTTCCATCAGACCTTGTAAAACTTCCTTCTCTTATGTGATATATTAGACCTAAAATCGTGTTTTGTTTTTCCACAATCCTGAATGATCTCAGCATAAACTACCCCATAGAAGGAATGAAATTGCCTTTCACCCAATGGGGTGAGAGGATTAATAAGGCCTGGTGTATTTCACACTGAAAACCTGTTAATATTGGCTCCATAGCCCATTGCATCCCTTGTATCCTTCTTGCCAGAGTTCCTCCAGAATATCCAAAGCCAACATTTCATTATAGCCTATTTCACTTTCTGCCAGTGTTTCTGTTTTTCTAGCTTTATCTTCACCCTTCATATCATAACACCTTTTTTTAAAAGATTTCTTAGAAATTTAAAGTGCCTTGAAAATGTATTCATACCCCTTGAAATTTTCACATTTTGTCATGTTACAACCAAAAACGTAAATGTATTTTATTGGGATTTTATGTGATAGATTAACACAAAGTGGCACATAATTGTGAAGTGGAAGAAAAATGATAAATTGTTTTCATTTTTTTTTACAAATAAATATGTGAAAAGTGTGGGGGGCATTTGTATGGCGCCCCCCGGAGTCAATACTTTGTAGAACCCCCTTTCTCTGCAATTACAGCTGCAAGTCTTTTTTGGGGATGTCTCTACCAGCTTTGCACATCTAGAGAGGGACATTTTTGCCCATTCTTCTTTGTAAAATATCTCAAGCTCTGTCAGATTGGATGGAGAGTGTCTGTGAACAGCAACTTTCAAGTCTTGCCACAGATTCTCAATGTGATTTAGGTCTGGACTGTGACTGGGCCATTCTAACACATAATTATGCTTTGATCTAAACCATTCCATTGTAGCTCTGGCTGTATGTTTAGGGTCGTTGTCCTGGTGGAAGGTGAACCTTCGTCTCAGTCTCAAGTCTTTTGCAGACTCTAACAGGTTTTCTTCTAAGATTGTCCTGTATTTGGCTCCATCCATTTTCCCATCAACTCTGACCAGTTTCCCTGTCCTTGCTTAAAATAAGCATTCCCACAACATGATGCTGCCACCACCATGTTTCACGGTGCTGCTGGATGGTGTGTTCAGGGTAATGTGCAGTGTTAGTTTTCCTCCACACATAGGGGTTGATTTACTAAAGGCAAACGGACTGTGCAGTTTGCAAAGTGTATATCAACCGCATAGCGTTTTGCTTTTAGGCCAAAAAATTCAATTTTGATCTCATCTGACCAGAGCACCTTCTTCCACATGTTTGCTGTGTCCCCCACTTGGCTTTTCGCAAACTGTAAATGGGACTTCTTATGGCTTTCTTTCACCAATGGCTTTCTTCTTGCCACTATTCCATAAAGGCCAGATTTGTGGAGTGCACAACTGAGGCCGGGTTCACACTGGTATGACATGACAGTCGTATTACTTTGGATCCGACTTTGCCCCGCGACTTGAAATCCAACATGCGTCCGACTTCAATGAACAGGGTTTTGACTTCGATCTCCGACAATACCATGCACTGTTAAAAAAAGTCATGGGTTCCCCCTCCGAGAGCATACCAGGCCCTTCAGTCTGGTGTGGATTTTAAGGGGAACCCCCTACGCCAAAAAAACAGCGTGGGGGTCCCCCCAGAATCCGTACCAGACCCTTATCCGAGCATGTAGCCCATGCGACGAGTGAGCGCCCCCCCGAACCGTACCAGACCACATGCCCTCAACATGGAGGGCGCACCCCACACCAAAGCACCCACCCTCCCATGTTGATGAGGACAAGAGCCTCTTCTCGACAACCCTGGCCATTGGTTGTCAGGGTCTGCAGGTGGGGGGCTTATCGGAATCTGGAAGCCCCCTTTAATAAGGGGCCCCTCAGATCCCGGCCCCCCACCCCATGTGAATGAGTATGGGGTACATTGTACCCCTACCCATTCACCTGAAGAAAGTGTCAAAAATAAAACACACTACACAGGTTTTTACAGTAATTTATTAAGCAGTGCAGGGGGTCTCTTCTGACTTCTTCTCCCCTCTCCGGCTCTTCTGCCTCCTCCGCTGAAGTCTTCTAGCCCTCTCCGGTTCTTCTCCCTCTGTCCGCTATCTTCTACCGGGACTCCTCCGCTATCTTCTGCTCTTATGACGTTACCACCCATCATGCCCAGGGCGGTGACATCATAAGGGGAGGGCCTCCAGATGACGTCACACGGTGACCCCGCGTCATGCTAATATAAGTAGTGGCACAACGCACACCAGGCATTAGAGCGGGAGAGAGTGTGTCAGGTCAACATTGGAAGAAGAACAGAGGGAGAAGACAATGGAAAAGACCAGACAAGAGTGAGCAAAAGAGTGGGCAAAAGAGCAGAAGATAGTGGAGGAGTCCCTTTAGAAGACAGTGGACAGAGGGAGAAGAACCGGAGAGAGTGGAGAAGAGCTGGAGAGGGGAGAAGAACCGGAGAGGGCTAGAAGACATCAGCGGAGGAGGCAGAAGTGCCGGAGAGGGGAGAAGAAGTTGGAAGAGACCCCCGGAGCTACTTAATAAATTACTTTAAAAGCCTATGTAGTGTGTTTTATTTTTGACACTTTTTTCAGGTGAATGGGTAGGGGTACAATGTACCCCATACTCATTCACAAGGGGCGGAGGGCCGGGCTCTGGGGGCACCAGATTCCGATAAGCCCCCACCCACACACCCTGACACCCAACGGCCAGGGTTGTCAGGAAGAGTCCCTTGTCCTTATCAACATGGGGGGTGGGTGCTTTGGGGTGGGGGGCGCAGAGCCCCACTGCCCCAAAGCACCCACCCCCCCATGTTGAGGGCATGCGGCCTCAACATGTTTCAGGAGGGTGAGGGCTGCTCGCTAGTCCCCACCTCCTTTCCTGACCTACCGGGCTGAGTGCTCGGATAAGGGTCTGGTATAGATTTTGGGGGCCCCATGCCGTTTTTTCGGCGTAGGGCATTCCCCTTAAAATCCATACCAGCCCGAAGGGCCTGGTATGCTCTTGGAGAGGGGGTCCATGCCGTTTTTTTTTTTTTAAAGTAGCGTGGAGTTCCCCTTCAAGATCATCAAAACACAACTCCCATGCCAAAGTCAGATCAGGCAAGACGGCGATCCGAATTTGATCTGACTGTGACTGACAGTGATATTCAATGGGCTGAAGTAGGATCAAAGTCAGGCCAAAGTAGTGCAGGGAGCATTTTCAAAGTTGGACGACTTGTGTCGGACCAGTTAAGACGGCTCCCATAGGGAAATTTTAGTTTTCACACGTCATCGAACTTAAGCTCCCAATGTTGGAGCGTTTGTCGTACCTGTGTGAGCCCGGCCTAATTGTTGTCCTGTGGACAAATTCTCCCACCTGAGCTGTGGATCTCTGCAGCGCCTCCAGAATTACCCTGGGCCTCTTGACTGCTTCTTTGATTAATGCTCTCCTTGCCCGGCCTGTCAGTTTAGGTGGACGGCCATGTCTTGGTAGGTTTGCAGTTGTGCCATACTCTTTCCATTTTCCGATGATGGATTGAACAGTGCTCCGTAGGAGGTTCAAAGCTTGGGATATTTTTTTATAACCTAACCCTGCTTTAAACTTCTCCAACTTTATCCCTGACCTGTCTGGTATGTTTTTTGGCCTTCATGATGCTGTTTGTTCGCTAAGGTTCACTAACAAACCTCTGAGGGTTTCACAGAACAGTTATATTTATACTGAGATTAAATTACACACAGGTGGACTCTATTTACTAATTAGGTGACTTCTGAAGGCAATTGGTTCCACTAGATCTTAGTTAGGGGTATCAGAGTAAAGGGGCTGAATACACACTTTTCACATATTTATTTGTAAAAAAAATTGAAAACCATTTATTATTTTCCTTCCACTTCACAAATATGTGCCACTTTGTGTTGGTCTATCACATAAAATCCCAATAAAATACATCTACGTTTTTCTTTTGGTTGTAACGTGACAAAATAAGGAAAATTTCAAGAAATACTTTTTATGAATACTTTTCAAGGCACTGTAGTTAGATCCACAAACACTTCATTCAGATTTGGGGGGGGGGGGCAAGATGGGGCATAGTTCAAACTATTATGATCAATTTTGACTCCACTTCAGAAAATCCAAGTAGCGTGGGAAAATCTTAATAGATGAGTGCCCGATCCCTAGATTTTTTCCTCTTTTGGGATCCCTCTCATCTCCTTTCTCATTTGATCTCATTCCTTTTCTTTTTCTGTTTACCCCTCCCTTCTAAAAAAGTTGATTGAAGTCGAGTGAGACATATCTAGGTCCAGCCCCTAAAGCATGTGTAGTAGCTTCTTGTACTTTTGTAGCAGCCCTATGAGTTTCACATAGAGTTTTCTCCTCTACAGGAATTTCCAAGTGGAAGTCACCATTGTCCTACTTGGGATGGGGGGGTCCCATGTATCTCACCACGAGTTCCCCCTTTTTGGCATTACCCAAAGGGCAGGTGACAATAGTAATCATTGCCTCTATTCCCCCCTGGTATCTAATTCTTGCTCTTCTTCTTATGGTCCCCACATTTTTACTTTTATGATTATATGAATACATATCCTTAACCTGGATGCTTATATATGATCCTTTAAATATGTTACATGCAAAGAGTCAAAGTCAAAAATTAGGAAAGGCTCATTTTTGTTTCAGCATTACTTGATTTCATGAGTCTGATGTTGAGGAACTCAAGTGGCCTGCACGAAACTCTGATCCTAATATTCTTTATCAGTTCATCACATGGTTTCCAGAAAGCCCACAAGAGACAGAAGGTGCCTTAAACATATGAAAATGTAATGTCTGCCCTAGAAAGAAATGTGTGAGAAAAGACTCTTACATAATTCTTGCTTTATCTTAGGGCAAGATGAATCCTCGCCGGGCGGGCAATAGTTCTGATAGTTGATAGTTATGATTACGGCATATGAATGACCCACATTTTTAGGACTTTTTTCTATAGCACCTTACCGAATCTCCTACACCCTTACCTGGTTTTTCTTATTTTTCCATTTAATTAATGTAGAATTAAATGCAAGTTTCCAATAACCTAACTCATCACTAAGCAAAATCCCAACATGTCTTGTAAACAAACTCCCATTGACAAAAACATGGTTCTGAACAGCAAACAGCGGGATAAATTCTTCATTTCCCTTTCTTGTTCTGACATTTGCATGTAACATTTTTTTCAAGTGCCAGTTGAACTGCAAAGTAAAAACATTGCTTATTACATTACAAATCACTGTTACTGAATTACTACATTAGGTAGATGTAAACCCAGTAACTAAAATATGTTCACACGTTAATAACATTTCAAAAGTCAATTTCAATCTTTTTTTTAATTGTATTTCAAACACTGTATAGCAACATAATTACAGTGAAAACACATAGCTAAAAATGATAAGTGTACAGCGTTATAGTATACAAAGAACAAGGTATGGACACTGCAGAAAATTAAACAGAGTGAGAAGCAGTGGTGGCCCGTCCATTAGGGGTGCACGGGCGCCGGCCCCCGTCCATTTGTCCGGCCGCCTAATCTACATGCGGGCCACCGGATTTCAATGTTTTTTTTTTGAAGCACGTGATTAGAGGCAGAGACCGAGACTTCAAAAGAGACTTAAAAAAAGGGTGGGCTAGGGGGCACACAATAGCCAATGTATATTCGCTATTGTAACATTCATTCTCCTCCCGATCCAGATCAGATCGGATTGGCCGCAAGGAGGAGGAGGGAGAAGACATGAGGAAGCAGACGGAGAGAACAGCCCGAAGAGAAGCCGCATGAGAGATGAGGTAAGTGCAGGACCCCGACTACTGACTGACTCACCCGGGGGGGTGCCGCCCGTGGCCCCTGTGACCCGGCCTGCCAACCAACTGACCGCCCGAACAGGGGGGTTGGGTTCTGGGTGCCATCCGTGATCTGACTGATGGGGGGTTGTGTGGTGGGTGTCGTCCATGACCCAACTGACCAGGGGGGTGTTGGGGGTTTTGACTGCGGGTGGATCGTTTGCTGCCCCCACCCCAAAAAAGAAAACACCAGCCGCCACTGGTGAGGGCGTGTGGATCATTTGCCCCCCGGAAAAAAATAAAAACATCAGCCGCCAGTGGTGAGAAAGTTGTCTATTGACCCATATGCTCCATGATCGGAAGAATTCTGAGAACTTAAGGGCATTAAATGCTAAAAGACGCTCAAAAGTATAGTTGAAGTTGACCAGATTTACTACCTCTGAAACGTTGGGAGATAAGTTTGGTTTGCAAAGTCTAAGGATAGTTAACCTTGCTGCCGCCACAACATCGGTGACAACTGGCCTATAGGCAGGAGGGTAAAGGTCAATACCTATATTAAGTACATAAAATCACACACATAGGTTGGACTTGTGTCTTTCTTTCAATCTCGGCTACTATGTAACTATGTAAGTAAGTCAAGGGCAGGCTGAGGTTTGGTTAGTATGCTAGTGCAAGTGGCTAACAGTTGGAACACCCGTGACCAAAAGCTGGTAAGGCTAGGACAGCCCCATAGGACATGTATATGGTTGCCTACTTGCCAACATTCTTTTCAGCAAAGTTGGGAAGTTGAGGAGGAAAAGTTGGCAGTGGCGGCTGGTGGTATATTTTCTGGGGGACCAGCAATCCGTCTGCTGCCACCTCCCCCCCACCGGTTGGTCTGGTCTTCTGCACACCCCCCCCCAGTCATTTGGTCAGCAGCTGAGCACTAACCCCATCTATGGCGTAGGCTTCCTCCGGATGGCAGCTTCACATTGCGTCCTTCTTCCTTTGGTTCACGGTGGCGCGGCTTCCCATGTGTGACGTCTCCTCCTCCTAGGCCAACAGTATTGGTTCTCCTTTTGGTCAATCAGGAAACGGGTCTCAAGACCCGCTTCCTGATTGGTTGGGAGGAGAATCAGTGTGACAATAGCGAAAAATGTATTCGCTATTGTAACACAACTGGGTGGACATGGGATGCAGTGCTCCGTGCCTTGAGACCACCCTTTTGTGAACCCTATGAGAGCCTCTGGCTCTAATCACGTGCTTCAAAAAAAAGAAAAAAACCCCATTAGAATAAATCCATCTGGCGCCCTGCATGTAGATTAAGGGACTGGACGCAAGGATAGGGGGTAGCGCCCCTGCACCCCTAATGGAGCAGCCGCCACTGGAAGTTGGCTAGCATGAATGGCGTATAGTACCCCCTGTTGGTAATTTTGATTGACATCTCATGGTGGCTAGTGTAGTGGGAGTCTTTGGTTATAGAGCTAAAGGCAGCACGCCACTGTGCGGGAGAGAAGAAGATACCAAGGTCAGATTCTCACTTTAGCAAGGAGCTAGATTTGTTAAAAATGCATGTATCCTGTAAAACATAATAGAAAAGCGAAATACCTTTAGGATTTCTTAGAGGGTGGATAAAAATGTCCCAGGTATGGGGGGGGGGCATAGAGAGCTTAGGGAGGGGATTTTTGGCTATAAAGGGCACCACTGGGTTTTTTTCTTTTTTGCTAAGTAGAAAAAATAAAGTATTTTTTGGTTTGTGTACTGTTTTTGTGTATTATGTTCACTGATGAGGCTTCACTGATTTGCCCTGATGAGGAGGCACTGGTGAGGAGGCACTAATATACAGCACTGATGGGCACTGATGAGGCGGCACTGATGGGCACAGATGTGGAGGCACTGGTGAGGAGGCACTAATATACAGCACTGATGGGCACTGATGAGGAGGCACTGATTGGCACTGATGAGGAGGCACTGGTGAGGAGGCACTAATATACAGCACTGATGGGCACTGATGAGGCAACACTGATGGGCACTGATAAGGCGGCACTGATGAGACGGCACTGAAGGGCACTGTTTAAGAGGCACTAACATGCAACACTGATAGGCACTGATGAGGCGGCGCTGATGGGCAACACTGATAAGCACTGATTGGTGGCACTGATACAGTAGGTGGCATTAATATGCAGCACTTATGGCCACTGATAGGCAGCATGGATAGGCAGCACTGATTGGTGGCACTGATGGGCGACACTGAAGGGCACTGATGAGGTGGCACTGATGGTCACTGATGAGATAGCACTGAAGGGCTCTGATGAGGAGGCACTAATATGCAGTACTGATGGACACCGATGGGCACTGATGAGGCGGCACTGATGAGACAGCACTGAAGGGCACCGATGAGGCAGCACTGATGAGCAGCACTGATAAGCACTGATAGGCACTGATAGATGGCACTTATATAGTAGGTGACATTGATAGGTGGCACTTATGGGCACAGATAGGCAGCATGGATAGGAGGAACTAATGGGTGGCACTGATGGGCACTGATGGGCGGCACTGATGGGTGACACTTAAAGGCAGCAATGACTGGCATCACTGATGGGCACTGACGGGCATCACTGGTGAGCACTGACTCAAATCACTGCTGGGCACTGTTGGGGCTGCACTGATTATCGGTGCCCTGATTATCTGCACAGATCTCCACTGTGGGAGATTCAAGCTTAGTGTGAGGAGAGGAAAGCAGATAATCGTCATTTCCTTGTTTACATGTGATCAGCTGTGGTTGGACACAGCTGATCACAAGGGTAAAGAGCCTCGTCATCGGCTCTTTACCGAGATCAGTGATTAAGGTTCCCACCTTTTCTTCAAGCCAAACCTGAACACTTTAGCGGCACAATTTATTTTTTAGTTAAGTATACACTATAGAATTGTAAAAGACCTAGGACACCCTTGAGTGCCTCAAGGAGAGTAAAATTCAGTGCGCTAGGTGTGCTATGTGGAACAGTGAGTGTTTGCCAAATTGCATTGGGAGGGGCTGAAAGAGACATTTTTAAATAAAAAAAGCATTCTTATACCCATAAAATATGATTAAATTAATAAAACAAATGTCACTGTAAGAATATGAATTAGCCTACCTTAAAAGGGGACAGTGTCAGTCAGTGGGGCAGTGGATGGTGTCAGTAGAGCAGTGGACGGTGTCAGTAGGGCAAAGGATGGTGTCAGTAGAGCAGTTGACGGTGTCAGAAGAGCAGTGGATGGTGTCAGAAGGGCAGAGGATGGTGTCAGTAGAGCAGAGGATGGTGTCAGTAGAGCAGAGGATGGTGTCCATAGGGCAGAGGACGGTGTCAGTAGAGCAGTAGACGGTGTCAGTAGCGCAGAGGATGGTGTCAGTAGGGCATAGGAAGGTCTCCATAAGGCAGAGGTTGGTGTCAGGATGGCAGAGGACGGTGTCAGTAGAGCAGAGGATGGTGTCAGAAGGGCAGAGGACAGTCTTATACCTGAAGGGTTCCACTTGTACTGTCACTTTAAGGCTGGCTCCACCCAGGAGTGATGACAAGGGTCAAGGGGTATAGTAGCCATCTTAGAGCACATGAAAGGAAGTATAAGAAGATATACCTGTCCTGAGATGCATGTTGGAGTGTAAAGTGAGTACTGAAATAATCATCAGTTGTTCCAGACCAGAGTCTTGTGTCTCTCACAACTCAGGATATAACAGTGGCAATGAGGATATGATTTATAAAGTGTCTATCTGTCTGAGAGAGAGACAAAGGCAGTGTTGATTGTCACCTGGATAAAAGCACTCACAGAGCCCAGCAGGAAAATGTCATTGATTGGAACATTAAGTGAATTTGATGGAGAGCAGACATCCTGGAGTTCCTGGGTTGAGAGACTGGAACAGTATTTCAGTGCAAATGCCATCCCAGACAACAGGCAAGTAGCAGTATTTCTGACAGTGGTTGGTGCTAAGACATATGACACTCTTAGGGATCTCCTTTCCCCTGTAAAACCAGCAACTAAGACATTGGCAGAGCTCCTGACAATGTTAGAGGATTACTTCCAGCCTAAACCACTAGAGATTGCAGAAAGATTTTGGTTCTATCAGTGACAGCAGCAGCAGCAGCCAGGTGAAGAAATTAAAGCTTATGTGCTCGCCCTTCGCAGACTAACCTCTACTTGTTATTTTGGGTAGTACCTACCTACTGCACTGAGAGATAAGTTTGTTATGTGACTGAATTGTGAGTCTAGCCAAAAGAGACTGTTAACAGAGAAAGACCTTACCCTTACAAAGGCAATTGAGATAGCTTCAGTGATGGAGATGGCTGTGAAAGATACAGAGGAATTTAACCCCCAGGGCAGAAGGGAAGAGGTGAAACAGGAAGTTTTCAGAACAGCAGTAAAACCAAGTGCCACAAGCTGGAAATGCAGACCCCCACCAAGCCGGGAGTCAACTTGCTACCGTTGTGGGAATACAGACCATGGCCACAAAGTCTGCTGGCTTAGGGATCAGACCTGTCATAATTGCGGTAAGACAGGCCAACTTAAATGAGTGTGCCTTGGCAAGAAGGTGCAAGATAAAAAACCTCTGAACCCCAAGACAAAGACATGTATGGTTGGAATATATACATCACCATCTGAGTGAGAGGATGAGGAAATGCTCCACAGATTAGACATACATCATATGTATTCAGCACCCTCTGCAATGACTGTAGAGGTTACCGTTGAGGGAAAGAAACTCAAGATGGATGTAGACACAGGAGAGGCAGTTTCAGTTATCACCCAGAAACAATGGAGACAACTTCAGACCCGAACAACTGTCTGCCCAACACCAATCAAACTGCAGACATACTCAAAGCAGATAGTCCACCCACTGGGTTATACAAAAGTACAGGTATTGTACAAGGGTCAGACAAAAAGACTGCCATTATATATCCTAGAAAATGGGGGACCCCTTCTCTTTGGGAGAGACTGGATTGCTCACTTTGGTATGCCAGACATTACCATGAACCCCTGTAACACCGGTACAATTACATTAGGAGATAATGAGAGATGGGTGGTGTCCCTGAAGCAGTGGTTCCCAAAGATTTTTGATAACCAGTTGGGGAAAATAAAGCATGAATGTGTGAGACTCAAGCTGAAACCCAATTCTCAGCCTAAGTTCTTCAAAAATCGGACAGTACCTTTCACACTCCAAGCAGGAGTGGAAGCTGAACTAAGTCAGCTGGAGGAACAAGGTGTCATCTCAAAGGTAGAGCACAGCGAGTGGACATCACCAGTTGTACCAGTAAAGAAAGCGAATGGGGACTTACGCATTTGTGGCAATTTCCACATGGCACTGAACTCCCAACTGGAGATAGACAAGTATCCCCTACCCAGAGTAGATGACATTTTTGCCTCTCTTGCAGGGGGTCAAAAGTTCACCGAGCTTCATCTCAAACAAGCAAATTTAAAGTTTGAGGTCTATCCTTCTTCCCGCAAGTTTCTAACCATCAACACCCACAAGGGACTGTATGAATGCAATCGGATAGTGTTTGGTGTAGCCTCCGCCCCAGCCATTTGGCAACAAAAAATGGAAGCGATTTTGGCGAACATTCCTTTTACACAGTGCCTGCTAGATGACATGCTCATCATGGGATGGATGGACCAGCAACACAAGCAGGACATGGAGCTTGTGGTGGCGAGACTCCAAGAGCAGGGTCTAAAAGGGAACTTAGCGAAATGCCAATTCATGGTGCCTAAATTGGAGCTTTGTGGCGACCTTGTGGATGCGGAGGTTTACACATCACGGAAGCCAAGGCTGATGCTTTAGTCAAAGCTCCAGCCTAAACCAACATTCAGCAGCTTCAACTATTACCACAAATTCCTGCCAGATCTGGCACACACCTTGTTTCCGTTGAACAAGCTTCTGGAGAAACACTCCAGATGGGTCTGGTCGGCTGCATGCCAACGTGCTTTTGAAGTTGCTAAGCAGAAGCTGTTGGCGTCATGCAGCTCGTGCACTATGACCTCCAGAATCCCCTCACCTTGGCTTGTGATGCCTTACCCTATGGTCTGGGGGCTGTACTATCTCACATCTTACCAGATGGGTTAGAAAAAACAGACGCAATGTCCCGACTGACAGGGATGTCGACAGACTCTTCTCCACCGGTCAAGAGTTGTCATTACACCAGCCTGTCCTTCTTGTCTTCTGGGGAGATAGCAGCCCATACAGCCAAAAATACATTCCTGAAAACAATACTCTCCTGGGTACAGTCCAGTTGGCCTGCAACCGTCACACAGGATTATGAACCTTATTTCTGTAGGCGTATGGAATTAACTGTGGCTGGCAACTGTGTTTTATGGGGAGACCGAGTGTTCATTCCACAGACCCTCCGGAGACACTTTCTGGACTTGCTACATACTGGTCATTCCGGGGGCACATGTATGAAACAAAAGGCCCGAGGCTATGTGTGGTGGCCGAACCTAGACTCAGATATCACGACATATGTGAATGCTTGTGCTGGATGTACACAAACTGCAAGAGACCCTCATCAATTGTGCGTTCAGTCTTGGACTTAGCCCACAGTTCCTTGGTTTTCGACTACACTTGGACTTTGCAGGCCGGATCAGAGTACACACCTTCTTGATCATAGTGGACGTCCATTCAAAGTGGCCTGAGGACATTCCTGTTACTCTGCCAACGACTAAGGTGACAATTTCTATACTGTTACATCTTGCTGCTACGTTTGGATACCCCAGAGAGATCGTCACAGACAATGGTGCGCAATTCACCAGTCAAGAGTTTCAGAGTTTCCTGACTGCCCACAACATTAAGCACAAGTTGATCGCACCTTACCACCCAGCTACCATTGGTCAAGCAGAACGGTTTCAAAGCTACAGTGGCTGCAAGTAAACAACAGACCCTGTTACCCCAGCAGCTGGACTCCTTCCTTTCTGCTTACAGAAATACACCACATGCAACCACCGGGAAAACTCCTTCTGGGTCGGCAGCCATGGACTGTTTTGGACATGCTCAGCCCTCAAACAGTCCAGGAACATGTACTGCAGTCCCAATACAAGATGGTCAAACATGATGAGCTCCCCCGATTCACAGCCCAACAAAAGGTATGGGCCCAATTTAATGGGGTTTCCAACACCCGTTGGCTTCCTGCTGTTGTTGCAGAGACTTTGGGACCCAAGATGTACAAGGTCCGCCTGGAAGATGGTTCCATTTGCAGACGGCATGCAGATCAACTGCATCCTCATTCTTAGCTGCCCAAATCTCTAACACCGGTTAAAGCACCAGTGTCTCAAGGGTCTGCACCCAGTGGATCAGGATGCACCGGGACTGATGATTGAGGGGACTCTGAACTTTTGAACTCAGCTCCAACAGAGCCCTCCAGCTTTGGTCCGGAGGTCTGTGCCAGTGCCCATTCTGGCCAGCCCGGTTTCCTTCAGACCCGAGTTGCTGGGTGCCCGCCCTCAACGACTCTGTCACCTTCCTGACCGCTTTCAGCTGCAAGACTGGGCCACAGAAAGTGATCCAATGCCATTTTATCCCTGCAGCTGTCCATGGACGCTTGGTCTCATATGTGGATGCGGGAGAAGTCTTGTGAATCTCCTGTGTTTGGAGGACTGTTATTGGACAGTTATTAGTAACTGTTTTGGGTGATGACAAGGGTCAAGGGGCATAGTAGCCATCTTAGAGCACATGTAAGAAAGTATATTAAGATATACCTGTCCTGAGATGCATGTTGGAGTGTACAGTGAGTACTGAAATAAATATCAGTTGTTCCAGACCAGAGTCTTGTGTCTCTCACAACTCAGAGAATGTCAGCAGGGTAGTGGACGGTGTCTGTAGAGCAGTGGACAGTGTCAGTAGAGCAGTGGACGGTGTCTGTAGAGCAGAGGACAGTGTCAGTAGAGCAGTGGACAGTGTCTGTAGAGCAGTGGACGGTGTCAGTAGAACAGTGGATGGTGTCAATAGAGCAGTGGACGGTGTCAGAAGGGCAGTGGACAGTGTCAGTAGAGCAGTGGACGATGTCAGTAGAGCAGTGGATGGTGTCAGTAGGGCAGTGGACGGGGCTAGTAGAGCAGTGGACGGTGTCAGAAGGGCAGAGGACGGTGTCAGAAGGGCAGAGGACGGTGTCAGAAGGGCAGTGGACTGTGTCAGTAGAGCAGTGGACGATGCCAGTAGAGCAGTGGATGGTGTCAGTAGGGCAGTGGACGGGGCTAGTAGAGCAGTGGATGGTGTCAGCAGATCAGTGGACGGTGTCAGTAGAGCAGTGGACGGTGTCAGTAGAGCAGTGGACGGTGTCAGTAGGGCAGAGGACGGTGTCAGTAGTTTTTGTATTTATTTTTTTACAAATTTATTTTTACTTTTTTTAACAGTCTTTTTGGGGGTCTTTGGTGAAATATCAGGGGTCTAAACAGACCCCTGATAGCTTACTTTTGAGACAGAGAAAGGGACTGAGGGCGGATTCTCCAGTTCCTTTCTCTACAGCTTCCTCTGAAGCATAATAAACATAGTAAATTGGAAGAAATTTACTCTGTGTGTACCCAACTTTACCTGATTCCCTCAATCTCTGTGACTGGTCCTCAGCAGCTTCTGTGAAAGTTGTGACAGGCTGTGGTAGCACTCCAGCGTTCTCATTGTACCATAGAGGGTTAATGTTCTTGTATGGTATGCAATGATGCTAAGACTTTGGGCGGAGGAGGAGAGCAGTACAGCTGGCTGGAACATGGAAACATAGAAGTGAAAGTGGTAATTTCCCCCCCAAGCACTGCAAGGGTGGACGTTTTCTCCTTTCCTGGAGTTAGGATGTATTCTGGCACCATGTCACTTGTTGCTTAGGCTCGAATGTTTAACAATGTCAGGAATATACTGGGACTTTTCAGGTTCTACATAGAAGTATTCCACATTATCAAAAAGAATATTTTTTAATAAGATATAGTGTGTGTGTGGAGTACATCCATGTGGAGCCTGAAAAGTCCCAGTATATTCCTGGCATCAGTGGCGGTTGGTGGGTTCTCCTTTTGGGGGTGGTGGAAAACTTCACCAAACCCCCCCGCCGCCGGGCGGCATGGCACTGATCACCTGCAGCACACGCCGGACCACCCACCGGATCAGCCGCGGGTAGTCCAGTGGCACTTACACGATGTGTGGCGGGGTTCTCCTCCTCTCCTGCAGTGGCTGGGCTGTCCTCCTCTCCTGCAGTGGTGGGGCTGTCCTCCTCCCCTCCTCTAGCGTGGGCAGCGGCGGCTCCAGTGTCCGCTCCTCAGGCTTCCTTCCTGTGTGTCTCCTCTTCCACCAGAGCGCTAGGCATCCAATAGGATTGCCTGGTGCTTTGGCCAATCGGGAAACAGGTCTCACAGACCTGCCTCCTGATTGGTGGGAAGTAACTGTAGTTTGACCATAGCGAAAATTCTTTCGCTATTGTCACACAACAGGGTGGAATCGGGATGCAGTGCTCTGCTCCCTGAGCCTACCCTATTTTGAAGACCATTAGAGCCTCTGGCACTAATCACATGCTTCAAAATACACCCCCTGCCTATGCCCACCATAGTAATTAATGTGTCCGGCGTCCTGAATGGGGCCGGGCACATGGATAGGGAGGGTGGTAGGGGTGTTAGGAGGGGCGGCGCCCGTGCCCCCACAATGCACGGGCCACCACTGCCTGGCATAGTCAAGATTTTTACTTTCTCTTTCAGTAAACCTGCACTGCAAGGTGCAGAACAGAATTGGTGGTGCAGAACAGAATTGGTGGTGCAGAACAGGTTTATAGCACAGAATTATACAGTTTGGAAGGCAGAACAGGTTGGGACTCACGGGAGGAGAATATGCAGTCTGGCATCCAGCTTTTGTTATCTTCATTCTGCTCTGGGTTAGGGATGAGCCGAAAACCCCCCAGTTCGGTTCGCGGCAGAACATGCGAACAGACAAAAAATTTGTGCGAACACCATTAAAGTCTATCGGACCCGAACATGAAAAATCAAAAGGGCTAATTTTAAAGACTAATATGCAAGTTATTGTCATAAAAAGTGTTTGGGGACCCGGGTCCTGCCCCAGGGGACATGTATCAATGCAAAAAAAAAGTTTTAAAAATGGACGTTTTTTCAGGAGCAGTGATTTTAATAATGCTTAAAGTGAAACAATAAAAGTGAAATATTCCTTTAAATATCGTGCCTGGGGGGTGACTATAGTATGCCTGTAAAGTGGCACATTTTTCCCGTGTTTAGAACAGTCCCTGCACAAAATGACTTTTCTAAAGGAATAAAAGTCATTTATAACTGCTTGCAGCTGTAATGTAATGTCGGGGTTCCCGGCAATATGGATGAAAATTATTGAGAAAAACGGTTTGTTCTTAAGTTGAATCTGTTTGTAATTTGGAACAGGTACATTTTTTAAGTGTAGCTCCAGCCATAAAATCTATTTTTAAGCTTTTTGGTTAACATAAGGAAGAGTTATCATCACCCCTGTAACATTTGTTTTGCTGTCTTTGCCCCTGTTCAGAAGATTTCACCTCACTTTCTGTCCCAATGACAATTGGATTTAGAAAATTTGGGGTTATTAGGGAAACAAGGATTGGCGATAAAGCATCAGTGGAGACACCTTTTTGCCATATTAACTCTTACAGGAGAGAATTTCCCTTCCTAGGGGTAGATTTCCTCTCACTTCCTGTTGTCTCCCTCCTTTTGTAAGTAGGAGTCATTTGTAAGTTGAATGTTTGAAAATAGGGGACCGCCTGTATATACTATACGGCCTGCCCTACACACTCTGTGAAAAATTGGGCCTTAGTTGATGGTGGTACCAGAACACTGTAAGCCCTCACAGTTACTCTTGGTGGGTGCTGGAACGGGCCCTGCTGTGAAATATTATATCAAGAATTGTAATTACATGCCCCTGTTAAACAGTGTGCTCCAACAGGAAGACAAGAGGGACAGTATCACTGATGCATGCACTGTCACTGCTCACCATCCTCGTGGCCTCGTGGCGAAAAAAAGCCAAGCTCCCCTGACCCTGTCCTGGTGCCATTCTCACACAGGTACTAATTGATGGCCCTCTGCTGCATGTGCAGCCGCTGCAGCATTGCCAACGTTGAGTTCCACCTGTTGGGCATGTCACAAATGAGGCGGTTCTTGGGCAGGTTGCATTCTCTTTGAATGTCAGCCAGCCGAGCACTGGCATAATATGATCGGCGGAAATGACCACAGACTTTCCTGGCCTGCCTCAGGAGATCCTGTAAGCCCAGATACTTACGCAAGAACCGCTGCACCACCAAATGCAAGATGTGAGCCAATCAGGGAACATGGGTCAAGTGTCCCTGTTGGAGGGCGGAGAGGAGGTTGGTGCCATTGTCGCATACAAGTGTAACAAAGTGTGGCGCTAAAAAATGAAATTAAATAATAAATACAAGAAACAGTGAAAAACTATATATATGCTCTGGTGTCTACTTAAAGTCCATCAAATGTAATAGTAATTTACAGTCCATACATAAATGGGGCCAGACGAAGTCTTGTTAGACAAAACGCATTGGGAGGACTCCACTGCCGCCTTCATTTTATGTACAAGTGCTTTTTTGCCTACCTAAATGTAAGTGTATTTCTTTTATTAAAAGTTACTGTATTTATGGAATTACACTATGTGGCCCCTTTTCTATTCTTTATGGGCCATGTCCTTGGACGCTTAACCATCCGTATGTAGAAGACACTTTCATGAAACCCCCCGGGACTCCATTCCCTTCCGGTTGCCAAAATTTTCCCTCTATTGCCGGTGGGCAATACAAGCTGGTTTGACCCATACAGCGTACGCCGTCCTGGGTTCAAACCCTCCGGTAAGCCTCCAGTCACTGTGGTGGTGGTATCTTCACACGTTTATATACAGGACACTTTTTGGGAAGGTTTTCAAGACCTCACCTTTTGCTGATCATCAGGACTTTCTTCATATGAACTTTCTCATAGGCCTCCATCTACTTTGGTGACAGCATCCTCACGATTTTCATTTTTTCACACATGGTGACCATGATGGCCCCATTTATGTATGGACTGTAAATTACTATTACATTTGATGGACTTTAAGTAGACACCAGAGCATATATATAGTTTTTCACTGTTTCTTGTATTTATTATTTAATTTCATTTTTTAGCGCCACACTTTGTTACACTTGTCGTTTTTAGCAAATATTCTATTTGTTGTGTTGGCTGCTTACACCACTGAGTAAGCGCAAATTTATCACTGTTTTTTGTATACATTGTCGCATACAACCATTCCTGGCTGAAGCTGGCATGTCGTCAACCACCTCTGAGCCTGCCCCTGCAGAGCTGACAGGATCTCTGCCCCAGTGTGGCTTCTGTCCCCTAAACAGACCAACTCAAGTACTGCATGGCATCTTTTTGCCTGAGCGCTTGCGTAGCCCCTTGAACGCCTACGGAGCACCGCTGGTTCAGAGGACAAATCTGCAGAGGCTGAGGCCATAGAGGAAGAAGAAGAGGAGGGGGGGAGGAGAGAGCTGTGGCAGAACCACCACTAGCATTTTGGAGGCGTGGTGGCGGAACAAGCTCCAACAGTACTGAACCCTGTCCTGCATCCCTCCCAGCTGCCAGCAGAGTTACCCAGTGCCCCGTGAAAGAAAGGTAATGTCACTGTCCATGCCTGCTGGACCATGAGTCAGCGGTAATATGCACCTTACTGCTGACCGCCCTGTCCAACAAAGCCAAGACATTGCCTTTGACATGCTGGTAGAGAGCCGGAATGGCCTTCCGTGAAAATAAATGGCATTTGGGAACCTGCCACTGAGGTACCGCGCATTCCACAAATTCACGAAAGGGGGCAGAGTCTACCAGCTGTAAAGGCAGCAGTTGCAGTGCTAGCAATTTGGCCAAGCTAGCATTCAGACACTGAGCATGTGGATGGCTGGGACCGAATTTCTTTCGACTGTTTAGCAATTGAGGTAGGGAAATTTGCCTGCTAAAATCCGATGTTGGTGTACCGCTAGCAGATTGGCCGCAAGTACTTGGGACACCTATTTCTATACATTCATTCCTCTCAGTGCAGGTTTCTGAGAGGACTGGGAGTATAGTGGGGTTGGAGATCCCAGCTGATGAGGAGCAAGGAGAGGTCCATCTTGTTCTTTGATGTGGGTCTTTTAAGTGCTGTTGCCAACGGACTGCATGGGAGGTCGACATATGTCTGTTCAAGCATGTGGTGCCCAAGCAGCTGCTGTTTTGGCCACGCTTGATATGCTTCAGACATATGTTGCAAACAGCAATGGTGCGATCTGCTGCACACCTGTCAAAAAAGGCCCACACCAAAGAACTTTTCAAAATATGTGGGGAGTCAGCAGCGCCCTGCACCTGCTTGGCTCTGCGGTGTGATGCAATAGGGTGTCTGCCCTTAAGGTGCCCCCTGGAGGGCATCCTGCCTCATTGGAGATGTGTCTCCTCCTCCTCTCTTCTATCAGGCACCCAAGTAGAGTCAGTGACCTTATCATCGCCTTCCTCCTCGTGACTGGAGCAAACTTGGCAGTATGCTGCAGCTGGGGGAACATGACTGCCAGTTTCTTGACCTTCTTGGGCACCCCCTCTCTCTAGGCTCACGTTACTCCCTTCCTCAACCGGGGTACCATCATCAGAGCCTTCAAATCACTGCGCATCCTCCTGCAGCATGTACCCGACACTGTGGTCGAATAGTTCGGGGGACTCCTCCATGCATGATGGTGGGGCTAGGGAAGGAGTGACTGTTGACATGGAGCTGATGGAATAGGCCACTTTGGCAGCTGCATTGGCAGGCAAACTACTCTGAGCCTGGGTGACAGAGGATGACGAGGATGAGGACGGCTTTGTTATCCACTCCACCAACTCTTCTGCATGTTGTGGCTCAATAACACGGCCAGCTGCAGAAAAAAAGGACAAGCGTGCCCCGCAGTCACATGCTGAGGATGCATAGTGTCCATGACCAGCACTGTCAACTGTAAACACAGAGCCTGCTTGCTCTCTTTTAGTGGCCTGTGAGCGTCTGCCTCTCCTTGGTGGCCTTCCGGACATGCTGTAAATTTTGTTTAGCAAAACCACACTACACTGTATTGTGTACTGTGTACACCACCAGAAAAGTAGTAGCAACTGCACTAGGGGTGCATGGTACTGTGTACACCAACAGAAGTGTAATAACAACTATGGGTGCACTGTATGTATTGTGTACTGTGTACACCACCAGAAAAGTAGTAGCAACTGCACTAGGGGTGCATGGCACTGTGTACACCAACAGAAGTTTAATAATAACTATGGGTGCACTGTATGTATTGTGTACACCACCAGAAAAATAGTAGCAACTGCACTAGGGGTGCACGGTACAGTGTACACCAACAGAAGTGTAAAAACAACTATGGGTGCACTGTATGTATTGTGTAAACCACCAGGAAAGTAGCAGCAACTGCACTAGGGGTGCACGGCACTGTGTACACCAACAGAAGTTTAATAACAACTATGGGTGCACTGTATGTATTGTGTACTGTGTACACCACCAGAAAAGTAGTAGAACTAGCAACTGCACTACGGGTTCACAGTACTGTGTACACCAACAGAAGTGTAATAACAACTATGGGTGTACTGTATTGTGTACACCACCAGAAAAGTAGTAGCAACTGCACTATGGGTGTACGGTACTGTGTACACCAACAGAAGTGTAATAACAGCTATGGGTGCACTATATGTATTGTGTACACCACCAAAAAAGTAGTAGCAACTGCACTAGGGGTGCACGGTACAGTGTACACCAGCAGAAGTGTAATAACAACTATGGGTGTACTGTATTGTGTACACCCCCAGAAAAGTAGTAGCAACTGCACTATGGGTGTACGGTACTGTGTACACCAACAGAAGTATAATAACAGCTATGGGTGCACTGTATTGTGTACACCACCAGAAAAGTAGTAGCAACTGCACTAGGGGTGCACGGTACAGTGTACACCAGCAGAAGTGTAATAACAACTATGGGTGCACTGTATGTATTGTGTACACCACCAAAAAAGTAGTAGCAACTGCAAAAGGGGGGCACGATACTGTGTACTTGGTACACCGCCTGAAGTATATTAGAAAAAGCACACCAGGAACGGCCTGCAGTCAGATATAGCTAAACTGGATACAGTGGAGATATATACAGTGGGGACGGAAAGTATTCAGACCCCCTCAAAATTTTCACTCCTTGTTATATTGCAGCCATTTGCTAAAATCATTTAAATTTGTTTTTTTCCTCATTAATGTACACACAGCATCCCATATTGACACAAAAACACAGAATTGTTGACATTTTTGCAGATTTATTAAAAAAGAAAAACTGAAATATCACATGGTCCTAAGTATTCAGACCCTTTTCTCAGTATTTAGTAGAAGCACCCTTTTGATCTAATACAGCCATGAGTCTTTTTGGGAACGATGCAACAAGTTTTTCACACCTGGATTTGGGGATCCTCTGCCATTCCTCCTTGCAGATCCTCTCCAGTTCTGTCAGGTTGGATGGTAAACGTTGGTGGACAGCCATTTTTAGGTCTCTCCAGAGATCCTCAATTGGGTTTAAGTCAGGGCTCTGGCTGGGCCATTTAAGAACAGTCATGGAGTTGTTGTGAAGCCACTCCTTCGTTATTTTAGCTGTGTGCTTAGGGTCATTGTCTTGTTGGGAGGTAAACCTTCGGCCCAGTCTGAGGTCCTGAGCACTCTGGAGAAGGTTTTCATCCAGGATATCCCTGTACTTTGCCACATTCATCTTTCCCTCGATTGCAAACAGTCGTTCTGTCCCTGCAGCTGAAAAACACCCCCACAGCATGATGCTGCCACCACCATGCTTCACTGTTGGGACTGTATTGGACAGGTGATGAGCAGTGCCTGGTTTTCTCCACACATACCGCTTAGAATTAAGGCCAAAAAGTTCTATCTTGTTCTCATCAGACCAGAGAATCTTATTTCTCACCATCTTGGAGTCCTTCAGGTGTTTTTTAGCAAACTCCATGTGGGCTTTCATGTGTCTTGCACTGAAGAGAGGCTTCTGTCGGGCCACTCTGCCATAAAGCCCCGAGTGGTGGAGGGCTGCAGTGATGGTTGACTTTCTACAACTTTCTCCCATCTCCTGACTGCATCTCTGGAGCTCAGCCACAGTGATCTTTGGGTTCTTCTTTACCTCTCTCACCAAGGCTCTTCTCCCTCGATAGCTCAGTTTGGCCGGACTGCCAGCTCTAGGAAGGGTTCTGGTCATCCCAAACGTCTTCCATTTAAGGATTATGGAGGCCACTGTGCTCTTAGGAACATTAAGTGCAGCAGAAATGTTTTTGTAACCTTGGCCAGATCTGTGCCTTGCCACAATTCTGTTTCTGGGCTCTTCAGGCAGTTCCTTTGACCTCATGATTCTCATTTGCTCTGACATGCACTATGAGCTGCAAGGTCTTATATAGACAGGTGTGTGGCTTTCCTAATCAAGTCCAATCAGTATAATCAAACACAGCTGGACTCAAATGAAGGTGTAGAACCATCTCAAGGATGATCAGAAGAAATGGACAGCACCTGAGTTAAATCGAGGATTGGATGACTAGATGGTCCTCATAACAATACGGCACCTCATCCCAATAATATAAATACAATGGTCAGGAAAGGGTTTTAAGGGATTATCACTGTGCCAGCCAATAATTGAAATACCATAAGATAAAATAACAATAGTTTATTCACATATAATTAAAAAGAGATGCACAAACATACATGTCAGGGGTGTGAACAATACAAAAAATGTTCAGAAAGATAAAAAGCCAACTGAGCAATAGTGTTACACAAACCCGCCTATGGCGTGATGGCAGGTCATGTGAACAGGTATAAGAAGTCCTACATGTTTCACCTAAATAGGCTTCTTCAGGGACAGTTGGTAATACCTGTATTCTTATCTTGAAATTCTATAATACAAAGTGATAACGATCAAACAATACAATGGCAACAATTATAATTACAAAATTATATGTAAGTGATGAAATGCCTTATGGCTGTCATGCACGGACATAGATTCTCCCACAAAACATTCACTGGTGCCCAGGCACCACCCACCAGGCATCCCATAGCCCATCCAGTGTTAACCCATAGGATACACTCAGACCCACCCGGACAACCGATGTAACAATACCTACCAATGGGTACCCAATGGGCAGGCATGGGAACCCCGAGGCGAATACAAGGGCTATAGACACAGTAGAAGGCTGCAGGGGGCGAAAAAGGACCTGGAAAAGGAAATTACCAATATAAATAAAGGAATTATGGCAAAGCACCCAAGAGGTCTTCGGTGCACAAGCCGACAGTGTATAGGGCTAACTTAGCCTCAAAAATTACTTACTATTTGTGCAAAAAATGAGGGAAGGGAAAAGTACAGGGCACCCAGTATGCTGGCTTATTTTAAGACAAAAATGGCAGATGGAAATCATTCTAGACAAAAAATGAAAAAATAGGAAAGGTAAAAATCAAACAGATGCATAGCTGGGTTTCAAAAAACATCTCCCGCATAACTATTATTATAAAGCTTTTACATATGCCCGAAAATAGCTTGACTCGCCAAGGAATCCATTATTGCTATTAAAGTAGTAAAAGGCCAATGGAGCCAGGAATGGTGAAGGCAGTTTGGTTTTAGACCGTATCTCTGCAAAGAAGCGACACGAAACGATATAATAGTACAGCAAGGAGGAGATCCAAGGGAATCGCATCACTGAAAAAATGACCTACCTTGTTCAGTGTTAGCATAAGCGTGGGTGCCCTGAGAACGCCGGCAACGGAATGGCCGGGTTCACTGGCCTTTTAAGCCCCCCACACACGTCCGGCGTCTGACGTCGCTGAGACGTGTGAGCTGACAGAAGTCGCCACTGCGCATGCGCACCATCCTGGACCCAGTAAGCCTACAAGGTCCAGGGGGCTATGCGAGAGAGTCTGACTCTGCCATAAATAATACGTGCAGCGCAGATCACAGTGGGCGGTCAGATCTGTCAATTGACAGAGCCGCCGATCACCGGAGGATACAGGGATGGTGAAAGATCCTCTCGAAGCAGTGGCTATGGGCGGGCGAATGCTGGAGTAGACAGCATCGCCCTTGGGTGTCCATACAGCCAAGGTGTCCATAAAAGCCCAAGATTGACTAACTAAGATACAACCCACGTTCACCCACTGTAATACCCTGGTGATAAAATGTGTGTCAGGGGCTGGAAGAGTATGCCCCAGGGACACAATGGGGGGCAGGGGAGGACATCGGAGAGGGGCCGGTGAACCGGCAATGTAAGGGGAGGGAACCAGGACCGCACGGGGGGCATCTATGACCCACGTACCCCCACACACCTTTGGTGGGGATGAGGGGCATCCCCGTCGATCATGCAAAGAGCCAGGCACGACAGCCACAAAGCATAAATACAGTACAATCAAGATACGAAGACTTCATAGAAGAGAGAAATGGTTCAAATACACAATCTACATACATATTGTTTTTTAATGCATAAAGAGTGAATGAATAATAACTAATGAAACTAAATAATAAATGGAGTTAAATATATGTGTGTCACAGCAAAGGGTCTGAATACTTAGGACCATGTGATATTTCAGTTTTTCTTTTTTAATAAATCTGCAAAAATGTCAACAATTCTGTGTTTTTTTTGTCAATATAGGGGGTCTGTGTGTACATCAATGAGGAAAAAAATGAACTTAAATGATTTTAGCAAATGGCTGCAATATAACAAAGAGTGAAAAATTTAAGGGGGTCTGAATACTTTCTGTCCCCACTGTGTATATATATATATATATATATATATATATATATATATATATATATATAAAAATAGAAGGATTTTGCGCTTCAAATCTATCACATGATAAGTAAAAGGTAACTAACACATAATGTAAAACTAGTGCATGGGTGTGCAAAGAAAAATAGTCTACACAGAATAGTCCAAATAAACTAATATCTAAATTACAATAGTGTAGTGAAAAAGTTCATAAGTGGTGCATCGCATCAGCTGGGATCAGATGCATGGAAAAATACATAAATAATGATGTAATCCTCATATAGAGAGTGCCGGTCTTACCAGGCTCTCAGAACTCTCACCTTAAGAGAAGTGAATTCAGGCATCAATGGGTTTCTTTAGTTGATGCTGTGTATTGTAGCGTAATGGTTGTCCAAGTTTAGCATCTGTGATGGCTGAATTATCTTTTCAATATATGGATTACCTATAGACAAAGAGGAGGTTTCCCACCTAGGCTCCACCAGCCCGGTGGGATAAAAGGGGGGGAGAGAAAGGCCTCCAATGGTGCAGTATTTTTTTTTTTTTCATTCAGAGTTTTATTGAAATAGGTACAAGAAAAATAAAACATATTGCACAGTGCTTCCATCGCAGATGCAACTGCGTATATTATTTTTCATATATAACATGTACGCATAAGGTTGCTAACATTTATGAAATAATTAGTTCTAGTTTAGGAACTGAATTCGCAAAAACATTTCAAGTATGATTAAACCTTTCAGTTGAATTAAACATTACTGTAGTGAGTTGACGAGGAACGCACTGGGTCATTTCGCAAGAACAATTATAGCCTGAATCATTAGTTGAAAATTATTGATAGCTTCAAATTCAGCTTGGGCTGGTATAAACATCTGTCTTCTTGATTGGTATAAAGGATGTGCTCAGTGTAGGAAGATTAAAGAAGGTAAAGATTTAGAGAAGAGAAGTCAAGTTAGGTATTAGGAGGTAACATACATATGGTATCATAGTGAATTACTTAAAGCTTATAAGGATCTTTCAGAGGACAATTTCAGGTAGCAATTCCAGGTGTGTCATCCCCGTGTGAGTCAGCATTTTGTGCATATTTGAAGATCAACCATGGTTGCCAGGTTTTGTGAAACCTTTCAATGTTGCCTGTATCTTGCGCCAAAGTGTCTTCCATCTCATAGATTTCGTTTATTTTTTTCACCCATTCGTCAATAGATGGAGCTCGGGTAGAGTTCCAATGTAAGGGGATCTGTGATTTCGCTGCGTTTAGCAGGTGCTTTGTTAGGGAATGTTTATAGCGTTTAAGGGAGAATTTGGTTATATGTAGCAAGCAGCAGGCTGCATTCAGTGTTATCCTTGTTTCAGTGATTTTTTTGATTAGTCTACATACTTCATTCCAGAAGGGCTCAATCTTGGGACAATGCCACCAGATGTGCGCTAGAGACCCCCTTTCTGATAGGCATCTCCAGCACAAATCCGATTTCTGTTTATCCCATTTGTGTAATTTGTCGGGTGTGTTATACCAACGTGTCAGCAGTTTGTAACTTGTTTCTTGAAGTTTTGTGCTGATGGAACATTTGTGTGTTAATATGCAGGCATACCTCCATTGTTGATCCGTTATTTCTTCTTTTAGTTCTTCCGACCATCTCCTCCTGTGTCCACTCCCACCCATTGCCCCCGCATATCTCAGCCAGGAATACGCTACCGAAGTAGCTCTGTCAAGTGGCTTACCTTCTTTGCAAGCCGATTCTAGAGCTGTCAGGGGTCTACATAGTTGTTGGTCGTTTTTAAATTTACCTAAATAGCTCCTTATTTGAAAGTAAGTCCATTGTCTCATACGAGGTAGGTTTCTTTCTGATTTAAGTAGTGACCATTCTCTAAATTTATTGTCTGTGAAGCAGTCACCAGCCAGCAGAGGAACGTTCTGCATCGGCGGTTGGAGTGTCTGGTTGTGCATGCCTGGCAGAAAGTCAGGGTTGTCCAACAGCGGCGTCAGGGGGCTTGGTAGTGTAGTAAGCTCTTTTTGTTTTGCTATGGTATTAATGATTCGTAAGGTCGTGCCGGTGATTGGGTGTTTGCGTAGTACATGCGGGTAGCTATTTAAGGTAACCCATGGCGAATATTTCAATGGGTATGTGGATAACTCCGCTTCTGAGGCAACCCAGTCCTTCGTGTGGTCATGACAGTGCCAATCGATGACTCTCGCTATGTGTGATGCATAATAGTAGTGCTGAAAGTTTGGTAGGTTGATGCCTTCTAGATCTTTAGGTTTTGTTAGTGTGGTTAATTTGACTCTTGGTTTTTTGTGGTGCCATAGGAACTTCGAGATTAAAGAGTTTAGGGCTCTGAAGAATTTTTGGGGGATCTCGATCGGTAGGGTGCGTGTTAGGTAGAGGAATTTGGGCAGTATCACCATTTTCACTATTGCTGCTCTGCCAAACCATGAGAAGAACCCCCCATTCCACCTCTCGAGATCTGTCCTGCATCCCTGAAGGAGAGGCATGAAGTTTCTCTCAAAAATGGAGCTTAGCTGTGGCGTGAGCCAAGTCCCTAGGTATTTCAATGTATTCGGATCCCATCGAAATTGGGAATTGGTCTTGATCTGTGTAAGCAGTCTTTCTGTAAGGGAAATGTTTAAAGCTTCAGATTTTGTGTAATTTATTTTTAAATTGGATATATACCCATAATTAGCGAATTCTTGTAAGAGGTTGGGGAGGGTTATTGTCGGGTCAGTGAGGAAGAACAAGAGGTCGTCAGCATAGGCTGCCACCTTATATTCTCTGTCTTTGATCTGAAATCCATGAATGGCTGAGTTGCGTTGGACTGATCTAATGAAGGGTTCCAGGGATAGGATAAATAATAGGGGTGAAAGGGGACATCCCTGTCTGGTCCCATTAGTAATGTGGACCTTTTTAGAGAGTATGCCATTTATTTTCAGTTCTGCTGAAGGGTTTTTATAAAGTGCGGAGATCCAGGCCATCATATGCAGACCCAAACCAACTCGTCTACAAACAGTCAGCATGAAATCCCATGCTACTCGATCGAAGGCCTTCTCCGCGTCAGTTGATAGGAGAAAACCCTCGATCTTTCGCAATTTCACTGCATGAGTGAGCAGCAGTGCTTTGGTTACATTATCCTTGGCCTCTCTGCCCGGCATGAAACCCACCTGTTCCATACCTATCAGATTCGGCAGTAGTGGGCCCATCCTCAAAGCAAGCACCTTGGCAAACAATTTGACATCCAAATTCAATAGAGAAATGGGTCGATAGCTAGCGCATTCTCTGGGGTCTTTACCCATTTTTGGTATTACCGTGATGTGGGCTGCCAATAGATCTGGGGTTACTGCTCTCGGGTTAGAGAGTGTATTCAAGGCGTCTTTTAAAGGATTAGTGAGGATGTCTATAAAGGTCTTATAGTAGGTGGCTGAGAACCCATCAGGACCCGGACTTTTACCTGATTTGAGTTGTTTAATGGCTTGTTTGATTTCAAATGAAGTGATTGGGGTTTCTAGTAGATCTATGTCAGATTTCGTTAGAGTTGGGAGTCCACTGTTGGTTATGTAGTCCTGCATGATTTGTGTTCGGTCTTCGGTCATATGTGGCTGCCTGTGTTGTGGAGGTAGGTTGTATAACTTTGTGTAGAAATCATGGAAGTGATTGGCTATAGCCTCTGATGCAATATCTAGTTTCCCCTGTTTGTTTCTAATGCCCGCAATATTGTTGGTTGAATTTTGTTCTCTTAGAGCTCTCGCCAGGAACCTACCGGCCTTGTCTCCTGACTCATAGTAAATTCGTTTTTTGAAAAATAGCATCCGTTTGGCTCTAGAGTCAAGCATCTGTTGTAGCTCTTTCCTGGCTTCTAATAGGTTCCCGGCTGAGGCTACAGAGAGGGACTGTTTGTGCAATCGTTCCAAGGTTTCTATTTGGTCAATCAGTTTCTTTATTTTGGTGTCTCTTTCTTTTTTACGCCTGGAGCCCAGTTCTATTAGTGTTCCACGTATTGTACATTTGTGTGCTTCCCATACCATCAGTGGGTCTGCCTCAGGTGTAATATTGTGAGTGAAGAATTCTGTCAAGTTTTTAGTAATCGTGGACAGGAGTATTTGGTCCGTCAGAAGTGAGGCATTCAGTCTCCAAGTCGGTTGCTTTTGTGTGGAGATTTGTAAGTCCATGGAGATAGAAATCGGGGAGTGGTCTGAAATCGTCTGTATACCTATACGAGCGTCAGTTAGTTTTGAAAGGTCCCTTTGTGAGATGAATAAATAGTCTAGTCGTGCGTATCTATTATGTGGGATTGAGAAGTGGGTATAGTCTCTTCCTTCTGGGTTAAGAAAGCGCCAGGAGTCCACCAGTTGTAGCGTCTGTAAGAGTGATTTGAGTTTTTTAAGTATTTTGTAAGTGATACAGGTCTTGCTATTAGATGTATCAAGGAGGGGGTTCAAGGGAACATTGAATTCTCCCCCTAGTATCAGGCATCCCCTTGCAAACTCCTGGAGCTTTCCCACAATATGTTGACAGAATGTAATGTGGGCTTTGTTCGGAAAATAGACGTTAGCCAAGGTTATGGGAGTGCCTCTGTATGAGCCCTTCAGGAATACAAATCTTCCCTCCGGATCACACATTTGTTCTGCTAGTTCAAAGGGTACATCCCTACCTATAAGGATAGATACACCCTTGGACTTAGAATCGGCAGTGGTGGCATGAAAAGCTCTTGGGAAGTGTAAATTTGTAAGTCTTGGTACGTGGTGCGTCTTAAAGTGGGTCTCTTGCAAAAAAACGAATTGTGGCTTACCTTTTTTAAGTTCCCTCATGAGGGTGGAGCGGCGCTCAGGAATGTTTAGACCTCTGATGTTATGTGATACTAGCAGGGGGCGGTTGCCCATGGATGAGTAGACCATGGTGGAGCGGTAGGAGGAGACGGTCGGAAGTCCTCACTGGGGATATAAAACTGTTTTATGGAGATTAATACCCACAACCTTTTTCAAAAACAGTACTCTTATGGCAAACTTTTCTGTTACCTTCTATTTTTTAAAAAAAAACAAAATAAGTAGAAGGAGGAGAAAAAGGACAGGTCAAGAGAAGGGAAGAGGGGGAAGACAGAAAAAAAAAGGAAACACTTGTTGAGAGGGTTGGGAGAGTGTTACTATGGTAGTCCTCTCTCCTGAGGGGTCACCTACTCCCCCAGAGCAGAGGTACCACCTGTTGTACTGTAGCTATTCCCTTCGCTCAACCAGGAGGTCGGGGAAGCTTTGTGGGATCGCTGGGAGGCGATAACAACCAGGGGACAGTCTACCCGTCAATCCGTAAAAATGTAGATTGATCGGATAACTGTAAATGGGGCTAGCCTCAGTGAGGCACACACGGTCAGTTCAATTATAGTTTAAGGTAGGAAATTATCCTTTATTTATTTATTTACACCCGATCATGGTGTAGCGTATGGAAGTAAATGGGCATTTTTTTTTTTTTTTTTTGAAGTATAACATAATATAATGTGGTATAATGTATAAGATCTAGTTGGCACAAAGTGTCGTTATAAGCAGCACAACATGTATCCGCCATCATAACTAATAAAAGAGAACCGTCTCAACTGATGGTGGCTAATACATACAGTTATTTCTAACTTTGTTGGTTAACAGGACTTAGGGTGGTAGATATATGCGCGAGGGATTATACGATGTGTAGTAGTAGCTTCGTTACTCCTCTTCTTTCCCTCTGTGTAAGTCCTCTGCTCCTGCTGCATTCATCAGTTCTGTTGCCTCAGCCTTATCAACTTTGGTAAGAGCGAAAAACAGTATTTGCAAGTAGTGATCTTTTAACAGATAGTGAGCCAAGTCCTGGGCAAGGTGGTGTGTGGGTCCTGTTTAAGCATTGTAGAGTCTGCTAATATTCTTATGGTCAGTCTGTGCTCCCAGGTAGTATGAACCGAGATCTCATATTTGCTAGGGCTATTCTTTCTGGGGTTGTGTCGAAATTCAAAACGAGAAGTTGAAACAGGAGAGACCTGAGATGGCATTTCAGTCCTCTTCTTGTTCTCTAGAGGTGCTAGCCAGACTTCTCGGAGTGTCTGGTACAGAATTACCCCCTCGGTTTTGCTTGCGTTTTTTCAGCTGTCTCTTGTCTGGAGACGAGAAGGGTGAGGTAGGTGGGCTCCTCATCACCGGAGGTTGTAGGAATTCAGCGTACCATTCCGGAAGGTCCAGTTGATCTATGTCCAATATCTCGCAGAATTCTGGGAGATCTGCTGGGGTGCGCAGTATGCATTGGTGCCCCTTATGGGATACTGTGAGGGCGAACGGGAATCGCCATGTGTATTTTAAGTCTCTAGCTCTTAATTGCTCCAGTAGGGGGCGTAAGGCGCGACGGTTCCTCAGAGTGATCTGTGATAAATCCTGAAAGAGCATGATTGTAGCTCCATTAAAGATGATCTGGTCGTTTCGCCTAGCTTTGCGCATAATATCTTCTTTTATGCCGAAATTTTGTAGGCAGCATATTATGTCTCGGGGTGGTGCTGATTCTGACCCTCTGGGTCTTAAGGCTCTATGGGCTCTCACAAAGTCAATCTCTGTGTCTTCTTGTCTCTCCAAAAGTGTGTTAAAGACTCTCCTGAGGGCTGGAACAATTTGATCTTGTTCCACCGATTCAGGGATCCCTCTCACCCTGATGTTGCATCTTCTGCCCCTGTTATCAAGATCCTCGATATGGCGGTTCATGTCTATGAGATGCTGTACATGTGCTGATGCAGTCATCTCTAGTTTGTGTATCGCCCTATCTCTGTGTCTGCCAGCATTTTCAGCAGCGGCCATCTTCTCATTAATCACCAGCATGCTCGTTTTTAAGTCTGTGATGGCTGCTGAAAAGGTCGCTTTGATGTCTGCAGCAAACACTGACATGTCAGCAAACGTTAGGGGATGGTCCGGCCTGGACTTACCCCTGTCTGTGTCTTCCGCGGCTGAGAGAGAGTCCTCACTGCCCTCTTCCTCATGAGACGGCGGCGCCATCTTAGGCTTTGTTGTTCCGCTACGGGCCGCCGATTTGTTTCTGAAGATGTCAGCGATGTTATTGTTAGCTGATGGTGCCGAATTGCGGCGTGATCTTGTGCGGGGAGTCAGGTGAAGCTTTCTGCCCGGCATCTGGAAGCGGCTGATCGGGTTAGGAGCCGTGAACTGCCGTGTGTGTCGAGGAGCTCCTTCAATGTGCTGCCATCCCTGTTGCTCGCCAAGCCACGCCCCATGGTGCAGTATTTTAAGTAAAAGTATTTTATTAACTTCTAAAAGTGGCCTCTTACATTTTAAAACGATAAAAACAGCATAAAACAGAAGGAGCAGCGTCTGAGGCGCCTCCTTACGTGACTTCTGGTTACGTCTGCTCTCTGCCACGCCCTACGCGTTACGTCACCGCTCGTGACTTCTTCTGGGGAACCTGATTGGCCCGAGAGGGATGTCCTTTATATTGTGTTACCGGAAATAGTGTAGCAGCTATTTTTGTTATGGTTAATCTATGTGTATTGTCACGGCCATCTTGAAGATGGCAATCTGCACGGGACGGCGGCCATTTTTTGAAGGATCAAGCTAAATGAGGCGTACTATTGTACGCAATCTTAAGCTGTTCTCTAATGTAGTTTTGATATTTATCAATAATATACAAATATGCAAATGGTAAAGTTGATAATTGTGATATGTGGTTCTAAACTAGTGAATGATATGTAAGTATTATGATACATCGGCCATTTTCTTGTGGTTGGTAGATATGTGTACATATAATCACCTTTATGGTGATAGACCCACACAGACGGCGGACATTTTTGGGTAGATAAATCAAGTGTGGTCTGGCGTGTTACTGTACGCAATGGTGTAAAAACGTTAGCTATGTAATTTATAAATATATAACAGAGAAGTATAAAAATAGATTTTAAAATTCGTATTAAGCACGTCAGTCGTACACCTTGGTACCTAAGGAGATGCCTCTTACATTTATGTGTGGAAACTAATATACAAAAACATTGCAAAACATACAAAATATGTAGATAAACATTGTTCTCTTAAAATTGTGTCCGTCACAGCATCGGTCTAAAATTTTATTAAATTGTAAATACAGTCAATGTGTATATATCCCCTTATTAAATGAATTCTTTCATAGATCCAACAATATTAACTATAAATTATTAAAAATTATTTAAAAAACAGTTTAGATTGAACTCCACGTTCATACCCCTAGGGGTTAATGTACGTAAAGTGTGTATCCAATATGATTCTCTTTGACTGATACTTCTGATTTTATGACTACCTCTCCATGAACCTTTATATCTTTCTATCCCCCAAAATTGAAGATGTGTAGGATCCTGATTGTGTACTGTTGTGAAGTGTTTTGATACATTGTGTTTGGGATTTCCCTTTTTGATATTTTGGATGTGTTCCTTAATCCTGACTTTGAGGGCTCTCTTGGTCCGTCCTACATATTGTAGTTTACAACTGCACTGGAGTACATATACCACCCCTTCTGTATGGCATCCTACAAAATCCCTGATTTTGTATATTTCTTTTGTGGTGGTGGATATAAATTCCATTCTTGTACCCTGGATTTTCTGAGCGTGTTTGCACGCAAAGCAATTTCTACATGGATAGAAACCTTTTCCTGAAAAGAAGGAATATGGTGCTTGTTGTGGAGGTTCAATAACTGATTTTACCACCATATTTCTGATGGTTGGTGCCTTCTTATATATGATGTTTGGCAATTCTGGTAGTATTTTGCTGAGGTCTTTATCATTTTTTAGGATATGCCAGTGTCGTTGGATGATTTGTGATATTTGTTTGTGTTGTACACTATAGTCCAAGATAAGACTGGGTGTTTCTTGTTGAAGCATATTTCTAGGATGCGTTTCCAGCATTTTGGTCCTATCCATGTTATTCACTTCTTCAATTTGTTTGTTTATCCATGTATGTTCGTATCCTTTTTCTCTAAACCTGGACCCAATTAATTCAGCCTGTTCTTTGTAATCCTCTTCTTTCGTACAGTTTCTTTTAATTCGGACAAATTGTCCCTTTGGTATATTGTACAGCCATGATTTGTGATGGCAGCTGTCTATAGAAAGGTAGCTGTTGGCATCCACCTTTTTGAAGAAAGTTTTGGTAACCAATTTATCTCCTTCCAGACTAATTTTTAAGTCAAGGAATTCCACTGTTTTTTCATCGATATTCCACGATAGGCCAATATTCTTTTCATTTTTGTTCAATTTCTCTAAAAACTGTTCAAGTGCTTCTCTCTTGCCGTTCCAAACTATAATTACATCGTCGATGTATCTTTTATATAGGGTGAGCTCTGCTGGGGTATCTTCATAGATGGATTGATCTTCCCATTGGGCCATAAAAGCGTTGGCCACGCTTGGTGCAAACTTGGCACCCATTGCAATGCCTATGGCTTGTTTGTAATATGCCTGGTCATGCCAAAAATAGTTGCATTTTAAGCAAACATCTAAGCATTTTATAAGGTATTTCCTCCTTACAAATAAGATTACTATAGTTTCTGAGAAGCCAATTGGTGGCTGAACATGCATCGTGATGTTGTACTATAGTATATAGCGAACTTACATCCGCCGTGGCTAGTATTGTTCTTCCTTCTAATACTGGTAGTGTGTTTAATAATTGTAACACATGCTTCGTGTCTTGCAAATAGGCTGGTGTCTGTTGAACTGCTGGTTGAATGAACTGGTCCAGATATTGTCCTACTCGAGACGTGAGGGAATCAATCCCATTCAGATGAGATAGGGTGGCCACTGAGATTTACCACATTTCCACCTACTATTCTCTTTTGCGCTTGGATTCTCTTTCCAGCTCTCCGTCCTCTCTTCGCTCTGGACTGTTTCTTATTCTGTCTTCCTGCGACTTCAACCACAGGATCCTTTCCCTCACCCAGGAGAAGATCACAGGAAGACAGAATAAGAAACAGTCCAGAGCGAAGAGAGGACAGAGAGCGGGAGAGAGAATCCAAGCGCAAAAGAGAATAGTAGGTTGAAATGTGGTAAATCTCAGTGGCCACCCTATCTCATCTGAAGAACTCTCGGTTTTGGACAAAGGATTAAAATACGCACCAGTCAACAATTTGAACAAATTCAATACCTATATAGGAATACTTAAATATGTCAGAAAAGTAAATGTGAAGAAATATTACTTATCAAATCCTTACAAAACGACTAATACGTTAAAAAATACCTCCCCAACAATAATACATAGCACATTACGGAACAATTCAATCTTCAATCCTCAGGTTTCAGATAACCAACACATAGAAGTGTTCAAAAGACTGGTACTAAAAGATTTGGAATCTCTGAAAGTCAAAAAAGTATCAGATCCCATACACATCAAGAAAGGCATCAAATCTTTAAAAGAAAGAAAAGACATCATAATTCGTCCGGCCGAGAAAGGAGGAGCAACTGTGATACAATCAAAGGAACAATATCTCAACGAACTACAGAGACAACTACAAGATGAAAAAACATACATCAAACTATCGAGCAATCCTACAAACAAATATAAAAAAGAACTAGAACATCTAATACAGTTGGGAGTGAAAAAAGAAATATTGAACAAGAAAGAATCTCAGTATCTCATTTCGGAAGCATGCAGGATACCAGTCATCTACACCGTCCCAATAATTCACAAATCACTAGACAATCCACCGGGTAGACCAATCGTGAATGGGATTGATTCCCTCCCGTCTCGAGTAGGACAATATCTGGACCAGTTCATTCAACCAGCAGTTCAACAGACACCAGCCTATTTGCAAGACACAAAGCATGTGTAATGCCCCGTACACACGGTCGGACTTTGTTCGGACATTCCAACAACAAAATCCTAGGATTTTTTCCGACGGATGTTGGCTCAAACTTGTTTTGCCTACACACGGTCGCACAAAGTTGTCGGAATTTCCGATCGACAACCACGCGGTCACGTACACCACGTACGACAAGACTAGAAAAGGCCGGTTCAGAACCAAGCGCGGCACCCTTTGGGCTCCTTTTGCTAATCTCGTGTTAGTAAAAGTTTGGTGAGAGACGATTCGCGCTTTTTCAGACTCGTGGCTTTCAGATCGTTTTCTGACGTTCAGTTTGTGCTTGTGGGTTTGTATCTGCTCTTCAGTGCGTGCAAGCAAGTTCCGCGTGACTTTAGTCACTGTATTCTTGTTCGTTCGTTACTGGTTTTCAGGTCGCTCTTCACAGGCCTTGCTGTTCTTCAGTGCGTTCTGTTACTTCGTTCTGAGCAGCCGACCGTTTTCTAGCCATGTTTCGTATGCGTACTCCTCGTAGAGTTCGTGCTGTGCGGGGGCTTGGTGTTGGGGTCCTGACCTTGACACAAGTCCAGTCCATGAACAGGGTGGGGAGGAGTTCATGGACCAAGAATTGGTTGCTTCAGCGTGACCAGTTCTCTCATATGCCTTTGCTCCGTGAGATCCGTGAGAATAATCCTGATGATTTCAGGAACTTTCTCCGGATGACGGACCCCGTATTTCACTGTTTGTTGGCTTCGCTGACCCCCTATATCAGCAGGCAGGATACCTGCATGAGGCAAGCCATCACTCCGGAGCAGAGGTTGGTCGCTACCCTGCGGTATTTGGCCACAGGGAGAAGCCTGTAGGACCTCAAGTTCTCGACAGGCATCTCCCCCCAGGCTCTGGGGATCATTATCCCAGAGACCTGTTCTGCCATCATCCAGGTCCTGCAGAAGGAGTATATGAAGGTAAGATTTTTATCCTTTTATATCACATTTTATGGTATTGAATGTTTGCTAATATATTGTATTTCTTTCCTCATTCCCTAATTACCATGATTGTAATATGCTGTCAATGTCCCCTTTGTCCTCATGCATCCTGGATTTTTATGTAATTATTATTTTAGGTCCTTCATACATATTTGCCCTTCAATAACCTCCCCAGCATGGTGTCTCCTGGCCCTATATTCACCTCATGTAGTCACTTAACAATGTATTTTTTCAGCTCCATAGTAGTGCTTTACCCCAAACACCCCCTAAAATGTTTGGAAATGTTATTTTTGATTTAAATTCAGGCAGAGGGCCAGAGGCTTTTTTTGTGGTGTCCCCAAATTTTTTGTAACCCTCCCTCCCCCAACTGCTAAGTCAGCTGATCCCAATTCTCTATCTATCCTCAATCATCTATCTGCTGACTTTGCCAAACCCATACACACTATACCCATCTCTTTAGTGCTCAGATTTATGGATGAATTGCCCAAAGCATGTAGTGCAAGGGCCTGCCTGTATACTTTCCAATGGTACTGTTTAAAGTTCTTGTATCCTATTATCATCTTGATAGGTAATAGCAGAATGTCCAAATGTGCTCAAATGTGTACAGTGTGTATTTATATCTTTGTATTATGACACTTCTTACCTGTCCAGTGGGCTGCCAATAGTGTAACTAAGGAGGGGCTGTTCCAAGTAATACCTTGTATTTAGGCATTCATCTCTCAATGAAGTGAAGAGGGTTACCTGTCCAAGAGCTCCCCCCCTATAATGTTAGAAATGGCCCATGAGAGGGGGGAGGGGGAATATGATAGGTGTACCTTATACTTTGTTGTTGTTAAATTCCCCTTAATAAATGCTATCTGGAGGTTGACCCATAATGTTTGTGTATAATCTGCTTGCCAGGTTTCTGTGAAAAAATAGTAATGTTTATTTTTTTTTCCTCAACAGTTTCCTTCAACGCCACAGGAATGGCAGACTGTGGCCTCCCACTTTGCCCAGCGGTGGGACTTTCCTAACTGCGGAGGGGCAATTGATGGGAAACACGTCCACATCGTCCCACCACCCAACTCGGGGTCGTACTATTATAATTACAAGGGGTTTAATAGTATAGTGATGTTGGCGGTGGTGTTGGCTAATTACAACTTCTTGTATGTGGACGTGGGAAAGAATGGCCGGATGTCCGATGGTGGAGTGATCGCCCAGACGGAGTTCTACAGGCGTCTCCAGAATGGCAGCTTGGACTTGCCACCTCCAGAGGACAATGTTGAAGGTCTCCCATTTGTGTTCGTTGCTGATGAAGCGTTTGCGCTGGGGGACCACCTGATGCGGCCATTCCCGATGAGGACCCTCACCCCGGAACAGAGGGTTTTTAATTACCAGCTGGCCAGAGCCCGAAGAGTGGTGGAGAACACATTTGGAATCCTGGCCAGCCGGTTCCGATTATTTCTGACACCCATCCATATGGCGGAGTATAAACTGAACCATATAATACTGGCGTGCTGTGTTCTCCATAATTTTTTAAGAAAACATTCAGCCAACTATGCTGGCTCAGTTGGGCCTGAGGCCGGAATCCCAAATACATCAACAATGACGGCGCTTGAAAGTGGCCGTCCTGGCTTGCCCTCCCTGAATGCCCGTGATGTCCGGTTACGATACCTGGAGTTCTTTGCGGGTAGGGGGGCTATCAATATGCCAGACAATCTGTGACACCTTTTTCAAATAAAAAACAACCAAAAGAAATTCTTGGTGGACATTTACTGCTTGTGTTTGTTTTAGCTGACCCTGACAGAAATGTGTTGAGTGCAGAAAATGTCGTGATTGGGTAACCTTATAAAGAATAGTGTTGGCTGGTACTTCCTAAATGCCAAAACACATTTCACTACAAGTGCACTTGCAACTGCACTGAACCTGCACTTGTAGTGCAAAGTGTATTTGCCCTTAGGAAATAACACCCATTTTTGCATAAAACAGCTATTACATCACCCAAAAGTGTTGTAGTGTTGAGACAATAATCCACACATTCTTGAGTAAGGCACTTTTTTATACCTGCACAATCACATGTGCATTTACGAAAGGTTTTTAAAACAAACCAACATGTTTGTTGTATAACAATTTTTGGGGGGGCATTATCAAAAATCGAAATATCCATTTCAGATAAAACAGGCCTGTGTAAAACCAACAAGAAAGCCAAAAAACTTGAACTTACAAAGTTCACATTAGGTAAAACCTGAAGGCTATATCAGACATGAGTATTTAGGAACTGTGTTTGATATAGCGTTCAGATGGGGGGAAATCACCCCTGGAAAAGCCAAATTTGGAAGATGCACACCAATTTACGAATGTCAACATGTGCTATCTGCCATCAGGGGGGATCAAGGGACGTGTTTTTGGGGAGCAAGCCCTTCCTCAACGCTACTTTATAATTGAGGAAGGGGTTGCACCCCCAAAACGCGTCCATTGATCTCCCGTGATGGCAGATAGCACATGTTGGCACACTGTGTGCATCCTCCAAATTTGGCTTTTCTAAACATTGTAAAAATTTTAGTAAGATAAAACAGGTGATTTTGTGGGGTTTAAATTCACCCCAAAACATCAATGATGTTATTATTTTTTTTAATAACATCACTGATTTGTTGCTGGATGTTTTGCAATTGGAGATTACACCCCATGATCTCCCCGATCAGTATCTGGGCACTTTCTGATGTAAAGCGTTCTGGATCACGATCACCTAAAAAGAGATAAAGAACAAAAAAAACAGGTCTCAAAAATCTGCCAACATCCATCTCTTTTACCTGAGCTTGTGATTGCAGACACTCACCTGTTGTGGTGCCAATCTCCACCACATCTTCTTCTTCCTCCTGCTCAGCTTCTTGTGTTGGTATTTCCCCTTCTTCCAGAGGTGGGGGGTCTCTGGTCTCCTCGGATGAGGGGTGTCCTCCGAGTCTTTTCTCCCCTATGTAAAACAAAAATGGTATAATTAGCACACAGATATTTGATGGCAGAACTAGAAATAGGAAACATTGCTTGGAAGTGGGGTACAATTGTCTATTTTAGCCGAGTTCCAAGATGTATATTTTTTATTGCCCTTTGTCAAGCTGCAATACTTTACCTGTTTGGTACAAGCTTCACAGATGTAGCCCCCCCCTATAGTATACACTGGAGCACCTGTGTGCCCCCCCTAATAAAAATGGTGTTCTGGGGTCCCACACTAGTGCTCCAGTGTCCAGATGTGAAAACAGCTGCTCAGTGTCCTCTCCTTACACACAATTTAGTTGGCATTTCATTCTAGTAACAAACCCATCTACACAAACAAATATTTGGCATCCAAGTAGGCCAAAAATGTGTGAAAATGCATATGGCCTAAACAATGGTGTTCTAGAGGCCAAAAGAAAAATGTTTGATATGAACGAATAATGGGCCCATGAACATTAAAGTTGACCCTTTTAAACGTTACAATTACTAAAAGCATATGGAGCAGAACAAACGGAATAAAGACAGAAAGAATAGGAACACAGCACAACTACTTACTTTTTTGCAGCACTCTCCGGATCTTTCGGTACTGCTCTGGCTCTCTCAACTTCAGGTCCGACCATCGCTTCCTGAGCTGATCTTTTGATCTTCGTACCCCGAAATTCCTCTCCAGACTCCTGACCACTTTCACCATGATCTTGGCCTTTCTGATGTTGGGGTGGGGGTAAGGCCCATATTTTCCGTCATAGTCGGACTTCTTCATGATGTCGACCATCTCCAACATCTCCCCAAACGACATATTTGTGGCCTTAAAACATCTCCTTCTGGATCGGGACGTGCCTGGATCCGGGCTTTCCTCCTCCTCCTCCTCGTTGTTAGAATTATTATCACGCACCTGTTGTAACTCCGCCATCATGCTCTTCCCCCACTGTGCCGAACGAAAAGGGGTGGGGAATACACTAGAAAGAACGTCAGGGGCGGGCGGAGTTACACGCATGCGCAGTGTGTATAAAGCGTAACACGCGTGCGTAAAACGTATGATCTGTGAGCGGAGGAAGGAGCATTGGACACACCGATCATAAGAACGAAGGTAAGAGACAAACTTGGGCCTATACTGCTTCTAGATTGAGGCCTATAATGTAACAAGATTAGGAGAGTTTTGTCTGACATTAGGCTTTGTCTTGTGTTGTGTCTTGCAGTGAACATGGATATCTTAATGAGAGATACTGACTTCATGTCACTATTCATTGATATGCTAAGTGAGCTGCCCTGTCTGTGGGAGATTATCCACCCCCATTTCAAGAACCAAGCAAAGAGGAAGGCAGCACTGGAGCAATTGTGTGAAATTGTGAAGCAGGTGATCCCCACGGCAGACATCACTTATTTAAAGATATTAATTGGTTGCCTGAGGAGCACATATCTGAGGGAGCACAAGAAAGTCCTGGATTCACAGAGACCTGGAGCAGCAGATGACATCTATGTCCCCAGGATGTTGTACTACGACAGGCTGCACTTTCTGGCAGGCCAGACTGAACCCAGGCCATCCCTCTCCAGTCTTCCTTCCACGCTTCCTTCCCCCCCGGCTGAGGCTTCTGACGCCCAACCTGGGCCTTCCAGGCCACATGTGGAGGAGCCCAGATTGAGCCAGGTATAGCATTCCTCAAAATATTTCTGCTTGTCCAATCAATGATGTTAACTAGATGTTAGTTGGGAGTACTAATTTAGGATTGTGATTGATGATGCAAAACATTACAACCATGTCCCTTTTTCATACACAGGGAAGTCTCAGCCAGGAGGTGGCCGGGCCGAGCCGGCTGGCTGATATCAAGGTCCCTCCACCACACCTGAAAACAGAAAGTGGCAGTAGGACGAGTGCCCTAGAGGAGGCGGCTATCAGATTCTTTTGGAGGGCTACAGAGGTCCTGGGAGCACCACACACCATGCAGGAGAACATTGCTGCATTCATAGCATATAAAATGCAGAGGATGGAGGAGGGCCAAAAAGCCATGTGTCAGGCCCTCATATCAGAAGCTCTGGAGAAAGGTATGAGGGGCCAAATTACACCTCACACACAGCTTTGGGATGGTCCTCCTCCTCCTCCCTCTCCTCCAGGTCCTCCCAGTCCTCCTCCAGGTCCTCCCAGTCCTCCTCCAGGTCCCCCCAGTCCTCCTCCTCCTCCAGGTCCTACTCCTCCTCCTGCCACATCTCCAACTGCACAGCCACAGCCCGGAAGGAAGCGTGGAAGGAAGACTAGACAGTGATTGCCCTGGGTCCAGTCTGGTCGGCCAAAAGATGCAGCCTCTTGTGGTACCACAGCCTGGGGACACAGATGTCATCTGCTGCTATCCGAGTCTCTGTGAATCCCGGACCAGACTGCCCTCCCTTAGATATGGACTCCTCAGGCCACCAATTTTGTTGTTGAAGAATTGATGTCTGCCGTGGGGGTCCCAGGCTTCACTAATTTCTGCTGTTGATCCAGTGTTGCCTTCCTCTTTGTTTGGTTCTGATCCCTTAATAAAGGATTTTTGTTTTGAATTATACTCTCCTATGTGTTTTACTTCAAAAATGACAGTTTGTTTGTGAGGATTCAGGTACATTTCAAATATACAATGTGAAATGAACAAGGGACACCAACAACAAACAATCTCCTGGAGATTAAATAATAAAAGATATCAATGGTGTTGGGGTAACTTCACACACAAAACACACACAAAAATATTCTGGAGTAAAAATAAAAATAACATTGAACAAAGATCAGCCTTGGAAAAAATCCAAACATTAAAGAAAAAAAAAGGCTTAAAATCCCCCCCAAAAAAACATAAAAAATATAAAACTGTCAGATGTGACAACTAATAACAATATATTGAGGGAATCCCACTAAAAAAACACAAAGAAAAGTTTGTGAGAAGTGTGTGTGAATATGAGCAGCAAAACTACTTAATTCTTGTCACATTATAAAGAAGAAGAGAGTGCGCTGTATTAAACCATTTTGAACATTGCAGCGTGACGAAAGTGCTGTATCCATTGCGAACGCTAAGTTTACCAGAACGAGCTGTCCCGTGTCGGAATTTCTTCTGAGCATGCGTGGCACTTTGTGCGTCGGAACAGGCCACACACAGTCGGAATTGACGCGATCGGATTTTGTTGTCGGAAAATTTTATCTCCTGCTGTCCAACTTTGTGTGTCGGAAAATCCGATGGAAAATGTCCGATGGCGCCCACACACGGTCGGAATTTCCGACAACACGCTCCGATCAGACATTGTCCATCGGAAAATCCGACCGTGTGTACGGGGCATTACAATTATTAAACACACTACCAGTATTAGAAGGAAGAACAATACTAGCCACGGCGGATGTAAGTTCGCTATATACTATAGTACAACATCATGATGCATGTTCAGCCACCAATTGGCTTCTCAGAAACTATAGTAATCTTATTTGTAAACAGAGGAAATACCTTATAAAATGCTTAGATGTTTGCTTAAAATGCAACTATTTTTGGCATGACCAGGCATATTACAAACAAGCCATAGGCATTGCAATGGATGCCAAGTTTGCACCAAGCGTGGCCAACGCTTTTATGGCCCAGTGGGAAGATCAATCCATCTATGAAGATACCCCAGCAGAGCTCACCCTATATAAAAGATACATCGATGATGTAATTATAGTTTGGAACGGCAAGAGAGAAGCACTTGAACAGTTTTTAGAGAAATTGAACAAAAATGAAAAGAATATTCGCCTATCGTGGAATATCGATGAAAAAACAGTGGAATTCCTTGACTTAAAAATTAGTCTGGAAGGAGATAAATTGGTTACCAAAACTTTCTTCAAAAAGGTGGATGCCAACAGCTACCTTTCTATAGACAGCTGCCATCACAAATCATGGCTGTACAATATACCAAAGGGACAATTTGTCCGAATTAAAAGAAACTGTACAAAAGAAGAGGATTACAAAGAACAGGCTGAATTAATTGGGTCCAGGTTTAGAGAAAAAGGATACGAACATACATGGATAAACAAACAAATTGAAGAAGTGAATAACATGGATAGGACCAAAATGCTGGAAACGCATCCTAGAAATATGCTTCAACAAGAAACACCCAGTCTTATCTTGGACTATAGTGTACAACACAAACAAATATCACAAATCATCCAACGACACTGGCATATCCTAAAAAATGATAAAGACCTCAGCAAAATACTACCAGAATTGCCAAACATCATATATAAGAAGGCACCGACCATCAGAAATATGGTGGTAAAATCAGTTATTGAACCTCCACAACAAGCACAATATTCCTTCTTTTCAGGAAAAGGTTTCTATCCATGTAGAAATTGCTTTGCGTGCAAACACGCTCAGAAATTCCAGGGCAAAAGAATGGAATTTACATCCACCACCACAAAAGAAATATACAAAATCAGGGATTTTGTAGGATGCCATACAGAAGGGGTGGTATATGTACTCCAGTGCAGTTGTAAACTACAATATGTAGGACGGACCAAGAGAGCCCTCAAAGTCAGGATTAAGGAACACATCCAAAATATCAAAAAGGGAAATCCCAAACACAATGTATCAAAACACTTCGCAACAGTACACAATCAGGATCCTACACATCTTCAATTTTGGGGGATAGAAAGATATAAAGGTTCATGGAGAGGTAGTCATAAAATCAGAAGTATCAGTCAAAGAGAGTCATATTGGATACACACTTTACGTACATTAACCCCTAGGGGTATGAACGTGGAGTTCGATCTAAACTGTTTTTTAAATAATTTTTAATAATTTATAGTTAATATTGTTGGATCTATGAAAGAATTCATTTAATAAGGTGATATATACACACTGACTGTATTTACAATTTAATTAAATTTTAGACCGATGCTGTGACGGACACAATTTTAAGAGAACAATGTTTATCTACATATTTTGTATGTTTTGCAATATGTTTTTGTATACCGTATATACTCGAGTATAAGTCGAATTTTCAGCCCTTTTTTTTGGGCTGAAAGTGTCCCCTTCGACTTATACTCGAGTCACCGCCATCTGTCTGCATGATCAGCGTGTCATGCAGACTCGACGGCGGCCGGCGTGTGATGATAGTGTTGGGAGGCTATTCCAGCTTTCAAAAGCCGCGCCTCTTGCTCGTCTGTGATAGGCTGAGCAGCTGTCAATGTACAGCCTATCACGGACATTCTCTCATCCTCGTCCGTGGTATGAGAATGAGAGAATGTCCGTGATAGGCAGTCAGCGGTCAGCCTATCACAGACGAGGAGGAGGCGTGGCTTTTGAACTGTGGAATGGCCGCCGAACACTATCATCACACGCCGGCCGCCGTCTGAGGATGGAGATCGCCACAGGGAGGATGGAGATCGCCACAGGGAGGCTGCACAGGACAAAGGTAGGCTGCACATGCACACAGGACACATGCACACAGGACATGTACAGGACACAGGACACAGGACACAGGGACACAGGAACACAGGAACACAGGACACATGTACAGGACACACATGTACAGGACACAGGACACATGCACAGGGTACAGGTAGGCTGCACAGGACACAGGGAGGCATGCAGCTGCAGATGGGCATTGTTGACCCTCTGCATTTCTCACACTCGGGTCAATAAGTTTTTCCCAGTTTTTTGTGGTAAATTAGGGGCCTCGACTTATACTCGGAACGACTTATACTCGAGTATATACGGTATTAGTTTCCACACATAAATGTAAGAGGCATCTCCTTAGGTACCAAGGTGTACGACTGATGTGCTTAATATGAATTTTAAAATCTATTTTTATACTTCTCTGTTATATATTTATAAATTACATAGCTAACGTTTTTACACCATTGCGTACAGTAACACGCCAGATCACACTTGATTTATCTACCCAAAAATGGCCGCCGTCTGTGTGGGTCTATCACCATAAAGATGATTATATGTACACATATCTACCAACCACAAGAAAATGGCCGATGTATCATAATACTTACATATCATTCACTAGTTTAGAACCACATATCACAATTATCAACTTTACCATTTGCATATTTGTATATTATTGATAAATATCAAAACTACATTAGAGAACAGCTTAAGATTCCGTACAATAGTACGCCTCATTTAGCTTGATCCTTCAAAAAATGGCCGCCGTCCCGTGCAGATTGCCACCTTCAAGATGGCCGCGACAATACACATAGATTGACCATAACAAAAATGGCCGCTACACTATTTCCGGTAACACAATATAAAAGACATCCCTCTCGGGCCAATCCGGTTCCCCAGAAGAAGTCACGAGCGGTGACGTAACGCGTAGGGCGTGGCAGAGAGCAGACGTAACCGGAAGTCACATAAGGAGGCGCCTCAGACACCGCTCTATCTGTTTTATGCTGTTTTTATCGTTTTAAAATGTAAGAGACCACTTTTAGAAGTTAATAAAATACTTTTACTTAAAATACTACACCATTGGAGGCCTTTCTCTCCCCCCCTTTTATCCCACCGGGCTGGTGGAGCCTAGGTGGGAAACCTCCTTTTTGTCTATAGATAATCCATATATTGAGAAGATAATTCAGCCATCACAGATGCTAAACTTGGACAACCATTACGCTACAATACACAGCATCAACTAAAGAAACCCATTGGTGCCTGAATTCACTTCTCTTAACCACTTGAGCCCCGGACCATTATGCTGCCTAAGGACCAGAGGTCTTTTTCCAATTTGGCACTGCGTCGCTTTAACTTTTAATTGCGCGGTCATGCAATGCTGTACCCAAACGAAATTTGCGTCCTTTTCTTCCCACAAATAGAGCTTTCTTTTGATGGTATTTGATCACCTCTGCAGTTTTTATTTTTTGCGCTATAAACGGAAAAAGACCGAAAATTTGGAAAAAAAATGATATTTTCTTCTTTTTGTTATAAAAAAAATCCAATAAACTCAATTTTAGTCATACATTTAGGCCAAAATGTATTCGGCCACATGTCTTTGGTAAAAAAAATGTCAATAAGCGTATATTTATTGGTTTGCGCAAAAGTTATAGCGTCTACAAATTAGGGTACATTTTCTGGAATTTACACAGCTAGTTTATGACTGCCTATGTCATTTCTTGAGGTGCTAAAATGGCAGGGCAGTACAAAACCCCCCCAAATGACCCCATTTTGGAAAGTAGACACCCCAAGGAAATTGCTGATAGGCATGTTGAACCCATTGAATATTTATTTTTTTTGTCCCAAGTGATTGAATAATGACAAAAAAAAAAAATATTTACAAAAAGTTGTCACTAAATGATATATTGCTCACACAGGCCATGGGCCTATGTGGAATTGCACCCCAAAATACATTCAGCTACTTCTCCTGAGTATGGGGATACCACATGTGTGGGAATTTTTGGGAGCCTAGCCGCGTACGGGACCCCGAAATCCAATCACCGCCTTCAGGATTTCTAAGGGTGTAAATTTTTGATTTCACTCTTCACTGCCTATCACAGTTTCGGAGGCCATGGAATGCCCAGGTGGCACAACCCCCCCCAAATGACCCCATTTTGGAAAGTAGACACCCCAAGCTATTTGCTGAGAGGCATATTGAGTCCATGGAATATTTTATATTTTGACACAAGTTGCGGGAAAGTGACACTTTTTTTTTTTTTTTGCACAAAGTTGTCACTAAATGATATATTGCTCACACAGGCCATGGGCATATGTGGAATTGCACCCCAAAATACATTTAGCTGCTTCTCCCGAGTATGGGGATACCACATGTGTGGGACTTTTTGGGAGCCTAGCCGCGTACGGGGCCCCGAAAACCAATCACCGCCTTCAGCGTTTTTAAGGGCGTGAATTTTTGATTTTACTCTTCACTGCCTATCACCGTTTCGGAGGCCATGGACTGCCCAGGTGGCACAAAACCCCCCCAAATGACCCCATTTTGGAAAGTAGACACCCCAAGCTATTTGCTGAGAGGCATGGTGAGTATTTTGCAGCTCTCATTTGTTTTTGAAAATGAAGAAAGACAAGAAAAAACTTTTTTTTTTTCTTTTTTCAAATTTCAAAACTTTGTGACAAAAAGTGAGATCTGCAAAATACTCAATATACCTCTCAGCAAATAGCTTGGGGTGTCTACTTTCCAAAATGGGGTCATTTGGGGGGGTTTTGTGCCACCTGGGCATTCCATGGCCTCCGAAACTGTGATAGGCAGTGAAGAGTGAAATCAAAAATTCACGCCCTTAGAAAGCCTGAAGGCGGTGCTTGGTTTTCGGGGTCCCGTACGCGGCTAGGCTCCCAAAAAGTCTTACACATGTAGTATCCCCGTACTCAGGAGAAGCAGCAGAATGTATTTTGGGGTGTAATTTCACATATTCCCATGGCATGTTTGAGCAATATATCATTTAGTGACAACTTTGTGCAAAAAAAAAAAAAAAAAAATTTGTCTCTTTCCCGCAACTTGTGTCGCAATATAAAATATTCCATGGACTCGACATGCCTCTCAGCAAATAGCTTGGGGTGTCTACTTTCCAAAATGGGGTCATTTGGGGGGGTTTTGAACTGTCCTGGCATTTTATGCACAACATTTAGAAGCTTATGTCACACATTACCCACTCTTCTAACCACTTGAAGACAAAGCCCTTTCTGACACTTATTGTTTACATGAAAAAGTTATTTTTTTTTGCAAGAAAATTACTTTGAACCCCCAAACATTATATATTTTTTTAAAGCAAATGCACTACAGATTAAAATGGTGGGTGTTTCATTTTTTTTTTTCACACAGTATTTGCGCAGCGATTTTTCAAACACATTTTTTGGGGAAAAAACACACTTTTTTAAATTTTAATGCACTAAAACACACTATATTGCCCAAATGTTTGATGAAATAAAAAAGATGATCTTAGGCCGAGTACATGGATACCAAACATGACATGCTTTACAATTGCGCACAAACGTGCAGTGGCAACAAAATAAATACATTTTTAAAAGCCTTTAAAAGCCTTTACAGGTTACCACTTTAGATTTGCAGAGGAGGTCTACTGCTAAAATTACTGCCCTCGATCTGACCTTTGTGGTGATACCTCACATGCATGGTGCAATTGCTGTTTACGTTTGACGACAGACCGCCGCTTGCGTTCGCTTTAGCGCAAGAGCAGGGGGCGACAGGGGTGCTTTTTTTTTTTTTTCTTTATTTTTTTTTGCTTTTTTATCTTATTTTTAAACTGTTCCTTTCATTTTTTTTTTTTTTTAAATCATTTTTATTGTTATCTCGGGGGAATGTAAATGTCCCCTATGATAGCAATAGGTAGTGACAGGTACTCTTTTTTGAAAAAATTGGGGTCTATTAGACCCTAGATCTCTCCTCTGCCCTCAAAGCATCTGACCACACCAAGATCGGTGTGATAAAATGCTTCCCCAATTTCCCAATGGCGCTATTTACATCCGGCGAAGTCATAAAATGCTCGTAGCTTCCGGTTTCTTAGGCCATAGAGATGTTTGGAGCCACTCTTGTCTCTGATCAGCTCTATGGTCAGCTGGCTGAATCACCAGCTGCATTCTCAGGTTCCCTGTTGAGACAGGAGAGCCAGAGAAAAACACGGAAGACGGTGGGGGGGGGCATTCCCTGCCACGGCTTGTAAAGGCAGTCTAGAGGCTAATTAGCCGCTAGGATTGCTTTTACATGAAAGCCGACCGCTGGCTGAAAAGAATGATACCAAGATGATACCTAAACCTGCAGGCATCATTCTGGTATAACCACTCAAAGTCGTGAATGGCGTACCTGAAGACAAAAAAATGGTTAACAATGGTTAACAATAAAGCACAGTAAACAGTAAAGTATAAATAATTACATACCTGAAAAACAAACATGGTAAAAAATAATAACAATAACAATAACAATAATACATTGCAGAATAGAATACAGTAAAAAAAGAGCAGAACAATAGAGAGAGAGAATAGAGAGAGAGAACAATAAAACGACAACTATTTTTTTTTTATTTTATATATATATTTTTTTTTTTACACTTTTTTTGTAACTAACTTTTATAACTGTAACCGGTTCCAGGTTCGGGTTTCTCAAAATGCGATGGCATCTTGGGAGACCTCTGTGAAAGTGTGTCCTAGTCTGTGCAATGCTGTACCCTACGCTAATACTCAACTAGTGCATGGTAGCGTTCAAAACATTCACTAATGCAAAGACCAGGATTGTCAGGACAGGAGGGACAATAATAGCGGGTGTCACGCCTATATCCGCGCTTGCTGCAGACACGACATCTTTTTTGGGGGGTTCGTTGGGTAGGGGTACTCGGGAGGACATAAAGAAAATGGCTCTCATGCAGCCGACTGCATTTGGTTGGGGATGTGAATGGGGGAAGTACGGGCGCTGCAGAAGCGATGTGTTCCCAATTAGGATTGGCGAATGCAGCAGGAAGGGCACTATGGGCATGACGGGCCTGTGTTTGTCTTTTTGGTGGCAGCGGGACACTACTTGTGCTTGCCACCTCACCAGCTTGAACTGCACTTATGGGACTCGCCACGTCACCAAGTGTTACTGCAGCGCTGGTTTGACTATGATCGGGGTGTACTAGGCCGCTGGTGCTTGCCAGTTCAATAAAAAGCTTCCAAAAAAACTGTTAGCGATCGCAGGGATCAGGCCTGACTCTGCGAATGCTGCAGTTATGCGTTTAGTGTTTTGTAAGTGACAGTGATCGATCGATACTTCACTTGGGTGGGCTGGGCCGGGTGGAGGGGCAAAACGCAGGTGCTAGCAGGTATCTGGGCTGATCCCGCTAACACTGCGTTTTTGGGAACCCTAAACTGCTGGGGACGCTAGTATAGATCTGATCGGATCAGATATTGATCCGTTCAGATACTATACCACTAAGGGAGGTGTATGCTGCGTGCGTGGGTGTTAGTGGTACTGGCGCTAACCTGACGCTGCCTGGGGCTGGTGCTTGCTAGTTCACCAAAATTCTACCAAAAAAACTGTTAGCGATCGCAGGGATCAGGCCTGACTCTGCGAACGCTGCAGTTATGCGTTTAGTGCCTTGTAAGTGACAGTGATCGATCGATACTGCACTTGGGTGGGCTGGGCTGGGCCGGGCGGAGGGGCAAAACGCAGGTGCTAGCAGGTATCTGGGCTGATCCCGCTAACACTGCGTTTTTGGGAACCCTAAACTGCTGGGGACGCTAGTATAGATCTGATCGGACCAGATATTGATCCGTTCAGATACTATACCACTAAGGGAGGTGTATGGTACGTGCGTGGGTGTCAGTGGTACTGGCGCTAACCTGACGCTGCCTGGGGCTGGTGCTTGCCAGCTCACCAAAATGCTACCAAAAAAACTGTTAGCGATCGCAGGGATCAGGCCTGACTCTGCGAACGCTGCAGTTATGCGTTTAGTGCCTTGTAAGTGACAGTGATCGATCGATACTGCACTTGGGCTGGGCCGGGCGGAGGGACAAAACGCAGGTGCTAGCAGGTATCTGGGCTGATCCCGCTAACACTGCGTTTTTGGGAACCCTAAACTGCTGGGGACGCTAGTATAGATCTGATCGGATCAGATATTGATCCGTTCAGATACTATACCACTAAGGGAGGCGCATGCTGTGTGCGTGGGTGTTAGCGGTACTGGCGCTAATCTGACGCTGCCTGGGGCGACGCATATCACCGCCGGGCGATCGGGGGGCTAAACCTTTATTCGGTAATAAACGGCGGGTTCCCTGACACTATAAAAAATAAAGGAACTAACCAGCATCACCCGTAACGGTTATACGGTGATCAGTGGTGAAAGGGTTAACTAGGGGGCAATTAAGGGGTTAAAACATTTATTAGGTAGTATATGGGGGTCGAAAACGCTAACGGCGAACCTAAATATTTACCTCACTAACTAGCGTCACCAGCGACACTAATACAGCGATCAGAAAAATGATCGCTTAGTGACACTGGCGACAGGGGGTGATCAAGGGGTTAAAACTTTATTAGGGGGGGTTAGGGGGGTATCCTAGACCTAAAGGGGGGTAATACTCACTGTTCCAACACTGTAACTGTCACAAACTGACACCAATGCAGTAATCAGAAAAAAAAAAAAAAAAAACTGCTGGTGTCAGTTTGTGACAGGGAGGGGGGGGGGCGATCGGGGGGGGGTCGGGGTTTTTTTGTGTGCCTGGCATGTTCTACTGTGTTGTGTAGTGTTGGTGCACTCACAGTGAAGTCTTCTCTCCTCGGCGCTGCAACGGAATACCGAGCCGAGGAGAGATGACATCATTTCCTTTGCTGCTGTTTAGCATACAGCAGCAAAGGAAGTGATCTGATTGGCCGGCGGCGATCGCGAGGGGGGGGCCACGAACTAATGGCCTCCCCCTCACCTCCGATCGCCGGGGGACAAAACGGGACCGCCTCGGGCACCGGGGGGGGTCCGATCGGACCCCCCACCCGCGGGAGGCAAATCACGTACATGTACGTGATTTTGCCTGCCCGTGCCGCCATGCCGACGTACATCGGCGTGAGGCGGTCCTTAAGTGGTTAAGGTGAGAGTTCTGAGAGCCTGGTAAGACCGGCACTCTCTATATGAGGATTACCATCATTATTTACGTATTTTTCCATCCATCTGATCCCAGCTGATGCGATGCACCACTTATGAATAGGGATGAGCCGAACACCCCCCGGTTCGGTTCGCACCAGAACCTGCGAACGGACCGAAAGTTCGCACGAACGTTAGAACCCCATTGACGTCTATGGGACTCGAACGTTCGAAATCAAAAGTGCTCATTTTAAAAACTAATTTGCATGGTATTGTCCTAAAAAGGGTTTGGGGACCCGGGTCCTACCCCAGGGGACATGTATCAATGCAAAAAAAACTTTTAAAAATGGCCGTTTTTTCGGGAGCAGTGATTTTAATGATGCTTAAAGTAAAAAAAAAAAAAGTGAAATATTCCTTTAAATATCGTACCTGAGGGGTGTCTATAGTATGCCTGTAAAGTGACGCGTGTTTCCCGTGTTTAGAACAGTCCCTGCACCAAATGTCATTTTTAAAGGAAAAAATCTCATTTAAAACTGCTTGCGGGTTTAATGTAATGTCGGGTCCTGGCAATATGGATGAAAATCAGTGAGACAAACAGCATGGGTACCCCCCAGTCCATTACCAGGCCCTTTGGGTCTTGTATGGATATTAAGGGGAACCCCACACCCAAATTAAAATAAGGAAAGGTGTGGGGCCACCAGGCCCTATATACTCTGAACAGCAGTATACAGGCGGTGCAAACAAGACAGGGACTGTAGGTTTGTTGTTAAGTAGAATCTCTTTGTAATTTTGAACGGGTACATTTTTAACGTGTTTAGCTCCAGCCAAAAAATCTTTTTTAAGCTTTTTGGAAAACATAGGGAAGGGTTATCACCCCTGTGACATTTGTTTTGCTGTCTTTCCTCCTCTTCAGAAGATTTCACCTCACTTTTTGTCCCAATGGATTGGAAAGCATCAGTGGAAAGGAGAAATGTTTTTCCCATATTAACTCTTACAGGAGAGAATTTCCCTTCCTAGGGGTAGATTTCATCTCACTTCCTGTTGTCTCCTTCCGTTTGCAAGTAGGAGTCGTTTGTAAGTTAGTTGTTTGAAAGTAGGGTCCTGCCCTATATACTCAGCAGAAATTTGGGCCTTAGGTGTTGCTGTGGCCACAACACTGTAAGCTCTCACAGGGCCCTGCTGTGAAATATTAGATCAAGAATTGTAATTACATGCCCCTGTTGAACAGGAGCTGAAAAATTAGGCCTTAGGCACTGGTGCTGGTGCCACAACACTGCAACCCCTCACAGACACTCTAGTTGGAACGCAGGAACGAGCCCTGCTGCAAAGTATTGCATCAAAAATTGTAATTACACGCCCCTGTTAAACAGGGGCAGAAAAAATGGGCCTTAGGCACTGGTGCTGGTGCCACAACACTGCAACCCCTCACAGACACTCTAGTTGGAACGCAGGAACGAGCCCTGCTGCAAAGTATTGCATCAAAAATTGTAATTACACGCCCCTGTTAAACAGGGGCAGAAAAAATGGGCCTTAGGCACTGGTGCTGGTGCCACAACACTGCAACCCCTCACAGACACTCTAGTTGGAATGCAGGAACGAGCCCTGCTGCAAAGTATTACATCAAAAATTGTAATTACACGCCCCTGTTAAACAGGGGCTGAAAAATTGTGCCTTAGGCACTGGTGGTGGCACCCAGAACCAAAAAATGTTCTTACAAGCTATCAGCGTGATGATTGAGGAGGAAGAGGATAATTACTCAGGGATAGTCACTCAGCATCAGCATAGGCAGTCTTTGAAAGGATCTGAGATTTCAAAAAAAATTATTCGGTTACATCAGCATCAGGTGCTTGGTAGCTGGTGGTGATCCAAGACTGATTCATTTTTATGAAGGTCAGTCGATCGACTGAGTCAGTGGACAGACGCACCCTGTGATCGGTTACCACGCCTCCAGCAGCACTGAATGTGCGTTCCAAAAGAACGCTGGATGCAGGACAGGCCAGTAGCTCAATTGCATACTGTGCAAGCTCTGGCCAATGATCCATCCTCAAGACCCAGAAACCCAGAGGATTTTCGGTGGGAAAGGTGTCCAAGTCTGATCTTGCCCCTAGGTATTCCTGCACCATGTAAAACAGACGCTGGCGATGGTTGCTGGAACCGATCATACCTTGGGGCTGCGGACCAAAAAATTGTCTGAACGCATCGGTCAGACGGCCACCTTCTCCACCGCTCCTTCTTTGACTGACCGAAGCCTCAGCAACACGTTGTCCAGAAACAGGAGTTTGTAACCTCCCAGTCTCTGGGAACGCGTTGCACAGACCTTTCTGCAAGGCCTCCCGAAGATGTTTCATCCTCTGCTCCCTCTGCGATGGCAAGATAAGGTCCGCAACCTTACCCTTGTAACGTGGATCAAGGAGGGTTGCCAGCCAGTATTGGTCCTTCTCCTTGATACCACGAATACGAGGATCCTTACGCAGGCTTTGCAGGATCAGGGAGGCCATGCAGCGTAGGTTTGCTGAGGCATTCGGTCCGGAGTCCTCTGGGTCACTAAGGACGACATGGTCCGCAGCCACCTCCTCCCAGCCACGTACAAGTCCATGTGTTTCTTGGGACTGATCCCTTAAAGACTGCTGCTGATGCTGAGTGCCAGGCTCCACCTCCATACTGACACAATCTTCCTCCTCCTCCTCCTCCTCGTCCTCTTCCTGTGTGATCGGCGGGCACGCAGGAACACTGTCTGGATAAAGGGGGCCTTGAGAGCTAAGGAAGTCCTCCTCTTCCTGCCTCTGTTCTGCCTCAAGTGCCCTGTCCATTATTCCACGCAGCGTGTGCTCCAACAGGTGGACAAGGGGGACAGTGTCACTGATGCATGCACTGTCACTGCTCACCATCCTCGTGGCCTCCTCAAATGGTGGCAGGACAGTGCATGCATCCCTGATCATGGCCCACTGGCGTGGGGAAAAAAAAACAAGCTCCCCTGACCCTGTCCTGGTGCCATAGTCGCACAGGTACTCATTGATGGCCCTCTGCTGCTTGTGCAGCCGCTGCAGCATGGCCAACGTTGAGTTCCACCTGGTGGGCATGTCACAGATTAGGCGGTTCTTGGGCAGGTTAAACTCCTTTTGGAGGTCCGTCAGCCGAGCACTGGCATTATATGACCGGCGGAAATGCACACAGACTTTCCTGGCCTGCCTCAGGACATCCTGTAAGCCCGGGTACCTGCCCAAGAACCGCTGCACCACCAAGTTAAGGACGTGAGCCAAACAGGGCACATGGGTCATTTGTCCCTGTCGGAGGGCAGAGAGGAGGTTGGTGCCATTGTCGCAAACCACCATTCCTGCCTTAAGTTGGCGTGGCGTCAACCACCTCTGAACCTGCCCCTGCAGAGCTGACAGAACCTCTGCCCCAGTGTGGCTCCTGTCCCCCAAGCACACCAGCTCAAGCACCGCATGGCATCTTTTGGCCTGCTTACTTGCGTAGCCCCTTGAACGACTACGGAGCACCGCTGGTTCCGAGGAAGAGGCCATGGAGGAAGAAGAAGAGGAGGGGGTGGAGGAGAGAGTTGTGTCACAATCATTAACATTTTGGCGGCGTGGTGGCGGAACAACCTCCAACACTACTGCACCTTGTCCTGCATCCTTCCCAGCTGCCAGCAGAGTCACTCAATGCGCCGTGAAACTTAGGTAACGTCCCTGTCCATGCCTGCTGGACCATGAGTCAGCGGTAATATGCACCTTACCGCTGACCGCCCTGTCCAGCGAGGCATGGACATTGCCTTCCACATGCTGGTAGAGAGCCGGAATCGCCTTCCGTGAGAAAAAGTGGCGTTTGGGTACCTGCCACTGAGGAACCGCACATTCCACAAACTCACGGAAGGGGGCAGAGTCTACCAACTGAAAAGGCAGCAGTTGAAGTGCTAGCAATTTTGCCAAGCTAGCATTCAACCGCTGGGCATGTGGATGGGTGGGAGCAAACTTCTTTCGGCGGTGCAGCAGCTGGGGCAGGGAAATTTGCCTTGTACAATCTGACGTCGGTGTACAAAAATCAGATTGCCCACAAGTACTTGGCTGTGACACACCTAATTCTACACCTTCATTCCTCTCAGTGCAGGTCTCAGAGAGGACTGAAGGTCTAGTGGGGTTGGAAATCTCAGCTGATGAGGAGCAAGGAGAGGTCCTCTTTGTTCTTTGGTGTGGGTCTTTTAGATACGCTTGCCAACGAACTGCATGGCAGGTCAACATATGTCTGGTCAAGCATGTGGTACCCAAGCGGGAGATGTTTTGGCCACGCGAGATACGCTTGAGACATATGTTGCAAATAGCAGCGGTGCAATCTGATGCACTCGTCTCAAAAAAGGCCCACACCAAAGAACTTTTTGAATAATGCGCAGAGACTGCAGCGCCCTGCACATGTGGAGCTTTGGGGTGTGATGCAGTCAATGTGCTGCCCTTAGGCTGGCCCCTGGAGGGCATCCTGCCTCGTTGGTGATGTGCCGCCTCCTCCTCCTCCTCCTCTCTCCTATCAGGCACCCACGTTGAGTCAGTGACCTCATCATCCCCTCCCTCCTCATCACTGGAGCAAACCTTGCAGTATGCTGCAGCAGGGGGAGCATGACTGCCAGATTGCTGTCCTTCTTGGGCACCCCCTCTGTCCGTGCTCATGTTACTGCCTTCATCAAGCTCAGTATCATCATCAGAGCCTTCCAAACGCTGGGCATCCTCCTGGAGCATGTACCCAACACTGTGGTCAAACAGTTCGAAGGACTCCTCAGGAGGACATGGTGGGGCTAGGGAAGGAGTCACTGATGACATTGAGCCGAGGGAAGAGGCCGCTGCTTTGCCAGACAAAGTACCCTGGGCATGGGTGAGAGAGGATGAGGAGGATGAGGACGGCTTGGTCATCCACTTGACCAAGTCTTCCGCATGTTGCGGCTCAACATGGCCAGCTGCCGAAAAAAAGGCCAAGCGTGTCCCATGGCCACGTGCTGATGAGGATGCACCGTCTCCACGACCAGCACTAGACACAGAGCCTTCTTGCCCTCTCTTTTTGGCTTGTGACTGTCTGCCTCTCCTTCTTGGCCTTCCAGACATACTAATGGCCTGTAGCTGCACTAAGCTGGGATATATATATATATATATATATATATGTACTGATACTGCAGCTAGCAAAATCAACTGCCTGCCTGTAGTATGAGAACACCACCAACCTTCTACAGGTAGCTTTAGCTGAACACTGTGAGGTGGACGCACCCCACTAACTTGTAGGTTTAGCTGAACACTGTGAGCAGGATGCACTGCACTAACTGTAAATAGTCTAGCTGCCTGACTGTGGTACTAATAGGATCAAAAGAACACCAGCAATTTTCTTCAGGTAGCTGTATTTACTGTAACAAGACAAGCCTGCCTGTCAGTAAGAAGATAACAGAAACGGATCTAGCTGAACACTGTGAGCAGGACGCACCCCACTAGCTTGTAGGTTTAGCTGAACACTGTGAGGTGGACGCACCCCACTAACTTGTAGGTTTAGCTGAACACTGTGAGCAGGACGCACCCCACTAACTTGTAGGTTTAGCAGAACACTGTGAGCAGGACGCACTGCACTAACTGTAAATAGTCTAGCTGCCTGACTGTGGTACTAATAGGATCAAAAGAACACCAGCAATTTTCTTCAGGTAGCTTTATTTACTGTAACAAGACAAGCCTGCCTGTCAGTAAGAAGATAACAGAAACGGATCTAGCTGAACACTGTGAGCAGGACGCACCCCACTAGCTTGTAGGTTTAGCTGAACACTGTGAGGTGGACGCACCCCACTAACTTGTAGGTTTAGCTGAACACTGTGAGCAGGACGCACCCTACTAACTTGTAGGTTTAGCAGAACACTGTGAGCAGGACGCACTGCACTAACTGTAAATAGTCTAGCTGCCTGACTGTGGTACTAATAGGATCAAAAGAACACCAGCAATTTTCTTCAGGTAGCTGTATTTACTGTAACAAGACAAGCCTGCCTGTCAGTAAGAAGATAACAGAAACGGATCTAGCTGAACACTGTGAGCAGGACGCACCCCACTAGCTTGTAGGTTTAGCTGAACACTGTGAGGTGGACGCACCCCACTAACTTGTAGGTTTAGCTGAACACTGTGAGCAGGACGCACCCCACTAACTTGTAGGTTTAGCAGAACACTGTGAGCAGGACACACTGCACTAACTGTAAATAGTCTAGCTGCCTGACTGTGGTACTAATAGGATCAAAAGAACACCAGCAATTTTCTTCAGGTAGCTGTATTTACTGTAACAAGACAAGCCTGCCTGTCAGTAAGAAGATAACAGAAACGGATCTAGCTGAACACTGTGAGCAGGACGCACCCCACTAGATTGTAGGTTTAGCTGAACACTGTGAGGTGGACGCACCCCACTAACTTGTAGGCTTAGCTGAACACTGTGAGCAGGACGCACCCCACTAACTTGTAGGTTTAGCAGAACACTGTGAGCAGGACGCACTGCACTAACTGTAAATAGTCTAGCTGCCTGACTGTGGTACTAATAGGATCAAAAGAACACCAGCAATTTTCTTCAGGTAGCTGTATTTACTGTAACAAGACAAGCCTGCCTGTCAGTAAGAAGATAACAGAAACGGATCTAGCTGAACACTGTGAGCAGGACGCACCCCACTAACTTGTAGGTTTAGCAGAACACTGTGAGCAGGACGCTCTGCACTAAATGTAAATAGTCTAGCTGCCTGACTGTGGTACTAATAGGATCAAAAGAACACCAGTAATTTTCTTCAGGTAGCTTTATATACTGTAACAAGACAAGCCTGCCTGTCAGTAAGAAGAGAACAGGAATGGATCTAGCTGAACACTGTGAGCAGGACGCACTGCACTAAATGTAAATAGTCTAGCTGCCTGACTGTGGTACTAATAGGATCAAAAGAACACCAGTAATTTTCTTCAAAATACTGTAACAAGACAAGCCTGCCTGTCAGTAAGAAGATAACAGGAACGGATCTAGCTGAACACTGTGAGCAGGACGCACTGCACTAAATGTAAATAGTCTAGCTGCCTGACTGTGGTACTAATAGGATCAAAAGAACACCAGTAATTTTCTTCAAAATACTGTAACAAGACAAGCCTGCCTGTCAGTAAGAAGATAACAGGAACGGATCTAGCTGAACACTGTGAGCAGGACGCACTGCACTAAATGTAAATAGTCTAGAAGATAACAGGAATGGATCTAGCTGAACACTATGAGCAGGACGCACTGCACTAAATGTAAATAGTCTAGAAGATAACAGGAACGGATCTAGCTGAACACTGTGAGCAGGACACACTGCACTAAATGTAAATAGTCTAGAATTTAACAGGAACGGATCTAGCTGAACACTGTGAGCAGGACGCACTGCACTAAATGTAAATAGTCTAGAAGATAACAGGAACGGATCTAGCTGAACACTGTGAGCAGGACGCACTGCACTAAATGTAAATAGTCTAGAAGATAACAGGAACGGATCTAGCTGAACACTGTGAGCAGGACACACTGCACTAAATGTAAATAATCTAGAATTTAACAGGAACAGATCTAGCTGAACACTGTGAGCAGGACGCACTGCACTAAATGTAAATAGTCTAGAAGATAACAGGAACGGATCCAGCTGAACACTGTGAGCAGGACGCACTGCACTAAATGTAAATAGTCTAGAAGATAACAGGAACGGATCTAGCTAAACTGAATACAGTGTATATATATATATATATATGCAACACCTGGGATGCATATATATACACAATACACTGTAAGTGCAGCTAACTGACTGACTGTTCTGCCTAATCTATCTAACTCAAATCAAATGACACTGTCTCTCTGTCTATCTCTTTCAACGCCGGAACACACACTACACAGGGCCGCCGTGCAGGCGGCCTTATATAGTGTGGGGCGTGTACTAAATCCCCTGAGCCATAATTGGCCAAAGCCTCCTTGGCTTTGGCCAATTACGGCTCTCTGTTAAGGCGGCGCTGTGATTGGCCAAGCATGCGGGTCATAGTGCATGCTTGGCCAATCATCAGCAAGCAATGCACTGCGATGCCGCAGTGAATTATGGGCCGTGACGCGCCACACGAATTTGGCGCGAACGGCCCATATCGTTCGCAATTCGACGAACGATCGAACAGCCGATGTTCGAGTCGAACATGGGTTCGACTCGAACACGAAGCTCATCCCTACTTATGAACTTTTTCACTACACTATTGGAATTTAGATATTTGTTTATTTGGACTATTCTGTGTAGACTATTTTTCTTTGCACACCCATGCACTAGTTTTACATTATGTGTTAGTTACTTTTTACTTATCATGTGATAGATTTGAAGCGCAAAATCCTTCTATTTTTATAGTTTTTAGAGTGTAATGTGAACACTTTTTGATTTTGCTGCAGTCTACATAGACATCATCACAGTTCACTCAAGTTTTTTATTATTATTATTATTATCTTTGATGTTTGGCTGTCACCACGCTCCTTTTTCTCACAGTAGCGTGAGGGATGTTATCACCTATATATATATATATAGGAGACTGTCTGTATATATATATTAAATACGCTGCAGCTAACTGAATAACCTGCCTGCCTGCTCAATCTAAATTACATTCTCTCTCCGTCCACGCCAACAACACAATACACGGGGCCGACGTGCAGGTAGCCTTATATAGTGTGGGACGTGGACTTAGTCCTCCTGAGCCATGATTGGCGAAAGGCACCTGCCTTAGGCCAATTATGGCTCTCTTAGCTGAGGGCGCTGGGATTGGCCAAAGCATGCAGGTCATGGTGCATGCTTTTTCCAATCATCATACATCAATGCACTGCGCTCCCTGCTCAAATTTGGCATTAACAGCCCATAATGTTTGGTTTTCGACAAATGGTTGAACAGCCAATGTTTGAGTCAAACTCATGTTCAACCCGATCTGAAAGCTCATCCCTACTATGGGGTGAGTCCTGGTGTCTACTGGGCAGGAAGCAGTGATCGGGGCTGCGGTGTAGGGTTGTCTCGCTTGCTCCATCCACCTTTAGAGGAGCTCTGTTACAGCCCAGACCAAGACGCCCAGCCTGAGAGGAGCCTATGGACGGGAGAAAGGGAGTTTCTTCTGTATGGAAAGGGGGCGTGCTGCGGCCATAGAAAGGAAGCCGGCAATAGATATGGGCGCATCCTCATCCCTGCTTTTGGGTAGGTTTTATCATCAACAGAGACTGAGGCATAGTGTGACGATGTTGCAGTTTATATTCTGTATGCAGACTCTTAATCTTCCTCCCCCTCTTCCGGGCCGGCCTGCGGCTCCCTCCTGCATGCAATCAGCAGCAGGCAGTGTGGGCTGAATCCCTGGCCGAAGTCCGGATCTCCTTGCACTCAGCATTAGTGCGGGGTGGGCTCATACTGTGCAGCTAGTGAGATGGTGGGGGAGGGGGGACACATCATCCACTGAGCAGACTTGTCACTCCTGGTGCAGTCCGGTCTGAATGATGTGTCCGGGTCTGGGGCACATGAAAACCCAAACTGTCCGAGAGAAACCTGTACAGGTGGGAACCCTATCAGTGATGCGTTGTGTCCTAGGGACAGAGCACAGCACTGAGTGACATCATATAAATATGACGTTGTCCTAGAACAAGAGAGCTGACGCCCGCTCCCGCTCCATCATTTGTCAATACAGCAGACGGGAGGCGGGTAAGCACATTCTTTTTTGTGAATCTGTTGTAAAGTTTTTTACCCTGAAAGTAGCAGCACTTCCTGTTGCAGGCTGACAACACGAAGCTGATGCCTCAAAAATTACAGCAGCATTTTCAGCCTGTTGTGCTTGCTTCTTTAGTTGACAATTGGGATGGCTATCTGCTATACAGTGCCTTGAAAAAGTATTCAAATCTCTTGAAATTTTCCACATTTTGTCATGTTACAACCAAAAACATAAATGTATTTTATTGGGACTTTATGTGATAGACCAACACAAAGTGGCACAAAATTGTGAAGTGGAAGGAAAATGATAAATGGTTTTCAAACATTTTACAAATAAATATGTGAAAAGTGTGGGGGGGCATTTGTATGGCGCCCCCCGGAGTCAATACTATGTAGAACCCCTTTCTCTGCAATTACAGCTGCAAGTCTTTTTGGGGATGTCTCTACCAGCTTTGCACAGAGAGTGACATTTTTTGCCCATTCTTCTTTGCAAAATATCTCAAGCTCTGTCAGACTGGATGGAGAGCATCTGTGAACAGCAATTTTCAAGTCTTGCCACAGATTCTCAATTGGATTTAGGTCTGGACTGTGACTGGGCCATTCTAACACATGGATATGCTTTGATCTAAACCATTTCTTTGTAGCTCTGGCTGTATGTTTAGGGTCATTGTCTTGCTGGAAGGTGAACCTCCGCCCCAGTCTCAAGTCTTTTGCAGACTCTCATAGGTTTTCATCTAAGATTGTCCTTTATTTGGCTCCATCCATCGTCCCATCTACTCTGACCAATTTCCCTGTCCCTGCTGGAGAAAACCATCTCCGCAACATGATGCTGCCATCACCATGTTTCACGGTGGGGATGGTGTGTTCAGGGTGATGTGCAGTGTTAGTTTTCCGCCACACATAGTGTTTTTCTTTTAGGCCAAAAATTGAATTTTGGTTTCATCTGACCAGAGCACCTTCTTCCACATGTTTGCTGTGTCCCCAACATGGCTTCTCACAAACTGCAAACAGGACTTCTTATGGCTTTCTTTCACCAATATCTTTCTTCTTGTCACTCTTCCATAAAGGGCAGATTTGTGGAGAGCACGACTAATAGTTGTCCTGTGGACAGATTCTCCCACCTGAGCTGTGGATCTCTGCAGCTCCTCCAGAGTTACCATGGACCTCTTGGCTGCTTCCCTGATGAATGCTCTCCTTGCCCGGCCGGTCAGTTTAGGTGGACGGCCATGTCTTGGTAGGTTTGCAGTTGTGCCATACTCTTTCCATTTTCCGATGATGAATTGAACAGAGCTCCGTGAGATGTTCAAAGCTTGGGATTTTTTTATACTCTAACCCTACTTTAAACTTTTCTACAACTTTATCCCTGACCTGCCTGGTGTGTTCCTTGGCCTTTATTATGCTGTTTGTTCACTAAGGCTCTCTTTCACACTGAGGCGTCTTTCAGGTGCTTTTGGGCTAAAAATAGCGCCTGTAAAGCACCTGAAAAACGGCTCCCCTGCAGTCACAGTGTGAAAGCCTGAGGGCCTTCACACTGAGGCAATGTGTTGGCAGGACGTTAAAAAAACTCCTGCAAGCAGCATCTTTGGAGTAGTGAAGGAGTGTTGCAGACATCACTCCTCCACCGCTCCTCCACCACTCCTCCACTGCACCTGCCTATTGAAATGAATAGGCAGCAGTGCTTTGCGGGTGGTTTTAACCCTTTTGTCAGCTGCTAGTGGGGGTTAAAAGCACTCCGCTAGCGGCCGAATACCTCCGCAAAAACTACAGTAAAACGCCACTAAAAATAGCTGCGCTTTACCGCCGCCGACGCCTCTGTGTGAAAGCAGCCTAACAAACCTCTGAGAGTTTCACAGAACAGCTGTATTTATACTGAGATTAAATTACACACAGGTGGACTCTATTTACTAATTAGGTGACTTCTAAAGGCAATTGGTTCCACCAGATTTTATTTAGGGGTATCAGAGTAAAGGGGGCTGAATACAAATGCCCCCCCCCCCCCACTCTTTTCACATATTTATTTGTATCATTTATCATTTTCCTTCCACTTCACAATTATGTGCCACTTTGGGTTGGTCTATCACAAAAAATCACAATAAAATATATTTACATTTTTGGTTGTAACATGACAAAATGTGAAGAATTTCAAGGGGTATGAATACTTTTTGAAGGCACTGTACCTGATATTACAAACAGTAAGCTACAAGTTGGTCGCCTCTCACAAATCATGACTCATTGACACATCTCCACTGAAGGATTCTAATAAACGCCTCTCCTATTTTTGACCACATTTGTGCTCACCTTGTGTCTATATTTTTCTTCATCATCTGTCTGACCTTTAGGAGAAGAATAATTCTGGGATGAGTACAGAACATGCAGACTGTTTACCAAGAATTCCACCGCACGATACACAGGATCTGTAGTCCTGTCAGATGAGTAATCTCCGGAGTCCGGTAAATGTTCTTGACCCGTACAATTGTGAAGAGAAATATGATAAATATCTTTATATAAAGTATCTTTTTCTTTGTTTCCTGACGAGCAGAAAAGTGTTGTCATCCATAGATTTGCAAGTAACTTGTCTTTTGGGCGGATCATTGGATGGAAACCATCAACAAAATTCTTGAAATTCTTATCGGCTTCAGACCAAAAGTTCAAGGATAAACTACAATTCAACATCACCGGATATTTTTCTATAAGAGAAATACTTGAGGCCCAATTGGGTGAAAGGATCAATGTTATGTCCCTGAATAATCTTCTCAGTGAGGATTCAAATATTAAATCATGATATGTTCCACAGAGTATGATCACTTTTACCGATGATTTTTTAATGGCGCTATACACACTTTCCAAAACATGCCATTCAGGCTTTGATACACTGATACTTTGTTTTGCTACAAAGGCCACACAAATTTTAAACGCTGACAAAATTCTTACTAACAGAAGCGATGCTCTCTCCCCACTTTCATCTGCAGATGATATTATTCCAATCCAAGTCCATCCAAAATGTCTGATAAGTTCTGATAAATAATGATAAACCATAAAGTATTCATTAACTGAACAGTAAAGAGAGGGAAAAAAAGCTCTTTCGAGGTGATCACCCATTGCCCCATAAACAACCTAAAATACAGGGAGATGTGTTTCAACATTGAGGCAATAAACTTACAAGAGATGGCTAAGCTTCAAAGGATTTAGGTAGACATGGCTTTCTAAAATGTCATGTTGTTCCCTTCATACTGGAATGCTCATCAGCTTAATCATGTGTGCAAAAAAAAGGCAAAAAACGGCTCTGGCAGCAAAAGGGTTAAAATAGAAGATACAAATTTCACAGCAGTCAGTTGTTTCCACCATCAATCCAAAATGAACAATATTCAGCCTCCTTGTTCTCTTTGGCAGCTCTGCTGCTCAGACCTCGGTCCTCCTGACTGTCTAAAACAGGGGTCTCCAATCTTTCTAAACAAGGGGCCAGTTTACTGTCCTTCAGACTTTAGGGGGACCGGACTGTAACCAGTGGGAGGAGAAAATGTCCCATCATTGGTGTCAGTGGGAGTAAACAATGCCACATCTTTATTGGGAGGAATAGTGCCCCATCATGGATGTCAGCGGGAGAAATATTGCCCCATTATTGGTGTTAGTGTGGGGAATAGTGCCCCATCATTCATGTCAGTGGGAGGAAGTGTGCACATCATAGGTATCAGTGGAATAGTGCTCCATTGTTGGTGTCAGTAGGAAGAATAGTGCCCCAATAAGAATAAAGGGAAGCAAAGGGCCGCATTCGATCCTCGGGCCGCAAGTTAGAGACCACTGGTCACGTCTAACACAACATTCCTGTGCTTGTGTACAAACGCTGTAACTCTTTAAGCTCTCTGTCTTTTTCCTGCAGCTCCCTGCTGCTTTGTCGCTCGGGCTCAGGCCTCTGACTGTCCTGACCCAGGCAGCATGGTGCAGACATGCACCTCTCTGCTCCCTTTTAACACACACATGGACTACTCCGTAGGGTGGAGCCCTGAGTGCTAATCCTGACTCTCCTAAGAGTACCATCAGTGCCTGTTCTCTACAAAACCGGCCCAGACTGCCTTTTAACACTGTGACAGAGTACCGTACTGTCACAATATATATACTACACTTGTTTCACCTATTGGTAAAATTTGTTATAAAAAAAGGACATGCAAAACAATAAATAAAAAGAGCAATTGAGACTCAAGACATCATTCATGTTATTATACTCACTTGCACGTGGTTATAGACAGATAATATCTGGGCCATAGGGAGGGATGTGGTTAAACTCTGGTCTCCAATAAAACCAGCTAATTTCTGGTGGTCTCTGCAAGAATAGTTTGGGATAGTTTTTCCCGGTCCGGATAAAATCTGTAAGACACTTTTTATGGCTTTTCTGGGATAAGAACACGAATCATAAAGATGATATCCTAGGGTCACATTAGGCAGGATTGTTGGATTTTTATTCATTTGGTCGATGGCAAAAAGGAACATTTGAAGTTTCTTGTAGTAATGATGCAGGGGTCTGTTGATATAATAAGTTAATAACTTGGATACAAGAGGTCATCAGTTTCCCAACACCTAGTGGTTTAGTGACAAAATGGAAATGAAGAAAGCTTATGCCAACCAATCATATTTCACCGTTTAAAGTTGAACTCCTGGCAGATCTAAAAATCACTATTGTATTTGTCAGAAATTTGTAAACTGGAGTATCTTTAGGGATGAGCTTCTGGTTCAGGTCAACCATGAGTTCAATCTCAATCCAAGTTGTTTGCAGTTGGCTGAATGCAGTGAATGGAAATACTAAATAGCCAGTATTGGTCAGTTCACCCACCCGCCTGCCTGAACCTTTGGCTACTGCAGAAGGAGGTCATTCATTTAGTGGTGGTATCACTACAGGTGATGACAGCTTCTTGCTGTTTACTGACTTGTTTTAAATTGTGAAGTAGCTGGCATGCATTCTGGATGAGGTCACTGATCACATATGGTCATAGCCATATATGTCACAGATCAACCTGCTCCCTTTCTTGGCCATCCAGGCTGCTTACCTGAATAATGGTCTGATATAGATTTTTTTCATCAATAAAGTTTTTATTGAGTTTATATAAAACATACCAAAAAAGTATAAAGGACACACTGATAGGCCTTTGGGGTTAATACAACAATTGCATGATTATACAGAGAAAACCTTTTGCAAACGTAAGGTTAGTAGCAATAAGGTCAAAGCAACCACAAATTGTAACATAGGAAGTCAATTGGGAAGCATTGGTATCCACAATTCCCATTGCTATTTGAATTTGGAGTGGGCATTTGTACTGAGAGCCAAAGCATTTTCATACAGGGCGGCCCATCGATTTGGGGCGTCCGGGTTCCGCCCCCTCTCTCCTTGCTACCCGCTGCCACCCCCTGTTCATGCACTGACCCCTTTCAGTGCATTAATTACAGTGGCCAGTTTTTTTTAAGCACCTAATTAGAGCCAGAGGCTCTAGTAGGCTTCAAAATAGGGTGGACTTGGGTCGAAGAGAGTGCAACCGGAGCCCACCCAAGTGTGTTACAACAGCAAATGAATATTTGCTGTTGAATCACTGATCCTCAATCTAAGCCAATCGGGAAGCGGGTCTGATACCCGTCACCCCACTGGCTGAAAGGACAGGTGATCCTATTGGAAGATGCACGGCGGAAGCGAGGAGGAGAAGACAGAGCTGCTGGCCAATGCCTGGATGCCCAGTCCCCGCCACCCCTCCTCGGAGGCCCGATCTCCGCCACTGCTCCTTGGATGACCACCACCTAGATGTGGTAAGTGCTGGTGGATTGACTGGCAGATAGTGGAGGGGTGGTGGGGGGTGAGTGGGTGTGGGGGGGCTCGGCTGTTTGCTGCCCCCCCAAACAAAAAAACTCCAGCCGCCCTCCACTAAGGTTAAGGTGCATGGTGAGTTCAGAGACTTTAGGTGCTGTGTGTCTGTCTGCCATAATCTAGTTCAGAGTGATTTAGCAGATAGAAGAATGAGTACTATGATGGTACAAAATTCCATTGAAAAACACTCTATACCCAGATATAGTAGGTCTAGTGCCAGGTCAGACTTGATGATTACTCCTGTGATTTGTGATATAAGCTGAAAAGCTAAATGCCAGTAACTAGTTAGGTCCTTACAAGCCCAAAATATGTGGAAGACGGTGCTGATATGACTGCATTCTCTCCAACAAAGGGAGTTGTTGTTGGGAGAGAATTTTCCCAGGCAGCTCGGGGTTAAATACCACCGGGATAAAAACTTTTGTGATTATTCCCAATGGTTAATGCGAAGTGGGTAACACTTTGGGAATATCTAATAAACATTAATCATTGGTCATCAGTGAAAACGTGATGAAGGTCAGATTCCTACTGAACTAATGGGGGGGGAGGGGGTTGGAGAAGGTAATTTTATTGTGTAGGAGTGAGTAGAATAAAGATATACCCTTGGTTGTGGGGTTATGATTGGTGAAGAACTTCCAAGCTGTCTGATGTATAGACAGATTTGGGTTGAGTCATCAGGAATGCTGACACACGTAAATATGTAAAAACATGATGAGATATGGTAGGAACTTTGTAGTGCTTCGAAAGACAAGGGTGAAGATTCAGTAATAGGTCTTCTACCCACTGGACACCTGCGTCGCTCCACCCCTAAGATCATGTGTCCCCTAAGATCACGTGTGTGCATAAAAGAGGATTCAATATTTACTAAGAGGTTATTAGTAGAATAATCGACAGGAGACACTCACATGAGTACAGACCAATGGGCTGCACACCCCATAAAGATGCATAGAAAATGAAAAGAGGACCCCCTAACGGGGCTTTAAAGCAGCCAATAAAAAACAAAATAAATGGTCAAAACGTAATGTTATTAGTATAAAAAAGGTAATGTAAAACGAGTAAATAGATTCTGACCTATAGAGTCAGGACATGAACTGGATTACAATATTAAAGAAGCAAAAATAGAATAAAACACACAGCGGACAATGCCCATTGTTGAGAACAATGTGCAATACAATGTATTGACCACAAGATCATAGATATTTGAATTCTGACGCGTTTTGACCCTGTTTGGGTCTTCTTCAGAGGATGATTGTTAACTGTGGGAATATAAGCATGTATCAAACCAAATATAAAACTCAGCAATGACCGGCTTACATAAGTAACACAGCATATCAAAATTGTATAATTACCAATCACAATGTTTCCGATAGTTCAGAGTGTTCGTGATGAAAATGGGTATAGTCACTCCTGTGTCTTCTGTCTCCCCAGTAACCGGTCAGCTCCTCAAGAAGCAGATGGTAGGCCAACCATGCCTTACGAGGGGTCACGCATATATTACCCCCCACACACACGCGGGGGAGGAGGAGTGGGAAGGCGAATGGTAAGAGGCATACACTGTACCCAGGGTGGAGTGACGGTGATGCTAAAATTAGATTAAAAGCAGGAAATAAATAGTTTTCCTAAATAGGTGATGGTTTCCTTAGTTCAGAACAATTTGATAGTATTAAAATGTGGATGCAAAGGCATGTAGGGGAGCAGAGGTGTAGCAGAGGTAGACAGAGAAACAAAAGGGAAGGGAGGGGGGAAATGAGAAAAAAGAAGAGTGGGGGAAAAAGAGAATAGGGAGGGGGAAGAAATGGGGGAGGAAAGACTGAATATGAAAGGTGAAAGCAGAGAAGTGAAAAAGGTGAGATAGGTGAGAGGGTGACATGGTGAAGCAGTCAAACACAGGATCCCCTGCGTCCCCTGCAGAGGCATAAAGTAACAGTATTAGAACTAGTGTTAGTACTAGCCATGCACCAGTGCATGAGAACCGATGTGTAAAGTGAAGGAGACCAGCCGAGGCTGGAAGAAAAGAAAAAGAAAACAAAAGAGAAAAAGAAAAAGGAAAAAGAAAAAGAAAAAGAAAAGTGCAGTGATAGGGTGGAAAAGGGAGTGAATGAGAGTGAAGTGATAAGACATAGTTATGTGAGTAAGACCCTGCAGCAACAACCACCCACATGATATTGTGAAATAAAGTGAATAAAACAATACAGAGTGAAAACAAAACCAAAAAGTGCAAGGTGTAAGTAAAATGAAGAGGTGTATAAAGTGACAGCAGTGCTTGTTACCTAGTGCTATGGACCGGAAAAGCTTGAATCGATTAATTCAGTTCTGAAACATATAGTATCAGCATAAGACATCAATTGGATACAAGAGGAGGTATAATAGTATAAAGCTCCTAATAGCAGTGGTCTACACCAGACCTGAGGAAAGGCAGTTCCAAATATTTCAGAGGTACTTACCACTCAATGCGAGCGGTGGTTGTGTGCCTGCATATGCCAGGGTGAGGAGAGGATCAATGAGCCTCCCCCGTGCCCGGACTACTTTATAAGGAAATGCTAATTAATAGGCTCGTCAGGTGCGGGTGCCTCGCCGCTCCCCTCCCCCCCACCCACCCAGAGAGGGAAGAGCAACACAAAGGTGTGCTCGCTGTGTGACCCCCCCGGCGTTCCGGAAGAGCATTAGCTCTCGGGTCCCCCTGCAACCGACGTGACGTCTGCAACCGATGTGACATCACGCGCACGTGCACCATGTCGCGCGCGCGTGTGCACGGGGTCTGGAAGGGATCCGTGACGCCGCTGGCAGGCAAGAAGCGCCCGACCCAGGTGCTGACACCTAGTGGGTGCATTATAGAGATGCAGGGCCCAAGCGTCTCCTCTCTTGTCCTGCCAGGAAGGCATGTATGGCGTAACCCCGCCCCCTAAAGCACAACCCATCAAGGGGAGACAAAAGAATAAACAGGAGGAAGAAAAAGACAAGATGGTTATAAATAATTTTAAAGACATCCACATCTGCTATCGTCAAACCATTCACTAAAAGTCTTGTGTAGGATATACTGGGTCCTTATTGGCCTTAATAGTATGCACCGTATTGCACAATATTACAATCACATACATGGGGAATAGTATATCTCATGGAATGCGAATGTGGCGCCTACTATGTGGGAAAGACCAGGCAGGAATTTTGGAAGCGTATTTCCCAACATGTATACAGCATGCAAGTGGGGAATCCATACCTCCCCATTGGGAGACATGTGATCTCAACACACAACTATAGGACCCCAAGAGTCACTTTTGTGGCCCTATGCAGAATGCACATTCCAACTAGAGGTGGCGATTGGAATAAGTCTCTGCTACAGAAAGAGCAGAGATAGATATTCCAGTTACAGGCCACCTCTCCACCAGGCCTCAATGAATCCATTTCATTCGCTCCCTTCCTTCAGGGGTTCTCTTCTGGTAAGACACAATGAACTAACTAGAAGGAATTTTTTATTTCCAATTTTCTAGATCCTGCAATTATGTGTGTTAGGGGTCACATTACCATTATGTATGTATGTATGTATATGTGTATGTATATATGCGCGTATGCATGTTTACATATATGTATATATATATATATATATATATATATATATATATATATATATATATATATATATATATATATATATATATATATATGTATATATCCTCTCTTTTTTCTTTTCAACAAAATTCCCTCTAATATCGGCATCAATTCCCCAACAGGAGAAACCATGTTTTTTCACCTCATGGCCTACCTGTGGTTGGGCTACTGCCTAGCCAACAAACTAACCACTAACACTCGCAATATCCATGATAGTGGGATATACTCTCCCGTTTGAAGTATAATGTATAAAAGCAGGCATTTGTCTTTGTCCAACCCTCCCATTCTCTATACGATACAGCCCTGGAAAAACAGTTTACAATTCTTTTATTATTTGATTCAAAGCTTTCTTATTCTGTTTTTTCTATTTAACATTATAATGATCTGTGTCATTGTAGGTTATGCAACTTATTTAAATGTGATTGTAATATTGTGCAATACGGTGCATACTATTAAGGCCAATAAGGACCCAGTATATCCTACACAAGACTTTTAGTGAATGGTTTGACGATAGCAGATGTGGATGTCTTTAATATTATTTATAACCATCTTGTCTTTTTCTTCCTCCTGTTTATTCTTTTGTCTCCCCTTGATGGGTTGTGCTCTCCTTTAGGGGGCGGAGTTACGCCACACATGCCTTCCTGGCAGGGCAAGAGAGGAGACGCTTGGGCCCTGCGTCTCTATAATGCGCCCACTAGGTGTCAGCACCTGGGTCGGGCGGTTCTTGCCTGCCAGCGGCGTCCAGGATCGCTTCCAGACCCCGTGCGCACGCGCGCGCGACATGGTGCACGTGCGCGTGATGTCACGTCGGTTGCGGCAGAAGCGACGGGGGACCCGAGAGCTAATGCTCTTCCGGAACGCCGGGGGGGTCACACAGCGAGCACACCTTTGTGTTGCTCTTCCCTCTCTGGGTGGGTGGGGGGGAGGGGAGCGGCGAGGCACCCGCACCTGATGAGCCTATTAATTAGCATTTCCTTATAAAGTAGTCCGGGCACGGGGGAGGCTCATTGATCCTCTCCTCACCCTGGCATATGCAGGCACACAACCACCGCTCGCATTGAGTGGTAAGTACCTCTGAAATATTTGGAACTGCCTTTCCTCAGGTCTGGTGTAGACCACTGCTATTAGGAGCTTTATACTATTATACCTCCTCTTGTATCCAATTGATGTCTTATGCTGATACTATATGTTTCAGAACTGAATTAATCGATTCAAGCTTTTCCGGTCCATAGCACTAGGTAACAAGCACTGCTGTCACTTTATACACCTCTTCATTTTACTTACACCTTGCACTTTTTGGTTTTGTTTTCACTCTGTATTGTTTTATTCACTTTATTTCACAATATCCTGTGGGTGGTTGTTGCTGCAGGGTCTTACTCACATAACTATGTCTTATCACTTCACTCTCATTCACTCCCTTTTCCACCCTATCACTGCACTTTTCTCTTTCTTTTTCTTTTTCTTTTTCCTTTTTCTTTTTCTCTTTTGTTTTCTTTTTCTTTTCTTCCAGCCTCGGCTGGTCTCCTTCACTTTGCACATCGGTTCTCATGCACTGGTGCATGGCTAGTACTAACATCTCTAATACTGTTACTTTATGCCTCTGCAGGGGACGCAGGGGATCCTGTGTTTGACTGCTTCACCATGTCACCCTCTCACCTATCTCACCTTTTTCACTTCTCTGCTTTCACCTTTCATATTCAGTCTTTCCTCCCCCGTTTCTTCCCCCTCCCTATTCTCTTTTTCCCCCACTCTTCTTTTTTCTCATTTCCCCCCTCCCTTCCCTTTTGTTTCTCTGTCTACCTCTGCTACACCTCTGCTCCCCTACATGCCTTTGCATCCACATTTTAATACCATCACATTGTTCTGAACTAAGGAAACCATCACCTATTTAGGAAAACTATTTATTTCCTGCTTTTAATCTAATTTTAGCATCACCGTCACTCCACCCTGGGTGCAGTGTATGCCTCTTGCCATTCGCCTTCCCACTCCTCCTCCCCCGCGTGTGTGTGGGGGGTAATATATGCGTGACCCCTCGTAAGGCATGGTTGGTCTACCATCTGCTTCTTGAGGAGCTGACCGGTTACTGGGGAGACAGAAGACACAGGAGTGACTATACCCGTTTTCATCACGAACACTTTGAACTATCGGAAACATTGTGATTGGTAATTATACAATTTTGATAGATATGCTGTGTTACTTATGTAAGCCGGTCATTGCTGAGTTTTATATTTGGTTTGATACATGATTATATTCCCACAGTTAACAATCATCCTCTGAAGAAGACCCAAACAGGGTCGAAATGCGTCAGAATTCAAATATCTATGATCTTGTGGTCAATACATTGTATTGCACATTGTTCTCAACAACGGGCATTGTCCGCTGTGTGTTTTATTCTATTTTTGCTTCTTTAATATTGTAATCCAGTTCATGTCCTGACTCTATAGGTCAGAATCTATTTACTCGTTTTACATTACCTTTTTTATACTAATAAAATTATGTTTTGACCATTTATTTTGTTTTTTATTGGCTGCTTTAAAGCCCCGTTAGGGGGTCCTCTTTTCATTTTTCGAGGTTATTAGTAGAGGGGATAAACCATTGCTTTAGTTGGGTCTATTGTGTGGCACCAGTAATCTGGAATGTCTACAAGGCCAACTCCTCCAGCTCTCTGATGTTTGATAAGATGGGATTGGGAGCAGTGGGCTTTTTTATTTTGTCAGATACATTTCTTAATAAGGGAAGCAAGTGAATGCAAGTAAGTGGAGAGTACAGGGATAGACAAGGTCCTGAAAATGTACAGAATTTGTGGCAGGATCATCAGGATCATTTTAACTGTGGCCATTCTCCCCATCCAGGAAATCTCATAGTTTGAATAGTGCTGCATTGCAACTTGTAGCTTATTTATGAGTGGTTAATAGTTAGCCTCAATTAATTGTGGGGTCAGGTATATTTGGGTAATTCCCAGGTAAGGTAGCCCTTGTCTGTAATTCCCAGGTAAGGTAGCCCTTGTCTGACCAAGAGTAAGGTAAATAATTTGAAAGTCACAAACGGGCATGTTTGGGGACACCCAGGTGGAGAATCAATGACTTGGAAAAGTTTACTTTATAGTAAGAGATGGAACTAAATGAGGTCAAGACCTAATGAGCGTGGGGTAGGGAGTTGGACGAGTTAGCGAGCATAAAGATAACATTGTCCACAAATAAGTTGATAATATGGGGGGCGGGTATGGAGGTGAAAGCCAGAGATTTCTGGATGGGAACAAATGGCCTCAGCTAAAGGTTCCATGACCAAATTGAAGATAGAGGGAGATAGGGGGCATCCCTGTCACATCCCATTTGACATTGAGAAGTATTTAGAGAGGAGGCTGGAGGAGTAACCTCTCACAGAAGGAGTAGAATATAAATCCAATATTGCTGAAGTCCGTTCAGCAAGTTAAATAATGTTCAGAATACACCTGGTAGAGTCAGAAGCCTACCAACTCCTGAGAAACCCAGTTTGGTTGGGCTGTTTCAGAGTACAGTGGCACCGCGGTTTACGAGTAACGCGGCATTTTGAATAATGAGCAACTTTTTAGAAAAAAATTCTGACTCGGTTTGCGAGTGTCCCGCAGAACGAGCAAAGCAAATTTGGTGTGCAGTACCACATTTGGCCAGAGGTGCGGGGGTGCCGGAGCTGAGCAGAACCGAGTGGAGCCGAGCGGAGCCAATCAGAGCCGTTCAGAGACATTTGAAAATACTCGGAAATTGTCCATTCCCGGGTGTTTCTGAGCCTTACCGAGGGTTTCCGAGGCTCTCCGGCGCACCCCACCTCTGGCCACATGCGGTATTGCATGCCATTGAAGTCATTGCAGTACAAATTATTTTTGTTTCCATTGACTTCAATGGGAAAACTTGCTTTGATATGCAAGTGCTTTGGATTACGAGAATTCTCCTGGAACAGATTATGCTCATAATCCAAGGTTCCACTGTAAATGATTGGCAAGAAACTTAGCATATATTTTAACATCAGAACTGAGCAAAAAGATAGGTCTAAAGTTAGCCGGGTTGTTAGGATCTTTCCCTGGCTTATGTAATGTGACTATGTTAGCTGTCAACATTTCCTCCAGGAATGGCACTTTGAGAGCGGCTTTTTTAAAAATTTCCACTAGATACAGGGATAGAATATAAGCAAAGCACTTGTAGTACTCGTTCGTGAATCCATCCGGGCCAGGTGTCCAGGGCCATCTTCAAGGCAGGGCAAAATGGACCCCATCATGATTGTGGGGCCCAAAGCAGCTGCCTCATACTTGCCAACTATCCCAGTTTAAATTCCCTTGCCCCTTGAAGTTTTAGTCCCGTACTGTGTGCCCAATATCCTAATGTGAAGTTCTGTTACTAATGCTGCCCAGCTTTGCCCTGTTGCAGTGTACAGATGACTCACTTGCAAACCCTGTATTTACATGTAAATAACCTGCATTGATATGTGAATAGAGGTGACCTTCATATGTATATCATATGGGTTTGACCCCCAAAGCGCCTTGTCCCCATATTGATGGGGACAGGGGCTTCATCCCCACAACCCTTGCCCAGTGGTTGTGGGGGTCAGCGGGCAAGTGGCTTATCGGAATCTGGAAGCCCCCTTTAACAAGGAGACCCCCAGATCCCGCCCCCCATGTGAATTGATAACAGGTACATTGTACTCCTACTATTTCACCAAAAAAAGTGTCAAAAATTGTAAAAAAGACAAGCGCTAGCTTTGGACAAGTCCTTTATTAAAAAAATAAAAAAATAAAAATGTCCAGCAAAGTCCATCTTCATCTTCTATTCCACCACCGATGCCGAAAAAAAGCTCTGCCTCCATGAGTGGTTCCCGCCGACTGACGTGTCGCTCGCTTTGGCAACTGTTATATAGCTGAGGGCAGGGTGACGTGTACGGGAGACCCCGCCCCCTCTGATGCCATGAGGAAATCTGGTGACGTGGACGGGTGACCCTGCCCCCCTCTGATGCCACAGAGGTTTCCCTGGCATCAGAGGGGGGAGGGGTCACCCATACACATCAACGGGGTTTCCTGTGGCATCAGAGGGGGACGGGAGGTCTCCTGTACATGTCACCAGGTGGCCCTGGTTCAGGAGGGGGATGCTCTCTCACCCCCTCTTTTCCTGTGGCCTGCCAGGTTGCGTGCGTGGATAAGGGTCTGTTATGGATTTTTGGGGGGACCTGAAGGGCCAGGTATGAAATTTGGGAGGACCCCCCAAGCAATTTTTTTTTCAATTTTGGTTCTGGGTTTCCCTTAATATTCATACCAGACCCAAAGGGCCTGGTAATGGACTGGGGGGGTAAGCCCATGCCGTTTTTGTCAGTGAATTTTATTTATATTGCCGGGACCCGACAATTTATTATAGCTGCAAGCAGTTTTAAATTACTTTTTTTCCTTTAGACCATTTTCACACAGGGGCGTTTTGCAGGTGCTATAGCATTAAAAATAGCACCTACAAACCTCCCTAAAACAGAGGGCTTTCACACTGGAGCGGTGAGCTGGCAGGGCGTCAGAAAAAGTCCTGCCAGCAGCTTCTTTGGAGCGGTGAAGGAGCAGTGAACTCACTGCTCCTCCACCGCTCCTCCCCATTGAAATCAATGGGGCAGCGCTGCTGTACTGCTGACAAAACACCGCTGCGGCAGCATTTTGCGGGCGGATTCAACCCCTTTTTGGCTGCTAGAGGGGGGTTAAAACCGCCACGCTAGTGGCCGAGTAGCGCCGCTAAAATAACGGTAAAGCGTTATTTACGTGTTAATTATGTTCAGTAATCTCTAGCAACCAATCAGTGGGCAGTATTGATGTACAGTAATCTCTAGCAACCAATCATCAAGCAAAAGTAATGTGCTGTAACCTCTAGAAAATAATAAGTGAGACATAATGTGTGCTGTAACCTCTAGCAGCCAGTCAGTGAGCACAGCAATGATACACTGTAACCTCTGGCAACCAATCACAATCGCTGCCTGATCTGATTCAGTAAACTGACTTTGAGTCCAGTTGCTATTTATTGTATGTCTCAGAGCAAGTGGAGAGTGAAATTGCATGGAGTTGGGGGGGAGGGACTATTAGGACTATTTGTGTTAATGCTGATTTTTATTATATAGGGGTGTGGTATAGATTTTTTTCACTCACCATCTCTTTTTAAAAAAAAGTAATGGTGGGTGAAATGGTAACGTGTCTCATGCCCAAGCCAAAAATCAATGGGGGGGTCAAATTTTTTAAATTTGCAATGCCCATTTTCTGCTGTAATAGGCAAAGGGATATGAAAATAATATGGAAGGTGGCCTCTGCCCTAGAAAACATTTAGCAATTCCAAATAATGTTTTTAAAAAATCAATTTTGCCAGGAGCAGTGATTTTTTATTTTTTTTAATGCTCACTGTGAACCATAAAATAGTCAAATTACTTTAAATAATATGTCTGGGGGTTTGGTGATACTTCAGCAGCACTGATATTTACAAAAAAAAAGGTTTTAAAATTGATAGCATATAACCTTAAAGGAGAAGTCCAGCCTGAGCTTGTTCTGCTGGGACTCTCCTCTGGGTCGCAGGAGTGCACTCCTGTGACCCGTTTTCAGCAGAGTGCGGTCTGAAGTCTGCTCTCTGCTGACGTCACCAAGATCAGTCCTGGCACCGCAATCATCCCGATTTCGGAAGTCTGGATCCGCCAGTTGCCTGGACTGATGGCAGTCTCAGCCTTTCAGCCAGCCGGTCCCCGCCTCTCCACAGCTCAGCACTCCAATGAGCATGAAGGAGAAGAGCAGGAGAGATGCTGACTGACAGGGAAGGGGAGAGAACCGAGCCATTGGTGGTGTTCGGTGGCTCGGTTACATAGTAGGCGAGGTTGAAAAAAGACACAAGTCCATCAAGTGCAACCTATGTGTGTGATTATCTGTCAGTATTACATTGTATATCCCTGTATGTTGCGTTCATTCAGGTGCTTATCTAATAGTTTTTTGAAACTATCGATGCCCCTCCGCTGAGACCACCGCCTGTGGAACCATCTACGTAGTTTAAGGTTAAATCTCTTTTCTTCTAATTTTAATGAGTGGCCACGTGTCTAATTAAACTCCCTTCCGCAAAAAAGTTTTATCCCTATTGTGGGGTCACCAGTAGGGATGAGCCGAACACCCCCCGGTTCGGTTCGCACCAGAACCTGTGAACGGACCGAAAGTTCGCACGAACGTTAGAACCCCATTGACGTCTATGGGACTCGAACGTTCGAAATCAAAAGTGCTCATTTTAAAGGCTAATTTGCATGGTATTGTCCTAAAAAGGGTTTGGGGACCCGGGTCCTACCCCAGGGGACATGTATCAATGCAAAAAAAACTTTTAAAAATGGCCGTTTTTTCGGGAGCAGTGATTTTAATGATGCTTAAAGTAAAAAAAAAAAGTGAAATATTCCTTTAAATATCATACCTGGGGGGTGTCTATAGTATGCCTGTAAAGTGACGCGTGTTTCCCGTGTTTAGAACAGTCCCTGCACCAAATGTCATTTTTAAAGGAAAAAATCTCATTTAAAACTGCTTGCGGGTTTAATGTAATGTCGGGTCCTGGCAATATGGATGAAAATCAGTGAGACAAACGGCATGGGTACCCCCCAGTCCATTACCAGGCCCTTTGGGTCTTGTATGGATATTAAGGGGAACCCCGCACCCAAATTAAAATAAGGAAAGGTGTGGAGCCACCAGGCCCTATATACTCTGAACAGCAGTATACAGGCGGTGCAAACAAGACAGGGACTGTAGGTTTGTTGTTAAGTAGAATCTCTTTGTAATTTTGAACGGGTACATTTTTAACGTGTTTAGCTCCAGCCAAAAAATTTTTTTTAAGCTTTTTGGAAAACATAGGGAAGGGTTATCACCCCTGTGACATTTGTTTTGCTGTCTATCCTCCTCTTCAGAAGATTTCATCTCACTTTTTGTCCCAATGAAAAATGTTTTTTGAAAATTTGGGTTTTTTTGTGGAACAAGGATTGGAAAGCATCAGTGGAAAGGAGAAATGTTTTTCCCATATTAACTCTTACAGGAGAGAATTTCCCTTCCTAGGGCTAGATTTCATCTCACTTCCTGTTGTCTCCTTCCGTTTGCAAGTAGGAGTCGTTTGTAAGTTAGATGTTTGAAAGTAGGGTTCTGCCCTATATACTCAGCAGAAATTTGGGCCTTAGGTGTTGCTGTGGCCACAACACTGTAAGCCCTCACAGGGCCCTGCTGTGAAATATTAGATCAAGAATTGTAATTACATGCCCCTGTTGAACAGGAGCTGAAAAATTAGGCCTTAGGCACTCCTGCTGGTGCCACAACACTGCAACTCCTCACAGACACTCTAGCTGGAACGCAGGAACGAGCCCTGCTGCAAAGTATTGCATCAAAAATTGTAATTACATGCCCCTGTTGAACAGGAGCTGAAAAATTAGGCCTTAGGCACTGGTGCTGGTGCCACAACACCTGCAACCCCTCACAGACACTCTAGTTGGAACGCAGGAACGAGCCCTGCTGCAAAGTATTGCATCAAAAATTGTAATTACATGCCCCTGTTGAACAGGAGCTGAAAAATTAGGCCTTAGGCACTGGTGCTGGTGCCACAACACCTGCAACCCCTCACAGACACTCTAGTTGGAACGCAGGAACGAGCCCTGCTGCAAAGTATTGCATCAAAAATTGTAATTACACGCCCCTGTTAAACAGGGGCAGAAAAAATGGGCCTTAGGCACTGGTGCTGGTGCCACAACACTGCAACCCCTCACAGACACTCTAGTTGGAATGCAGGAACGAGCCCTGCTGCAAAGTATTACATCAAAAATTGTAATTACACGCCCCTGTTAAACAGGGGCTGAAAAATTGTGCCTTAGGCACTGGTGGTGGCGCCCAGAACCAAAAATGTTCTTACAAGCTATCAGCGTGATGATTGAGGAGGAAGAGGATAATTACTCAGGGATAGTCACTCAGCATCAGCATAGGCAGTCTTTGAAGGGATCTGAGATTTCAAAAAAAATTATTCGGTTACATCAGCATCAGGTGCTTGGTAGCTGGTGGTGATCCAAGACTGATTCATTTTTATGAAGGTCAGTCGATCGACCGAGTCGGTGGACAGACGCACCCTGTGATCGGTTACCACGCCTCCAGCAGCACTGAATGTGCGTTCCGAAAGAACGCTGGATGCAGGACAGGCCAGTAGCTCAATTGCATACTGTGCAGCAGAAAAAAGCTCTGGCCAGTGATCCATCCCCAAGACCCAGTAACAAATAGGAATTTCGGTGGGAAAGGTGTCCAAGTTTGATCTTGCCCCTAGGTATTCCTGCACCATGTAAAACAGACGCTGGCGATGGTTGCTGGAACCGATCATACCTTGGGGCTGCGGACCAAAAAATTGTCTGAACGCATCGGTCAGACGGCCACCTTCTCCACCGCTCCTTCTTTGACTGACCGAAGCCTCAGCAACACGTTGTCCAGGAACAGGAGTTTGTAACCTCCCAGTCTCTGGGAACGCGTTGCACAGACCTTTCTGCAAGGCCTCCCGAAGATGTTTCATCCTCTGCTCCCTCTGCGATGGCAAGATAAGGTCTGCAACCTTACCATTGTAACGTGGATCAAGGAGGGTTGCCAGCCAGTATTGGTCCTTCTCCTTGATACCATGAATACGAGGATCCTTACGCAGGCTTTGCAGGATCAGGGAGGCCATGCAGCGTAGGTTTGCTGAGGCATTCGGTCCGGAGTCCTCTGGGTCACTAAGGATGACATGGTCCACAGCCACCTCCTCCCAGCCACGTACAAGTCCATGTGTTTCTTGGGACTGATCCCTTAAAGACTGCTGCTGATGCTGAGTGCCAGGCTCCACCTCCATACTGACACAATCTTCCTCCTCCTCCTCCTCCTCTTCCTGTGTGATCGGCGGGCACGCAGGAACACTGTCTGGATAAAGGGGGCCTTGAGAGCTAAGGAAGTCCTCCTCTTCCTGCCTCTGTTCTGCCTCAAGTGCCCTGTCCATTATTCCATGCAGCGTGTGCTCCAACAGGTGGACAAGGGGGACAGTGTCACTGATGCATGCACTGTCACTGCTCACCATCCTCGTGGCCTCCTCAAATGGTGACAGGACAGTGCATGCATCCCTGATCATGGCCCACTGGCGTGGGGAAAAAAAAAACAAGCTCCCCTGACCCTGTCCTGGTGCCATAGTCGCACAGGTACTCATTGATGGCCCTCTGCTGCGCGTGCAGCCGCTGCAGCATGGCCAACGTTGAGTTCCACCTGGTGGGCATGTCACAGATTAGGCGGTTCTTGGGCAGGTTAAACTCCTTTTGGAGGTCCGTCAGCCGAGCACTGGCATTATATGACCGGCGGAAATGCACACAGACTTTCCTGGCCTGCCTCAGGACATCCTGTAATCCCGGGTACCTGCCCAAGAACCGCTGCACCACCAAGTTAAGGACGTGAGCCAAACAGGGCACATGGGTCATTTGTCCCTGTCGGAGGGCAGAGAGGAGGTTGGTGCCATTGTCGCAAACCACCATTCCTGCCTTAAGTTGGCGTGGCGTCAACCACCTCTGAACCTGCCCCTGCAGAGCTGACAGAACCTCTGCCCCAGTGTGGCTCCTGTCCCCCAAGCACACCAGCTCAAGCACCGCATGGCATCTTTTGGCCTGCGTACTTGCGTAGCCCCTTGAACGACTACGGAGCACCGCTGGTTCCGAGGAAGAGGCCATGGAGGAAGAAGAAGAGGAGGGTGTGGAGGAGAGAGGTGTCACAATCATTAGCATTTTGGAGGCGTGGTGGCGGAACAACCTCCAACACTACTGCACCTTGTCCTGCATCCTTCCCAGCTGCCAGCAGAGTCACCCAATGCGCCGTGAAACTTAGGTAACGTCCCTGTCCATGCCTGCTGGACCATGAGTCAGCGGTAATATGCACCTTACCGCTGACCGCCCTGTCCAGCGAGGCATGGACATTGCCTTCCACATGCCGGTAGAGAGCCGGAATCGCCTTCCGTGAGAAAAAGTAGCGTTTGGGTACCTGCCACTGAGGAACCGCACATTCCACAAGCTCACGGAAGGGGGCAGAGTCTACCAACTGAAAAGGCAGCAGTTGAAGTGCTAGCAATTTTGCCAAGCTAGCATTCAACCGCTGGGCTTGTGGATGGCTGGGAGCAAACTTCTTTCGGCGGTGCAGCAGCTGGGGCAGGGAAATTTGCCTGGTACAATCTGACGTCGGTGTACCAAAAGCAGATTGCCCACAAGTACTTGGCTGTGACACACCTAATTCTACACCTTCATTCCTCTCAGTGCAGGTCTCAGAGAGGACTGAAGGTCTAGTGGGGTTGGAAATCTCAGCTAATGAGGAGCAAGGAGAGGTCCTCTTTGTTCTTTGGTGTGGGTCTTTTAGATACGCTTGCCAACGAACTGCATGGCAGGTCAACATATGTCTGGTCAAGCATGTGGTACCCAAGCGGGAGATGTTTTGGCCACGTGAGATACGCTTGAGACATATGTTGCAAATAGCAGCGGTGCGATCTGATGCACTCGTCTCAAAAAAGGCCCACACCAAAGAACTTTTTGAATAACGCGCAGAGACTGCAGCGCCCTGCACATGTGGAGCTTTGGGGTGTGATGCAGTCAATGTGCTGCCCTTAGGCTGGCCCCTGGAGGGCATCCTGCCTCGTTGGTGATGTGCCGCCTCCTCCTCTTCCTCTCTCCTATCAGGCACCCACGTTGAGTCAGTGACCTCATCATCCCCTCCCTCCTCATCACTGGAGCAAACCTGGCAGTATGCTGCAGCAGGGGGAGCATGACTGCCAGATTGCTGTCCTTCTTGGGCACCCCCTCTGTCCGTGCTCATGTTACTTCCTTCATCGAGCTCAGTATCATCATCAGAGCCTTCCAAACGCTGGGCATCCTCCTGGAGCATGTACCCAACACTGTGGTCAAACAGTTCGAGGGACTCCTCAGGAGGAAATGGTGGGGCTAGGGAAGGAGTCACTGATGACATTGAGCCGAGGGAAGAGGCCGCTGCTTTGCCAGACAAAGTACCCTGGGCATGGGTGAGAGAGGATGAGGAGGATGAGGACGGCTTGGTCATCCACTCGACCAAGTCTTCCGCATGTTGCGGCTCAACACGGCCAGCTGCCGAGAAAAAGGCCAAGCGTGTCCCATGGCCACGTGCTGATGAGGATGCACCATCTCCACGACCAGCACTAGACACAGAGCCTGCTTGCCCTCTCTTATTGGCTTGTGACTGTCTGCCTCTCCTTCTTGGCCTTCCAGACATACTAATGGCCTGTAGCTGCACTAAGGTGGGATATATATATATATATATGTACTGATACTGCAGCTAGCAAAATCAACTGCCTGCCTGTAGTATGAGAACACCACCAACCTTCTACAGGTAGCTTTAGCTGAACACTGTGAGGTGGATGCACCCCACTAACTTGTAGGTTTAGCTGAACACTGTGAGCAGGACGCACTGCACTAACTGTAAATAGTCTAGCTGCCTGACTGTGGTACTAATAGGATCAAAAGAACACCAGTAATTTTCTTCAGGTAGCTGTAAATACTGTAACAAGACAAGCCTGCCTGTCAGTAAGAAGATAACAGGAACGGATCTAGCTGAACACTGTGAGCAGGACGCACTGCACTAAATGTAAATAGTCTAGCTGCCTGACTGTGGTACTAATAGGATCAAAAGAACACCAGTAATTTTCTTCAGGTAGCTGTAAATACTGTAACAAGACAAGCCTGCCTGTCAGTAGGAAGATAACAGGAACGGATCTAGCTGAACACTGTGAGCAGGACGCACTGCACTAAATGTAAATAGTCTAGCTGCCTGACTGTGGTACTAATAGGATCAAAAGAACACCAGTAATTTTCTTCAGGTAGCTTTATATACTGTAACAAGACAAGCCTGCCTGTCAGTAGGAAGATAACAGGAACGGATCTAGCTGAACACTGTGAGCAGGACGCACTGCACTAAATGTAAATAGTCTAGAAGATAACAGGAACGGATCTAGCTAAACTGAATACAGTGTATATATATATATGCAACACCTGGGATGCATATATTTACACAATACACTTTAAGTGCAGCTAACTGACTGACTGTCCTGCCTAATCTAGCTAACTCAAATGAAATGACACTGTCTCTCTCTCTCTCTATCTCTCGGCACACCGGAACACACTGCACAGGGCCACCGTGCAGGCGGCCTTATATAGTGTGGGGCGTGTACTAAATCCCCTGAAGCCATAATTGGCCAAAGCCTCCTTGGCTTTGGCCAATTACGGCTCTCTGTTCAGGCGACGCTGTGATTGGCCAAGCATGCGGGTCATAGTGCATGCTTGGCCAATCATCAGCAAGCAATGCACTGCGATGCCGCAGTGAATTATGGGTCGTGACGCGCCACACGAATTTGGTGCGAACGGCCCATATCGTTCGCAATTCGGCGAACGACCGAACAGCCGATGTTCGAGTCGAACATGGGTTCGACTCGAACACGAAGCTCATCCCTAGTCACCAGTACAGTATTTGTAAATTGAAATCATATCCCCTCTCAAGCGTCTCTTCTCCAGAGAGAATAAGTTCAGTTCTCGCAGCCTTTCCTCATAACTAAGATCATCCAGACCCTTTATTAGCTTTGTTGCCCTTCTTTGTACTCGCTCCATTTCCAGTACATCCTTCCTGAGGACTGGTGCCAAGAACTGGACAGCATACTGCAGGTGCGGCCGGACCAGAGTCTTGTAGAGTGGGAGAATTATTGTTTTATATCTGGAGTTGATCCCCTTTTTAATGCCAATATTCTGATTGCTTTGTTAGCAGCAGCATGGCATTGCATGCCATTGCTGAGCCTATCATCTACTAGGACCCCCAGGTCCTTTTCCATCCTAGATTCCCCCAGAGGTTCTCCCCCCAGTGTATAGATTGCATTCATATTTTTGCCACCCAAATGCATTATTTTACATTTATCTACATTAAACCTCATTTGCCATGTAGCTGCCCACCCCATTAATTTATTCTCAGTGTAGAGGCAGTGGAGGACAGATGTAGCATCCACCTAGGTAAGTATAATGTGCAAATAAAAAAATAAATCTTCACTTCTCTTTTAAGGCTGGGTTCACACTGTCTTTGGCCGTGTCTCGCAGCAGGGGTCTGGTGTGTCCCTGTTCTCCGGTACAGGGATGAATCAGGCCTGAATATCTGCCTGAATTTGGACCTAAAACAAAGCCAAGGACACACAGGACTCTCTTGCAATCCGCTCGGCAGCCTCCTCCAGAGGTGTGCGAACTGGCGCCATATAGAGAGCCGGTCACACTCTCCTGTCAGGGGAATTGGATGCAGACAAACCCTCATCCAATTTACATCAGTGTGAACCCAGCCTATAAGCTGTCATAGCCAGCTACTTGGTTAAAAAAAAAAAAAAAACACATAGGGTCTGCTTGAATATTGAGGACATTTGGAGGGGTCTGTGTGTTGTCAATGAACAATTTAAACTGTCATTTTTTATTTTTTTTTGTACATTTCATTTTTGTTGTAACACATCCTATGATCTCCCTTATGTCCTTATCACAGTCCCCCATATAGTAGGAGTCCCCCTTACATCAGAGTTCCCATCCAAGCCTCAGTCCCCATACATCAGAATCCCTCTCACTTCCCCCCTGACATTAGGTCAGAGCAGAGACAATAGGCAGCCTTTGCTCATCGGAATCCTCAATCTGTGTAGAGGGATAGGACACTGACCGAAGCTGCAGGCCATATAAAATCTTGTAGTGGGATGGATGTGACCCATGAGCTGTAGATTCGGAAATTCTGCCCTACAGGTATGAGTTTCAATAGACTTTTATTTTTGTTGTTCAAGTTACATACTTTAGACAGAACATGGCAGTGAGATTCGGCTTCTCACGTCTCTTGTACCCGCCCATGAGACAGTTGATGGTGAAGACTCCTCCGATGATGATATCTCCATCCTGAACATATTCATAATCCTCATACGCCGGTACAATCTGCAGGTCACAAGCTGGAGATGGATTGCAGATACTATCTGGGCATAATATTAAAAACAGAAATAAAATAAGCCAAATAGTTTTACACATTAAATAGATCTGAACAAATGCAGAGCAAGAAATCATGTACATGACACTGGATGGTGTGAGCTGCCGTGTCTGCCAGTGCAGCAGATCGGAGCCCTCTGTGCTCGGTTTATAAAGATGTGTACTGCAGAGATTTAGAACTTTGAGTTTATTTAGCCGTAGTAAAGAGGAAAATAAGCTTCTGTATTTTAGTTACCTTAAGATGCCTTAAAAGATTTTCTAATAATGTACATGAAAGAATTTTCTGTTAATATGTAAAGTGCTTTTTTTTCTTTATTTTCATTCTTCCACGTCAATTCTCTTTTCTTCTCCACCTGATACTCTTAAAAGTTTAATGTATTATGATAACATAAAAAAGTGAATAATATTGGAATTATTTACAGCCTACATCCATCATGTAGGGGTCTCCAAACTATCGACCTCCAGTAGTTCAGGAACTACAATCCCCATCATGCCTAGTCATGTCTGTGAATGTCAGCATTTTACAATGTCTCATGGGACATGTAGGACCGCAACAACTGGAGGGCCGTAGTTTGGAGAGCCCACGATTTCTTAGCCCATGCTCCCCCTAGTGACTGGGATATGTCAGAATTAAAACACTCATTCATGCCTCAGAATCCTGCCAGGGCTTTCCAGAAAGTTCAGATATAGGAGGATTTGTAACTCAGGTCATATCAATAGCTCACTATTATACAGTTCAGCAGCAGAAGAAGAGCTCTTTGACTCAAGAGGCCTTATCATGTACCTGGTAGAAGAGCCCGATACGATGAGGGAGGCCTTTCTTACGCAGTGGAGGCTTGTGGTATATTTTTTGAGGGGGACGGCAAACAATGCACCCACAGCCACCTCCCCGGGTGGTCAGGTCACCCGCAACAACCCCCCAAGTCCCCCCTCCCAGTCGGTCACCAGCCCTGCACTTACCACATTTGCTAATGTCACACAACTGTTTGGGCTCGGGCGCCATGCTCTGCACCCCAAAAAAACCTTTTTTGAAGCCTATTAAAGTCTCTGGCTCTAATCATGTGCTTAAAAAAAAAAACCCATAAGAATCCATGCGTCCGGTGCCCTGCATGTACATTAGGGGGACGGATGTATGGATAGGGGGGTGGCAACCCTGCGCCCTGCATTACGGGCCACCACTTATCTTACACCTCTGACTTGGGGCCCCTGATAGAGCAGACAGGTAGTGCAGGAGTGCAGAGTGGCACGAGTGCCTGATGGTCTTGCTAGCCACAGGCCTAGACAGGATCTCCAGGTCATTGTTTATATTCCCCTCGCACGCATTCCTGGGAACAGGGGCCATCGATAGTATGTGCTGCAGTGACTACCACTGGAAACATCACAGATAAAATGCACATATTTGCCAGCACACCAAGGATCTTCAAATGTCATCCAAAGGTTTTTTTGCAGAAAGATCACATCACAAGAGAAAATGATCTCCTGGTCAAGCAGCGGATGGTCGTCAGCAAGCAGAGATGCCAGATAGCAGCTGATGAACAGTAAACTAGAACAGGCTGGCACTGGAGCCAGCAAGCAGGTGAACCTCAGGCAGGTAGCAGGCAGATGGAGAACAGGAACCAGTGGGTAACAGACAGATACTTGCAGCTTGGAAATCCAGCAATGACTGAAACATAGACAGGATCAGATGTGCCGGGTCATACACAGGCAGACAGATCAGGGACAGATTTGGAAGCATTAGCAATGTCACAATACAGGCCAGATGACTAACAAATCAACAGAGTAGCAGTAATAAGCAGAGGCAGAACCAAGGTGTCAGGGCTGGGCTTCTAGCAACTCACTTCTCAGTGCTCAGACTGCTTAGCTGTAGGCTCCTTTTGGCTATTTAAAGTGCCTTGCTCATTCCTTTCATGCCTTCGCTTGGTCAACATATCCAGTGTACCTGTTATGACTTTGCCTGGCTGATGTTCACTCTGGTTCCTGATCCTGATATTTGGCTTCTGACAATGCTGATTCCTGGTTTCCTGATTCCGACTCGTCTGACGGACAAAGACAAGCCGGGGTCGATGCAGGTGGAGTTCAGGAGTAGTCAAGGCAAGCCGGGCAATAACTGGAGACAGATGCAGAGTAACAGGTTGCAGGTTAGCATAAGAGCTATGCAGATAAGATTGCACTAACCCTGAGTACAGGATCAGTTTAAATAGTCCATTTGGCACCAACATCTGTTACGTGGTGTGTGTGCACATGCAAATGCACCCTCACGCATATCTATTAGCATTCCTAGGCACATTGGTGTGCATACGTGAGCACAAGCTTGTGTGCATTTCCTATGTGCACATGAAGAGCCGTGAACAGGAATCTGCCTGGGAGAGCTATCTTTTCCGGTGGCATGCCCTTTCTGACAGGCCTCTCTCTCCCCTTTAGTTTCAAGCAATGCACAAGGGGTTGTCCCTCCACTAGTTCAGGATGTTGCACCACCGGGCAGCCAGTTAATTTTAAGTAAATGCAAAAGCTTTACTCCATCCCAGTACCCTCCCTTGTACAGATAAACTACTCTATCCCTGTAGAACCCATTAGCAGTCTCACTCACTCTTCATTCCAGTGCATTACAAACAAAAAAATGGTTAGTCAGGTTCAGGTTGCATTTCAACAGCTTTACTTCAACATAACTTGTCAGCAAACAATGTTGTTGTGATAGGGAGGCATTTCAAACATGGTGGCTTAAAGTCTCAATAAAATAAACATCTTCCATAATTTCTAATGCTCGAAGTGCTACAGGTGCTAAATTAATGTCTGTCCTTTCTGTCCCCAAATAGACTCTCCACCAATAAGGGCAAAGCTCTTTCCAGCATGGGTGTTCACAGAGTCACAGTCTCTATGCTGTTATACTTTGGAGGTTTGTCTGACATCACATTTTTCTTGTACCCTGCTCCCCTTTTCCCACTAAAGACTGGAAGGGGCAGCAACAACTTCCAGGGGCAACCATTCTCCCTCCCATACTTGGACATTGATAAGATAGCCTCCTATGATGATCTCTACACTGGCGATTATAAACTTTTACTGTGAGAAACGTATATCTCTACTGTTAAAATGTAGTAACTACTCAATCTTATGGCTTGGGAGAGTGGCAGACATTAAAATGACATACCTTCCTAAACTGTCGTACTATTTTTGGACCCTCTCAGTATGGGTTCCCTCTGTGATGGTTTGGTCCCTGCAACACCAAATCATATCTTTTGTATGGCATAACACGAGGCCTTCTACCCTAGTCAGAAGTACATACTCAGAAGTTCTCAGTCTTCCACACCTACAAAAATACTACCAGTTGTCACAATTAGCTGAAATTCCATGACCAATCCGAAACCCACATTTGGATGACTCTGGAGTCCCAAGTTGTGGTGACCCAGTCCATGTTGGTAATCTGTTCTGGCTCCACCCATCAGACAGATACTTTATGTAACCCCATCATCAACTCATTTTAATCTCTTTTACACAATTAAATACTCTACTAACCTTATCTTTCTGCACAAACTCCTTTATGGCTTTTACTTATAACCTCATGTTTCCTTTAGGGCTCTCCCCCCGTTGGGCATTCCGAGAATGGACTACTAAAAATCTTACTCAGGTAAGACATCTCATAACTGAAAAAGAGTGAAGATTTTGCACAATTGTAACAAGATAAAGATCTGTCTCACGGTGAACTCTTTTTGATATTTCATATAAATCACTTCCTACAAACCAATGTCGATTATCCAGAAGGACCGAGCATGCTTATATCCTTTGAATGCAAATGTGCTTCAGACCCACATGCTCTCAGTCTGATCTCCTTTCTTTACTCTCAAGTTTTAGTACCCTCTACTCAACAACTACTTTTGAAAACAACTAAATCTTGCTCCACCAACTTTCTGGCAATGGAAACAAATTACACCTCGGCTCCCAAATATCTTTCATCTCACTACCCCATCTTTTATCTAGCCTCGGCCCCTGAGAAACATAGGGTGGCTCTCATTGTGTTTCATCACCACCTGATGTTTGATTGTGTCAAGAAAATCGTGGACCCAACTGACAGATACCTGCTCCTTCAGGGCACCCTTAATAGTCATGACATTACTACAGTGACGTACTACGCATCAAAATATTTCTAACATAAGTTCTTCTCCCACCTCCTTCAGGTTGTAGCCCATCATAGTTCTGGAACCCTGCTCCTCATGGGTAGGGATGAGCTTCGAGTTCGAGTTGAACTCATGTTCGACTCGAACATCGGCTGTTCGCAAGTTCGCCGAACAGCGAACAATTTGGGGTGTTCGCGGCAAATTCGAATGCCGCGGAACACCCTTTAAAAGTCTATGGGAGAAATGAAAAGTGCTAATTTTAAAGGCTTATATGCAAGTTATTGTCATAAAAAGTGTTTGGGGACCTGGGTCCTGCCCCAGGAGACATGGATCAATGCAAAAAAAAGTTTTAAAAACGGCCGTTTTTTCAGGAGCAGTGATTTTAATAATGCTTAAAGTCAAACAATAAAAGTGTAATATCCCTTTAAATTTTGTAGCTGGGGGGTGTCTATAGTATGCCTGTAAAGGGGCGCATGTTTCCCGTGTTTAGAACAGTCTGACAGCAAAATGACATTTCAAAGGAAAAAAAGTCATTTAAAACTACTCGCGGCTATTGCATTGCCGGTTCGACAATACACATAGAAGTACATTGATAAAAACGGCATGGGAATTCCCACAGGGGAACCCCGAACCAGAATTTAAAAAAAAATGACGTGGGGTCCCCCTAAATTCCATACCAGGCCCTTCAGGTCTGGTATGGATTTTAAGGCGAACCCCGCCCCCCTCTGACACACGGGACATGACAGGACTTCCCTGTGGCATTCCCCATGCGTCAGATAGGGACGGGGTCACCAGGTGGCCCCGCCCCCTGTTATTTAAGAACCGTCAGAAGAGGAGAGGCGTCACACAGTGGGAGCCTCCCTCCATGCCAGCATGGGTGCGGAGCGGCCCGGAGAAGAAGATGAAGAAGAGAAGAAGATGAAGAAGAAGATGAAGAAGAGAAGAAGATGAAGAGAAGAGCGGGAGCCTCCCCCCATGCCATGGGTGCGGAGCGGCCTGAGGAGAAGAAGATAGAAGACGCCGCAGAGGAGATGCCGGACAAGAACACCGGAGGAAGAACCAGAAAAGCCAGAAGAAGAAGAAGATGAAGGAAGATAGAAGAAAGAAGCATTTAAATAAAGGAATTGTCAAAAACTGTCTCTTGTCATTTTTAACATTTTTGACAGTTTTTTAGTGAAATTGTAGGCCCTTACCATTTCACACAGGGGGGGCGGGATCTGGGGGTCCCCTTGTTAAAGGGGGCTTCCAGATTCCGATAAGTTCCCGCCCGCAGACCCCCACAACCACCGGCCAGGGTTGTGGGGATGAGGCCCTTGTCCTCATCAACATGGGGACAAGGTGTTTTGGGGGGCTACCCCAAAGCACCCTCCCAATGTTGAGGGCATGTGGCCTGGTACGGTTCAGGAGGGGGGCGCTCTCTCATCCCCCCTCTTTTCCTGCGGCCTGCCAGGTTGCGTGCTCGGATAAGGGTCTGGTATGGATTTTTGGGGGGACCCCACGCCGTTTTTTTTTTTTTAATTTTGGCGCGGGGTTCCCCTTAAAATCCATACCAGACCTGAAGGGTCTGGTATGGAATTTAGGGGGACCCCCAGGTCATTTTTTTTTTTAATTTTGGCCGGGGTTCCCATTAATATTCATACCAGACCTGAAGGGCCTGGTATGGAATTTAGGGGGACCCCCACGTCATTTTTTTTTTTAAATTTCGGTTCGGGGTTCCCATGTGGGGAATTCCCATGCCGTTTTTATCAATGAACTTTTATGTGTATTGTCAGACCGGCAATGCAATAGCCGCGAGTAGTTTTAAATGACTTTTTTTCTTTGAAATGTCATTTTGCTGTCAGACTGTTCTAAACACGGGAAACATGCGCCCCTTTACAGGCATACTATAGACACCCCCCAGCTACGAAATTTAAAGGGATATTACACTTTTATTGTTTGACTTTAAGCATTATTAAAATCACTGCTCCTGAAAAAACGGCCGTTTTTAAAACTTTTTTTGCATTGATCCATGTCCCCTGGGGCAGGACCCAGGTCCCCAAACACTTTTTTTATGACAATAACTTGCATATAAGCCTTTAAAATTAGCACTTTTGATTATTCATGTTCGTGTCCCATAGACTTTAACGGTGTTCGCGTGTTCAAACAAACTTTTTTCCTGTTCGCATGTTCTGGTGCGAACCGAACAGGGGGGTGTTCGGCTCATCCCTACTCATGGGAGACTCTAACATGGCCTTGGACTCATCGGTCAACAGGCGTTATGCCTCTGGATTGGCTCCCTCACATGATCAATCAGTGGAGGAACAAATGCACACACTGTCGCACTCTCATGGACTTGTCGATTCCTGGCCGGAATGCCATCCACGCGATTGCGACTTTGCTTATTTTTCCAACCCACATAATAGCTTCTATAGAATAAACCACATACTGGTCCCTCTCCGATTCCTCCCCTGTATTGGAAAAATCTCGATTCGTTCCTCACCCTGGTCCGATCATGACCTCCTTGTTTTTTTTTTAGCTTGCTTGCTCCCCTCTTCCCCCTCCCAATTGGAGACTTAATGAATCTCTTCTTATATCTCAAGAATCTTGCCTTACTATACATGCTTGCATTCAAACCTTTTTTGCAGACAATGCTGGCTCGGTCTCTTCTGCGATTTCCCTTTGGGAGGCCCACAAGGCCACTTTGCGAGGCCACCTCATTGAAATCGCAACAGCAGGTAAACACGAATGGGAGCAGAGGCTTCGAGAAATTAATACTTAATTGGGGGCAGCAGATGCAGCCTGGAAATCCTCTCCATCGATTGTGATGAGGAAGGCTCGAAATGTCATTGTAGCAAAATTGGACCTGTTGGCCACTGAATAAGCGGAAAAAGCCCTGAGCTGGGCAAGACATAAATTCTACACTTGTGCAAACAAGCCAGGAGCGATGCTGGCTTGCAAACTTAACACATCCGGTCGAATATAGAAGACTATTTGACTCCGATCAGCCGGTGGCGGCCTCACCTCGGACCCAACTAAAATCACAGTGTCTTTTGCTGCCTTCCTGTCCTCCCTTTACAGCAAACCCGCTGCCTTCCCTACTGACTTGGCAGATGCTTTTTTCCAAGATCTTAGGCTCCCCTCTTTGCCCACGACTGCCCGGGAGGCATTAAATGTGAACATTTCTGAAATGGAAGTATCCCTAGCTATCAAATCGACTCGTCCTGCGAAGGCCCTGGGCCCCGACGGTTTCTCCAGTCTTTATTACTGCAAATCTTCTCAACTGCTGGCACCTCACCTGACAGCCTATTTTAACGCTAACGGGGCGAGATGCCTTCCTCCGATGCCCTCTGAGCTCATATTTCTATGATCCCGAAATCTGAGGTGGAAGATCCACAGGCCTTTCGGCTGATTTCCTTACTGATCGAGGACAGGAAACTTCTGGGTAAGATCTTGAGTGCCTGCGTCAATACATTTTTATGCCAAATGATCCACAGAGACCAGGTAGGATTCGTCCTGGGTCGCCAGGCAGTCGACAATGTATGCAAAGTGATACATCTTATTTCCCTGCTGCATCAACGTAAAATTCCAGGATTCTTGCTTTCACTTGATATCTACAAGGCATTTGACACCCTGTCCTGGGGACTATCTATGATATGTGTTGCAACATTGGGGTTTTGGAGATTCTTTCCTGACCTGGCTCTCAGTTCTGTACTCCTCCCCTACAGCATCAGTCTGCTATGAGGGCTTCTCCTCCTTTTCCTTTCCTATAGTTCAAGGAACGCGTCAGGGCTGCCCCCTCTCCCCGGCCCTGTTTATCCTGGCCCTGGAATCTCTGGCGGCGACCCTCCGTGCTGACCCTAATATTATGGGGATTCCCTACACCGATGAATCCTATAAGATTAACTTATTCGTGGATGATGCTCTTCTGACCCTCTCTAATCCCATCACAACACTCCCCAATTTGCACACACGGGTGTCCCGCTTTGGAGTCATCTCTGGCTTGTACATTAACCCCCAGAAAACAACCGCCCTGAATGTCTCTCTCCTGAATTCCATGGTCTCTCACCTCCAATCGTCCCATACCGCTGGGCTGGCCCTTCTCTAGAGTGGGACTGGGAGTCCGCTTGACCCTTCTTACTCTTCTCTCTTTGCCGCTAACTATTATCTCCGCCTACGTACTATCACCACATTTTGGACTCCTGGCGAGTCCCTTCGCTGTCGTGGATCAGTCGCATCAATGCGGTTAAAATGACTGTGTTCCCTATGATTCTCTATTACTTTTGCACCTTGCCGGTCCAAGTGCCCGCCTTCTTCTTACGCTCACTTCAGAATAAAATGCCACAAATGCCCCAGAGTGGCCCACACTTCTCTCTTTAATCACAGACTAAGAGTGTCCCCAACATCTCCAAGTACTACCTAGCTGCACAGCTCTCACAGCTTACAATGTTGCAGGCTTCTTCGGACATTCCTTTATGGGTACGCCCCAACTGCACTCCTATTCCAGTCTTGACTCCTTTATGGCTTAGAAAAGCGAAGGGATTTGGAAGCCGCACACCGGTCTGATGATAAGTGCCTTTATTAGTAAAAAAAGTTGGATCATGGAGGTATACAAAAACACCACAGCAGAAGTGTACAGGGATCAACTGACGCGTTTCGCACTCACAGCGAGTGCTTACTCATAGCTGGCATACCAGTATGTGCTGTGAGTGCGAAACGCGTCAGTTTATCCCTGTACACTTCTGCTGTGGTGTTTTTGTATACCTCCATGATCAAACTTTTTTACTAATAAAGGCACTTATCATCAGACTGGTGTGCGGCTTCCAGATCCCTTCGCTTTTCTCTGCCTTACCTCGCATCAGCCAGCACCTGGGACTCTCCTCTTGAAGGATGTTGCTAGCCTCTCTTGTCCACTGATTGCAGCCTACCTGAGCGGTGGAACCTTCTCTGCCTAGCTTGCATTACTGGATATATCCTTTATGGCTTCCCTCAATTTTGTGCCCCCTCTTCTTTTAGCCCCCTCATGACCCATAGCCTGCGTCTCTGGGACTCGGTCCGCTATTCAGGAGATTTAATGTCCCCCTTTCTCCCACTCCTTCCTCTCCTGAATAACCCCCTCTTCCCTCCGGGGCTAGACCAACCCCTGGCTTTTGCCTGCTATCCTGCTCACGGCTATTCACAAGTACGTCACTTTTTAGGATACGGCGCCTTCCCATCTCATCTTTGTTATTTACAACTTCGACACTGGATTTCAACTCTCCATTGTAACTCCTCCTTCCCATTCCAGATGAGGACTTTGGAACGCATCTGCCTTAATTCACGTGGAACCTGGGGCACTATCTCCTCTATGTATTCCTCTTTATCCGGCGGGGGGGTTGTCCCTCTCCCACCCATACGTTTCCATATGGGAGTGAGACTTGATGACTTCAATAAAATTAGAGGATTGGAGCAAGGCCTGGTCATCCATCGCCAAATGTTCTTTTAATACAGTTACCATGGAAGCAGCCTACAAGGTCCTCCTCCGCTGGTATTGGGTTCCGGGCCACATAGCTCATGCAAATCCATTGTACAATGGTAGATGCTTCCAGGGATGTGGCCATTGCGGAGATGAGATATACATTTGGTGGTCCTGCCCACGACTGGTGGGATTCTGGTCTGGGGTCTATAGCCTCCTGTCAACTCTTTTTCATGTACCTTTCCACAAATTGGGCCCTCCTGGGCCTCTTCTCCTATCAACAAAAGCTGGCCACCTACCTCTTCATTGCTGCAAAACACGCTATTTCTAGAGCCTGGCAGAAGCCCTCGGTTTGTAATACAGAAGTGAAGAGCATTTTGACCACCCTCATGTTACATGAAAAGATGACCAGTGTACTTCATGACACCCATGCTAAGTTCCTTAAAAGTGTGGTATCCATGGTGGTCTTATGCTCTCCCTGTTCTGCCCCTAGCCAGCTTGGGTATTCCAGACCGTTTCAATATACCACCCAACCCTAAGGCCCCAAGCTCTTTTCTTGTATAAGTCTACACATCCTCCTTTCCCATTCTTACCTAGCCTGTCTGTCCTCCTCACTTCTGGCCTAATTCTTCATCTTCTTTCTACCTTTCCTCCCTCTTACCTTCACTCTCCCCACTTCACCCTTCCTCCTTCATACCCCGCTCCCACCCCCCTACACCCCTCCATTTTGTTTTTTCTGGGGGGGGTTGTTTGTTTGTTTTTGTTTTTTTGTTTTTTTGCTTTACATTTAGCTGGTGGAAGCATTTTAAAAACACATAAAAAAGCAAGAATTTCACGGTGATGTATAAATAATAATAATAATAATAATAATAATACAATTATTATTATGATAATATTACATAGTTACATAGTAGGTGAGGTTGAAAAAATACACAAGTCCATCAAGTCAAACCTATGTGTGTGCTTTTATGTCAGTATAATATATTATTTCAATAATATATTAAGAATAAACATAATAACAGAACAGTATCATAAAATAGATATCTGAGGTAATGTATATGTGTTGGAAAAAAAAACATAAAAATAGGACTTTGGAGGATGTAGGGCTGACACTGAGATGAGCACACAATATTGTGTACAAATTATTTATTGAATAACATTTTTTTTAAATTACATACACAGATAATCATATCTCATAATATAACTGGTAGCATAACATGATTTATAAATATTGATACGTGTTCCACATGCTTGATGACAGTTCATATTAAGTAGAATTAACCAACGCATTTCGCAAAGTAATACCTCCGCTTCTTCAGGGAATTTCACAATATATCTAATTGTCATTAAATTGAAAGAGATATCAATATTGTCACATTATGCTAGTTGATCAATAAATCTAATACCCCGTACACACGATCGGACATTGATCGGACATTACGACAACAAAATCCATGGATTTTTTCCGAAGGATGTTGGCTCAAACTTGTTTTGCATACACACGGTCGCACAAAGTTGTCGGAATTTCCGATTGGCAAGAACGCGGTGACGTACACCACGTATGACGAGACTAGAAAGGGGCAGGTCCGAACCAAGCGCGGCACCCTTTGGCCTCCTTTTGCTAATCTCGTGTTAGTAAAAGTTTGGTGGGAGACGATTCGCGCTTTTTCAGACTGGTGGCTTTCAGATCGTTTTCTGCTGTTCAGTTTGTGCTTGTGGGTTTGTATCTGGTCTTCAGTGCGTGCAGTGAGTTTGCATTGATTTTTCATTGTGTTCTTGTTCGTTCGTTACTAATTTTCAGGTCGCTCTTCACAGGCCTTGCTGTTCTTCAGTGTGTTCTGTTACTTTGTTCTGAGCAGCCGACCATTTTCTAGCCATGTTGCATATACGTACTCCTCGTAGAGTTCATGCTGTGCGGGGACTTGGTGTTGGGGTCTTTACCTTGACATAAGCCCAGTCCATGAACAGGGTGGGGAGGAGTTCATGGACCAAGAATTGGTTGCTCCAGCGTGACCAGTTCTGTCACATGCCTTTGCTCCGTGAGATCCGTGAGAATGATGATTTCAGGAACTTTCTCCAGATGACGGACCCTGTATTTCACAGTTTGTTGGCTTTGCTGACCCCTTATATCAGCAGGCAGGATACCCGCATGAGGCAAGCCATCATTCCGGAGCAGAGGCTCGTCGCCACCCTGCGGTACTTGGCGATGGGAAGAAGCCTGCAAGACCTCAAGTTTTTGACAGGCATCTCCCCCCAGGCTCTGGGGATCATTATCCCAGAGACCTGTTCTGCCATCATCCAGGTCCTCAGAAGGAGTATATTAAGATAAGATTTTTATCCTTTAACATCACATTTTATTGTATTTCATGTTTGCTAATGTATTGTATTTCTTTCCTTATTCCCTAATTACCATGATTGTAATATGCTGTGAATATCCCCTTTGTCCTTATGCATGCTGTTTTTTTCATTTTTTTTTTTGTTCTTCATGCATATTTGCCTTCACTTACCTCCCCAGCATGGTCTCCTGGCCCTATATTCACCTCATGTAGTCACTTAACAATGTATTTTGTCAGCTCCATAGTAGTGCTGTACCCCAAACACCCCCTAAAATGTGGTAAATTGGGATTTGTGCTTTAAATTCAGGCAGAGTGCCAGAGGCTTTTTTTGTGTGTCCCCAAATCATTTGGAACCCTCCCTCCCCCCAACTGCTAAGTCAGCTTATACCAATTCTCTATCTATCCTCAATCATCTGCTGACTTTGCAAAACCCATACACACTATACCTCTCTTTTGTGGTCATATTTATGGATGAATTCCCCAAAGCATGTAGTGCAAGGGCCTGCCTGAATACTTTTAAATGTTAATGTTTAAAGTTTGTGTATCCTATTATTATCTTGATAGGTAATAGCAGAATGTCAAAATGTGCTAAAATGTGTACAGTGTGTATTTTTATCTTTGTATTATGACACTTCTTACCTGTCCATTGGGCTGCCAATAGTGTAAAGTAAGGAGGGGCTGCCCAAAGTAATACACATTCATCTCTAAATGAAGTGGAGAGGGTTACCTGTCCAAAAACATCTCTACCCCTAAAATGTTCGAAATGGCCCATGAGAGGGGGGGGGAAGGAATCTGATAGGTGTACCTTATACCTTGGTCTTTAATTACTCCCTAAAATAAATGTTATCCTGATGTTGGCCAAGAATGTTTGTGTCTAATCTGCTTTCCATGTTTATGTGCAAAATGATTCATTTATTTTTCTTGTTTGACTCCACAGTTTCCTTCCAACCCTCAGGAAAGGCAGACTGTGGCCTCCCACTTTTCCCAGCAGTGGGACTTTCCTAACTGCGGAGGGGCAATTGATGGGAAACACGTCCACATCTTCCCACCACCCAACTCGGGGTCATACTATTACGACTATAAGGGGTTCAATAGTATTTTGATGTTGGCAGTGGTGTCGGCTACTTACGAGTTCCTGTATGTGGACATGGGGAAGAATAGCCGGATGTCCGATGGTGGAGTCATCGCCCGGACGGAGTTCTACAGGCATCTCCAGAATGGCAGCTTGGACCTGCCACCTCCAGAAGACAATGTGGAAGGACTCCCATTCGTCTTCGTTGCGGATGAAGCATTTGCGCTGGGGGACCATCTTATGCGACCATTCCCTATGAGGACCTCCACCCCAGACCAGAGGGTTTTTAATTACCAGCTGGCCAGAGCCAGAAGAGTGGTGGAGAACACGTTTGGAATCATGGCCAGCCGGTTCCGCCTATTTCTTTCACACATACATACGACGGAGTATAAACTCAATCACATCATCCTGGCGTGCTGTGTTCTACACAACTTTTTAAGGCAAAATTCTGCCAACTATGCTGGCTCAGTCAGGCCTGAAGCCGGAATTCATAATGAACCAACCCTGACGGCACTTGAAAGTGGCCGTCCTGGCTTGTCCCCCCTGAGTGCCCGCAAGGTCCCTCTTAGATACCTAGAATACTTTGCGGGTAGGGGGGGCATCAATATGCCAGACAATGTCTGAAACAATTTTAAAATAAAAAAATAATTTTAACTACTAAAATCTTTGGTGACATTTACTGCTTGTGTTTCTTTTAGCTGACCCTGACAGAAATGTGAGGAGTCCTGAAAATGGCGTGATTGTGTAACATTACAAAGCACTGTTGGGTGTTATTTACTAAAGGCAAAGACAATTTGCACTACAAGTGTACTTGAGACTGCACTGAAACTGCACTTGTAGTGCAAAGTGGATTTGCCCTTAGGAAATAACCCCCATTGTCACTGAAAACACCAATTTTAGCACAACAAAAGTTTTGGAGCATTGAAATAATAATCCACACATTCTTGATTATCAATCTTTTTAATACCAGCACAATCATATGTGCATTTATCAAAGGTTTTTAAAACAAACCAACATGTTTGTTGTATCACAATTTGTTTGGTCACATTACTAAAAGTAGAAATGTCCATTTTAGATCAAACAGGCATGTTTAAAACCAACAAGAAATACACAAATCTGGAACTTACAAAGTTCAACTTTTGTAGAAATTGAACGCAATATCAGACATGAGTATTTCTAAACTGTGTTTGATATTGCATTCAGATGGGGTGAAGTCACCCCTGGAAAAGCCAAATTTTTAAGATGCACACAAATTGCCAAATGTCAACATATGCTAGCTGCCATTAGGGGGGATCAAGGGATGTGTTTTGGGGGTGCAACCCCTTCCTCTCAGCTACTTTATTATTGAGGATGGGGTTGCACCCCCAAAACGCGTCCATTGATCTCACGTGATGGCAGATAGCACATGTTGACACACTGTGTGCATCCTCAAAATTTGTTTTTTCTCGAATATGTCCAAAAATAAGAGAAATTTGGAAATTACAAAAAGCACAAAAGAGGGAAGGGATTTGGAGGTGTTTCAAACTCGCCCTAAAACATCAATGATGTTCTTCATTTTTTTTTGAACATCACTGATGTTTTTCTGGATGTTTTCCAAGTCCCTATTACACTCCATGATCTCCCCGATCAGGATCTGGGCACTTTCACTGGTGAAATGATCTGGATCCACAACATCACGATCACCTAAAAATATAGAAACAAAAACATACCATGTATTATAAATATGCCAGCATCCATCTCTTACCTGAGCCTGTGGTCACAGACACTCACCTGTTGTGGTGACTATTTCCACCACGTCTCCCTCCTCCTCCTGCTCTGCTTGTCTTTGGGGGATTTCACCTTCTTCCTGAGGTGGGGGGTCTCTGGTCTCCACGGGTGAGTGGTGTCCTCCGAGTCTTTTCTCCCCTATGTAAAAAAAAAAATAGGTATACTTAGCACACAGATATTTCATGGCAGAAATAGGAATATGAAACATTGCTTGGAAGTGGGGTACAATTGTCTATTTTGGCACAGTTCCAAGATGAAGAAATATTTTTTCCCTTTGTCAAGCTTGAATACTTACCTGTTTTGTACAAGATTCACAGATGGAGACACCCCTATAGTATACACTGGAGCACCTGTGTGGGACCCCCTAATAAAAAGGGTGTTCTGGTGTCCCACACTAGTGCTCCAGTGTCCAGATGTGTAAACAGCTGCTGAGTGTCCTCTCCTTACACAGAATCTAGTGTGCATTACATTCTACTTACAAACCCATCTTGACACCAAAATTATTTGAATAGAAGTAGGGCTGAAAAAATGTATTCAAATGCATATGGCCAAAACAATGGTGTTTTCTAGTGCGCAGTGTGTATAAAGCGGAACACGAGTGCATCTTACGTATGATCTGGGAGCGGAGGAAGGAGTATCGGAGGCGCCGATCGTAATAACGAAGGTAAGATTTAAATTTTGGCCTATATTGCTTCTAGATTGAGGCCTGTATTTGGACAAGTTTAGAAGACTTTAGGCTGACATTAGGGTTTGTCTTGTGTTGTGTCTTGCAGTGAAAATGGATCTAGTCAATGATCAGGACTTTATGCCAATCTTCATAGATATGTTCAGGGAGCTGCCCTGTCTATGGCAGATAAACCATCCTGAATATAAGAACCAAACAAAGAGGAAGGCAGTGCTGGATAATTTGCTGCAATTTGTGAAGCCAGTCATCCCCACGGCAGACATCACCTATTTGAAGATCCTAATTGGTGACATGAGGAGCACTTATCTAAGGGAGCGCAAGAAGGTCCAGGATTCCCAGAGATCAGGAGCTGCAGATGACATTTATGTCCCCAGGCTGTGGTACTATGACAGGCTGCATTTTCTGGCAGGTCAGACTGAACCCAGGCCAGCACTCTCCACTCTTCCTTCCACGCTTCCTTCCCCCCCAGCTGAGGCTTCTGACGCCCAACCTGGGCCTTCCAGGCAGCAACATGTGGAGGAGCCCAGATTGAGCCAGGTATAGCATTCTTCTAAATATTGCTGGTTGTCCAATCAATGATGTTAAATAGATGTTAGTTTGGAGTACTAATTTATGATTGTTATTGATGATGCAAAAACTAAAACCATGTCCCTTTTTCATACACAGGGAAGTTTCAGCCAGGAGGTGGCCGGGCCAAGCAGGCTGCCTGATATCCAGGTCCCTCCCCTCTGCCTTCAAAGACAAAGTGGCAGGAAGAGGAGTAACCTGGAGGAGGCTGCCATAGGCTTCTTTTGGAAGGCTACTGAGGCCCTCAGAACACCCCACAGTGTGGAGGAGGACTTTGCTGCCATAACTGTATGCAAAATGATGCAGATGGAGGAGGGCCAATGACTCTTATGTGAGTTTTTAATTTTGGAAGCTGTAAATAAGGGGTTGAGGGGCCAACTCACATGTGAAACCCACATTTGTCAGCTCACACATGGTCCTCCTCCTCCTCCTCCAGGTCCTACTCCTCCTCCTCCTCCTCCTCCAGGTCCTACTTCTCCTCCTGCCACACCTCCAACACCAGAGCCACAGCCGGGAAGATGGCGTGGAAGGAAGACCAAAGAGTGATGGCCCTGGGTTCAGTCTGGTCTGGCAAAAGATGCAGCCTCTTGTATGACCACAGCCTGGGGACATAGATGTCATCTGCTGCTTTCATGATCTCTTGGACTTCTGGACCAGACTGTACTCCCTTAGATATGGGCTCCTCAGGCCACCAATTTTGCTGTAAAAGAATTGATGTCTGCCCTGGGGGTCAAAGGCTTGGCCAATTTCAGCTGTTTCTCCAGCGTTGCCTCCCTCTTTGTTTGGTTCCGAGCCCTTAATAAAGGAATTTTTGTTTCAATTATACTAGCCTATGTGTGTTTTCCATCAAAAAGGACAGTTTGTTTGTGAAGAGGCAGGTACATTTCAAATATACAATGTGAAATTAACAAGGGACACCAACACCAAACAATCTCCTTGAGATTAAATAATACAAGATAATAATGGTATGGTGGTAACTTGACACACAAAACACACCCAAAAATATTCTGGATGTAAAATCCAAAAAAAAAAATAATAACAACACGATCAGGCTTGAAAACAATACAAACCAAAAAAAAGAAAAATATATCTTTTTGTCAGATGTGACAAATCAAAATATATTGAGGGAATCACAATAAATAATAAAGAAAGAAGTTTGTGAGAAGTCTGTGTGAATATGAGCAGCAAAACTACTTCATTCTTCTAGCATTATAAAGAAGAACAGAGTGCGCCGCATTAAACAATTTAAAACATTGCAGCATGACGAAAGTGCTATATCCATTCCGAACGCTAATTTTACCAGACCGAGCTGTTCCGTCTCGGAATTTCTTCTGAGCATACGTGGCACTTTGTGCATCGGAATCGGCCACACACGGTCGGAATTGGCGCGATCGGATTTTGTTGTCGAAAAATTTTATAGCCTGCTCTCAAACTTTGTGTGTCGGAAAATCCGATGGAAAAAGTCTGATGGAGCACACACACGGTCGGAATTTCCAACAACACGCTCCGATCGCAAATTTTCCGTCGGAAAATCCGACCGTGTGTAGAGGGCATAACAAACATTCATTCATTTACATAATATATAGCAAATCATATTACAAACGTGCTCACCAAATACATCAGTATACAGAAAGATGTGCTCCCACAGACTCAACATATAACCAGACTGCCCTCCAATTAATGGTCCTTGGTAGTGAAACCAGGACCGTGTCAGGCGAGCACTGGATCATGCAGTGATAGACATGGCAGAAAGGAAATCCAGTACAAATTACTGTAAAGGAGAGAGAGTGTATGTATATTCTATGATTATTACGATTTACAAAAAGTATATCCAGTTTCAGTCACAAAGCGCCACATATGTATACTCACTATTAGCCCTACAAAACATAACATGGGGGCAAAAAATAACCACATATCACATAGTGGGCCCAAAGATTAGGTCATTCAGGATATATGTGACAAGCCCCTATGGAAGTGAGGGGGAGGATAATTTAATCATTTCATAGCTGACAGGATCAACTGTATATACCTCCAGCTGATATACCAAGTGTGGTCCCCAATGCAAATCTCCAATGGATTTGACTCCTATAACAGTATCCAAAAGTTATCATCATAATTATCTGGGACTCATACTGATATTGACCACAACTGGTGCTACCAAAACCTCCCAGAATCCAAAAACGGGGGTCTACCATTCATGTCATGATGTAAACAAATAGCACCTAACAACATCTCCCCACTGTTAGATCCACCTATCACCATACACTAGCAGCTACTCCAAACATATCACCATCCTTACCTTGCAATAAAAGGTTGTTGATAAGCCTTTACAGCATCAGCAGCGTCAATATGTATCCCCCGGGAGAACACCCAGCTACTAAGTCCCCCACTATACTTTTAAAAATTATCCCACCAGAGAGGCGGGGCCAGGCCCAACCCACAAACGTCACGTCCGGTGCGGGGGCCCGAGTAGGGCTCATGTGCACGCACCCAGCAGACCCGGATCAATGGTAAATATCCGGGTCTGCTTGCAGTACACACAGCGCCCTCTCCCAACCAGAGGAAAACTCCATGGGAGAATGAAAGCACTAGGGATGCAAATGCGTTCCCGTGCTTCCCCCGGGTATCTGCTAATGACTAGGACTAGAGCAGGCAATCCAGGTACACAAGAGCCAGCGAAGAGCACATCTGCACACCGGAGCCTATACAAATTTGAACCCAATTACATTACATGAATACATTTAGCGTTTAATCTACCTACATTTATTGCTGTTTAGCTATAACCATCTTATAAGATCTCTATAGAGATTGGACATTCACAGGGGACATACCCATAAGGAAAGGAAGGAAAAAGAAAGAAAAATAAAAGGAAAAAGAAGAAGAAAAGAAAAAAGAAAAAAGAAAAAGGAAAAAAGAGAAAAAGAAAGAAAAGGAAGGGAGAGGGTAAAGAAAGGGCTAAAAAAATCACAAGTATGGCTTAAATGTCAGTGCTGTGTTCAGCCCTGTAGAGGGGCGAGGTCGCTTTTTGATTGTACATCCATTTTGTAATTGACTCAGAGGGTTGGATGTGTCATTGCCATCATCCCATAATATTTCCAAAGAAAGGTTTTTAAACCTCTAGTGGGATTTTAAAGGCAATGTAACAATAAATTTAAATAAAACATTTGTTTTATTATAAATACAAGTTTAAATAGAATTCATAACACAAATAAATCAAACTTCATGATATTTTGAACAGTACATAATATTTAAAAATCTCAGTGCATGATGATGAAAAAGAGGTAGATAGTGATACATCTTACTACAAGATAAAATCACCACCGGTGCACAAAAGGTGGCGTCAAGTAGCAGAATTACAACGCGTTTCAACATACAATATTCAAAAAAGTCGTCCTCAGGGAAAATTGTATCAAAGTCTAGAAAAAAATCAAAATAGCAGTATTATAAACCGCAAATATATATCTCATTTATGGTAAAATGGACAAAATATCTGCCAGAACCACTTACCTCTTCCATACATTTATCAAGTAACTGTTAATGCATTCCCAGTGTCAGAGTGAGAGGGTTTCAGTCCTCCATTACCCAAGCTGCCCCACATCCTCCACAAGACGACAGGATATAGTAAGGATCCCAACGAATGGCGTCCATAGCATAGCTTGATGGCTGTATCAAACATATATAAAAATGTAGTATAAGGAAACCCCCCAAAAAGAAACATATCTGCAAAGGTTCCTAGGGCGTCCCCCTTAAAAAGGTCCAGTTATTCCCCACCAAGATCTTACCTTGAAAGAAAAAGAAAAAGTGGAAATGGAAAGTTCGTCCAGACTGAAGTTCAGCATAGGTGAAACGCCTTCACTCAATAACAGCCCCCTTTGGTTGCCGTCTCTGGTGTCCTTATAAAGGGTGTGGGCATTGCAAAGAGAGGGAGGTGCCACGCCTGCATTGTACCATGCCAGCGCTCCATGGCCAGGCATGGTACAGCATGAGGAGGAGTCCGGCGGATGTAAACATCTGGTCAGATAGGGTCGCTACCATGTTGGAAAAGGGCGATGGGCCCTGCCCACCAGAAGGAACTGCCGGTGGGCAGGAAAGTAAATGACGCTGCATCATCGCCGAGGCATGGCCAAAGCGTGATGCAGTGTCATTGCCTAGAAGATGGGAGGAGGCAAACGGACCAGTGATGGATGCTACTGTAGGACATCCTGGGTGAGGGAATGACACCATCCCAGCTGCGGACCAACCACGGTAGAAGTGACAGCACGAGCGTCACTTGTAGTACCCTAGTGTATCACTATCTACCTCTTTTTCATCATCATGCACTGAGGTTTTTTAATATTATGTACTGTTCAAAATATCATAAAGTTTGATTTATGTGTGTTGTGAATTCTATTTAAACTTGTATTTATAATAAACAAATTTTCCATTTAAATTTATTGTTACATTGCCTTTAAAATCCCACTAGAGGTTTAAAAATCTTTCTTTGGGTATATCCATTTTGTTTCCTGTTTCAGGATTTGTTTCTCAAAATTGCCTTCCCTTGAGTTTTGGAAAATACGCTCCAGGACAAAAAAGATCACTGATGGGTCAAAATTATGTTAAGTCCCACATATTTACATATAGGTGTGTATAGCAAACCCACCTCCTTATAATAAAGATGGTCCTGTATACGTCGACCAAAGGTATGCTTAGTCTTTCCTATATAAAATGAACCACAAGTGCAAAGTGCTATATATACCACCACCTTTGATTGACAATTAGCATAAGATTTCGATTTCAGAATGCCACCTCTCGGGAGTGGGAGCATATGGCCCTCCCTCACCCAGGGACATTGGTCACATCCCCCACAATGATACGTGCCCACACCTCCCACAGCTCCTTCTTGAGAGTCAACAGATGAGAGTCAACAGATGCATAATGGCTATGGACCAGGCTATCTCTGACTGATTGGGCTCGTCTAAATACCACCTCAGGTCTGTCATTAACATATTTATAAAATAACACTATCCTCAGATAGGAAGTGCCAAATACGGGCTAAGATTGCCCGAAATTGGTCCTGCTGTGTACTAAATTTGGCGATTTTTTTTGTGGTATTGTCGACAGGTTGGACTTTCTTTTTAAAAATTGGTTCCTCTCTTTGGTTCGACTTGGTTTTCTGATATGCTCATTTTAGGACCTTTTTACTATATTCTCGATTCAATAGATGATGGAAAAGGGCCTCAGTCTCTGGCACAGTTTCTCTGCAACCTGAGGTATTGGCTAAACAGGATATTCTGTACAAGTCAGGGGCATCCCCCGTGATAAAGTATGTAGGGGGCTACATGGCGACTGTATGTTGAGGCTGGGATGGTGTTCTGATGTCTAGCAAATGAAGCACTGGTGAGATTGCAGCACAGAGCCACTTGGCATGTCTTGTACCATGTTACAAAATGTCTGTTTTTAACTATATTTGATGTACGTGCAATATTTATTTTAAATGACTCAATATCTCAAATGATTTTACACTATTGGAGGCTCCATTTCTCCTTCTATTTTCTACATGTGGAGTCAAATCCGGATATGCGAATGGAGCGAGGCATTTTACAGCAGCTGTTCCATTTAATCTTTGAGTTTGTTTGCCAAACACGAGAGTGATTGGCAACATTATCTGGTGAGCTTGTTTCTTAAGGGGAGCTTCCTTTTTTGGTGTGGATTTATAAGACTTTTTTACAATTTTTTATGTATATTTTTTCACTGTTTATTTATATACATATATAACCATTTTTCATCATGAAGGACATTTTTTGTCTCTTTTGTCTTTTTTGGACACATTTAAGAGCGCTACTGTGGATTATATTATATATTCACGGTTATATATTTATGTTTTTCAACTTTTGTTAAGAGCACCTTAAAGAGGAGTTTCTGCAACTTTTTTGACTCTGGTAGGTTACAGTCTAGTAGAAAACATACTCTTGAGGCTTCTGTGGGTCAAGAGAGGAGCGGTGGGAAGGCAGCCTCCTCAAGGTTGCTTTTCAAAATTTTTTTAGTCCTCAGCAGCCAGGGCTCTCAGCTTCCACATCCCATCAACAGCGTCTGCATCATATAATGGGAGATTATCTAGTGGCGAAAACAGACATTGAGAGCTTTCTAGTTGATGATCCACTGGGTTCCTGGGTCATGATAATAGACCACTGGCAAGAACTTGCCCGGTATGCAATTGAGCTGCTGGGCTGCCCTGAATCCAGCGTGCTTTCCGAATGGGCATGTAGTGCTGCCGGAGGCACCACATCTGTTACTTCTATCCAAAGTCTGTGGAAGAGACACCAAAATTTACCCAAAAAGATCTCCGCTCTCCCTTATGGGGGATCGGATGAACACGGACCGTCTCTCCGTGTTCATCCGATCCACTCTGCAGACGGATAGAGAAATAGGATTTTCCTCCATCTGCAGAATCGGACAATAGCGGGGCCCGGATGATATCAGGTGTCAGCGGATGTTCACTATCCCATAGGGATGCATGTATGTCCGTATTTCATCCGAAAACGGATGAATGCAATATGGACATACAGTCCACATGTGTGAAAGGGGCCTAAGATGAAGGTGGAAGGCCATGGTTACATGGCTTATTAAATGGAAGGAAAACAAAATAGTTAATAGATTTAGGAGCTGAACTCAGTTTAACTAAACACAAATTACCTGTCAATATTAATTCTCCAAAATGGAATGTAATTGGTTTCAGTGGAAAAAAAAAATACAGTTGCAACTAAAGTTTGTGATGTGACTTTTGAAAACAGACATTGAGAGCTTTCTAGTTGACGATCCACTGGGTTACTGGGTCATGATAATAGACCATTGGCAAGAACTTGCCCAGTATGCAATTGAGCTGCTGGGGTGCCCTGCATCCAGCATGCTTTCCGAATGGGCATGTAGTGCTGCTGTAGGTTTTGTGACAGATAAGAGAACGCGTCTGTTTACAGACTCTGTGGACTGGCTGACATTTATCAAAATGTATCATTCCTGGATTAGCAGCAGCTATTAAGCCCCTGATGCCGATGTCGTTGATTAAGTGCTTTCTGGATCTTGAATCTGTAAAAGACTGTCTAAGCTGCCTAGCTTTGTGGGTGTTGATTTCATCTGGAAGAATGCTTTTGGTGTAGGTTTCATGGGCGCAATTAACACCCAAGGAGCAATTTTTTTACACCTGTTTGACAAGTGCATATCATTTAAATTTTTGACAGCAAGACCAATTTTTGCTTTCAATAAGAGTACCTCTATAGGGTTAAAGTGTGAAGGCTCCATCAACACCCAAAGACCAATTTTTCCACATCTGTTACTTCTATCAAAAGTCTGTGGAAGAGACACCAGAATTTACCTAAAAAATCTCTAATCTTGTTCCCCATGCACATTGTGGCCTCATCATACAGATTGACTCCCCAAGCTGTTGTTTATAAAATAGGTTTAATAAGCTTGAATGAAAATGAAATTTTTTGGCCCTATAAATGCTAGACATGTGCATGACTTTGTTTCGATCTAGTTATTTAGTTTCGTATTATTTTTTTATTCGTTCAATTCGTACTTGTATTCTGGATTTGTATTTATCTAATATCTAATATTTATCAATTAACAAATATTAACAAATTAATGAATGGTTTGGGTCTTTTTTGAATAATTGACTTGTATATATTTATATTTTCTAGATATGGAAAAAGTGAAATGATATAGACTCTTATACTTGTGAAGGTCTACATATTGTTATAAGCTTCATAAGCATTTCTTTGGAGAACTAACATATGGTTGTAATTAGCTTCACTCCCCCCCCCCCCTTGGCAAATGAGATGAGAAGAAAGGTCTCATATTTCTTAAGATGTAAAAAGTTTATGTTTTAGTTAAGAATATAAGATCTTCATACTACAATATTTTTTGATTAGGATATTAATAAGAACATTGGGTTTTCAATGAATATATATATATATATATATATATATATATATATATATATATATATATATATATATATATATATATATATATATTAGTATATATAGTATTTGATTCAGATGTTGAAGTGGAGGGCCACCCTGAAAAAAAAATCACCAAAAATCCTAAAAAAATAAAAAAAAACATTTGAAAAAAAAAAATTTTTTTAAACTTACCTAAACCCTTGTTGCTAGGCAGTCTTCCTAATCTGCCTCTTTCTCTTCCGCGGTGTGTTCTGCTCCTCGGTGAGCAGCCCCGTTGTCTTCTGGGAACTGTGTGTGTTCCCAGAATACCACGGGGCCATTCACAGAATGGAGCCCCGCGCCGCTCGCGCGTGCGCAGTAGGAAAATGACAGTGAAGCCGCAAGCCTCCACTGCCTGTTTCCCTTACTTAGGATGGCGGTGCCGGGACCCGAGAGCCGAGGGACGGGTCAGCCTCGGGCGGCCGACATCGCGGGCACCCAGGACAGGTAAGTACTTATTTAAAGTCAGCAGCTACAGTGTTAGTAGCTGCTGACTTTTACATTTTTTTTAGGACGGAATCCTGCTTTAAAGAAAACTTATATGGTACAAGTTAAATGCTTTCACACATTGTTCTTGCCCACTCCTCAGGAATGTCAATGCATAGAGACTGAGCAACCCCCACCCTTGTGTGGAACTATAAGTCAAACCATTAGGAAGGTGGGGGCTGTTTTCATGTGAATTCATATGAATTATAGAATATCGATAATAATACCGAAATAACAATATTTTAACAGTGGTGAGGCTTCAGCCAGTTTCATTTTGTTCGAATATCGAACATTTTTGAATTATTTCTCCTTCCGCTTGAGCAAGACAAGCATTGATTATGGAGTTAAGCAAATGAACTTTCGGCATCATTGAATGAACCTAGAATCATAGTATTATCAGAATTGGTGAGACGTTTGCGCATGTGCAAGAAAACCCTGTTTCTTGATGATGTAATTTCCCGCCAAGAGAGGGAACGCCTGTTACATGAAGGAAGTTTGTCTTAAATTGGTAAGTAATGGATTTTATTGATGAATTATCTAATGATAGTAAATTAGAATTCAAAAATCTGTCAAAATTTGTTAAAGATGATGAATTATGCTGTTTTATGTTCAATGAATGCTTACAGGCGAATATTAAGATACAAAAATCAATACTTTTAAGAGATTCAGCAAACAGGTTAGAAATGTGATGAAGTTAGTTAAAGTTTTTGACACAATGATATTAGGAGTTCCTAAAAGGAATGTTGTTTGTAAAAAAGGGAAAACATAGACTCAGCAGAATAACTGTGTATGTGCTAATCGTCCGATTTTGATTGAGCAAATAGATGATTTGCAAAGTGCAATTCAAATAAAAGTTATTCAGTTGTCTGAATTACAGAATAATGTAAAAAAAATGATTTGTGTAAATTCTAAAGCACAGTCAAGTAAGAGTTTAGAGATTATTGTTAGTGTAGACACTAAACAGAAGTCTTTTGTACCAGATATGTGGTCTATAGAAAAATATGACAGGATCATGAAGTTTTACTTAAAACAAAATTAATAAATAAAGATGCAGTACGCACACAGTGTTTAGACAGTCAAAAACAAAATGGCAATCAGAAAGTTGCCACGTGTATGGCCACAGCCAGATATGGTGAGATACACGTCACAGGCAGAATCGAAGTTTCAGTGCAGACAGGAAATGTTACGTACTTCCATTGTAAGAAAAGTGGACATGTACAGAAAGAATGTTTAAAATATAAATTCGATTCACAAAGAAAACTTTGGAATTTGAAAATGAGGAAATTTCTGAACAATTTATTCATCCTTTTCCAAACAATAGGTTGATTGATTTGCCTTATGCCTCAAAAGTCAAACAGATTAGAACACTGACTGTTAATGACAGTTCCATCAATATGGCAAACAATGCTGTCAATGAGAGAGATTGATTACTTCAGCCAAAATCAAAGAAAAAAGAAAAAAGAAGTGTTAACTTCTCCAACATTAAGTTATGTTGCTCCAATTGTATTAGGCCCCTTTCACATGTGCGGATCCGTGTTGATCCAACCCGTGAACATCCGCTTGCTCAGCGGGAATCGCTCCGTTGATCCCCGCTGAGCTGGCGGATGACAGGGCGATCCCTGCACAATGTGCAGGGACCGCCCTGTTAGATCTCCGCTCTCCCCTATGGGGGATCAGATGAACACGGACCGTCTGTCCGTGTTCATCTGATCCGCTCTGCAGATGGATAGAAAAATTGTATTTTCCTCAATCTGGACAATAGCGGGGCCGGATGATATTCGCTGACACCCGCTATCCCATAGGGATGCATGTATGTCTGTATTTCATCCGAAAATGGATGGATGAAATACGGACATACGGTCCACACGTGTGAAAGGGGCCTAAGATGAAGGTGGAAGGCCATGGTTACATGGTTTATTAAATGGAAGGAAAACAAAATGGTTAATAGATTTAGGAGCTGAACTCAGTTTAACTAAACACAAATTACCAGTGAATATTAATTCTCCAAAATGGAATTTAATTGGTTTCAGTGGAAAAAAAAATATAGTTGCAACTAAAGTTTGTGATGTGACTTTTGAAATTCCAGGACTTTTGAAAACTAATATCGATATATGGTGTTGTCAAAATGTAGAGAATATTCTAGGCATTGATGTGATTAGTAAATTAAATTGAATTATTGATTTAAGTAATTCTACTATATGGAAAGATTAATCTAGGCCCAAATCTATGTTAAAGTGGTTGTGAACCCTTTAGAACCACTTTATGCTACAGGTAAGGCTATAATAAGGCTTACCTGTAGCTACCCAGGATATCTCCTAAACCTGCATAGTTTAAGAGATACAGTATCTCCTGTCCCCTGCATGTGCTGATGTCATCGGCACATGCGCACAAGAGCAAACTGAAGCAATGGCACGTATGTGCTGTTGCTTCAGTCAGGGTGCTATTACCCATGGCTCCCACACGCATGCGTGGTAGTGACATCATCGCGGCCCTGGCCAATTACACCCCCAAAGCCGGGGTACCCAGAAGTAGCCCCCGGGAGAGATGTCGCTGGCCGGAGGGGGGTACGAGGACCGCTGCGGGGGCTTCGATGTGAGGTAAGTAATTCATAATGAGCTAGTATGCTATGCATACTAGCTCATTATGCCTTTGTCTTGCAGGGTTTTTTTTTTATAGCGTTTACAACCACTTTAATAGATCCCTCCATGTAATGTAATGTTGTAAATATCTGTACAGCAGTCGCTGACATGTCTTCAGTTTATATTTGGCCACATACAGGAACCAATCTCATATTGGAACAATTGGTTCGATCACATAAAATGTCACGTACCTGGTTGGAGACTGAAATGACAAGGTCAGCCTTTCTTGTATCTCCAGTCCAGGTCCCGCTGGGAGTGGAACAGCGGGAGCCAAGGACCAGGAGGGAAACGAGTGCCTGCAGCTGCGGACCCAGAGACTTGTGGCGGAGGATGCGATCTTGGATGAGCAGAGAAACTGTCAGATCAGAATAAGCGGTGCTGCGCCAAGGATCAGCTGGGATTAAGGAGGTACTCCGCAGGAACTGTGGTGCTGGAAAGTTAGGTGATGTAAAGTCTCTGGAATACTTGCAGCAGGAAGTCGCAGCAGGTTGCAGGATTGTGATTGCAGGCACTTACAGGATGACGAGGAGAAACTCCAGAGGCAGGAGCAGAGTCTCAAGGGTAGCCAGGTTCGGTAACAGGTGGGCAGCAGGGTACAAGGCAGCAGGCAGAAGCGAAGTCACATGGATAGCCGGGTCTGGTAACAGGCGAGCAGTGCAGTACAAGGCAGCAGGCATAAGCAGAGTCCAATGGGAAGCCAGGATCAGAAACCAGTAGTCAGAGGAGAAACAGAATCCAGAAGCAGGGTCAAGGCAAGCCAGGTTCATCAACAGGTAACAGGCAGGTAGTAGCAGGGTTCAGGTATCAGGGTACAGCTGAAGACCAGTCAGCACCAGACTGAGGGCAGAGCACTTTTTTAAATAGGCAGGCTGGTGTCAACTGGTGCTATGGGTGAGCTTCTGTGCATGTACGCCATCTGTTGTGCACGTGCATTAATGCACACAGGCATCTGCAGCCATCCATGTGTGCCGCATGCGCATGCGCACGAGTGTGCACCAAATGGGAACTAATCTTACTCTTTCTCTTACATTGCCCCCCTTACGGGCAGCCTCTGGATGCCCACTAGGGATCTCTTTTCCGGGTGAAGCTGAAGATAAGCCTGAATGAATTGAGGAGCATGTACATTAGAAGAGGGTTCCCACAAATTTTCTTCAGGACCATAGCCCTTCCATTTAATTAAAAACTGGGTCTGGCCCCTTCTCTTCCTGCAGTCCATAACAGCCTCAACCTCAAACTCTTTGTTACCTTCAACAAGCAAGGGTGGAGGTATCTAAGGGTTCTCGATCAGGAAAGTGATCAGCCACGGATCCTTTTAAGAGAGATACGTGAAATACCGGGTGAATCTTCAAACTTGCCGGCAGGTTGAGCTCGAAGACAACAGCACTAATCCTCTTCTTTACTGAGACGCAACGCAAATACTGCTCCAGGGTCTGGTTTGTCCTCTCTGTTTGACCGTTAGCCTGTGGATGGTATGCAGATGACGAACAGTGTTTAATGCCCAAAGCTTCACATAAGGATTTCCAAAATCGGGAAGTGAATTGTACCCCACGGTCAGAGGTAATGTTCGCAGGAATACCGTGAAGGCGTACAACTTCCTTGATAAAAGAAAAGGCAGTCTCTGCAGCAAAAGGGGTGCCTTTCAGGGGCACAAATCGATCCACAATCACAAAAATGGTGGTGAAGCCTTCTGATGGGGGTAGTTCAACAATAAAGTCCATGGCAATCATGGTCCATAATTTATCAGGGACAGGAAGGGGTTCCAATAGACCCCAATTTTTGGCTCTATCAGTCTTGTTCCGAAGACATGTTGTGCAGGACTTAATATAGTCCCTGCAATCTTGCACCAGGTTTGGCCACCAGAAGGAGCGAAGGACCAGATTTGATGTCTTATGTGCTCCGAAATGACCTGCCAAGGGATGGTCGTGACACATGTAAAGCACTGCTGACCGTAACTGCTCAGGAACAAAGATCTGTTCGCCATGAAAGTAGAGACCTTCTTTCAGCTGAAGGTGGAGTTCTTGAGGTGGAGACTGGTTCTGAACTGCTGACTTAATTTGAGGAATGAGGTCCATCTGTAACAGAAGAAAATTTTTAGCTGGTAGAATGGTATCGGGCTTAGAGGGAACCTCAGTGTCTTGGAACATACAAGAAAGGGCGTCAGGCTTCCCATTCTTGGATCCAGGCTGATAGGTAATATGAAAGTAGAACCTTGCAAAAAAGAGGGCCCATCTGGCCTGGCGGGGTCTTAATCTCTTGGCTGCTTTTAAATATTCAAGGTTCTTGTGGTCGGTGAACACAAGAATGGGATGTGCTGCTCCTTCAAGAAGATAGCGCCATTCTTCCAAGGCAGATTTGATAGCCAGTAACTCCCGATCACCCACGTCATAGTTCCTTTCTGAGGCACTCAGTTTTCTGGAAAAGAAGGCGAAAGGGTGGAGTAAAGATTTTATTCCTTGTCGCTGAGACAGTATGGCTCCCACAGCAATCTCGGAGGCATCAACCTCGAGAACATAAGGCAAAGTAGGGTCAGGGTGTCTCAAAATGGGTGCAAATGTGAAAAGGCCCTTTAATCTCTCAAAAGCAGCTTGAGCTTCTACAGTCCATGGGAAAGTTGTGCATGATCTGGTTAATTGTGTAATGGGGGATATGATACCTGAGAAGTTCTTGATAAACTTCCTGTAAAAATTAGAAAATCCCACAAATCCCTGCACAGACTTTTTATCAGTGGGAGCCGGCCAGTCGAGCACTGCAGATACTTTCTGTGGGTCCATGGCAATCCCATCTGTGGAAATAATGAGGCCCAGGAACTGGATAGGAAGTCTCTTGAACTCACACTTTTCAGCTTTGGCATAAAGGTGATGTTTCCTTAGTCTGTCTAATACCTTTTTAACATGGACTCGATATGATTCAAGGGAGGAGGAGAAGATTAGTATGTCATCCAGGTAGACAATAGTAAATACATCAAGGAAGTCCCGGAAAACATCATTCACAAAATGCTGGAAGGTAGCTGGTGCGTTACAGAGTCCGAAGGGCATCACTAAATATTCAAAGTGCCCAAAACGAGACCTAAAGGCCGTCTTCCATTCATGTCCTTCCTTAATTCTGATCAGGTTATATGCTCCTCTTAAATCCAATTTAGAGAAAACACATGCTTCTCGCAGTCTCTAAAAAAGTTCAGGGATGAGTGGCAGGGGGTATCGGTTTTAATCAATACTTTATTTAAGTCCCGGTAATCAACACAAGGCCGGAGTGTGTGATCCTTTTTTTCAACAAAGAAAGTTTCCGCTCCAGCGGGGGAAGAGGAAGGCCGGATAAAGCCCTTATCAAGGTTTTCCTTAATGTACTTTCAAAGTTCCTCCAGTTCAGGCTCAAAGAGAGGAAAGATTCTGCCAAAGGGAATTTCAGCGTCCGGCAAAAGCTCAATAGGGCAGTCATACGGTCTGTGAGGGTGGGAGAGTGTCAGCATTCTTCTTGTTGAAAACATCCAAGTATTCATGATAAACGGATGGCACAAGTTTAACAGTCTCAGAATCTGCACTGAGGCAGAGGAGTGGCTCTCCGGAACTGGGTATAAGAGGGAAGCAGTACTCCTTGCATAGTCAGATGGAAAAGACGCTTCTCCAGATGACCAATTGATGAGGGGCTTATGCGACCTCAGCCAGGGTTTCCCAAGAATAACAGGGAAAAGTGGGGATGTGATGACATTAAGACGAAGGAGCTCCCGATGTCCAGAAGTGGTAGAACAGGGAATAGGTACAGTCTCTAGCGTAACAGGTCCAGATTTAATTCCCGTACCATCAGCTAGGTGAACCGAGAAGCTGTTTTTCTTGGTACATAAAGGTAGTTCATGCATAGTTGCGAAAGAAGAGTCCACAAAACAGCTACAGGCCCCTGAGTCCACACTGGCAGAAACTGTGAGAGTCTTTCCTGCATACTGGAGAGAGATTGGCAGCAAGGTGTGGTTCTGCCCAGGGTTTAAGGAAGCAACCGTATGAGGTGGAGAAGATGATCTCCTAAGGTGTCTTCGGGGACAACATTGCAGAAAATGTCCTTCGTTGCCACAGTAAAGGCAGAGTTTGAGCTGGTGACGACGAGATCGCTCCTGTTTGGACAGAGGAGGTCTCGGGAAGCTGGTGTGTGCGACCCTCTTAACATTGGCTGTGTGTGTCTTTAGGCATAGTTGCAGAGGAAGGAGGTAACTGGGCCTTGGGCTGTGCAGGTAATAAATGAAGGTTTCCAGTTCTCTTGGACTGTCTTTCATGCACGCGGCGATCAATCAGAATGCAGAGATGAATCAAGTCATCCTAGATGGTGGGTGCATCCACCCTGGCCAGTTCATCCTTGATAGCCTCTGACAGGCCGAGACGAAACTGAAAACGTAGTGCAGCACTATTCCATTTGGTATCAGTACTCCATAATTGGAAGTCCGAAACATAATCCTCCACAGGCCTGGGGCCCTGTTGCAGATGGCTTAAGGTGGTTTCGGCAGTCTGTTGATGGAACAGATCAGCATACAGTTGGGCCATAGTGCCAAAAAAGGAACTTGCAGAAGCCAAAACAGGATCACGTTGCTCCCGGAGTTGGTGAGCCCAGGCCTGCGGTTCTCCCAGCAGCAAGGAGATGAGGAAGCCTACCTTCACTTCTTCGGTAGAAAAGGTGCGGGGTAGTAGAGAAAAATAAAGCTCACAGGCATTCTGAAAAGTTCTGAATCCTTTACGGTCACCAGAGAAGCGCTCGGGTAAAGGTACTCTAGGCTCAGGAGGGTAAGAAAGTCCCACATGGTTGCAAGTTGTGATTTGCAGCAGCAGAATCCATGACTCTTGTAGATTCGGAGGTGGAGACCGGCCTGGATATTGACTGTAGTTGGTCGTGGAGTTGAATAAAGTCCTTATGCAACCCTTGTACTGCATGAGAAAGTACGGTAACAGTCCGGCAGAGGGTTGACAGAAGAGAGACCTCCCTTTCAGACTCCATTACTGGCTGACTGGTACTGTCACGTACCTGGTTGGAGACTGAAATGACGAGGTCGGCCTCTCTTGTATCTCCAGTCCAGGTCCCGCTGGGAGTGGAACAGCGGGAGCCAAGGACCAGGAGGGACACGAGTGCCTGCAGCTGCGGACCCGGAGTCTTGTGGCGGAGGATGCGATCTTGGATGAGCAGAGAAACCGTCAGATCAGGATAAGCGGTGCTGGGCCAAGGATCAGCTGGGCTTAAGGAGGCACTCCGCAGGAACTGTGGTGCTGGAAAGTTAGGTGATGTAAAGTCTCTGGAATACTTGCAGCAGGAAGTCGCAGCAGGTTGCAGGACTGTGATTGCAGGCACTTACAGGATGACGAGGAGAAACACCAGAGGCAGGAGCAGGGTCTCAAGGGTAGCCAGGTTCGGTAACAGGCGGGCAGCGGGGTACAAGGCAGCAGGCAGAAGCGAAGTCACATGGATAGCCGGGTCTGGTAACAGGCGAGTAGTGCAGTACAAGGCAGCAGGCATAAACAGAGTCCAATGGGAAGCCAGGATCAGAAACTGGTAGTCAGAGGAGAAACAGGATCCAGAAGCAGGGTCAAGGCAAGCCAGGTTCATCAACAGGTAACAGGCAGGTAGTAGCAGGGTTCAGGTATCAGGGTACAGCTGAAGAACAATTAGCACCGGTCTGAGGGCAGAGCACTTCTTTAAATAGGCAGGCTGGCACCAACTGGCACTATGGGTGTGCTTCTGCATGTGCACACCGTCTGTCGCGCATGCGCATTGATGTGCACAGGCATCTGCCGCCGTCCATGTGCGCGTGCATGCGCGTGAGTGTGCACCAAACGGGAACTAATAGATCTCTTACATAAAAGTCTTTGGAGTCAGACCAAAATTGATACAGGTTTGTTTAAAGATATTGAAATCGGAATTGAAGGAAAAGATCCCAAGTCCCAAATTCAATATAAGTTACCACAAGAATCAATAGGTCCTGTTTCTGACATTGTACAAATGCTGATGATTCACATTTTTTATCAGTTGATTTAAGATCACTGAATAAATGCATTACAAATACCAAACCTATTATTTCTGATTTAAATTTAATGCCACACCTGGATGCCGAGGCTAAAGTATTTTCTGTACTGGAAATTGCCAACAGTCATTGTTCAGTGCCAGTAACTAAAAGCTGCCAATATAAACTTGCCTTCAGCTTTAATAAAGAAACCTATGCATTCACTAGAATAATTCCAGGATTGGACATTAGTGATGGTATAGTTCATGAGTGTTTAGAGAAAGTATTGTCGAAATTCTCTAGACCAGAATGTATTTTCCAGCATGCTGACCAGTTTTTGTTGTCTACACAGAGTATAGAGGAACATATCACTCTTTTGTCTGAGTTATTTACACAGTTATAAACAGCAGGGCTGAAATTGAAGACAGAGTCGGTTCAGTTGATGAAAAGTCAGTTAGCATTCCTTCATATGCAAATTAGTCATGGACAGTTATCACAGGAAAAAGTTAGAAACATTTCTGCTATTCCAATTCCAACATCTTACAAGGCATTATATCAATTTTTGAGCGAAGTAAATCATTGCAAAGAATTTTTACAGAAATGTGATGATAAAGTTAAACCATTATTTTATTTTTTGAGACAAAAAGATGTTGTTTTTGATCAGTGGGGTCAAACCCAGACAGATGCCTTTGGAATGATGGAAAGGGATCTGCAGAATGCTCCTTCATTGAATACAATTGAAATTGGAATGTCTATTCCAGTTGTATTGCATACTGATGTATCTGAGAATTCGATTTCAGTAACTTTGTCTCAATTAAAGAAAGGTGATAATAAAATAATAGGCTTTTTCTCCAGAGGTTTGACAAATATGGAAAAGACCTTTGACACACATATTAAGCAATTGTTAAGTGTTTATTTTGCAGTCAAAGTAACAGAAAATATTGTGAGATCTAATAAGATCATATTACAGACACCTGATCTATCACTAAAACTTCTTCTAGAGAGAATTAATTCAGGAGAAATATATGACAAATATTGCCCATTCTATAAAACTTTACAATTTAAATCTAACAGAACATTATGCGTGTACAAATTTATCCACAAAACCTGTAAATGGCGTTTTTAGAACAGGCGTTGAGAGAGGCTTTAAGCCAGTATTTGTTAATAATATCAAGACAATGTTCAGCAGATCTTCCTATGTGTTACCCAAAGAATGGTTATGTTATTCAGCAAAAATTCTACAGAAAATGCTGAATTGGCATATGTAAAAAAAAATTACAGTACAGCAGGCATAACTCTAAATCCTAAAAAGGAGAAGTGAATGAACACAGTTTACTTCAGTCTTCTGGGTTGATCTGAAACCTTTCTTTGTTTGTGAAAACGAGGTTTTGAATCATGACAAAAATGAGAAATTGTGTCCTGTTATATTTAAAATACACAGAATAATAGTATAAGGAGTATTGGCCAGTTTAAGAGAAATAGAGCAAAGTAAGGTAATTAGAAATGTTATTATCATGTGTTTCATGTCATGATAAAATGTTAGGACTGTGATATGTAAAATGAATAAGTAAATGAAGGTATATTTTAATCAATGAAATAGTACATTCAAAATAATGATACTGCATTCTGTTTCAGGACCTGACTTATAAGTCACCAAAAGAAGAGAAACTTTATATTTCTAGACTTTACAGATGAAAACAAACTTTTGAAGCTTAAGAATATCAGTTCTGGGAGAAGATTTAACACAAGAGATTCATTTGTCATAATAATTGTCTTTTTATGTTCAATAAAGTTTTTCCAACTTTACAGAATGCAGGAAGAAGAAAAGGAAGAAGAAAAAAAACATCAAGACCTCTAATAAGAGAGAAACTTATAAAAAACAATTGACTTTTGATTTTTGACTACTGATGAAATAATTTATCCATCAGATATATTGCAGTTTATATATATATACATTTTTATGTGACGTGATATGTTTATCATATCAAGATGAGACATTTTTTACACATCAATTTTTACAAATACATGTAGTGTACTTTTAGAGTTGAAAAGGTTAAACCTCATTAAAATAGAGTCACTTTAGTTAGGAAGAACATCCGGTGTTAATTAAGATAAGAGTACATTTTTATTAAAGTACATATAAACAAGTTAGGACTAACTTTACATTGTAATATGTATTTATTTTTAAAATCATCTCACATATATGAATGAATTGAAGTTAAGAAATCTATTTTAAGTTTAAATTTTGACAAGGTTATTTGAAAGTTTGTATGGATTATAGATTTATGCTAAACACAATTTGGAGGGAACGTATGGAACATATGTTTCTGAAGTGACATCCGTATTTCAAAGTATTGTACAACAATGTTACATTTATGAATTTGTGAATATTAAGGGGATTGATTATTTGGTAAAAGGGTGAAGATATTTTTATGGTATTTGAAGCAAAAGCTTTTCTAAGTTCACTTTTCCTTATATAGAATCAAAATTTAAAATATATTCAATCAATATATATTGTATGTATATATTTATATTTTCTAGATATGGAAAAATTGAAATTATATAGACTCTTATACTTGTGAAGGTATACATATTGTTATAAGCTTCATAGGCATTTCTTTGGAGAACTAACACATGGTCGTAATTAGATTCACCCTCCCCCTTGGCAAATGAGAGGAGAAGAAAGGTCTCATATTTCTTAAGATGTAAAAGTTTATGTTTTAGTTAAGAATATAAGTTCTTTATACTACAATATTTCTTGATTAGGATATTTTTTTTTTAATATATTTTTATTGAAAGGTAAAAATCATACAGATTATAACAGCAACAGTATTGTATTTTTACATATTGATGGTTGTGGCAATAGCAGTAACCAGAAAAATAGCAGAGAAAGTGTAGCATGTAACCTAGGGGATGCGCAGGTATGTCCCAAAAATGGGATAACAACATGTAGGAGGTAACAACTCCAAAATAGTAACATAGTAATCTGTAACGAAGGGTCCCTAGGGTTGCTGGGAGGAAACAAACAAAAAGTCCCAAAGAAGGGGGATAGGGGTGAGGGGGAAGCGGGGGGAGGAGGGAGGGTGAGCACCAAGTTCTTGTTATGGAGATGAAAAGGAGGTAGACCTCAGCGTTGTAACGGAGGTACAAGGGGTGGCGCTCTCCTTCAGTGTGTTGTTAGGAGGGATTGAGGTCGATGGTCAAGAGTCATTCTTGACTGATGCTTTGTGGTCTGTTGAAGATTGGGTTCCATCGGTAGTGGGTCTTACAGAGAGAGAGAGTAGTATCACTGGAGGTGTTGGGAGAGGCCCATAATATGAGAATGAAAACTGTTCGAGGTTCGCCAGGTCTGCTGGAGTAAGCGTAGAGACTATATAGGCTTGCCATCTGTGGTAGAAACGTGTTTTGGCAGTATGGTGTGAGAAGTTCGTGTTAAATCTGTCCTTGAAAAGTAGTAGCAGGAGGTCTTTTTTGACTTGTGAAATTTTTGGGGGAACATTGGATATCCAATTTTTCAAGATGGATCTCTTGGCGAGTAGGAGACAATTCAAAGACCAGTCTTTATAAGGAGGGGTGGCATTGGGGGACCAAGGCAGCAACAGAGGGTCCCAGTGGCTGAAGATGAGGAGCAAGGGGTCTTTGGGTAGTTTTAGCAGGGTCACTTCGAAGATGTAAGAAAGGACTTGGGAATCTGAATTAACAGATATAACCGTGCATGGAAGATTTTTATTTATGAGCAGTAGGACCCCTGCTTTGTGACCATTTGATTTGGAGCCGAGGACTGTGCCCACCCATAACTTTTTCATATGGGGGAAATTGGATGCGGAGAGGAGGGTTTCCTGTAGCAAGGCAATATCGGTCTTAAGCCTTTGGAGGTGGCAGAGAATTTTAATTCTCTTGTTAGGGGAACGGAGCCCTTTTACATTCCAGGAGACTATTTTCATGTTGGGGGGGCCATCAATAAGAACTGGGCTGGTGTTGTATGATTAGTTCGGAGTGTGATATGAAGATGAACTGTAGGTGCAGGTGAGGATAGAGAGTTGTCTACATTGTATAAAAGTGGTGCCTTAGTGTCAGGTGCTGCGGGTACACCAAGGTGTGGAAGGAAGAAGATAAGGTGAGGGTACAGAGGGAGGGGGGTCATAGGTAAAAGCAAAATAACATATTGAGTAAACTTCACTTTTTTCCGCATGGAGTCACTGTGTAGTCCAGCTCCTATGACAAGACCCGAATACTACAGCATTGCAGAAATCCCACGTAATAAGAGGTGGTTGATACTGCCAATTTGGGTTGTGTATGAGGAGAAGAATAGGCTCTACGCAGGGAGGCCAGAAGAGGTACATTAGTGCTAGAAGCGAAAACAAAACAGGTATTAACACAAAAAAAATGAAGAACAAGAAAGGGCTGGCCTACCACAAAGTATAGGTCAGGTTGCTGAAAATGGAAGGAGGATCAAGTGATAAGTCTTGCAGTGTAGGTGGATCTGCAAGGTCGACCTTCCGCTGAGCGTCGAATGGCGTTGGTACGGGCCTGAGGACCTGAATCTTTTTGGAGAGTCTTTGCGTGGGCTCCTTTGGTCGAGACCTCGGTTGATTGGATCTGTTCTGGACGAGGGACTGAGGTGTGGACCTGAGTGAAGAGATTATAGGAAGGCCTCCGCTTCAGATGGGTCATGGAAGGAGAGCTTTTCCCCATTGTGTGCATTAAACCGAAGGGTAGCTAAAAAAGGCCAGGGCGAATTTGATTTGTTGCTGGTGCAGCTCTGTGCATATTTGCTGAAAAGCCTTCCTTTTTTTGGATACCTCTATGGAGTAGTCCGCGAAGACCAGGGTCTTCATTCCGTCAATCTGTAGGGATCTGGATTGCCGGAATCTTTGCAGAATGAAGGCTTTTTCTGAATAAAAGGTTTTGGGAAGGAGACACACGGAAACATTGAAGAAAACTGACACAGCCTCACACACACACAAATACACACATATGATTCAAACTTCTTCTTAAAAATAATTACATTGTTGATGCTATTTTTACATTTTACATTTTGATATTGTTCTTGTAATATTTTGCTATTTTATTATTAAATCAATTTTTAAGTTTTTACACGAGAACTGAACAGACTTTCTTGAAACTTTTCTCACTAATATGAATTATAGAATATCGATAATAATACCGAAATAACGATATTTTAACAGATTCGTATTATGAATTTTTCGAATTTTCTTCAAATTTACTGTTTTTTTCGATTCAAAGTGTATGAATCGATAATTTCAAATCGGTGGAATAGAAACCTTTAGTTTTTTTTATTTTCGATTCCAATGTGGCAAAGTGAACAAACAAAAGAAAAATCTTCATCAAATGATTCCAATGACTCTTTAAATCACCTTTGGCTTAACTAAAACAGAATTTTTTTGAAATGATACTCTAATAACACACACAGTCTTTGATTTCAGCAATATGTGTACAGTTAGAATTCAACTGAAGTTCAATGTAAAATTCAATTCGAATTTTAGTCTGAAGTTTGTTTTGTTATTCAGGGCATTCGATAATTTTTTTTTTAATTGTTATTCATGTATTCAGTTATATCCGAATCTCCGAATAACGAAAATTCATCCGAATATTAATTTGGAACGAAACGAACCACACATGTCTAATAAATGCAATTATTGCTGCAGCAGGTTCTATACACAATAGAGATGTACCACTTTACAGGCAGACTAAGGGGTCCCACCAGGGACTATATTTAAAAGGAATTTTTCATTTTTATAGTTATTTCTCATTTTGATGGTTTCACTTTATGCATCAGTAAATCACTGCTCATTTAAAAATAGTTTTTTACAAACTTTTTTTTCATTGATACATGTCCCCCAGAGCAGTACCCAGACCCCCATAACCATTGGTTTGTTATACGGTTCTGAACTTTGCAATGTTTGAAAGTTCTGCCGCGAACCGAACAGGGGGCCTTTCGATTCATGTTTAAAAAATAAATGTTATGCTGTATTATTTCAGAGCTGCAATAATTTGTATCTTTCATATCTGTCTGGAGTTCAGACTTTAAGTTTTATGGCACCAGTACAGATGTGTGTGTCTTATGGGCGCGTTTGTGTTTCTTTGGTTTTTTTTTTGCTTTTTTCATGATATGGAAACATTTATATCTTGATGATTGGATTCTTTAATACATTTTAAATATTTCAAATTTGATTGACATATTGTACATTTGCTTATTTTTTTAATGATGCTCTCTTGTTTTACACTACAAGTGTTAAACAAGTCATTTTACTTTTTGCAACCTTTGCTAATTAAAAAAAATAATAATAAAAAAAAATACATAACTGTCTAACTTTTTAAGTTTTTAAATAAAGAATGTTTATATATTTTTTTGACTGTACAGATAGCCTTTTGTATTCAGCTCCGGCCTACAGAGAATTATAAAGCATTTTTTAAGAAATATACAGTATAAGAGACCATTATTGGAAATCAGTATGGCGAATATCTCCACAGCCACCGTGTATTTCCCTTTGGTGCTCAGATAGGCCGGGATCATGGCAATCCAGACACTGCAGAACACCAGCATGCTGAATGTGATGTATTTGGCTTCATTAAAACTGTCCGGTAATGTCCTGGCAAAAAAAGCTATAATAAAACTGACAGCAGCCAGGATTCCCATATATCCCAGGACAGAGTAGAACCCGATAACTGACCCTTCATTACACTGAATGATGATCTTCTCCTGGTAGGAGTGTGTGTCCAATTCCTGGTAGGGAGGAGAGATGGACAACCAACTAACACAGATTATAACCTGAACATTGGAACAAGCTAAGACTATACAGGTGGGCAGTTTTACTCCGATCCATTTCTTCCACATGCTGTTGGGTTTGGTGGCTTTGAAGGCAATGCAAACCATAATAGTCTTGGCCAATACAGAAGATACGGCTATTGTAAAGAGAATTCCAAAAGAAACTTGACGTAGCAAGCAGGTTACATCCACAGGACGACCCAGGAAGAGGAACACACAGAGGAAACCCAACATGATGGAGACCAGAAGGACAAAGCTGAGGCTCTTGTTATTGGCTTTCACAACTGGTGTGTCCTGATGTAAAATAAAAATGACAAGTACTAGAAGAGTCTTCCCAAAACACAACAGTGAGACGACTATAAAAACTAGTGAGAGCGTGTCATCAGTGAAGGGAAGAAATTCTAATTGTTTGGATAAACAGCGAGTTTTGTTCTCATTTGGCCATTCATAATCGGGACATCTCATGCAGTTTTCACTATCTGGAAAACAAAATAAAATCATTGAACACTGTGAGCACTTACTTTGTCTTGGTTTACTTATATGGGTTTAATCAGATATTAATATTTGTCAAATATCTAATAAACAAAGCCTTTCTTTTCCAGGTTACAATCCTCTCTAAAGACAAAACATTAACCACTTGCTGGTTGACATATTAACAAAGCCTGTCAGCAAATGGTTATAACAAGATCATGGTACAGATTTTTTTTCAGATGGTGATCAGCTTTCTTTTAGAAGTGATATGAATAGCTTTACACCTTCCTGATCACTTTTATGATGCTGTAACCCCCTCCCCCCCCCTGGTGGTTTCCAGGCATTCTATTCTTTCAGGGAGCCTTGGACAGCAGTAAATGGTAGGGACAACACCCTACAGAGAAGGAGGGGGAAAGTCCATCTCCAATGTCCTCTGTGATGAATGAACCCAGAAGTGATGATGGTTTTGTCAACTCCTGCTTCAGAGCTCTCATCCCATGGCTATTACAGCCTGGAAAGCAGCTAACCAAGCACAATCTGTCTTCAGTTAGCTGCTTTGGAGGGCAAAGAGACATCTGATATCTCCATAAAGAGTATCTGTCTTCTGTCCAAAGCTATTACAAATGGGCTTGTTAGGCCTGAAGTAGGAGCGCCCCTGTGTGTTCCAGATCCAGGAAGCGTTGGCGATCACCGGAGCAGCCCGCTCTGAGTCATCAGCAAGCAGCTCCACAGATGCACTCCCTTCACGCACGCTCGGCAATTTGTGCCTAAATGCCTGTTATTACCTTACTCTTGTGAGTACTTATATCCATTTGTGCATTAAATTTACTGTTATTCTGCACTTAGAGTGGCGCCTGTGTGTTTTATTTTCCAGAGGGGCCTCTGCTTTTAGAAGATATATATTGTTTCTGAGTCATTTTCTGGCAAAAAATTGTGATTTTATCATGCATGTGAATTTTTTTTTAAATTGCCCCGCACAGCAGGTGGTAAAAATAACATCTCCAGTAATATTTGATAACCATTACCTGTAACATTGGACATTTCTCCATATGCACACATGGCACAACTATAACAACAAGGTTGTATGAAGAAGCCGGGAACTTTCCGGTATCCTGGCAAACAACTTTCTGAGCACTGAGCTTTTGGAACCTAACAGAAAGCAACACGTTGTATTATATATGGAAGTTCATTAAATGAATCTATAAAGCCAAGAAACTTCTTCTATGGTGGATATGTTTTAAGTGATGTGCCCTCACCCCTATCCTACTGTTTCAGATAACTCTTTTTCTATGACCGTGGACTTCAACAACTCTTTTTTCTAAAATCCTCTGGAAATCTTTTTTTTTTGTTACAGAAGCTTGGCAAAATTTTTTCCTGGTTGGCAGATGACTTAAAATGTGTGATTTTTTTTTAATACTGCAAGCCAACTTATTATCCGGAATATTCACATAACAAGGGATATTTTTTAGTGGGATTTTAACAGTGGCGAAAATAGAACAAAAAAATATATACTTTATAGTAAAAAATGTTTTCACATCTTATTAGAACATCATTAAAAAATGTTAAAATCCAACAACTTGTCTTTTATATTGTCATAATTGGTGTATTCGCAAATATTGGTGGTGTGGCATCTGTTCTTGACATGTTTTGCCACTTGGTGCTTCTTCAGGGGTAATGGAAAAATCAATACAGTTGCTATATCAAAAAACAGAACAATCAATAATAAATTACACATAATAAGGTAATTACCTTATTATGTGTAATTTATTATTCATTGCTCTGTTTTCAAGTGCCCTGGTTTCCAAATCCGCTGAAGAAGCCCCAAGTGGCGAAACATGTCGGGAAGAGATGCCACATCACCAATCTTTGTAAATACACCAATTATGACCATGTAAAAGACAAGTTGTTGGATTTTAATATGTTGAAAATACACTTTTAATGATGTTCTAATAAAATTTGTCACTGAACCACACCACTATGTATTATCTGGAATACTTGACTTCAATTAACCATGTTAAGTCAAAATTCTGGGATACCCATCAAGAACTCTTGATCCTCCCGGTCCCAATGATTATTATGCAAAATTTATTTTTCTTGATAACATGGCAATTACTATGAAAGAGGGATTTTAAAAATTCCCACCTGACAAATATGTGCCACTTTGTGTTGGTCTATCACATAAAATCCCAATAAAATACATCTACATTTTTGTTTTGGTTGTAACGTGACAAAATAAGGAAAATTTCAAGAAATACTTTTTATGAATACTTTTCAAGGCACTGTAGTTAGATCCACAAACACTTCATTCAGATTGGTGGGGGGGGGTGTCAAGATGGGGCATAGTTCAAACTATTAAGATCAAATTTGACTCCACTTCAGAAAACCCAAGTATCGTGGGAAAATCTTAATAGATGAGTGCCCGATCGCTAGATTTTTTCCTCTTTTGGGATCCCTCTCATCTCCTTTCTCATTTGATCGCATTCCTTTTCTTTTTCTGTTTATCCCTCCCTTCTAAAAAAGTTGATTGAAGTCGAGTGAGACATATCTAGGTCCAGCCCCTAAAGCATGTGTAGGAGCTTCTTGTACTTTTGTAGTGGCCCTATGAGTTTCACGTAGAGTTTTCTTCTCTACAGGAATTTCCAAGTGGAAGTCACCATTGTCCTACTTGGGATGGGGGGTCCCATGTATCTCACCATGAGTGCCCCCTTTTTGGCATTACCCAAAGGGCAGGTGACATTAGTAATCATTGCCTCTATTCCCCCCTGGTATCTAATTCTTGCTCTTTTTCTTATGGTCCCCACATTTTTAATTTTATGATTATATGAATACATATCCTTAACCTGGATGCTTATATATGATCCTTTGAATATGTTACATGCAAAGAGTCAAAGTCAAAAATTAGGAAATGCTCATTTTTGTTTCAGCATTACTTGATTTCATGAGTCTGATGTTGAGGAACTCAAGTGGCCTGCACGAAACTCTGATCCTAATATTCTTTATCAGTTCATCACATGGTTTCCAGAAAGCCCACAAGAGACAGAAGGTGCCTTAAAGATATGAAAATGTATTGTCTGCCCTAGAAAGAAATGTGTGAGAAAAGACTCTTACATAATTCTTGTTTTATCTTAGGGCAAGATGAGTCCTCGCCATGCGGGCAATAGTTCTGATAGTTGATAGTTATGATTACGGCATATGAATGACCCACATTTTTAGGACTTTTTTCTATAGCACCTTACCGAATCTCCTACAGCCTTACCTGGTTTTTCTTATTTTTCCATTTAATTAATGTAGAATTAAATGCAAGTTTCCAATAACCTAACTCATCACTAAGCAAAATCCCAACATGTCTTGTAAACAAACTCCCATTGACAAAAACATAGTTCTGAACAGCAAACAGCGGGATAAATTCTTCATTTCCCTTTCTTGTTCTGACATTTGCATGTAACATTTTTTTCAAGTGCCAGTTGAACTGCAAAGTAAAAACATTGCTTATTACATTACAAATCACTGTTAATGAATTACTACATTAGGTAGATGTAAACCCAGTAACTAAAATATGTTCACACGTTAATAACATTTCAAAAGTCAATTTCAATATTTTTTTTATTGAATTTCAAACACTGCATAGCAACATAATTACAGTGCAAAACACATAGCTAAAAATGATAAGTGTACAGCGTTATAGTATACAAAGAACAAGGTATGGACACTGCAGAAAATTAAACAGAGTGAGAAGCAGTGGTGGCCCGTCCATTAGGGGCGCACGGGCGAACCAAACCCCCGTCCATTTGTCCGGCCGCCTAATCTACATGCGGGCCACCGGATTTCAATGTTTTTTTTTTTGAAGCACGTGATTAGAGGCAGAGACCGAGACTTCAAAAGAGACTTAAAAAAAGGGTGGGCTAGGGGGCACACAATAGCCAATGTATATTCGCTATTGTAACACTCATTCTCCTCCCGATCCAGATAAGATCGGATTGGCCTCGAGGAGGAGGAGGGAGGAGACACGAGGAAGCAGACGGAGAGAACAGCCCGAAGAGAAGCCGCATGAGAGATGGGGTAAGTGCAGGACCCCGACTACTGACTGACTGACCCGGGGGGTGCCGCCCGTGGCCCCTGTGACCCAGCCTGCCGACCAACTGACCGTCCCAACATGGGGGTTGGGTTCTGGGTGCCATCTGTGATCCAACTGATGGGGGTTGTGTGGTGGGTGTCATCCATGAACCAACTGACCAGGGGGGTATTGGGGTTTTGACTGCGGGTGGATCGTTTGCTGCCCCCACCCCAAAAAAGAAAACACCAGCCGCCACTGGTGAGGGCGTGTGGATCATTTGCCCCCCGGAAAAAAATAAAAACATCAGCCGCCAGTGGTGAGAAAGCTGTCTATTGACCCATATGCTCCATGATCGGAAGAATTCTGAGAACTTAAGGGCATTAAATGCTAAAAGACGCTCAAAAGTATAGTTGAAGTTGACCAGATTTACTACCTCTGAAACGTTGGGAGATAAGTTTGGTTTGCAAAGTCTAAGGATAGTCAACCTTGCTGCCGCCACAACATGGGTGACAACTGGCCTATAGGCAGGAGGGTAGAGGTCAATACCAATATTAAGTACATAAAATCACACACATAGGTTGGACTTGTGTCTTTCTTTCAATCTCGGCTACTATGTAACTATGTAAGTAAGTCAAGGGCAGGCTGAGGTTTGGTTAGTATGCTAGTGCAAGTGGCTAACAGTTGGAACACCCGTGACCAAAAGCTGGTAAGGCTAGGACAGCCCCATAGGACATGTTGAGGAGGAAAAGTAGGCAGTGTCAGCTGGTGGTATATTTTCTGGGAAGGGGCAGCAATCCGTCTGCTGCCACCTCCCCCCCACCGGTTGGTCTGGTCTCCTGCACACCACCCCAGTCATTTGGTCAGCAGCTGAGCACTAACCCCATCTATGGCGCAGGCTTCCTCCGGACGGCAGCTTCACACTGCGTCCTTCTTCCTTTGGTTCATGGTGGCGCGGCTTCCCGTGTGTGACGTCTCCTCCTCCTAGGCCAACAGGATTGGTTCTCCTTTCAGTCAAACAGGAAACGGGTCTCAAGACCCACTTCCTGATTGGTCGGAAGGAGAATCAGTGTGACAATAGCGAAAAATGTATTCGCTATTGTAACACAACTGGGTGGACATGGGATGCAGTGCTCCGTGCCTTGAGACCACCCTTTTTTGAAGCCTATGAGAGCCTCTGGCTCTAATCACGTGCTTCAAAAAAAAGAAAAAAACCCCATTGGAATAAATCTGTCTAGCGCCCTGCATGTAGATTAAGGGACTGGACGCATGGATAGGGGGTAGCGCCTCTGCATCCCTAATGGAGCAGCTGCCACTGGAAGTTGGCTAGCCTGAATGGCGTGTAGTACCCCCTGTTGGTAATTTTGATTGACATCTCATGGTGGCTAGTGTAGTGGGAGGCTTTGGTTATAGAGCTAAAGGCAGCACGCCACTCTGCAGGAGAGAAGGAGATACCAAGGTCAGATTCTCACTTTAGCATGGAGCTAGATTTGTTAAAAATGCATGTATCCTGGAAAACATAATAGAAAAGCAAAATCCCTTTAGGTTTTCTTAGAGGGTGGGTAAAAATGTCCCAGGTATGGGGGGGGGGGGGGCATAGAGAGCTTAGGGAGGGGATTTTTGGCTATGAAGGGCGCCACTGGGTTTTTTCATTTTTGCTAAGTAGAAAAAATAAAGTATTTTTTGTTTTGTGTACTGTTTTTGTGTATTATGTTCACTGATGAGGCTGATGGACCCTGATGAGGAGGCACTGGTGAGGAGGCACTAATATACAGCACTGATGGGCACTGATGAGGTGGCACTGATGGGCACAGATGTGGAGGCACTGGTGAGGAGGCACTAATATACAGCACTGATGGGCACTGATGAGGAGGCACTGATGGGCACTGATGAGGAGGCACTGGTGAGGAGGCACTAATATACAGCACTAATGGGCACTGATGAGGCAACACTGATGGGCACTGATAAAGCGGCACTGATGAGACGGCACTGAAGGGCACTGTTTAATAGGCACTAACATGCAACACTGATGGGCACCGATGAGGCGGCGCTGATGGGCAGCACTGATAAGCACTGATTGGTGGCACTGATACAGTAGGTGGCATTAATATGCAGCACTTATGGCCACTGATAGGCAGCATGGATAGGCAGCACTGATTGGTGGCACTGATGGGCGACACTGAAGGGCACTGATGAGGCGGCACTGATGGTCACTGATGAGATGGCACTGAAGGGCACTGATGAGGAGGCACTAATATGCAGTACTGATGGACACTGATGGGCACTGATGAGGCGGCACTGATGAGACGGCACTGAAGGGCACTGATGAGGCAGCACTGATGGGCAGCACTGATAAGCACTGATAGGCACTGATAGATGACACTTATACAGTAGGTGACATTGATAGGTGGCACTTATGGGCAGAGATAGGCAGCATGGATAGGAGGCACTAATGGGAGGCACTGATGGGCACTGATGGGTGACACTGAAAGGCAGCAATGATTGGCATCACTGATGGGCACTGACAGGCATCACTGGTGGGCACTGACTCAAATCACTGCTGGGCACTGTTGGGGCTGCACTGATTATCGGTGCCCTGATTATCTGCACAGATCTCCACTGTGGGAGATTCAAGCTTAGTGTGAGGAGAGGAAAGCCGATAATCGTCATTTCCTTGTTTACATGTGATCAGCTGTGGTTGGACACAGCTGATCACAAGGGTAAAGAGCCTCGTCATCGGCTCTTTACCGAGATCGGTGATTAGGGTTCCCACCTTTTCTTCAAGCCAAACCTGAACACTTTAGCAGCTCAATTTATTTTTTAGTTAAGTATACACTATAGAATTGTAAAAGACCTAGGACACCCTTGAGTGCCTCAAGGAGAGTAATAATTCAGTGCGCTAGGTGCGCCATGGGGAACAGTGAGTGTTTGCCAAATTGCATTGGGAGGGGCTGAAAGAGACATTTTTAAATAAAAAAAAGCATTCTTATACCCATAAAATATGATTAAATTAATAAAACAAATGTCACTGTAAAAATATGAATTAGCCTACCTTAAAATGGGACAGTGTCGGTCAGTGGGGCAATGGACGGTGTCAGTAGAGCAGTGGACGGTGTCAGTAGAGCAGTGGATGGTGTCAGTAGAGCAGTGGATGGTGTCAGTAGAGCAGTGGACGGTGTCAGTAGAGCAGTGGATGGTGTCAGTAGAGCAGTGGATGGTGTCAGTAGAGCAGAGGACGGTGTCAGTAGAGCAGTGGACGGTGTCAGTAGAGCAGTGGATGGTGTCAGTAGAGCAGTGGACGGTGTCAGTAGAGCAGATGACGGTGTCAGTAGAGCAGAGGACAGTGTCAGTAGAGCAGTGGACGGTGTCAGTTGAGCAGTGGACGGTGTCAGTAGGGCAAAGGATGGTGTCAGTAGAGCAGTGGATGGTGTCAGTAGGGCAGTGGATGGTGTCAGTAGGGCAGTGGATGGTGTCAGTAGAGCAGAGGATGGTGTCAGTAGGGCAGTGGATGGTGTCAGTAGGGCAGAGGATGGTGTCAGTAGAGCAGTGGATGGTGTCAGTAGGGCAGTGGATGGTGTCAGTAGGGCAGTGGACGATGTCAGTAGAGCAGTGGATGGTGTCAGTAGGGCAGAGGACGGTGTCAGTAGGGCAGTGGACGATGTCAGTAGAGCAGTGGATGGTGTCAGTAGGGCAGAGGACAGTGTCAGTAGAGCAGTGGACGGTGTCAGTAGAGCAGAGGACAGTGTCAGTAGAGCAGTGGACGGTGTCAGTAGAGCAGTGGATGATGTCAGTAGGGCAAAGGATGGTGTCAGTAGGGCAGTGGACGGTGTCAGTAGAGCAGAGGACGGTGTCAGTATGGCAAAGGATGGTGTCAGTAGGGCAGTGGATGGTGTCAGTAGGGCAGTGGACGGTGTCAGTAGAGCAGAGGACAGTGTCAGTAGAGCAGTGGACGGTGTCAGTAGAGCAGTGGATGATGTCAGTAGGGCAAAGGATGGTGTCAGTAGGGAAGTGGACGGTGTCAGTAGAGCAGAGGACGATGTCAGTAGGGCAAAGGATGGTGTCAGTAGAGCAGAGGATGGTGTCAGTAGGGCAGAGGATGGTGTCAGAAGGGCAGAGGATGGTGTCAGTAGGGCAGAGGATGGTGTCAGTAGAGCAGTGGATGGTGTCAGTAGTGCAAAGGATGGTGTCAGTAGGGCAGACGATTGTATCAGAAGGGCAGAGGATGGTGTCAGTAGTGTAGAGGATGCTCTCAGTAGGGCAATGGATGGTGTCAGTAGGGCAGAGGATAGTGTCAGTAGAGCAGTGGATGGTATCAGTAGGGCAGAGGATGGTGTCAGAATTGCAGAGGATGGTATCAGTATACCAGAGAACAGTATCAGTAGAGCAGTGGACGGTGTCAGTAGAGCAGAGGATGGTGTCAGTAGAGCAGAGGACAGTGTCAGTAGAGCGGTGGAAGGTGTCAGTAGGGCAGTGGATGGTGTCAGTTGAGCAGTGGATGGTGTCAGTAGGGCAGTGGACGGTGTCAGTAGAGCAGAGGACGGTGTCAGTAGAGCAGAGGACGGTGTCAGTATGGCAAAGGATGGTGTCAGTAGGGCAGTGGATGGTGTCAGTAGGGCAGTGGACGGTGTCAGTAGAGCAGAGGACAGTGTCAGTAGAGCAGTGGACGGTGTCAGTAGAGCAGTGGATGATGTCAGTAGGGCAAAGGATGGTGTCAGTAGGGAAGTGGACGGTGTCAGTAGAGCAGAGGACGGTGTCAGTAGGGCAAAGGATGGTGTCAGTAGAGCAGAGGATGGTGTCAGTAGGGCAGAGGATGGTGTCAGAAGGGCAGAGGATGGTGTCAGAAGGGCAGAGGATGGTGTCAGTAGGGCAGAGGATGGTGTCAGTAGAGCAGTGGATGGTGTCAGTAGTGCAAAGGATGGTGTCAGTAGGGCAGACGATGGTATCAGAAGGGCAGAGGATGGTGTCAGTGGTGTAGAGGATGCTCTCAGTAGGGCAATGGATGGTGTCAGTAGGGTAGAGGATGGTGTCAGTAGAGCAGTGGATGGTATCAGTAGGGCAGAGGATGGTGTCAGAATTGCAGAGGATGGTATCAGTATACCAGAGAACAGTATCAGTAGAGCAGTGGACGGTGTCAGTAGAGCAGAGGATGGTGTCAGTAGAGCAGAGGACAGTGTCAGTAGAGCGGTGGAAGGTGTCAGTAGGGCAGTGGATGGTGTCAGTTGAGCAGTGGATGGTGTCAGTACAGTAGGGCAGAGGATGGTGTCAGTAGGGCAGAGGATGGTGTCAGTAGGGCAGAGGACGGTGTCAGTAGCGCAGTGGACAGTGTCAGTAGAGCAGTGGATGGTGTCAGTAGAGCAGAGAACAGTGTCAGTAGGGCAGTGGATGGTCTCAGTAGGGCAGTGGATGGTGCAGGAGGGCAGAGGACGGTGTCAGTAGGGCAATGGATGATGTCAGTAGGGCAGAGGACGGTGTCAGTAGAGCAGTAGACGGTGTCAGTAGAGCAGAGGATGGTGTCAGTAGGGCATAGGAAGGTCTCCATAAGGCAGAGGCTGGTGTCAGGAGGGCAGAGGACGGTGTCAGTAGAGCAGAGGATGGTGTCAGAAGGGCAGAGGACAGTGTTATACCTGAAGGGTTCCACATGTACTGCAATTACTTCTGGCATGACCAAAAATACTACAAACAAGCAATAGGGATTGCTATGGGTGCAAAGTTTGCACCGGGAGTTGCGAATGCCTTTATGGCAGAATGGGAGGAGACAGCGATTTATACAGACACCCCAAGGGAACTCACCCTATATAAGAGATTTATAGATGATCTAATAATAGTTTGGAATGGAGATCGGGACAACCTAGAAGCCTTCCTAACCAAGCTTAATGAAAACAGCAAAAATATTAAATTGGTGTGGAAGATAGACGAGAAATCGGTAGATTTCCTAGACCTAAATATCTGCATAGAGGAGGACAAACTAACCACCAAAACGTACTTCAAGAACGTTGATGCTAACATTTACTTATCCATAAAGAGCTGTCATTACAAACCGTGGTTATACAATATACCAAAAGGACAATTCATTCGGTTGAAACGGAACTGCACCAAAAATGAAGACTATTTATCTCAAGCACAAACAATAGGTGAGAGATTTAAAGCTAAAGGATATAACGACTCATGGATAAAAGATCAAATACACAAAGATCGAGAGAACCCAGATGCTACAAGATAAACCAAAAAAGAAAATGCTATCGGAAGCACCAAGCTTAATATTGGACTACAATGCCCAATACAAGGATGTGGCCAGGATCATTAAACGTCACTGGCACATCCTCAAGAATGACAAAGATTTAAATAAGATACTACCAGAACGTCCGAACATTATCTATAAAAGAGCCCCTACGATCAAGGATCTGATTGTTAAATCAGTAATAGAACCACCAAGGAAACCAAGCTTTACCTTCTTCAATGGCAAAGGAGCTTAATCTTGCAAAAATTGTTACGCCTGTCATCGTGCAAAAAAGTTTCAGAGCAAAAGAACGGAATTTACAGCCACGAACACGGACCAAATACATAGGATTCATGACTTTATCAACTGTCATATGGAAGGAGTTGTATATGTCCTCCAGTGCAGCTGTAACTTACAGTATGTTGGAAGGACCAAGAGAGCACTGAAAGTAAGAATAAAGGAACATATACAGAACATACAAAATGGCTTTCCAAAACATAGCGTATCAAAACATTTCCTATTGAAACACAACAAGGATCCCTCACAACTCCAATTTTGGGGCATTGACAAATATCAAAAAGCGTGGAGAGGTAGCCATAAAATTAGAACAATAAGCCAGAAGGAATCCAAATGGATATACACTATGCGTACACTAACACCTGGGGGAATGAACGTAGAATTTGATTTGAACTGTTTTTTAAGTAACTTTTAATATTTTAATTTTATCCTATTTATCCTATCCCCATACCCACACCCCATTCATATAAGTAATTACACAATAGAATGGACTGATACGCAGCTAGTATAGCTGGAAACATATAGACACCTCTAAGAGGAGATTACTAACTATATAGTCTGCATGTATTATATATCACAATATCATAGGGTTGCCCTGGGACAAATTTATTAAGGAATTTTAATTATTTACTAAATATTTTAACAAATTAATTTTAACATGTATTAATCTACTATTGAGATATAAAGAACATTAGATTTTATTCGTTTATGCACTAAGATTGATGTGTAAAATGCATATTACATATTTAATGATAAAAAATGTAATCAAGATTGATTGGATGGTCCAATCAAGAATGTTTTACACTACAGATAGTGAAAAGTATATATTATCTCACCAAACAGAGTGAAACAGTGACTGCAATACACCTCTACAATAGACTACAACAAAATGGCCACGAGATTCCCATATCGCCCATTCCTAAAATGGCCACCACACTACTTCCGGTATTTAATAATAAAAGCATAGTCCAATAGACAATCCGGTTCCCCACATGAAGTTGTGTGAGACAACGTAACACGTAGGGATTGGCCGGATAGAGCCGCGACTGGAAGTGACGTGAGAAGGCGAGGAACAACGCCTAATTTGTTCCCTGTGCTTTTTAACTTTGTTTTGTGTAAGAGTATAAGCCTTTTAATAAATAAGTTTTTCAAGAAAAACCTGATATACTGCACTATTGGAGGCTCTTCCCCCTTCCCTTTCTCTCTCCCTGTCCCCCCTCCACGGAGGTACCGCCCCATTCAACAGGAGAAAGTGACTGAACGAAGCTGGGAGAGGAAATAGCATCACGATATGCCGTCCAGAGAAGTGACGATTACTATCTAGGAAGAGCGAGGGATCCCCCCAGTGGTGACTGTGGCAATTGCATGTTATTACTAATCTCAAGGTAAGAGTTCTGGGAGACCAGATACACAAAGGAGCTACGGCAGAAATATTTGGAACGATCATCCTCACCTGATTTCATATTTATAAAACTTTATCATCCTCTACCTACTATGATATTTGTTGGACTCTCTCTAGACTGCTCCACACCATTGCTATAGAGACATTCTAAGTGCAATTCATCAAGTCCAGATTTAATGTAATTCATCTATATAAAATATACATTTTATTGATTGGGATTTATTTTTTATCTGTTTAATATTGGCACTAATGTACGTCTAGCACTGGGAATTCACATACGGATATTATCATTGCTATTTAGATTATTTATTGAATATTTCCTATCAGAGATTTATTATTCTTATATATATATACATTTTTTAGATTTTTATATATACCACGTGGTTTATTTATTATGGAAATAATTTAGAAGCTCTCCTGAAATATTTTATTTATTAATTGGACACTATTTTTATATTTGCGCAAAATCACCTTATTATTTATCTTATTTTTCCACATGTACTGTCACTTTAAGGCTGGCTCCACCCAGGAGTGATGACAAGGATCAAGGGGTATAGTAGCCATCTTAGAGCACATGTAAGGAAGTATAAGAAGATATAACTGTCCTGAGATGCATGTTGGAGTGTAAAGTGAGTACTGAAATAAACATCAGTTGTTCCAGACCAGAGTCTTGTGTCTCTCACAACTCAGAGGATATAACAGTGGCAATGAGGATATGATTTATAAAGTGTCTATATGTCTGAGAGATAGACAAAGGCAGTGTGGATTGTCACCTGGATAAAAGCACTCACAGAGGCCAGCAGGAAAATGTCATTGATCGGAACATTAGGTGAATTTGATGGAAAACGGACATTCTGGAGTTCCTGGGTTGAGAGACTGGAACAGTATTTCAGTGCAAATGCCATCCCAGACAACAGGCAAGTGGCAGTATTTCTGACAGTGGTTGGTGCTAAGACATATGACACTCTTAGGGATCTCCTTTCCCCTGTAAAACCAGCAACTAAGACATTGGCAGAGCTCCTGACATTGTTAGAGGATCACTTCCAGCCTAAACCACTAGGGATTGCAGAACGATTTCGGTTCTATCAGTGACAGCAGCAGCCAGGTGAAGAAATTAAAGCTTATGTGCTCACCCTTCGCAGACTAACCTCTACCTGTTATTTTGGGGAGTACCTACCTACTGCACTGAGAGATAAGTTTGTTATGGGACTGAATTGTGAGTCTAGCCAAAAGAGACTGTTAACAGAGTAAGACCTTACCCTTACAAAGGCAATTGAGATATCTTCAGTGATGGAGATGGCTGTGAAAGACACAGAGGAATTTAACCCCCCAGGGCAGAAGGGAAGAGGTGAAACAGGAAGTTTTCAGAACAGTAGTCAAACCAAGTGCCACAAGATGGAAATGCAGACCCCCACCAAGCTGGGAGTCAACTTGCTACCATTGTGGGAATACAGACCATGGCCACAAAGTCTGCCGGTTTAGGGGTCAGACCTGTCATAATTGCAGTAAGACAGGCCAACTTAAATGAGTGTGCTGTGGCAAGAAGGTGCAAGATAAAAAACCTCTGAACCCAAAGACAAAGACATGTATGGTAGGAATATATACATCACCATCTGAGTGAGAGGATGAGGAAATGCTCCACAGATTAGACATACATCATATGTATTCAGCACCCTCTGCAATGACTGTAGAGGTAACCATTGAGGGAAAGAAACTCAAGATGGATGTAGACACAGGAGCAGCAGTTTCAGTTATCACCCTGAAACAATGGAGACAACTTCAGACCCGAACAACTGTCCACCCAACACCAATCAAACTGCAGACATACTCAAAGCAGATACTCCACCCACTGGGTTACACAAAAGTACAGGTATTGTACAAGGGTCAGACAAAAAGACTGCCATTATATATCCTAGAAAATGGGGGACCCCTTCTCTTTGGGAGAGACTGGATTGCTCACTTTGGTATGCCAGACATTACCATGAACCCCTATAACACTGGTACAATTACATTAGGAGATAATGAGGGATGGGTGATGTCCCTGAAGCAGTGGTTCCAAAAGATTTTTGATAACCAGTTGGGGAAAATAAAGCATGACTGTGTGAGACTCAAGCTGAAACCCAATGCTCAGCCTAAGTTCTTCAAAACTCGGACAGTACCTTTCACACTCTGAGCAGGAGTGGAAGCTGAACTAAGTCGGCTGGAGGAACAAGGTGTCATCTCAAAGGTAGAGCATAGCGAGTGGATATCACCAGTTGTACCAGTAAAGAAAGCGAATGGGGACTTACGCATTTGTGGCAATTTCCACATGGCACTGAACTCCCAACTGGAGATAGACAAGTGTCTCCTACCCAGAGTAGATGACATTTTTGCCTCTCTTGCAGGGGGTCAAAAGTTCACCGAGCTTGATCTCAGACAAGAAAATTTAAAGTTTGAGGTCTATCCTTCTTCCCGCAAGTTTCTAACCATCAACACCCACAAGGGACTGTATGAATGCAATCGGATAGTGTTTGGTGTAGCCTCCACCCAGCCATTTGGCAACAAAAAATGGACGCGATTTTGGCGAACATTCCTTTTACACAGTGCCTGCTAGATGACATGCTCATCATGGGACGCGTTTGTCATCAAATGGACGTTCTCAATGGATTCCTGGCATCAGTGGCGGTTGGTGGGTTCTCCTTTTGGGGGTGGTGGAAAACTTCACCAAACCCCCCCGCCACCGGGCGGCGTGGCACTGATCACCTGCAGCACACGCCGGACCACCCACCGGATCAGCCGCGGGTAGTCCAGTGGCACTTACACGATGTGTGGCGGGGTTCTCCTCCTCTCCTGCAGTGGCTGGGCTGTCCTCCTCCTCTCCTGCAGTGGTGGGGCTGTCCTCCTCCTCTCCTCTAGCGTGGGCAGCGGCGGCACCAGTGTCCGCTCCTCAGGCTTCCTCCCTTTGTGTCTCCTCTTCCACCAGAGCGCTAGGCATCCAATAGGATTGCCTGGTGCTTTGGCCAATCGGGAAACAGGTCTCACAGACCTGCCTCCTGATTGGTGGGAAGTAACTGTAGTTTGACCATAGCGAAAATTCTTTCGCTATTGTCACACAACAGGGTGGAATCGGGATGCAGTGCTCCGCTCCCCGAGCCTACCCTATTTTGAAGATCATTAGAGCCTCTGGCTCTAATCACATGCTTTAAAATACACCCCCCGCCTATGCCCACCATAGTAATTAATGTGTCTGGCGTTCTGAATGGGGCCGGGCACATGGATAGGGAGGGTGGTAGGGGTGTTAGGAGGGGCGGCGCCCGTGCCCCCACAATGCATGGGCCACCACTGCCTGGCATAGTCAAGATTTTTACTTTCTCTTTCAGTAAACCTGCACTGCAAGGTGCAGAACAGAATTGGTGGTGCAGAACAGAATTGGTGGTGCAGAACAGAATTGGTGGCGCAGAACAGGTTTATAGCACAGAATTATACAGTTTGGAAGGCAGAACAAGTTGGGACTCATGGGAGGAGAATATGCAGTCTGGCATCAAGCTTTTGTTATCTTCATTCTGCTCTGGGTTAGGGATGAGCCGAAAACCCCCCGGTTCGGTTCGCGGGAGAACATGCGAACAGACAATAAATTTGTGCGAACACCATTAAAGTCTATTGGACCCGAACATGAAAAATCAAAAGGGCTAATTTTAAAGACTAATATGTAAGTTATTGTCATAAAAAGGGTTTGGGGACCTGGGTCCTGCCCCAGGGGACATGTATCAATGCATAAAAAAAGTTTTAAAAACAGCTGTTTTTTCAGGAGCAGTGATTTTAATAATGCTTAATGTGAAACAATAAAAGTGAAATATTCCTTTAAATATCCTGCCTGGGGGGTGTCTATAGTATGCCTGTAAAGTGGCACATTTTTCCTGTGTTTAGAACAGTCCCTGCACAAAATGACTTTTCTAATGGAATAAAAGTAATTTATAACTGCTTGCAGCTGTAATGTAATGTCGGGTCCCGGGAATATGGATGAAAATTATTGAGAAAAATGGCATGGGTAACCCCCTAGCCCATTACCAGGCCCTTTGGTTCTGGTATGGATATTAAAGTGAACCCTACACCCAAATTTAAAAAAAAAAGGCGTGGGGCCCCCCGGCCCTATATACTCTGAACAGCAGCAGTATACAGGCGGTCCCTGGGTTACAAACAAGATAGGGACTGTAGGTTTGTTCTTAAGTTGAATCTGTTTGTAATTTGGAACAGGTACATTTTTTAAGTGTAGCTCCAGCCATAAAATCTATTTTTAAGCTTTTTGGATAACATAGGGAAGAGTTATCATCACCCCTGTAACATTTGTTTTGCTGTCTGTGACCCTGTTCAGAGGATTTCACCTCACTTTCTGTCCCAATGACAATTGGATTTAGAAAATTTGGGGTTATTAGGGAAACAAGGATTGGCGATAAAGCATCAGTGGAGACACCTTTTTCCCATATTAACTCTTACAGGAGAGAATTTCCCTTCCTAGGGGTAGATTTCCTCTCACTTCCTGTTGTCTCCCTACTTTTTTAAGTAGGAGTTGTTTGTAAGTTGAATGTTTGAAAATAGGGGACCGCCCGTATATACTATACGGCCTGCCCTACACACGCTGTGAAAAATTGGGCCTTAGTTGTTGGTGGTACCAGAACACTGTAAGCCCTCACAGTTACTCTTGGTGGGTGCTGGAACGGGCCCTGCTGTGAAATATTATATCAAGAATTGTAATTACATGCCCCTGTTAAACAGTGTGCTCCAACAGGAAGACAAGAGGGACAGTATCACTGATGCATGCACTGTCACTGCTCACCATCCTAGTGGCTTTGTGGCAAAAAAAAGCCAAGCTCCCCTGACCCTGTCCTGGTGCCATTCTCACACAGGTACTCATTGATGGCCCTCTGCTGCACGTGCAGCCGCTGCAGAATTGCCAACGTTGAGTTTCACCTGTTGGGCATGTCACAAATGAGGCGGTTCTTGGGCAGGTTGCATTCTCATTGAATGTCAGCCAGCCCAGCACTGGCATTATATGATCGGCGGAAATGACCACAGACTTTCCTGGCCTGCCTCAGGAGATCCTGTAAACCCAGATACTTACGCAAGAACCGCTGCACCACCAAATTCAGGACATGAGCCAATCAGGGAACATGGGTCAAGTGTCCCTGTTGGAGGGCAGGGAGGGGAGGTTGGTGCCATTGTCATGTACAACCATTCCTGGCTGAAGCTGGCATGTCGTCAACCACCTCTGAGCCTGCCCCTGCAGAGCTGACAGGATCTCTGCCCCAGTGTGGCTCCTGTCCCCTAAGCAGACCAACTCAAGTACCGCATGGCATCTTTTTGCCTGAGTGCTTGCATAGCCCCTTGAACGCCTATGGAGCACCGCTGGTTCAGAGGACATTTCTGCAGAGGAAGAGGCCATAGAGGAAGAAGAAGAGGAGGGGGTGGAGGAGAGAGCTGTGGCAGAATCACCACTAGCATTTTGGAGGCGTGGCGGCGGAACAAGCTCCAACAATACTGAACCCTGTCCTGCATCCTTCCCAGCTGCCAGCAGAGTTACCCAGTGCCCCGAGAAAGAAAGGTAACGTCACTGTCCATGCCTGCTCGACCATGAGTTGGCGGTAATATGCACCTTACTGCTGACCGCCCTGTCCAACAAGGCCAAGACATTGCCTTTGACATGCTGGTAGAGAGCCGGAATGGCCTTCCATGACAAGAAATGGCATTTCTTTTCACACATTCCACAAATTCACGAAAGGGGGCAGAGTCTACCAGCTGAAAAGGCAGCAGTTGCAGTGCTAGCAATTTGGCCAAGCTAGCATTCAGACACTGAGCATGTGGATGGCTGGGACCAAATTTCTTTCGACTGTTTAGCAACTGGGGTAGGGAAATTTGCCTGCTAAAATCCGATGTTGGTGTACCGCTAGCAGATTGGCCGCAAGTACTTGGGACACCTATTTCTATACATTGATTCCTCTCAGTGCAGGTTTCTGAGAGGACTGGGAGTATAGTGGGGTTGGAGATCCCAGCTGCTGAGGAGCAAGGAGAAGTCCATCTTGTTCTTTGATGTGGGTCTTTTAAGTGCTGTTGCCAACGGACTGCATTAGAAGGTTGTCATATGTCTGTTCAAGCATGTGGTGCCCAAGCGGCTGCTGTTTTGGCCATGCTTGATATGCTTCAGACATATGTTGCAAACAGCAACGGTGCGATCTGCTGCACACATGTCAAAAAAGGCCCACACCAAAGAACTTTTCAAAATATGTGGGGAGTCAGCAGCTCCCTGCACCTGCTTGGCTCTGCGGTGTGATGCAATAGGGTGGCTGCCCTTAAGCTGCCTCCTGGAGGGCATCCTGCCTCATTGGAGATGTGTCTCCTCCTCCTCTCTTCTATCAGGCATCCAAGTAGAGTCAGTGACCTCATCATCTCCTCCCACCTCGTCACTGGAGCAAACTTGGCAGTATGCTACAGCTGGGGGAACATGACTGCCAGTTTCTTGACCTTCTTGGGCACCCCCTCTCTCTAGGCTCATGTTACTCCCTTCCTCAACCGGGGTACCATCATCAGAGCCTTCAAATTACTGTGCATCCTCCTGCAGCATGTACCTGACACTGTGGTCGAATAGATTGGGGGACGCCTCCATGCATGATGGTGGGGCTAGGGAAGGAGTGACTGTTGACATGGAGCCAATGGAATTGGCCACTTTGGCAGCTGCATTGGCAGGCAAACTACTCTGAGCCTGGGTGACAGAGGATGACGAGGATGAGAATGGCTTTGTTATCCACTCCACCAACTCTTCTGCATGTTGTGGCTCAATAACATGGCCAGCTGCAGAAAAAAAGGACAAGCGTGCCCCGCGGCCACATGCTGAGGATGCATAGTGTCCATGACCGGCACTGTCGACTGTAGACACAGAGCCTGCTTGCCCTCTTTTAGTGGCCTGTGAGCGTCTGCCTCTCCTTGGTGGCCTTCCGGATATGCTGTAAATTTTATTTAGCAAAACCACACTACACTGTATTGTGTACTGTGTACACCACCAGAAAAGTAGTAGCAACTGCACTAGGGGTGCACGGTACTGTGTACACCAACAGAAGTGTAATAACAACTATGGGTGCACTGTATGTATTGTGTACACCACCAGGAAAGTAGTAGCAACTGCACTAGGGGTGCATGGTACTGTGTACTTCAACAGAAGTGTAATAACAACTATGGGTGTACTGTATTGTGTACACCACCAGAAAAGTAGTAGCAACTGCACTAGGGGTGCACAGCACTGTGTACACCAACAGAAGTTTAATAACAGCAATGGGTGCACTGTATGTATTGTGTACTGTGTACACCACCAGAAAAGTAGTAGCAACTGCAATGGGGTGCACGGTACTGTGTACACCAACAGACGTTTAATAACAACTATGGGTGCACTGTATGTATTGTGTACTGTGTACACCACCAGAAAAGTAGTAGCACTAGCAACTGCACTAGGGGTGCACGGTACTGTGTACACCAACAGAAGTGTAATAACAACTATGGGTGCACTGTATTGTGTACACCACCAGAAAAGTAGTAGCAACTGCACTGGGGTGCACGGTACTGTGTACACCAACAGAAGTGTAATAACAACTATGGGTGCACTGTATGTATTGTGTAGACCATCAGGAAAGTAATAGCAACTGCACTAGGGGTGCAGGGCACTGTGTACACCAACAGAAATTTAATAACAACACTGGGTGCACTGTATGTATTGTGTACTGTGTACACCACCAGAAAAGTAGTAGCACTAGCAACTGCACTACGGGTGCACGGTACTGTGTACAACAACAGAAGTGTAATAACAACTATGGGTGCACTGTATGTATTGTGTAGACCACCAGGAAAGTAGTAGCAACTGCACTAGGGGTGCACGGCCCTGTGTACACCAACAGAAATTTAATAACAACTATGGGTGCACTGTATGTATTGTGTACTGTGTGCACCACCAAAAAAGTAGTAGCAACTGCACTAGGGGTGCATGGTACTGTGTACACCAACAGAAGTGTAATAACAACTATGGGTGCACTGTATGTATTATGTACTGTGTACACCACCAGAAAAGTAGTAGCAACAGCATTAAGGGTGCATGGCACTGTGTACACCAACAGAAGTTTATTAATAACTATGGGTGCACTGTATGTATTGTGTACTGTGTACACCACCAGAAAAGTAGTAGCTTTAGCAACTGCACTATGAGTTCACGGTACTGTGTACATCAACAGAAGCGTAATAACAACTATGGGTGTACTGTATTGTGTACACCACCAGAAAAGTAGTAGCAACTACACTATGAATGTACGGTATTGTGTACACCAACAGAAGTGTAATAACAGCTATGGGTGCACTGTATTGTGTACACCACCAGAAAAGTAGTAGCAACTGCACTAGGGGTGCACGGTACAGTGTACACCGATAGAAGTCTAATAACAACTATGGGTGTACTGTATTGTATACACCACCACAAAAAGTAGTAGCAACTGCACTAGGAGTGCACGGTACAGTGTACACCAGCAGAAGTGTAATAACAACTATGGGTGCACTGTATGTATTGTGTACACCACCAGAAAAGTAGAAGCAACTGCACTAGGGGAGAACAGTATTGTGTACACCCACAGAAGTGTAATAACAACTATGGGTGCACTGTATGTATTGTGTACACCACCAAAATAGTAGTAGCAACTACACCAGGGGTGCACAGTACTGTGTACAACAACAGAAATGTAATAACAACTATGGGTGTACTGTATTGTGTACACCACCAGAGAAGTAGTAGCAACTGCACTATAGGTGCATGGCGCTGTGTACACCAACAGAAGTTTAATAACAATAATGGGTGCACTGTATGTATTGTGTACTGTGTACACCACCAGAAAAGTAGTAGCAACTGCACTAGGGGTGAACGGTATTGTGTACACCCGCAGAAGTGTAATAACAACTGTGGGTGCACTGTATTGTGTACACCACCAGAAAAGTAGTAGCAACTGCATTAGGGGCACACGGTAGAGTGTACACCAGCAGAATTGTAATAACAAGTATGGGTGCACTGTATGTATTGTGTACACCACCAAAAAAGTAGTAGCAACTGCACTAGGGGTGCACGGTACTGTGTACACCAACAGAAGTGTAATAACAACTATGGGTGCACTGTATGTATTGTGTAAACCACCAGGAAAGTAGCAGCAATTGCACTAGGGGTGCACGGTACTGTGTACACCAACAGAAGTTTAATAACAACTATGGGTGCACTGTATGTATTGTGTACTGTGTACACCACCAGAAAAGTAGTAGCACTAGCAACTGCACTACGGGTTCACGGTACTGTGTACACCAACAGAAGTGTAATAACAACTATGGGTGTACTGTATTGTGTACACCACCAGAAAAGTAGTAGCAACTGCACTATGGGTGTACGGTACTGTGTACACCAACAGAAGTGTAATAACAGCTATGGGTGCACTGTATTGTGTACACCAACAGAAAAGTAGTAGCAACTGCACTAGGGGTGCACGGTACTTTGTACACCAACAGAAGTCTAATAACAACTATTACAAAAAGTACACCAGGAACAGCCTGCAGTCAGATATAGCTAAACTGGATATAGTGGAGATATCTATCTATCTATCTATAGATAGATATATATATTGGGGACGGAAAGTATTCAGACCCCCTTAAAATTTTCACTCCTTGTTATTTTGCAGCCATTTGCTAAAATCATTTAAGTAAATTTTTTTCCTAATTAATGTACACACAGCACCCCATATTGACACAAAAACACTGAATTGTTGACATATTGTCTTGTTGGAAGGTAAACCTTCGGCCCAGTCTGAGGTCCTGAGCACTCTGGAGAAGGTTTTCATCCAGGATATCCCTGTACTTTGCCACATTCATCTTTCCCTCAATTGCAACCAGTTGTTCTGTCCCTGCAGCTGAAAAACACCCCCACAGCATGATGCTGCCACCACCATGCTTCACTGTTGGGACTGTATTGGACAGGTGATGAGCAGTGCCTGGTTTTCTCCACACATACCGCTTAGAATTAAGGTCAAAAAGTTCTAACTTGGTCTCATCACACCAGTGAATCTTATTTCTCACCATCTTGGAGTCCTTCAGGTGTTTTTTAGCAAACTCCATGTGGGCTTTCATGTGTCTTGCATTGAGGAGAGGCTTCCGTCGGGCTACTCTGCCATAAAGCCCCGAGTAGTGGAGGGCTGCAGTGGTGGTTGACTTTCTACAACTTTCTCCAATCTCCCGACTGCATCTCTGGAGCTCAGCCACAGTGATCTTTGGGTTCTTCTTTACCTCTCTCACCAAGGCTCTTCTCCCTCGATAGCTCAGTTTGGCCGGACGGCCAGCTCTAGGAAGGGTTCTAGTCCTCCCAAATGTCTTCCATTTAAGGATTATGGAGGCCACTGTGCTCTTAGGAACCTTAAGTGCAGCAGAAATGTTTTTGTAACCTTGGCCAGATCTGTGCCTTGCCACAATTCTGTTTCTGAGCTCTTCAGGCAGTTCCTTTGACCTCATGATTCTCATTTGCTCTGACATGCACCGTGAGCTGTAAGGTCTTATATAGACAGGTGTGTGGCTTTCCTAATCAAGTCCAATCAGTATAATCAAACACAGCTGGACTCAAATGAAGGCGTAGAACCATCTCAAGGATGATCAGAAGAAATGGACAGCACCTGAGTTAAATATATGTGTGTCACAGCAAAGGGTCTGAATACTTAGGACATGTGATATTTCAGTTTTTCTTTTTTAATAAATCTGCAAAAATGTCAATAATTCTGTGTTTTTCTGTCAATATGGGGTGCTGTGTGTACATCAGTGAGGAAAAAAATGAACTTAAATGATTTTAGCAAATGGCTGCAATATAACAGAGAGTGAAATATTTAAGGGGGTCTGAATACTTTCCGTCCCCACTGTATATATGTATATATATATATATATATATATATATATATATATATATATATATATATATATATATATATATATATTTATATGAGACTGTCTATATATATATATATATATATATTAAATACACTGCAGCTAACTGAATAACCTGCCTGCCTGCTCAATCTAAATGACATTCTCTCTCCGTCCATGCCAACAACACACTACACGGGACCGACGTGCAGGTAGCCTTATATAGTGTGGGGCGTGGACTTAGTCCTCCTGAGCCATGATTGGCAAAATGCACCTGCCTTAGGCCAATTATGGCTCTCTTAGCTGAGGGTTCTGGTATTGGCCAAAGCATGCAGGTCATGGTGCATGCTTTTTCCAATCATCATACATCAATGCACTGCGCTCACTCAGTGCATTATGGGCCGTTACACGGCACTCAAATTTGGCATGAACGGCTCATAATGTTCGGTTTTCGACAAATGGTTGAACAGCCAATGTTTAAATCAAACTCATGTTCGACACGATCTGAAAGCTCATCTCTACTATGGGGTGAGTCCTGATGTCTACTGGGCAGGAAGCAGTGATCAGGGCTGCAGTATAGGGTTGTCTCGCTTGCTCCGCCCACCTGTAGAGGAACTCTGTTACAGCCCAGACCAAGCTGCCCAGCCTGAGAGGAGCCTGTGGATGGGAGAAAGGGAGTTTCTTCTGTATGGAAAGGGGGCGTGCTATGGCCATAGAAAGGAAGCCGGCAATAGATATGGGCGCATCCTCATCCCTGCTTTTGGGTAGGTTTTATAATCAACAGAGACTGAGGCATAGCGTGACGATGTTGCAGTTTGTATTCTGTATGCAGACTTTTAAGCTGCCTCCCCCTCTTCCGGGCCAGCCCGTGGCTCCCTCCTGCATGCAATCAGCAGCAGGCAGTGTGGGCTGAATCCCTGGCCGAAGTCCGGATCCCCCTGCACTCAGCATTAGTGCGGGGTGGGCTCATACTGTGCAGCTAGTGAGATGGTGGGGGAGGGGACACACATCATCCACTGAGCAGACTTGTCACTCTTGGTGCAGTCCGGTCTGTATGATGTGTCCGGGTCTGGGGCACATGAAAACCCGAACTGTCCGAGAGAAACCTGTACAGGTGGCAACCCTATCGGTGATGTGTGGTGTCCTAGGGACAGAGCACAGCACTGAGTGACATCATATGATGTTGTCCTAGAACAAGAGAGCCGACGCCTGCTCTGTCATTTGTCAATACAGCAGACGGGAGGTGGGTAAGCACATTCTTTTTTGTGAATCTGTTGTAAAGTTTTTTACCCTGAAAGTAGCAGCACTTCCTGTTGCAGGCTGACAACACGAAGCTGATGCCTCAAAAATTACAGCAGCATTTTCAGCCTGTTGTGCTTGCTTCTTTAGTTGACAATTGGGATGGCTATCTGCTATACAGTGCCTTGAAAAAGTATTCAAACCTCTTGAAGTTTTCCACATTTTGTCATGTTACAACCAATAATGTAAATGTATTTTATTGGGATTTTATATGATAGACCAACACAAAGTGGCACAAAATTGTGAAGTGGAAGGAAAATTATAAATGGTTTTCAAACTTTTTACAAATAAATATGTGAAAAGTGTGGGGGGGGGGCATTTGTATGGTGCCCCCCGGAGTCAATACTTTGTAGAACCCCTTTCTCTGCAATTACAGCTGCAAGTCTTTTTGGGGATGTCTCTACCAGCTTTGCACAGAGAGTGACATTTTTTGCCCATTCTTCTTTGTAAAGTATCTCAAGCTCTGTCAGACTGGATGGAGAGCATCTGTGAACAGCAATTTTCAAGTCTTGCCACAGATTCTCAATTGGATTTAGGTCTGGACTGTGACTGGGCCATTCTAACACATGGATATGCTTTGATCCAAACCATTTCTTTGTAGCTCTGGCTGTATGTTTAGTGTTATGTTTGTACGTTGTCCTACTGGAAAGTGAACCTCCGCCCCATTCTCAAGTCTTTTGCAGACTCTCACAGGTTTTCATCTAAGATTGTCCTTTATTTGGCTCCATCCATCTTCCCATCTACTCTGACCAATATCCCTGTCCCTGCTGGAGAACACCATCTCCACAACATGATGCTGCCACCACCATGTTTCACGGTGGGGATGGTGTGTTCAGGGTGATGTGCAGTGTTAGTTTTCCACCACACATAGCGTTTTTCTTTTAGGCCAAAAATTTAATTTTGGTTTCATCTGACCAGAGCACCTTCTTCCACATGTTTGCTGTGTCCCCCACATGGCTTCTCACAAACTGCAAACAGGACTTCTTATGGCTTTCTTTCACCAATATCTTTCTTCTTGTCACTCTTCCATAAAGGGCAGATTTGTGGAGAACACAACTAATAGTTGTCCTGTGGACAGATTCTCCCACCTGAGCTGTGGATCTCTGCAGCTCCTCCAGGGTTACCATGGACCTCTTGGCTGCTTCCCTGATAAATGCTCTCCTTGCCCGACCGGTCAGATTAGGTGGACGGCCATGTCTTGGTAGGTTTGCAGTTGTGCCATACTCTTTCCATTTTCCGATGATGGATTGAACAGAGCTCTGTGAGATGTTCAAAGCTTGGGATTTTTTTTATACTCTAACCTAACTTTTCTACAACTTTATCCCTGACCTGTCTGGTGTGTTCCTTGGCCTTTATTATGTTGTTTGTTCACTAAGGCTCTCTTTCACACTGAGGCGTCTTTCAGGTGCTTTTGGGCTAAAAATAGCGCCCGTAAAGCGCCTGAAAAATGGCTCCCCTGCAGTCACAGTGTGAAAGCCCGAGGGCTTTCACACTGAGGCAATGTGTTGGCAGGACGTTAAAAAAAACTCCTGCAAGCAGCATCTTTGGAGTAGTTAAGGAGTGTTGTAGACATCACTCCTCCACCACTCCTCCACCGCTCCTCCACCACTCCTCCACCGCACCTGCCTATTGAAATGAACAGGCAGCGGCGCTTTGCGGGTGGTTTTAACCCTTTTTTCAGCTGCTAGCGGGGGTTAAAAGCACTCCACTAGCGGCCGAATACCTCCGCAAAAACTACGGTAAAACGCCACTAAAAATAGCTGCGCTTTACCGACGCCGACGCCTCTGTGTGAAAGCAGCCTAACAAACCTCTGAGGGTTTCACAGAACAGCTGTATTTATACTGAGATTAAATTAAACACAGGTGGACTCTATTTACTAATTAGGGGACTTCTAAAGGCAAATGGTTCCACCAGATTTTAGTTAGGGGTATCAGAGTAAAGGGGGCTGAATACAAATGCCCCCCACTCTTTTCACATATTTATTTGTATCATTTATCATTTTCCTTCCACTTCACAATAATGTGCCACTTTGTGTTGGTCTATCACAATAAAATAAATTCACATTTTTGGTTGTAACATGACAAAATGTGGAGAATTTCAAGGGGTATGAATATTTTTTGAAGGCACTGTACCTGATATTACAAACAGTAAGCTACAAGTTGGTCGCCTCTCACAAATCATGACTCACTGACACATCTCCACTGAAGGATTCTAATAAATGCCTCTCCTATTTTTGACCACATTTGTGCTCACCTTGTGTCTATATTTTTCTTCATCTTCTGTCTGACCTTTAGGAGAAGAATAATTCTGGGATGAGTACAGAACATGCAGACCGTTTACCAAGAATTCCATCGCACGATACACAGGATCTGTAGTTCTGTTAGATGAATAATCTCCGGAGTCCGGTAAATGTTCTTGACCCGTACAATTGTGAAGAGAAATATGATAAAGATTTTCATACAAAGTATCTTTTTCTTTGTTTCCTGACGAGCAGAAAAGTGTTGTCATCCATAGATTTTCAAGTAACTTGTCTTTTGGGCAGATCATTGGATGGAAACCATCAACAAAATTCTTGAAATTCTTATCGGCTTCGGACCAAAAGTTCAAGGATAAACTACAATTCAAAATCTCTGGATACTTTCCTATAAGAGCAATACTTGAGGCCCAATTGGGTGGAAGGATCACTGTTATGTCCCTGAATAATCCTCTCAGTGAGGATTCAAATATTAAATCATGATATGTTCCACAGAGTATGATCACTTTTACCGATGATTTTTTAATGGCGCTATACACACTTTCCAAAACATGCCATTCAGGCTTTGATACACTGATACCTTGATTTGCTACAAAGGCCACACAAATTTTAAACTCTGACAAAATTCTCAATAACAGAAGCGATGCTTTCTCCCCACTTTCATCTGCAGATGATATTATTCCAATCCAAGTCCATCCAAAATGTCTGATAAGTTCTGATAAATAATGATAAATCATAAAGTATTCATTAACTGAACAGTAAAGAGAGGGAAAAAAAGCTCTTTCGAGACGATCACCCATTGCCCCATAAACAACCTAAAATACAGGGAGATGTGTTTCAACATTGAGGCAATAAACTTACAAGAGATGGCTAAGCTTCAAAGGATTTATGTAGACATGGCTTTCTAAAATGTCATGTTGTCCCCTTCGTACTGGAATGCTCATCAGCTTAATCATGTGTGCTAAAAAAAAGGCAAAAAACATCTCTGGCAGCGAAAGGGTTAAAACAGAAAATACAAATTTCACAGCAGTCAGTATCCTTCGCAGGTGGTCTCCAATCTTTCTAAACAAGGGGCCAGTTTACTATCCTTCAGACTTTAGGGGGGCTGGACTGTAACCAGTGGGAGTAGAAAATGTCCCGTCAGTGGGAGTAAACAATGCCACATCTTTATTGTGAGGAATAGTGCCCCATCATGGATGTTAGTGGGAGAAATATTGCCCCATTATTGGTGTTAGTGGGGGGAAAAGTGTCCCATTGTTGGTGTCAGTGAGAGGAATAATGCCCCATCATTCATGTCAGTGGGAGGAAGTGTGCACATCATAGGTATCAGTGGGATAGTGCTCCATTGTTGGTGTCAGTAGAAAGAATAGTGCCCCGATAAGAATAAAGAGAAGCAAAGGGCCGCATTCGGTCCTCAGGCCGCAAGTTGGAGACCACTGGACACATCTAACACAACATTCCTGTGCTCATGTACAAAAGCTGTAACTCTTTAAGCTCTCTGTCTTTTTCCTGCAACTCCCTGCTGCTTTGTCACTTGGGCTCGGGCCTCTGACTGTCCTGACCCAGACAGCACGGTGCAGACATGCACCTCTCTGCTCACTTTTAACACACACATGGACTCCTCGGTAGGGTAGAGCCCAGAATGCTAATCCTGACTCTCTAAGAGTACCATCAGTGCCTGTTCTCTACAAAACCGACCCAGACTGCCTTCTAATACTGTGACAGAGTACCCTACTGTCACAATATATATACTACACTTGTTTCACCTATTGGTAAAATTTGTTATAAAAAAAGGCCATGCAAAACAATAAATAAAAAGAGCAATTGAGACTTCGTTCATGTTATTATACTCACATGCACGTGGTTATAGACAGATAATATCTGGGCCATAGGCAGGGATGTGGTTAAACTCTGGTCTCCAATAAAACCAGCTAATTTCTGGTGGTCTCTGCAAGAATAATTTGGGATAGTTTTTCCTGGTCCGGATAAAATCTGTAAGACACTTTTTATGGCTTTTCTGGGATCAGAACACGAGTCATAAAGCTGATATCCTAGGGTCACATTAGGAAGGATTGTTGGATTTTTATTCATTTGGTCAATGGCAAAAAGGAACATTTGAAGTTTCTTGTAGTAATGATGCAGGGGTCTGTAGATATAATAAGTTAATAACTTGGATAAAAGAGGTCATCAGTTTCCCAACACCTAGTGGTTTAGTGACAAAATGGAAATGAAGAAAGCTTATGCCAACCATTCATATTTCACCCTTTAAAGTTGAACTCCTGGCAGATCTAAAAAGCACTATTGTATTTGTCAAAAATTTGTAAACTGGAGTATCTTTAGAGATGAGCTTCTGGTTCAGGTCATCCATGAGTTCAATCTCAACCCAAGATGTTTGCAGCTTGCTGAATGCAGTGAATGGACATACTAAATGGCCAGTATTGGTCAGTTCACCCACCCGCCTGCCTGAACCTTTGGCTACTGCAGAAGGAGGTCATTCATTTAGTGGTGGTATCATGACAGGTGATGACAGCTTCTTGCTGTTCACTGACTTGTTTTAAATTGTGAAGTAGCTGGCATGCATTCTGGGCGAGGTCACTGATCACATATGGTCATAGCCATATATGTCACAGAACAACTGCTCCCACTACTTGGCGATCCAGGCTGCTTACCTGAATAATGGTCTGATATAGATTTTTTCATCAGTAAAGTTTTTATTGAGTTTATATAAAACATACCAAAAAAGTATAAAGGACACACTGATAGGCCTTTGGGGTTAATACAACAATTACATCATTATACAGAGAAAACCAAACATAAGGTTAGTAGCAATAAGATCAAAGCAACCACAAATTGTAACATAGGAAGTCAATTGGGAAGCATTGGTATCCACAATTCCCATTGCTATTTGAATTTGGAGTGGGCATTTGTACTGAGAGCCAGAGCCCTTTCATACAGGGCGGCCTGTCCATTTGGGGCGTCCGGGCACTGCCCCCTCTCTCCTTGCTACCCCCTATATGCAATTGATAGATTCATGCATAGCATGAATCTATCCATGGCCGCCGCGGCCACCCCCTGTTCATGCGCCCGACCCCTTTCAGTGCATTAATTACAGTGGCCATTTTGTTAAGCACATAATTAGAGCCAGAGGCTCTAGTAGGCTTCAAAATAGGGTGGGCTTGGGTCGAAGAGAGTGCAACCGGAGCCCACCCAAGTGTGTTACAACAGCAAATGAATATTACAACAGCAAATGAGTAACTAGTTAGGTCCTTACAAGCCCAAAATATGTGGAAGACGGTGCTGATATGACTGCATTCTCTCCAACAAAGGGAGGTGTTGTTGGGAGAGAATTTTCCCAGGCAGCTCGGGGTTAAATACCACCGGAATAAAAACTTTTGTGATTATTCCCAATGGTTAATGAGAAGTGGGTAACACTTTGGGAATATCTAATAACCATTAATCATTGGTCATCAGTGAAAACGTGATAAAGGTCAGATTCCTACTGAACCAATGGGGGGGGGGGGTTGGAGAAGGTAATTTTATTGTGTAGGAGTGAGTAGAATAAAGATATACCCTTGGTTGTGGGGTTATGATTGGTGAAGAACTTCCAAGCTGTCTGATGTATAGACAGATTTGGGTTGGGTTATCTGGAATGCTGACACACATAAATATGTAAAAACATGATGAGATATGGTAGGAACTTTGTAGTGCTTCAAAAGACAAGGGTGAAGATTCAGTAAGTATGTCTTCTACCCACTGGACACCTGCGTCGCTCCACTTCTAAGATCATGTGTCCCCTAAGATCACGTGTGTGCAAAAAAGAGGATTCAAAATTTAATAAGAGGTTATTAGTAGAGGGGATAAACCATTGCTTTAGTTGGGTCTATTGCGTGGCACCAGTAATCTGGAATGTCTACAAGGCCAACTCCTCCAGCTCTCTGATGTTTGATAAGATGGGATTGGGAGCAGTGGGCTTTTTTATTTTGCCAGATACATTTCTTAATAAGGGAAGCGAGTGAATGCAAGTAAGTGGAGAGTACAGGGATAGACAAGGTCCTGAAAATGTACAGAATTTGTGGCAGGATCATCAGGATCATTTTAACTGTGGCCATTCTCCCTATCCAGGAAATCTCATAACTTGAATAGTGCTGCATTGCAACTTGTAGCTTATTTATGAGTGGTTAATAGTTAGCCTCACTTAATTGTGGGGTCAGGTATATTAGGGTAATTCCCAGGTAAGATAGCCCAGGTAATTCCCAGGTAAGATAGCGGGTCTGATACCCATCACCCCACTGGCTGAAAGGACAGGCGATCCTATTTGGAGACGCACGGCGGAAGCGAGGAGGAGAAGAGCTGCTGGCCAATGCCTGGATGCCCAGTCCCTGCTGCCACTCCTCTGAGGCCCGATCTCTGCCACTGCTCCTTGGATGACCACCACCTAGATATGGTAAGTTCCGGTGGACTGACCGGCAGATAGTGGTGGTGGGTGAGTGGGTGTGGGGGGGCTCAGGTGTTTGCTTCCCCCCCAAACAAAAAACACCAGCCGCCTGCCACTAAGATTAAGGTGCATGGCGAATTCAGAGACGTTAGGTGCTGTGTGTCTGTCTGCCATAATCTAGTTCGGAGTGATTTAGCAGCTAGAAGAATGAGTACTATGATGGCACAAAATTCCTTGGGAAAACATTCTATACCCAGATATAGTAGGTGTAGTGCCAGGTCAGGCTTGATGATTACTCCTGTGATTTGTGATATAAGCTGAAAAACGAAATGCCAGTAACTAGTTAGGTCCTTACAAGCCCAAAATATGTGGAAGACGGTGCTGATATGACTGCATTCTCTCCAACAAAGGGAGGTGTTGTTGGGAGAGAATTTTCCCAGGCAGCTCGGGGTTAAATACCACCGGGATAAAAACTTTTGTGATTATTCCCAATGGTTAATGAGAAGTGGGTAACACTTTGGGAATATCTAATAACCATTAATCATTGGTCATCAGTGAAAACGTGATAAAGGTCAGATTCCTACTGAACCAATGGGGGGGGGGGTTGGAGAAGGTAATTTTATTGTGTAGGAGTGAGTACAATAAAGATATACCCTTGGTTGTGGGGTTATGATTGGTGAAGAACTTCCAAGCTGTCTGATGTATAGACAGATTTGGGTTGGGTTATCTGGAATGCTGACACACATAAATATGTAAAAACATGATGAGATATGGTAGGAACTTTGTAGTGCTTCAAAAGACAAGGGTGAAGATTCAGTAAGTATGTCTTCTACCCACTGGACACCTGCGTCGCTCCACTTCTAAGATCATGTGTCCCCTAAGATCACGTGTGTGCAAAAAAGAGGATTCAAAATTTAATAAGAGGTTATTAGTAGAGGGGATAAACCATTGCTTTAGTTGGGTCTATTGCGTGGCACCAGTAATCTGGAATGTCTACAAGGCCAACTCCTCCAGCTCTCTGATGTTTGATAAGATGGGATTGGGAGCAGTGGGCTTTTTTATTTTGCCAGATACATTTCTTAATAAGGGAAGCGAGTGAATGCAAGTAAGTGGAGAGTACAGGGATAGACAAGGTCCTGAAAATGTACAGAATTTGTGGCAGGATCATCAGGATCATTTTAACTGTGGCCATTCTCCCTATCCAGGAAATCTCATAACTTGAATAGTGCTGCATTGCAACTTGTAGCTTATTTATGAGTGGTTAATAGTTAGCCTCACTTAATTGTGGGGTCAGGTATATTAGGGTAATTCCCAGGTAAGATAGCCCCTTGTCTGACCAAGAGTAAGGTAAATAATTTGAAAGTCACAAACGGGCATGTTTGGGGACACCCAGGTGAAGAATCAATGACTTGGAAAAGTTTACTTTATAGTAAGAGATGGAACTAAATGAGGTCAAGACCTAATGAACGTGGGGTAGGGAGTTGGACGAGTTAGTGAGCATCAAGATAACATTGTCCACAAATAAGTTGATAATAAGGGGGGCGGATATGGAAGTGAAAGCCAGAGATTTCTGGATGGGAACAAATGGCCTCAGCTAAAGGTTCTATGACCAAATTGAAGATAGAGGGGGATAGGGGGCATCCCTGTCACATCCCATTTGACATTGAGAAGTATTTAGAGAGGAGGTTGGAGGAGTAACCTCTCACAGAAGGAGTAGAATATAAATCCAATATTGCTGAAGTCCGTTCAGCAAGTTAAATAATGTTCAGGATACACCTGGTAGAGTAGGAAGCCTACCAACTCCTGACAAACCCGGTTTGGTTGGGCTGTTTCAGAGTTCAGTGGCACCTCGGTTTACGAGTAACGCAGCATTTTGAATAATGAGCAACTTTTTAAAAAAGAATTCTGACTCAGTTTGCGAGTGTCTCGCAGATAAAGCTAATTTGGTGTGTAGTACCGCATATGGCCAGAGGTTCGGGGGTTCCGGAGCTGAGCGGAGCAGAACCGAGTGGAGCCGAGCGGAGCAGATCAGAGCCGTTCAGAGACCTTCGGAAATACTTGGAAATTCTCCATTCCCGGGTGTTTCTGAGCCTTTCCGAGGGTTTCCGGGGCTCTCCAGCGCCCTCCACCTCTGGCCACATGCGGTATTGCATGCCATTGAAGTCAATGCGGTACAAATTATTTTAGTTTCTATTGATTTCAATGGGAAAACTTGCTTTGATATGTGAGTGCTTTGGATTACGAGAATTCTCCTGGAACGGGTTATGCTCATAATCCAAGGTTCCACTGTAAATGATTGGCAAGAAACTTAGCATATATTTTAACATCACAATTGAGCAAAGAGATAGGTCTAAAGTTAGCCGGATTGTTAGGATCTTTGCCTGGCTTATGTAGGGTGACTATGTTAGCTGTCAACATTTCTTCCAGGAATGGTGCTTTGAGAGCGGCTTTTGTAAAAATTTCCACTAGATACAGGGATAGAATATCAGCGAAGCACTGGTAGTACTCGTTCGTGAATCCATCCGGGCCAGGTGACCAGGGCCATCTTTAAGGCATTTTTAAATGTAAATACTCATGGTCTTTGTCAGATTGTATGTAGCTGGTCTCTTTTGTTTTTTCACGTATTAGCGCAGTGTTTTTTATGCACTTTTTTCCCTGTGGCATCAGAGGGGGACGGGAGATCTCCCGTACATGTCACCAGGTGGCCCCGCCCTCAGCTAGATAACAGCTGTCTAAGCGAGGGACGCGTCAGTCGGTAGGAGCCGCCCATGGAGGAAGAGCTGTTTTTTTTGTGTCAGCAGTGGAATAGAAGATGAAGATGGACATCGCTGGACATTTTTTTTTTAAATAAAGGACTTGTCCCAAGCTGTCTCTTGTCTTTTTTTCAATTTTTTTACACTTTTTTTGGTGAAATGGTAGGGGTACAATGTACCCGTTACCAATTCACATAGGAGGGGGCCAGGATCTGGGGGTCTCTTTGTTAAAGGGGGTTCCAGATTCCAATAAGCCCCCGCCCACAGACCCCCACAACCACCGGGCTAGGGTTGTGGGGATGAGGCCCTTGTCCCCACCAACATAGGGACAAGGTGCTTTGGGGGTCAAAACCCAAAGCATCCTCCCCATTTTGAGGGCATGTGGCCTGGTAGGGTTCAGGAGGGGGGTGCTCTCTCGCCCCCTCTTTTCCTGTGACCTTCCAGGTTGCGTGCTCGGATAAGGGCCTAGTATGGAATTTTGGGGGACCTGAAGGATCTGGTATGAAATTTGGGGGGACCCCCACGCATTTTTTTTTCAATTTTGGTTCGGGGTTTCCCTTAATATTCATAACAGACCCAAAGGGCCTGGTAAAGGACTGGGGGGTAAGCCCATGCCGTTTTTGTCAATGAGTTTTATCTATATTGCCGGGACCCGACAATTCATTATAGCTGCAAGCAGTTTTAAATGACTTTTTTTCCTTTAGACCCTTTTCACACAGGGGCGTTTTGCAGGCGCTATAGCATTAAAAATAGCACCTACAAACCGCCCTAAAACAGAGGGCTTTCGCACTGGAGCGGTGAGCTGGCAGGGCGAAAAAAAAAAGTCCTGCCAGCAGCCTCTTTGGAGCGGTGAAGGAGCAATGAACTCACCGCTCCTCCCCCGCTCCTCCCCATTGAAATCAATGGGGCAGCGCTGCTATACTGCTGACAAAACACCGCTGCGGCAGCATTTTGCGGGCGGATTCAACCCCTTTTCGGCTGCTAGAGGGGGGTTAAAACCGCCCCGCTAGTGGCCAAATAGTGCCGCTAAGATAACGGTAAAGCGGCCAATTAGTGAGTGGTAATAATGTTCAGTAATCTCTAGCAACCAATCAGTGGGCAGTATTGATGTACAGTAATCTCTGTAATCTCAACCAATCATCAAGCAAAAGTAATGTGCTGTAACCTCTAGAAAATAATAAGTGAGACATAATGTGTGCTGTAACCTCTAGCAGTCAGTCAGTGAGCACAGTAATGATACACTGTAACCTCTGGCAACCAATCACAATCGCTGCCAGATCTGATTCAGTAAACTGACTTTGAGTCCAGCTGCTATTTATTGTATGTCTCAGAGCAGGTGGAGAGTGAAATTGCATGGAGTTGGGGGGGAGGGACTATTAGGACTATTTGTGTTAATGCTGATTTTTATTATATAGGGGTGTGGCATAGATTTTTTTCACTCACCATCCCTTTTAAAAAAAAGTGATGGTGGGTGAAATGGTAACGTGTCTCATGCCCAAAGACAAAAATCAATGGGGGGTCAAATTTTTCAAATTTGCAATGCCCATTTTCTGCTGTAATAGGCAAAGGGGTATAAAAAATAGTATGGAAGGTGGCCTCTGCCCTAGGAAACATTTAGCAATTCCAAATAATGTTTTTAATAAATCAATTTTGCCAGAAGCAGTGATTTTTTTATTTTTTTTAAAGCTTACTGTGAACCATAAAAAGGTCAAATTACTTTAAATAATATGTCTGGGGTTTGGTGATACTGCAGCAGCTTTGATATTTACGAAAAAAAGTTTTAAAATTGATAGCATATAACCTTAAAGGAGAAGTCCAGCCTGAGCTCGTTCGGTTGGGATTCTCCTCTGGGTCACAGGAGTGCAATCCGTTTTGCACTCCTGTGACCTGTTTTCAGCAGAGAGCGGTCTGTAGTCCGCTCTCTGCTGACGTCCTCAAGATCAGTCCAGGCACCGCATCATCCTGATTTCAGAAGTCTGGATCTGCCAGGTGCCTGGACTTATAGCAGTCTCAGCCTTTCAGCGAGCCGGTCCCTACAGCTCAGCGCTCCAATGAGCATGAAGAAGCAGAGCAGGAGAGATGCTGACTGACAGAGAAGGGGAGAGAACCGAGCCATTGGTGGTTTTCGGTGGCTCGTTACATAGTAGGTGAGGTTGAAAAAAGACACAAGTCCATCAAGTGCAACCTATATGTGTGATTATATGTAAGTATTACATTGTATATCCCTGTATGTTGCGGTCGTTCAGGTGCTTATCTAATAGTTTTTTGAAACTATCGATGCCCCCCGCTGAGACCACCACCTGTGGAAGGGAATTCCACATCCTTGCCATTCTTACAGTAAAGAGCCCTCTATGCAGTTTAAGGTTAAACCTCTTTTCTTCTAATTTTATTGGGTGGCCATGTGTCTAATTAAACTTTCTTCCGCGAAAAAGTTTTCTCCCTATTGTGGGGTCACCAGTACGGTATTTGTAAATTGAAATCATATCCCCTCTCAAGTGTCTCTTCTCCAGAGAGAATAAGTTCTGTGCTCGCAACCTTTCCTAATAACTAAGATCCTCCAGGCACTTTATTAGCTTTGTTGCCCTTCTTTGTACTCGCTCCATTTCCAGTACATCCTTCCTGAGGACTGGTGCCTAGAGCTGGACAACATACTCCACGTGCGGCTGGACCAGAGTCTTGTAGAGCGGGAGAGTTATCATTTTATCTCTGGAGTTAATCCCCTTTTTAATGCCAATATTCTGTTTGCTTTGTTAGCAGCAGCTTGGCATTACATGTCATTGCTGAGCCTATCATCTACTAGGACCCCCAGGTCCTTTTCCATCCTAGATTCCCCCAGAGGTTCTCCCCCCAGTGTATAGATTGCATTCATATTTTTGCCACCCAAATGCATTATTTTACATTTTTCTACATTGAACCTCATTTGCCATGTAGTTGCCAAACCCCATTAATTTGTTCTCAGTGTAGAGGCGGTGGAGGACAGATGCAGCATCCACCTAGGTAAGTATAATGTGCAAATAAAAAAAAAAAAACTTTACTTGTCTTTTAAGGCTGGGTTCACACTGTCTTCAGCCGTGTCTCACAGCAGGGGTCTGGTGTGTCCCTCTCCTCCGGTACAGGGATGAATCAGGCCTTAATATCTGCCTGAATTTTGACCTGAAACAAAGCCAAAGACACACAGGACTCTCGTGCAATCTGCTCCGCAGCCTTCTCCAGAGGTGTGTGAACCGGCGCCATATAGAGAGCCGGTCACACTCTCCTGTCAGGCGAATTGGATGCGGAGAAACCCTCATCCAATTTACACCAGTGTGAACCCAGCCTATAAGCTGTCATAGCCAGCTACTTGGTTAAAAACAAAAAACACATAGGGTCTGCTTGAATATTGAGGACATTTGAAGGGGTCTGTGTGTTGTCAATGAACAATTTAAACAGTGTCATTTTTTATTTTTTGTGTACATTTCATTTTTGTTGTAACACATCCTATGATCTCCCTTATGTCCTTATCACAGTCCCCCATATAGTAGGAGTCCTCCTTACATCAGAGTCCCCATCCAAGCCTCAGTCCCCATACATCAGAATCCCTCTCACTTCCCCCCTGACATTAGGTCAGAGCAGAGACAATAGGCAGCCTTTGCTCATCGGAATCCTCAATCTGTGTAGAGGGATAGGACACTGACCCGAGCTGCAGGCCATATAAAATCTTGTAGTGGGATGGATGTGGCCTGTGAGCCGTAGATTCGGAGACCCCTGCCCTACAGGTATGAGTTTCAATAGACTTTTATTTTTTTTGTTCAAGTTACATACTTTAGACAGAACATGGCAGTGAGATTCGGCTTCTCACGTCTCTTGTACCCGCCCATGAGACAGTTGACGGTGAAGACTCCTCCGATGATGATATCTCCATCCTGAACATATTCATAATCCTCATACGCCGGTACAATCTGCAAGTCACAAGCTGGAGATGGATTGCAGATACTATCTGGGCATAATATTAAAAACAGAAATAAAATAAGCCAAATAGTTTTACACATTAAATAGATCTGAACAAATGCAAAGCAAGAAATCATGTACATGACACTGGATGGTGTGAGCTGCCGTGTCTGCCAGTGCAGCAGATCGGAGCCCTCTGTGCTCGGTTTATAAAGACGTGTACTGCAGAGATTTCGAATTTTTGAGTTTATTTAGCCGTAATAAAGAGGAAAATAAGCTTCTGTAATTTAGTTACCTTAAGATGCCTTAAAAGATTTTCTAATAATGTACATGAAAGAATTTTCTGTTAATATGTAAAGTGCTTTTTTTTCTTTATTTTCATTCTTCCACGTCAATTCCCTTTTCTTCTCCACCTGATGCTCTTAAAAGTTTAATGCATTATGATAACATAAAAAAAGTGAATAATAATGGAATTATTTACAGCCTACATCCATCATGTAGGGGTCTCCAAACTATGGACCTTGAGTAGTTCAGGAACTACAATCCCCATCATGCCTAGTCATGTCTGTGAATGTCAGCGTTTTACAATGTCTCATGGGACATGTAGGACCGCAACAGCTGGAGGGCCGTAGTTTGGAGAGCCCAAGATTGCTAAGGCCATGCTGCCCCTAGTGACTGGGATACGTCAGAATTAAAACCCTCATCCAAGCCTCAGAATCCTGCAAGTGCTTTCCAAAAATGTCAGATATAGGAGGATTTGTAACTCAGGTCATATCAATAGCTCACTATTATACAGTTCAGCAGCAGAAGAAGAGCTCTTTTACTCAAGAGGCCATGTCATGTATCTGGTAGAAGAGCCCAATACAATGAGGAAGGCCTTTCTTACGCAGTGGGGGCTTGTGGTATATTTTTTAAAGGGGGCAGAAAAGAATGCACCCACAGCCACCCCCAACAGGTCAGTTCACCAGCAACAACCCCCAAAGTCCCCCCCCTGTCGGTCACCAGCCCTGCACTTACCACATTTAGGTCGTGGGCAACCTAACGAATTATAGTTCGCTAATGTCACATAACTGTGTGGGCTCAGGCGCAGTGCTCTGTGCCCCAAACCCACCCTTTTTTGAAGCCTATTAAAGTCTCTGGCTCTAATCATGTGCTTCAAAAAAACCCAATAAGAATCCATGCGTCTGGTGCCCTGCATGTAGATTAGGGGGCTGGATGCATGGATGGGGACGGCGCCCCTGCGCCCTGCATTATGGGCCGCCACTGATCTTACACCTCTGACTCGGGGCCCCTGATAGAGCAGACAGGTAATGCACCCAGCAGACCCAGATCAATGGTAAATATCAGGGTCTACGTGCAGTACACACAGCGCCCTCTCCCAACCAGAGGAGAACTCCATGGGAGAATGAAAGCACTGGGGATGCAAATGCGTTCCCGTGCTTCCCCCAGGTATCTGACAATGACTAGAACTAGAGCAGGCAATCCAGGTAGACAAGAGCCAGGGAAGAGCACGTCCGCACACCGGAGCCTATACAAACTTGAACCCAATTATATTACATGAAAACATTTAGCATTTAATCTGCCTACATTAATTGCTGTTTAGCTATAACCACCTTATAAGATCTCTACAGAGATTGGACATTCACAGAGGACATACCCATAAGGAAAGGAAGGGAAAAGAAAGAAAAACAAAAGGAAAAAGAAGAAGAAATGAAAAAAGAAAAAAGAAAAAGGAGAAAAGAGAAAAAGAAAGAAAAGGGAGGGGGAAGGGAGAGGGTAAAGAAAGGGCTAAAAAAATCACAAGTATGACTTAAATTTCAGTGCTGTGTTCAGCCCTGGAGGGACGAGGTCGCTTTTTGATTGTATATCCATTTTGTTTCCTGTTTCAGGATTTGTTTGTCAAAATCGCCTCCCCGTGAGTTCTGGAAAATACGTTCCAGGACAAAAAAGGAGATCACTGATGGGTCAAAATTATGTTAAGTCCCACATATTTACATATAGGTGTGTATAGCAAACCCACCTCCTTATAATAAAGATGGTCCTGTATTAATTGACTAAAGGTATGCTTAATCTTTCCTATATAAAATGCACCACAAGTGCAAAGTGCTATATATACCACACCCTTTGATTGACAATCAGCATAAGATTTCAATTTCAGAATGCCACCTCTGGGAAGTGGGAGCATATGGCCCTCCCTCACCCAGGGACATTGGTCACATCCCCCACAATGATACGTGCCCACACCTCCCACAGCCAGGGCCGGATTTGCCACAAGGCCACCGAGGCCAGGCCTCGGGGAGGTAGTGGCGGCGCCGCTCCTGTGGCGACTTCGTGGCCACCCCCCTTTCAGGCTGCCCGTTAATGTCCATTAGGGGCACCGGTGCCCATAGAAAAGATGGCCGCGAGCCGCCCACTACTGCGCATGCGCCGTTTCGAAGCTACCCGGGCTCGGGAAAGCTCATACGCGCTCGGCCGGGTGGCGCATGCACAGTAGCGTGATTGCGCCACCCGGCACCATTTTTGAAAAGATAGGTTTCCAACCTGTGTGCCGCTGCACCTTTGCTGCCAGGCCACGGAGGAGACCAGTAATGTCAGCGGGGCGGCGGCGGGGGAGAGAGATGACATCTCTCATTGCTCGCACCACTGTTCTGCCCTCCTCCATCTGGTGGCAGCCAGGCAGCATGGCAAGTGACATCTCCATCTGGTGGCAGCCAGGCAGCGTGGCAAGTGACATCCCCATCTGGTGGCAGCCAGGCAGCGTGGCACGTGACATCCCCATCTGGTGGCAACCAGGCAGCGTGGCAAGTGACATTCCCATCTGGTGGCAGCCAGGCAGCGTGGCAAGTGACATCTCCATCTGGTGGCAGGCATAGTGGCAAGTGACATCTCCATCTAGTGGCAGGCATAGTGGCAAGTGACATCTCCATCTGGTGGTAGGCAGCATGGCAAGTGACATCTCCATCTGGTGGCAGCCAGGCAGCGTGGTAAGTGACATCCCCATCTGGTGGCAGGCATAGTGGCAAGTGACATCTCCATCTGGTGGCAGGCATAGTGGCAAGTGACATCTCAATCTGGTGGCAGGCAGCATGGCAAGTGACATCTCCATCTGGTGGCAGGCATAGTGGCAAGTGACATCTCCATCTGGTGGCAGGCAGCGTGGCAAATGACATCTCCATCTGGTAGCAGGCAGCGTGGCAAGTGACATCCCCATCTGGTGGCAGGCATAGTGGCAAGTGACATCTCCATCTGGTGGCAGGCATAGTGGCAAGTGACATCTCCATCTGGTGGCAGGCAGCGTGGCAAGTGACATCTCCATCTGGTGGCAGGCATAGTGGCAAGTGACATCTCCATCTGGTGGCAGGCAGCGTGGCAAGTGACATCCCCATCTGGTAGCAGGCAGCGTGGCAAGTGACAAGCGATGGTGGCAAGTGACACGCTCAGGGCTCCCAATGGTTCTGCATTATGGTGAGTTGAACTATTTCATTTTATATTACAATGTAATGATAGAAATAATGCGTTTCAATCATCCTGACATCATACCAACCATGGTGCCAGGGATGATTGAAGCACTAACACCAGCCATTGCCCTGAAAAATTGCCCTGAAAAATCCTTACCCCTCGCGGGGGGGGGGGGGCGACGGCAATGAAGGACCCGGCCTTGGGGCGGCAAAGGGAGTAAATCCGGGCCTGCCCACAGCTCCTTCTTGAGAGTCAACAGATGCATAATGGCTATGGACCAGGCTATCTCTGACTGACTGGGCTGGTCTAAATACCACCTCCGGTCTGTCATTAACATATTACAAAATAACACTATCCTCGGATAGGAAGTGCCAATTACGGGCTAAGATTGCCCGAAATTGGTCCTGCTGTGTACTAAATTTGGTGATTACTTTTGTGGTATTTTCGACAGGTTGGACTTTCTTTTTAAAAATTGCTTCTTCTCTTTGGTTTGACTTGGTTTTCTGATATGCTCATTTTAGGACCTTTTTACTATATCCTCTATTAAATAGATGATTAAAAAGGGCCTTTGCCTCAGTCTCTAAGTCCTCCTCTCTGGCACAGTTTCTCTGCAGCCTAAGGTATTGGCTAAACAGGATACTCCTTACCAGTCAGGGGCATCCCCCTGTGACGAAGTCGGAAGTGACGAAGTGTTGAATCTGGGATGGTGTTCAGATGTCTATCAAACAAAGCAGTGGTGATATTGCAGCACAGAGCCACTCGGCATGTCTTGTACAATGTTACAAAACATCTGTTTTTAGCTATATTTGATCTACGTTCAATATTTATTTTAAATGAATCAATACCTCAAATGATTTTACACTATTGGAGGCTCCATTTCTCCTTCTATTTTCTACATGTGGAGTCAAATCCGGGTGTGTGAATGGAGTGAGGCGTTTTACAGCAGCTGTTCCATTTAATCTTTGAGTTTGTTTGCCAAACATGAGAGTGAATGGCAACATTATCTGGTGAGCTTGTTTCATAAGGGGAGCTGATCTCCCATTCATCACTTTGGTGGAGGATTTGATGTCATCATTACACATATTGCTTTTGTACTCTTCAATAAGGACTGTCCTTTTTGGGTGTGGATTTATAAGACTTTTTTTACAATTTTTTATGTATATTTTTTCACTGTTTATTTACAGTATCTCACAAAAGTGAGTACACCCCTCACATTTTTGTAAATATTTTATTCTATCTTTTCATGTGACAACACTGAAGTAATGACACTTTGCTACAATGTAAAGTAGTGAGTGTACAGCTTGTATAACAGTGTAAATTAGCTGTCCCCTCAAAATAACTCAACACACAGCCATTAATGTCTAAACCACTGGCAACAAAAGTGAGTACACCCCTAAGTGAAAATGCCCAATTAGCCTTTTTCCCTCCCCGTTGTCATGTGACTCGTTAGTGTTACAAGGTCTCAGGTGTGAATGGGGAGCAGGTGTGTTAAATTTGGTGTTATCGCTCTCACTCTCTCATAATGGTCACTGGAAGTTCCACATGGCACCTCATGCAAAGAACTCTCTGAGAATCTGAAAAAAAGAATTGTTGCTCTACATAAATATGGCCTAGGCTATAAGAAGATTGCCAAGACCCTGAAACTGAGCTGCAGCATGGTGGCCAAGACCATACAGCGGTTTAACAGGACAGGTTCCCCTCAGAACAGGCCTCATCATGGTCGACCAAAGAAGTTGAGTGCACGTGCTCAGCGTCATATCCAGAGGTTGTCTTTGGAAAATATACATATGAGTGCTGCCAGCATTGCTGCAGAGCTTAAAGGGGTGGGGGTCAGCCTGTCAGTGCTCAGATCATACACTGCACACTACATCAAATTGGTCTGCATGGCTGTCATCCCAGAAGGAAGTCTCTTCTAAAGATGATGCACAAGAAAGCCTGCAAACAGTTTTCTGAAGACAAGCAGACTAAGGACATGGATTACTGGAACCATGTCCTGTAGTCTGATGAGACCAAGATAAACTTATTTGGTTCAGATGGTATCAAGCGTATGTGGCGGCAACCAGGTGAGGAGTACAAAGACAAGTGTGTCTTGCCTACAGTCAAGCATGGTGGTGGGAGTGTCATGGTCTGGGGCTGCATGAGTGCTGCCGGCACTGGAGAGCTACAGTTCATTGAGGGAACCATGAATACCAACATGTACTGTAAAATACTGAAGCAGAGCATGATCTCCTCCCTTCGGAGACTGGGCCTCAGGTCAGTATTCCAACATGATAACCACCCCAAAGACACCTCCAAGACGATCACTGCCTTGCTAAAGTAGCTGAGGGTAAAGGTGATGGACTGGCCAAGCAGGTCTCCAGACCTAAACCCTATTGAACATCTGTGGGGCATCCTCAAACTGAAGGTGGAGGAGCTCAAGGTCTCTAACATCCACCAGCTCCGTGATGTGGTCATGGAGGAGTGGAAGAGGAAGAGGACTCCAGTGGCAACCTGTGAAGCTCTGGTCAACTCCATGCCCAAGAGGGTTAAGGCAGTGCTGGAAAATAATGGTGGCCACACAAAATATTGACACTTTGGGCCCAATTTGGACATTTTCACTTAGGGGTATATTCACTTTTGTTGCCAGCGGTTTAGACATTAATGTCTGTGTGTTGAGTTATTTTGAAGGGACAGCAAATTTACACTGTTATACAAGCTGTACACTCACTACTTTACATAGTAGCAAATTGTCATTTCTTCAGTGTTGTCACATGAAAAGATAGAATAAAATATTTACAAAAATGTGAGGGGTGTACTCACTTTTATGAGATACTGTATATACAGTGAGGACGGAAAGTATTCAGACCCCCTTCAATTTTTTACTCTTTGTTATATTGCAGCCATTTGCTAAAATCATTAAGTTCATTTTTTTCCTCATTAATGTACACACAGCACCCCATATTGACAAAATAACACAGAATTGTTGACATTTTTGCAGATTTGTTAAAAAAGAAAAACTGAAATATCACACGGTCCTAAGTATTCAGACCCTTTGCTATGACACTCATATATTTAACTCAGGTGATGTCCATTTCTTCTGATTATCCTTGAGATGGTTCTTCACCTTCATTTGAGTCCAGCTATGTTTGATTATATTGATTGGACTTGATTAGGAAAGCCACACACCTGTCTATATAAGGCCTTACAACTCACAGTGCATGTCAGAGCAAATGAGAATCATGAGGTCAAAGGAACTGTATGAAGAGCTCAGAGACAGAATTGTGGCAAGGCACAGATCTTGCCAAGGTTACAAAAAAATTCTGCTGCACTTAAGGTTCCTAAGAGCACAGTGGCCTCCATAATCCTTAAATGGTAGACGTTTGGGATGACCAGAACCCTTCCTAGAGCTGGCCGTCCAGCCAAACTGAGCTATCGGGGGAGAAGAGCCTTGGGGAGAGAGGTAAAGAAGAACCAAAAGATCACTGTGGCTGAGCTCCAGAGATGCAGTCGGGAGATGGGAGAAAGTTGTAGAAAATCAACCATCACTGCAGCCCTCCACCAGTCGGGGCTTTATGGCAGAGTGGCCCGACGGAAGCCTCTCCTCAGTGCAAGACACATGAAAGCCCCCATGGAGTTTGCTAAAAAACACCTGAAGGACTCCAAGATGGTGAGAAATAAGGTTCTCTGGTCTGATGATACCAAGATAGAACTTTTTGGCCTTAACACTTATGCCCCGTACACACGGTCGGATTTTCCGATGGAAAATGTGTGATAGGACCTTGTTGTGGGAAATTCCAACCGTGTGTAGGCTCCATCACACATTTTCCATCGGATTTTCCGACACACAAAGTTTGAGAGCTTGCTATAAAATTTTCCAACAACAAAATCCGTTGTCGGAATTTCCCATCGTGTGTACACAAATCCGACGCACAAAGTGCCACGCATGCTCAGAATAAATTAAGAGACGAAAGCTATTGGCTACTGCCCCGTTTATAGTCGCGACATACGTGTTTTATGTCACCGCGTTCGGAATGATCGAATTTTCTGACAACTTTGTGTGACCGTGTGTATGCAAGGCAAGTTTGAGCCAACATCCGTCGGAAAAAATCCTAGGATTTTGTTGTCGGAATGTCCGATCAATGTCCGACCGTGTGTACAGGGGGATAAGCGTTATATGTGCAGAAAACCAGGCACTACTCATCACCTGTCCAATACAGTCCCAACAGTGAAACAATCTGTGTACAGGGATAGGACACTGACCCGAGCTGCAGGCCATTTAAAGTCTTGTAGTGGGATGGATGTGGCCTGTGAGCCGTAGATTCGGAGATCCCTGCCCTACAGGTATGAGTTTCAATAGACTTTCATTTTTTTTGTTCAAGTTACATACTTTAGACAGAACATGGCAGTGAGATTTGGCTTCTCACGTCTCTTGTACCCGGCCATGAGACAGTTGACGGTGAAGACACCTCCGATGATGATGTCTCCATCCTGAACATATTCATAATCCTCATATGCTGGTACAATCTGCAGGTGACAAGCTGGAGATGAACTGCAGATACTATTTGGGCATAATATTAAACACAGAAATAAAATAAGCCACATATTTCTTATCAAATGAGATATTTCCATAAATCTGAACAAATGCCGAGCAAGAAATCTGTACATGACATTACATAGTGTGAGCTGTCAGTGCAGCAGGTCGGAGCCCTCTGTGCTCGGTTTATAAAGACGTATAGTGCAGAGATTTCGAATTTTTGAGTTTATTTAGCCATAGAGAAGAAGAAAATAAGCTTCTGTATTATAGTTGCATGAAGTCGCCAGAAAAGATTTTCTAATAAAAATAATTTTCTATTAAAATATGTAAATTTGCGAAAAGCATTTTTTTTCCTTCTTTCTTTTTATTCTACTGTGTCAATTCCTTTTTGTTGTCCACCTGATGCTCGTAAAAGTTCAATGCATTATGATAACATGAAAAAAAAAAAAAAAAGATTAACCACTTCAGCCCGGGAAGAATTTACCATCCCTTAATGACCAGGCCACTTTTTGCGATACGGCACTGCGTCATTTTAACTGACAATTGCGCGGTCGTGCGACGCTGCACCCAAACAAAATTGACGTCCTTTTTTTCCCCCCACAAATAGAGCTTTTGGTGGTATTTGATCACCTCTGCGGTTTTTGTTTTTTTTGCGCTATAAACAAAAAAAAGCAACAATATTTTATACTTTTTGCTATAATAAATATCCCCCCAAAAAATGTAAAAAAAATAAATTCCTTCATCAGTTTAGGCCGATATATAGTCTTATACATATTTTTGGTAAAAAAAAAATCCCAATAAGCGTATATTGATTGGTTTGCGCAAAAGTTATAGCACCTACAAAATAGGGGGTATATTTATGTCATTTTTATAATTTTTTTTTTACTAGTAATGAGCTTTTGGGGGTATTTGATCAATTTAAATAAAAAAAAAATAATATTTTATACTTCTTGCTATAATAAATATCCCCCAAAAAATGTAAAAAAATAAATTTCTTCATCAGTTTAGGCTGATATATAGTCAAGATATTTTTGGTAATAAAAAATTGCAATATGTGTATATTGACTGGCATGCGCAAATTTTATAGTGTCTATAAAATAGGAGATATATTTACGGAATTGTTTTTTTTTTTTTTTACCAGTAATGAGCTTTTGGTGGTATTTGAGTGCATTATTGCAAGTCTCCACCCCCATTAACTTAACATAGAGCAAGGTGAGGCATGTTGGAAGGAAGACCTGCTGCACAGAGATATAAAATACATTTTTAAAGCACTCATCCCATTGATCATGATCCAGAGTCATCTCCTTTGCCTTCATTGATTTACAGCATATCAGCATATCAGGTGACTGATTGTTATCATAGGCTGAAGGATATTATCGCTGACCAGTGGGACTGTTTTTGTTAATTTACACATGTGTGTTTTTCACTTATACTTATTTTTCATTAATTTTATGCTACCTATATATGCCTAACACCTATATAATAGGTATCATTTATGATAATAGTGTTATTGCACAGTGTTTGTTTCACATATTCATATTAACTCTGGTACTATTGGTCACATTGCCAGCGCTGTATATATTTGTTTGTTTTGTTGGTATTTGATCACCTCTGCGTTTTTTATTTTTTTGCACTATAAACAAAAAAAGGCCGACAATTTTGAAGAAACAACACAATATTTTATACTTTTTGCTATAATAAATATCCCCCCAAAAAATGTAAAAAAATTAATTTCCTAATCAGTTTAGGCTGATATATATTCTTCTACATATTTTTGGTAAAAAAAAATTGCAATAAGCGTATATTGATTGGTTTGCGCAATAGCATTTACAAAATAGGGGATAGATTTATGGCATTTTTATTATATTTTTATTATATTTTTTTACTAGTAGTGGTGGCGATCTGCGATTTTTAGTGGGACTGCGACATTGCGGCGGAAAGATTGGACACTTTTGACACTTTTTTGGGACCATTGACATTTATACAGCGGTATACTGTGTAAATGTCACTGGTAGGGAAGGGGTTAACACTAAGGGGCGATCAAGGGGTTAACTGCGGGGATTGGACTCACTAGAGGAGGAGACAGATCGCTGTTCCTGATTAGTAGGAACAGCAGATCTGTCTCTCCTCTCCTGTCAGAATGGGAATTTGTGTGTTTACATACACACATCCCCTTTCTGGCTCTCCTGCCCGCGATCGTGGGTGGCAGGTGCACATTGCAGCCACCGGCCAGGTGTATCGGGCCCCCGCCATGCAGTGGGTGCATGCGCGCACCTGCTATATCCCTTAAAGGTGCTGACGTACACCTACGGTGATTTGCGGGATTGTGCCAATCTGCCCTGGTATAATGATGGCAGCTGGTCGGCAAGTGATTAATATTGGAATCAGGGCTCAAAATTTCAAGTCCTGAGCCACTAGCCAGGCCTTAAGAGTTACTCGCCACCAGTTGCCCCATCCAACCCCTCCCCTGCCCCACCCCTAAGCACGCCCCTAAACACGCCCTTGTAAATTATCTCATGAAATTACACTGTTAAATGTTTTAAGCAGAATTAAGTTCTAAAAATAAATAATAACAATAACTTTAACAATATTAACATAAAGCATATCATTACCCATCAGTGCAGCCTCACTGTGCCCATCTAATGCAGCTTTACAGTGCCCATGAATGCAGCCTCATTGTGCCCATCATTGCAGCCTCACTGTGCCCATCAATTCAGCCTCACTGCACCCATCAATGCAGCCTCACTATGCCCATCAATGCAGCCTCACTGTGCTCATCAAATGCAGCTTTATGGTGCCCATGAATGCAGCCTCACTTTGCCCATTAATGCACTCTCACTGTGCCCATCATTGCAGCCTCACTGTGCCCATGAACGCAGCCTCACTGCCCGTGAATACAGCCTCACTGTGCCCATGAAGCAGCCTCACTGTGCCCATGAATGCAGCCTCACTGTGCCCATGAACAGAGCCTCACTGCCCGTGAAAGCAGCCTCACTGTGCTCATGAACGCAGACTCACTGTGCCCGTGAATGCAGCCTCACTGTGCCTATGAATGCAGCCTCTCTGTGTCCATGAATGCAGCCACACTGTGCCCCTGAGGGCAGCCTCACTGCCTGTGAATGCAGCCTCACTGTGCCCTTGAACACAGCCTCACTGTACCCGTAAAATGCAGCCTCACTGCCCATGAATGCAGCCTCAATGTGCCCATCAATGCAGCCTCACTGTGCCCATCATTGCAGTCTCTCTGTGCCCATCAAATGCAGCTTTATAGTGCCCATATATGCAGCCTCCCTATGTCCATCAATGCACTCTCACTGTGCCCATCAATGCAGCCTCACTGTGCCCATCAATGCAGCCTCACTGTGCCCATCAAATACAGCTTTACAAACATAGGACACCAGCGCTCAGAGGGTTAAGAAAGCAGTCTTAACCCTAAGTCTCCATCTGTATGCTAGTGAGCAGACTCCCTTGAGATTACATCTGATCCCAGCAGGAACACAGATGGCTGCCCTATCTTCCATCTACTGATCTCTCCCTCCCTTCGTTGTGGGTGAATAGCTCTGGAGAGACTTTAGTTCAGCTCCTCGTTGCTCAGTGGAGCCGGAGACTGCGTAAGCCCCCCTCCCCCTCTTTTGTTTTACTTTACTACAAGTGAACAGTACTGTGGTTTAATATCAGCTGCTTTTTTGAATAAACTCATTCATTGTTTATATAATTTTTTATTCATTGCAGGTCTGCTTTATTAACCCTCTGAGCGCTGGTGTCTTATGTTTTTATTGTTTGATCCATTTCTATCAGTGATGGTTTTTTCCAGCCGCACGGGCTACAGACCCTCATCCATTGACTTTCATTCCCTTCCATTGACTTACGTTCCCTTATTTTTGACCGTTCCACAGGTTCCCACGATATAGCCCTGGGATTTTTGTTGTTTTTTTTAAATACAGCTTTATGGTGCCCATGAATGCAGCCTCACTATGCCCATTAATGCACTCTCACTTTGCCCATCGTTGTAGCCTTACTGTGCCAATGAACACAGCCTTACTGCCTGTGAATGCAGCCTCACTGTGTCCATGAACGCAGCCTCACTGTACCTGCAAATGCAGCCTCACTGTGCCTGTGAATGCAGCCTCTCTGTGCTCGTGAATGCAGCCTCACTGTGCCCCTGAGCGCAGCCTCACTGCCCGTGAATGGAGCCTCACTGTGTCCATAAACACAGTCTTTCTGTGCCCATGAACGCAGCCTCACTGTGCCTGTGAATTCAGCCTCACTGTGCCCATCAAATGCAGCTTTATGGTGCCCATGAATGCAGCCTCACTATGTCCATTAATGCACTCTCACTGTGCCCATCATTGCAGCCTCACTGTGCCCATTAATTCAGCCTCACTGTGCCCATCAATGCAGCCTCACTATGCCCATCAATGCAGCCTCACTGTGCCCATCAAATGCAGATTGACGGTGGCCATGAATGCAGCCTCACTATGCCCATTAATGCACTCTCACTGTGCCCATCATTGCAGCCTTACTGTGCCCATGAATGCAGCCTCACTGCCCGTGAATGCAGCCTCGCTGTGCCCATGAATGCAGCCTCACTGTGCCCGTGAATGCAGCCTCACTGTGCCCATGAATGCAGCCTCTCTGTGCCCGTGAATGCAGCCTCACTGTGACCCTGAGCGCAGCCTCACTGCCTGTGAATGCAGCCTCACTGTGCCCGTGAACACAGTCTCACTGTACCCATAAAAATGCAGCCTCACTACCCATGAATACAGCCTCACTGTACCCATGAACGCAGCCTCACTGCCCATGAATGCAGCCTCACTGTGCCCATTAATGCAGCCTCACTGTGCCCATGAATGCAGTCTCTCTGTGCCCGTGAATGCAGCCTCACTGTGCCCCTGAGCGCAGCCTCACTGCCCATGAATGCAGCCTCACTGTACCCTTAAAACGTAGCCTCACTGCCCATGAATGCAGCCTCACTGTGCCCCATCAATGCAGCCTCACTGTGCCCCATCAAATGTAGCTTTACTGTGCCCCATCAATGCAGCCTTACTGCGCCCCAAAAAATGCAGCTTTACTGTGCCCCATCAATGCAGCTTTACTGTGCCCCATCAATGCAGCTTTACTGTGCCCCATCAATGCAGCTTTACTGTGCCCCATCAATGCAGCTTTACTGTGCCCCATCAATGCAGCTTTACTGTGCCCCATCAATGCAGCCTCACTGTGCCCCATCAGTGCAGCTTTACTGTACCCCATCATCAATACAGACTCACCTGGGTGATGGATCACACACACAGTGGCCCGCTGTGTGTCACTGAGCTGGGTCTATGTTCGGTGGCATGGTGTAACAAGGTCCTGCCCCCCTAGATGGCTCATTTCATAGTTCTGGTGTCCCAGTCTGAACTCCCAGTGTCCCAGTCTGAAGTCCCGGTGTCCCAGTCTGAAATATCAGTGTCCTAGTCTGAAGTCCCGGTGTCCCAGTCTGAAGTTCTGGTGTCCCAGTCTGAAGTCCCGGTGTCCCAGTCTGAAGTCTTGGTGTCCCAGTCTGAAGTCCCGGTGTCCCAGTCTGAAGTCCCGGTGTCCCAGTATGAAGTCCCAGTATCCCAGTCTGAAGTCCTGGTGTCCCAGTCTGAAGTCCCGGTGTCCCAGTCTGAAGATCCAGTGTTCCAGCCTGAAGATCCGGTATCCCAGCCTCAGACTGAAGTTTTGGTGCCCGTGTCTCAGCCTGTCATGCCAGTGCCCGTTATCTGGCTTTCTGGGCCAGTGCCCAGCGCCTGGCTCGCTGATCCGGGGCCCGTTACCCAGGCCACTGGGTCAGGGCCCGTTACTCAGCTTGCTGAGCCGGTGCCTGTTACCCAGCCTGCCGTTACGGTGCTCGCTGCTTGGCCTGATGTCCCAGTGTCTGCTGCCCAGCTCAATGACTCGGAACCTGCCGCCCAGCCCGATGACCCAGAGCCTGCTGCCCAGCTCGATGACCTGGAGCCTGCTGCCCAGCTCGATGAGGGAGAAGTATCACTGCTCCAGGGGTATTAGACAGACAGGAAGTAGAATTCCTCTCGGTTTGGAAGCCGTAGGTGCTGGCAATTGCTGGTAGCAATGAACAGGAATTGATTCTGGACAGCCGCACTCTTGAAAAATAGCCTTGTTTATCTAAAAAAATTCACATCAAAATCAAAGACAGCAGACAAAAGAGAGCTTACGTTTTGCACTAACGTTAGTGCGAAACGTCAGCTCTCTTTTGTCTGCTGTCTATGATTTTGATGTGAATTTTTCCAAATAAACGAGGCTATTTTTCAAGAATGCGGCTGTCCAGAATCAATTCCTGTCCATTGCCCAGCTCGATGACCCGGAGCCTGCTCCCCAGCTCGATGACCCAGAGTCGGCTGCCCAGCTCGATGTGCCCGCTGTCTGCCCTGATGTGCCCGCTGTCTGCCCTGATGTGCCCGCTATCTGCTCTGATGTGCCCGCTGTCTGCCCTGATGTGCCTGCTGTCTGCCCTGATGTACCCGCTGCCCAGCTTGATGTGCCTGTTGCCCAGTCTGACGTACCTCTATTTGTTGTTCTGCTTGATGCCATAGACTATGAACAATTACAACTAGTTGGAGTGCCCGGAGGTCGCTCCTTTGGTGGGGGTACTGTCAGGCAAGGTTCCATCCGCTGGTAAATTCTATCATTTGGCGTACAGTACTGAGATCCACCAGCAGGTGTCTCCTGGCAGTTTTGAACTGTCAGGAGAGCTTTCCCCTGCTGGTGTTATGTCATCTTTGGGCCACAGTACTGGCATCCACCAGCAGAGGATCCTGGCAGTGTGGAGCAGACAGCACCTCCTGCGTTCAGGTGTCACTTGAGGCTAATTACAGGCATTCATATAAATACCTGGCTGATGATTGCTCTCATCGCCCTGGTATCTTCCTTGTGCCCTGATTCGTACCTACAACCTATATCCTGAACCCTGTAACCTGAACCTGAGCCTGTATCTGAGCCTGTACCCGATCCCATACGGATCCTGTACCTCCTGTGTTCCTGTTCCCTTGTAGCCTGATTCCATCCATCATCTCCCTCCCCTGTCCTGCCCTTGTTCATCTGCTGATCCTCTGTGTATGACCCTGGCCTGGCTAACGTGTTTGATTTTGGTACTTCCCTTTGGCTGTAAATAATTATCTGTTGTCTGTGGGTGTCTGTTGGTTGGTTGAGCACTATTTGTATTTGGTGTGTTTACTTATTTATATCACTTATCTTTAATAAACATTATTATTATTCACCTTAAATGCGTTTTGGTTTTCTCTTTGCAGCCCACACACTCTGGTCACACCTGTTCATGACAGTAATACACAAGAGGAGGAGAGAGAGGGAGGGGAGTGCTGCAGCCTCAGCGGTGCCAGGGCAGTCCAGTCCTGCTGCTCTGCTGTGTCCTCCAGCTGACAGTTTCCTGGCTGATCGCTTCAGCCAGGAAACGGTCAACCTGGTCCACCCCTGCAAAATGCGAGCAGGTGAGTGGAATTTTTGAGGGCTGTTGGAATTATTTACAGTCAAGTCAGTCTGTAGGCCACCTGTAGAAGATTGCTAAGGCCAGGCTCCCCCTAGTGACTGTCGCGAGAGCCACGTACCTGACATGAGATCGAAGTAGTGGGGAGGCCTCCATTGCACCTCGGGTCCTTGAAGCCTCTGGAGATGGAGACAGAGACTTGGTGGGACACCGAGTGGCCAGGGGTGCAGAGCACCGTGCAAGCCTTAGTCCAGGTTCCGAGCCAAGGTCAAGTCCAGCTGGGCAATGAAGTATAAAAGAGTTAATCAGAAGAAGAATGGTCGAGATACAAGCAGGGGTTGGTTCCAATCTGGCAGCTGAGTACAAAAGGGGCAAAGAAGTAGAATGGTTAAGGTACAAATCCGAGGTCAAAGGCAAGCAGCAATCAAGAGTAGTCAAATAGATTCCCAGACCACAACAAGTTCAGACAGATCACACACTAGCACAGGAACAAGGGGGAACTGAAGATAATCCATATGTCTGGGCTGGACTTATGTAGGGAAGTTTGAGGTCACTTCTTGTGCGCCTCTTGGGCATTTTCCCGCCTTTTTCCATCAGGTTGATGTCACTTCCTGTGCACGTCCTGGGCATTTTCCTGCCTTTTTCCATCAAGTCTTCTGCGCAGGTGTGGGTTAGTGCACTAAGGCGTCTTTGGCGCATGCTCAGTTGGCACGGATTTCCTCTTGCGGCAACGCACCATTGGTGCATGCATAGTAAGCCCTGGACTCTTACAGAGCCCCCCAAAGGGGCAGCCTCCAGATGCCCTTTCAGGATGAAGCTCGCTGAAAGAACTGCCGGAGAAGATCTGGAGCATAGATATGCGACTCGGGTTCCCAGGAATTCTCTTTAGGGATGTAACCCCTCCACTGTACCAGAAATTGGTGTCCGCGGCCCCTTCTACGGCAGTCCAGGTTGGCCTCCACCTTGTACTCCTCAATCCCTTTAATCATAGAGGCAGGCAGAGGATGGGCCCCATGTTCTCCAAAGTGGTTCGGGGCCACGGGTTTCAGTAGGGAGGCATAAAAGGCTGGGTGGATCCAGTAAGTTGAGGGCAGTTTGAGTTTGTAGACAACAGGGTTGAATCGGGACAGGACAGGGAAGGGCCCAATGAACTTAGAGCCTAATTTCTTGGAGGGACAGGCCAAATTCAAATGCCTGGTAGACAGCCAAACCTTGTCTCCCGGTTGAAGATCCAGGTCCCCCGTCAACCTTCGATCATAGATGGTCTTGTAATCCAGATGTGCCTTGGCCATGGTATCCTTTAGGAACTCTAAGTTGTTGTGTGGAAACTCCACTCTGTTCCAGACAGCCGGGACGGAAGCGGAAGCGGGTAGGACAGGGGAAAAAGAAGGGTGGTACCCAGGTTGGCATAGAATGGTGATTGCTTAGTGGTAGAATGTATTGCGTTGTTGTATGCAAATTCTGCGCAAGGAAGTAGGGATGCCCAATTGTCTTGGATAAAGTTGGAGAAACAACGAAGGTACTGTTCAAGAGTTTGGTCCGCGCGTTCCGTTTGTACATTGGTCTGAGGGTTGTAGGCCGAAGAGGAGTGGTTCTCGATATCTAGAACAAGATAGAGCTCCTTCCAGAATTTAGAGGTGAATTGGACCCCACGATCCGATACAATATTGCTGGGGATCCCATGGAGGCATATGATCTCCTTGATAAAGCCTGAGCTGTTTCTAGGGCAGAAGAAGTGCCAATCATAGGGATAAAATGAGCCATTTTTGTAAGGCAGTCCACAACAACAAATATGGATGTAAACCCATCAGAAGGTGGTAGCTCCACTATGTAATCCATGCTGATCTGTTCACAGGGTCCGGAGGGAACAGGCAGGGGGCGTAGGAGACCCCATGATTTATTCTTTTCCATTTTGCTGTGATTGCACACTGGGCAGGAATTGACGTAAGCGTGGCAGTCTGCCTTGAGGGTAGGCCACTAAAAGGTTCGCAAAAGCAGATCAGTGGTTTTGGTCACCCCGAAATGCCCTGTTAACTTGTTGTCATGGCAGAGTTTGAGCACAGGAACTCTCAGTTGAAGGGGCACAAACACAGTATGGTCATGGAAGAAAAGTCTGTCCTTTTCTTGCAGGTGTTCTCCTGAGGGCATTTGGTCTAGAGAGGAGGCCAGTTTAATCCTGGACAAGAGTAGGAAGAAATTATAGGCAGGGAGTATTGCGTCCGTTGTTGGCGATTTATCTGATGTGGGATACATGTGGGATAAAGCATCAGGTTTACAATTCTTGGATTTGAAATTGGGTGAAGAAGAGAGCCCATCTGGCTTGTATAGGTCTGAGACGTTTAGCTGTACAGAGGTATTCCAAATTCCTATGATCAGTGTAGACAAGTATAGGGTGCGAGTCTCCTTCCAATAGATATTGCCATTCTTCCAGGGCCAGTTTAATAGCTAGGAGTTCCTGGTCCCCTACATCATAATTCCTTTTGACTGGGGAAAACTTCCTGGAAAAGAAGGCAACAGGATGCAAGATGGCTGTGGTTTCATGGTGCTGAGAAAGGACTGCCCCAACCGCAATCTCTGAAGCATCGACCTTCAACACGTAAAGCAGGGCTGGGTCATGACGACGAAGGACCGGGGCAGAGGTGAATTGCTTCTTGAGTTTGTCGAAAGCTGTTTATGCTGAGGGGGACCACAGAAAATGGCTGTTTTGCTTGGTGAGTTGTGTGATAGGTGACATTATTGATAAGAAGCCTTTGAATCTTCTATAAAAATTGGCGAATCCCACGAACATCTGGACACTCTTACGGTCCGAGGGTACTGGCCATTCAAGAACTACAGTTACCTTCTGGGGGTCCATGGAGATTCCAGAAGTTGAAATAATGAGGCCAAGGAATTGTATGGTATCTTTCTCAAACTTACATTTTTAAGCTTGGCGTAGAGTTTCTGGGCTCGGAGGCGAAAAAGGACTTTTCGCATGTGGATGTGATGTGCCTCGAGGGAAGGTGAAAAAGCAAGGATGTCATCTAAGTACACTATCATAAAGAGGTCAAGAAAATCCCGAAAGATGCGATTCACCAAGTGTTGGAAAGTTACACAGCCCAAATGGCATGACCAAATACTCAAAATGGCCAAACCGAGTATGAAAGGCCGTTTTCCATTCATTTCCCTCTCTTATCCGTATTAAATTGTAGGCCCCCTTAGGTCCAATTTTGAGAAGAATTTGGATGTGCGGAACATCTGGATGAGCTCAGGGACTAGAGGCAACGGGTATCGATTCTTGATACTGTTCAATTCTCTGTAGTCGATAAATGGTCTTTTTTTTCCACAAAGAAGAGTCCAGTGCCAGCAGGAGAGGTAGAGGGCCGGATGAACCCTTTCCTAAGATTGTCATCAATGTATTTTCGGAGGACTTCTAATTCAGGCTCGGAGAGTGGGAAGATCCTCCCAAGTGGTATTGCAGAACCAGAAAGAAGCTCAATGGGGCAATCATATGGCCGGTGAGGCGGTAGGGATTCAGCCCCCTTTTTGTCGAAGACATCCCGGAAGTCTCTGTAAACCTGGAGGAGATGAGTGTTATCATTTGTGGAAAGGGGTTGAACCATCAAACAGGCTTGTTGTAGAGAACAGTGGTGTAAGCAATAGGGTGAGCCGACAGACACAACTTCAGTGGACCGATCAATCTGTGGCTGGTGCTGTCGAAGCCATGGTAACCCCAAAATAACCAGAAAAATGGGGGAAGAAATCATGTCCAGCTGAAGATATTCCCGATGGTCTGCTTCGGTGGTGGCCTATATGAGGGTGGTCTCATGGGTTATGGGACCCGAGGTTGGTGTGGAGCCATCTGCCAGATGAACGGTAAATGGCTTGGGCTTCTTGCATAGTGGGATTCCATACTTTTTGGAGAAGTGGATGTCAATAAAGCAGCTGCAAGCCCCGAAGTCAATAATGGCTGCTACTCGGATTATCCTTCCTGGTATCTGCAAAGAGAGGCAGAGAGGCAGATGTGAGGATTTAACAACATACGGTGAAACAGATGGGGGTTCGATCCACTTACTCGGCCTAATGGGACATCCCTGAAGAAAGTGACCCGCTCCACCACAATACAGGCATAGATTGTTCAGGCGACGGCGTTGTGGCTCTTCGGGTGTGAGAGGTGCACGAAATAAGCCGAGTTGCATCAGTTCTGCGTCATGAATTGGGGGTGATGCGTTGGTCTCAGGGGTTCTCAGGTGGGGAGGCATGGGTACTCGTGGGAGCATCCATGTGGGACGGGCCATACCGGATAGTTTCCTGCGTCATTCTCTGAATCTGCACTCAAGCTGGATAGCCAACTTATTTGTAGGTTCCAATGTATCAGGGAGCCCCACTCTTGCTGATTCGTCTTTGAGGGGCTCGGACAGGCCCAAGCAAAACTGATAGAGCAAGGCAGCATCGTTCCATGCAGTGTCTGCAGCCCACTTGCGGAATTCTGATACATAGTCCTCAACAGGGCATTTCCCCTGTTGTAGAGAGGTCAACACTGTTTCAGCCGTTGTGGTTAGTTGTGGGTCATCACAGAGGATTGCCATGGCATCAAAGAAAGAAGACAGAGAGTGCAGTATAGGACTCTCCATTTCCAATAGCTGATGAGCCCATGCTTGAGATTCTTCTGTAAGTAAGGCTACTACGAACCTGACCTTTGTATCCTGTGCAGAGAAGGTCCTAGGCTGTAAGGTAAAGTATAGCTGACAGGTGTTCCTGAAAGCCCAGAACTTGTGGCAAACCCCTTGAAAAGCGTTCTGGCATAGGAAACCTTGGTGCAGGAGCTGGAGTAGAGACGGGCTGCTCCATAGACATAACAGGTGGTTCCACATAGCTCAGAACTGAGAGATTGGCCATTGCAGTCAGCCGACCTTCCAGTTGAAAGTATCCCTCTTGTATGGACATCAGGGCCTGAGACACAGAGGCAACTTGTTGGCACAGGGCCTTGAAGGCAGAAGCACTCCCCTCAGACATGGCTGGATTATTCTGTCGCGAGAGCCACGTACCTGATGTGAGACCGAAGTAGTGGGGAGGCCTCCCTTGCACCTTGGGTCCTTGAAGCCTCTGGAGATGGAGACAGACACTTGGTGGGACATCGAGTGGCATGGGTGCCAGGGGTGCAGAGCACCGTGCAAGTCTTAGTCTGAGATCCGAGCCGAGGTCAAGTCCAGTTGGGCAACAAAGTATAAAAGGGTTTATCAAAAGAATGGTCAGTTCCAATCTGGCAGCCGAGTACAAAAGAGGCAAAGAAGTAGAATGGTTAAGGTACAAATCCAAGGTCAAAGGTAAGCAGCAATCAAGAGAGGTCAAATAGGTTTCCAGGTCACAACAAGTTCAGACAGATCACACACTAACTAGCACAGGAACAAGGGGGGGACTGAAGTTAATCCAGCAATTTGGCAGTGTATGGGCTGGGCTTATATAGGTAAGTTTGAGGTCACTTCCTGTGCACCTCCTGGGCATTTTGCCACCTTTTTCCATCAAGTCTTCTGCGCAGGTGCGGGTAAGCACACTAAGGCATCTTTGGCGCATGCTCAGTTGGCACGGATTTCATCTTGCGGCAATGCACCATTGGTGCATGCGTAGTAAGCCCTGGACTCTTACAGTGACTGGGATATGTCAGAGTTAAAACCGCCCTTCCAGAAAGTTCATCTAATTCATCAAATTTTTTGCCTGTTTGGTATGTTCTGGTGCGAACTGAACTGGGGGGTGCTCGGCCCATCCCTACTTCTGACAATGCTGATTCCTGGTTTCCTAACTCCAGTTCGTCTGATTACCTGTTTCGGCTTTCTAACCCTGGCTTCTGTTTTTGACTACGTTCCTGATCTGTATTATTTTTACTATTACATTAAAATTGTGATTTTAACTGCATTTTTGTTGTCTTTGCCTGGTTCATGGTCCCTGACACAAGGACAAGCCGGGGTCGATGCAGGTGGAGTTCAAGAGTAGTCAAGGCAAGCCGGGTCAATAACTGGAGACAGACGCAGGGTAACAGGTTGTAGGTTAGCATGAGAACTCTGCAGATAAGATTGCACTAATCCTGAGTACTGGCCGAGTTTAAATAGTCCATTTGGCACCAACATCTGTTACGTGGTGTGTGTGCCCAAGCAAATGCACCCTCACGCATATCTATGAGCATATCTAGGCACATTGGTGTGCATACGTGAGCACATGCTTGTGTGCATTTCCTATATGCACACAAAGAGCCATGAACAGGAATCTGCCTGAGGGAGCCATCTTGTTCGCTGGAATGCTGTTTTTGACAGATCTCTCTATTCCCTTTAGTTTCAGGCAATGCACTAGAGGTTGTAACTACACTAGGCCAGGATGCTGCACCCCCGAGCACCCAGTTAATTTCAAGAAAACACAAGAGCTTTATTCCATCCCAGTACCCTCCCTTGTACAGATAAACTACTCTATCCCTATAGAGCCCATTAGCAGCCTCATTCACTCTTCATCCCAGTGCATTACAAACACAAAATGGCCAGTCAGGTTGCATTTCTACAGCTTTACTTCAACATAACTTGTCAGAAAACAATCTTGTTGTGATAAGGAGGCATTTCCAACATGGTGGCTTAAGGTAAGTCTCAATAAAATAAACATCTTCCATAATTTCTAATGCTCAAATGCTCACAGTGATACAGGTGCTAAATTAATGCCTGTCCTTTCTATAGACTCTCCACCAATAAGGGCAAAGCCCTTCCCAGCATGGGTATCCACAGAGTCACAGTCTCTATGCTGCTATACTTTGGGGATTTTTCTGGCATCACATTTTTCCTGTACCCTGCTCCCCTTTTCCCACCAAGGACTGGAAGGGGCAGCAACAATTTCCAGTGGCAACCATTCTCCTTCCCATACCCGGGCATTCATAAGATAGCCTCCTATGATGATGTCTACACTGTCAATTATATATTTTTACTGAAGAAATTAGACATTAAAATGGCATACCTGGCTAAACTGTTGTACTATTTTCCGACCCTCCCAGTATGGGTTCCCTCTGTGATGGTTTGGTCCCTGCAACACCAAATCATATCTTTTGCATGGCATAACACCAGGCCTTCTAGCCTAGTCAGAAGGTCTCAGTTTTCCACACCTCCAAAATACTATCAGGTGCCACAATTAGCTGACATTCCATGACCAATCCGAAACCCACATTTGGGTGACCCTGGAGTCCCAAGTTGTGGTGACCCAGTCCATGTTGGTAATCTGTTCTGGCTCCACCCATCAGACAGATACTTTATTTCTAACCCTGTCATCAACTCATTTTAAAATTCTGTTACACGGTTAAATACTCTACCTTATCTCTCTGCACAAACTCCTTAAATGGCTTTTACCTATAACCTCATGTTTCCTTTAGGGCTCTCCACCCCTTGGGAATTTCTGAGAATGGACTGCTAAAAATCTTACTTAGGTAAGATATCTCATAACCAAAAAAGAGTGAAGCCCTTTACACAACTGCAACAGGAAAAAGATCTACTTCACAGGGAACTCTTTTGATATTCCAGATAAAGAACTTCCTACAAACCAATGTCCATTATCCAGAGGGACCTAGTGTGCTTACCATATGTCCTTTGAATCCAATTGTGCTTCAGACCCACATGTTCTTGGTCTAGTCTCCCCTTCTGTATGCTCAACTTTTAGTACTTTACTCAACAACTACTTTTGAAAACAACTAAATCTTGCTCCACCAACATTCTGGCATTGGAAACAAATTACAAAGTCCTAACCAGATGGTACATCGTACCCTCTAGAAAAGCTAATTATTACCCAGTATGTCCCATACATTGCTTCAGCAGTTGTGGACACATTGGCACATTTTCTCACATTTAGTGGACTTGTCCTGTAGTACACCATTTTTGGTCTGACGTATAGCGTATGATTTTGTTATTTTCTGATACTCCTAACCCTTTTGCTGCTCAAGTTACTGCTTAAGCCCCCAGGCATACCCAAATACACCTTCAAAGTCTAGGATCAACAATGTCCTCCTGCATGAAAAAATTCAGGTGGGAAGGCCACTAAATAAAATAAAAAGAATATAACCATCTTCTGAAATTCAGATAGAAAAGAATAGAATACAAAAGAATAGAATTCAAAAAACAATAGAATAGAATAGAAAGAATATAACCATTTCCCAAAATTCAAATAGAATCAATTCAAATTTTAATAGAATAGAAAAGAATAGATTAGAATAGAATAGAAAATATCTATCTATTCTATTCTAATTGAATCTATTCTATTAAAATTCAAATTGGTTCTATTTTTTCTATTCTATTGTTTTTTTAAATTCTATTATTTTCTATTCTATTATAGTCTATTCTGTTCTTTTTTTTCTATTCTATTCTTTTCTTATGTATTCAAATTCAAATTTATTCTATTTGAAATTCGAATTTCAGAAGATGGTTATATTCTTTTTATTTTATTCTATTCTTTTTTTGTTGCATGCTATTCTATTCTTTTCTATTCTATTTTTTTCTATTCTATTTCTTTATTTTCTATTCTATTTTATTATCTTTGGCAATGGAAAACAAATTGAAAACTATTTGAAATTGATTTGAATGCTATTTGAATCTATTTAAATTTGAATTTCGTCTGAATTAATTTTTTTTTTCGTTATTTGGGATTCGCTTAAATTTGATACAATTGTAATTTTTTGCGCTATAAATGAAAAAAGATTGCTGTATCTATATGGACCTCGGGTAAGTATTAGGGGGCTGGGGTGGGGGAGGGCTGCTGCACAGAGAAGGCTTTTTTATCGTAATGCATAGAATAGACCTTCTGCCTTTACAACCACTTTAAGATATTATTGGGAGGGAATCAAAAGACAATTGTGTTCTTATGGCATCAGAATACCGGGTGTCCCAAATGTCGCCATACACTGGGGAAAATGGGAAATTGTAGCTAAATTTACCTTTATTTACAAAATAATAATTGCAAAATTTTACAAACTATTTACAAAATATGTTGGCCACCTCTTTCTAAATAATTTTATATTTTAAAAATATGAAATATAATATGAGTTTGTTCATTTTTTCTCCTATGTATGGAGACTTTTTGGACAGCCTGTATAGTTCCTGAATCTTTATAATGTTTAATATAATCAATCTCCTATCTTTTACCTCTTATTTTTCAAATATTAGAAACCAAAACACTCTAAAAGGTACAAAATATTTAGTTTGATAAAACGATTTCAACAACAGGATTACATTTCAAGCAGACACATCTGAGTTAACTTGAAACTGGCTATCAAAGTTCTTTAACTTTATTCTTGTGTATTCTTTTGAGGTTGTAAGATATTCAATGATAGGTGAAATCTCACCGGGTTGCTGCCATGGCAAATAATGATAGTTTTTGAATGCTGAAATAAATTTAATTACAGGTAAAAGAAAGTCACAAGAGAAAGCAATAGAATTCTCAACAGGTCTTTCAAGTTCACGTTGCTTTCAAGTTCTCTTAGGAATTATTGACTGAACAATGATTTTTAGTATCTGAGGACTGCCAGAAACAAGTTAGAGTTGACATATTAAATCTAATCATTCAATGTAACATTTTTTTGTTATATACAAGTAAATAGATTAATTAATAGTACATGCACTTCTTAATAGAGGTACATAATAATGTAAAAGCCCTTGAAAATAGTTTATATTTGAATTATTTTGAAAAAGAAGGTACTTGAATGTAATAATTTTATAAAATGTTATTATTATTATTAATACTACTAATAATAATAATTAGGAGAAAAATATTATTATTATTATTATTATTATTATTATTATGAAGAAGAAGATTGTTGTTAATATTATTATTATTATTATTATTATTATTATTATTATTATTATTATTATTATTATTATTATTATTATATTATTAATTTGCTAATGTCACATAAGTGGGTGGGCTCGGGGCGCAGTGCTCCGCGCCCTGAGTCCACCCTTTTTTAAAGCCAATTAGAGCCTCAGGCTCTAATCATGTGCTTAAAAAACAAACATTGAAATCCCTAAATCCTACACCCTGAATGTAGATTAGGGGTCGGGTGCACTGCGTCCCGTATGGATGGGCCGCCACTGGAAGGGGGCATCCTTCCCACTGACCTTCAAGGTAAGGGACATTCTTTTCACTGGCCCCCAATGAATTCATTTTAGCAGGGGTGCCCTGAGACCTTTAAAAGTTTTAAGGGTTCTTCTTGGGTAAAATAGGTTGAGAAAGCCTCTCCTTGTAGCATAACCACATAGAGCAAGGAGGTAGAGGTGGAAGGAGTGGTGGAAGAAGAGGAGCAAAGGGAGAAGGAGGTGGAGGACTGGAGGAAGGGGGTTCTTTCATCAGTGCTTCGCAATATGTGATTCAGTAGGGCAATATTCTCCTCATATAATGCCAGCTCTTCATAGGGCATGGGTGGCATACTGCACGAAGTGTGCTTCAACCCTCTGTGATGTGAATCTTCTCCTTTTTGTATTTGGTTCTGAACCAACTTTTGACTCCTTTTGACTCTCAGCACAAAGGTCAGATTTCTTTTAGAGATCATTGGTTGCTTGTTCCTTGTTTATGACCTTTGTACAGAAAGTCTTCTTTTGTTCATCCCTCAGTGGAATCTAATATGGGGTCACTCTCTGCTTTAGAAATTGCCTTTTTAACTCATTAGAGACATTTCTTTTACCTATTGGGTGATATTACTTGTAGCCTTCAACTATGCCAGAAGAATGTTTGAGCTGACAACCTTATTATGCAAAAAAACTTTCTGGTTTTGCAAAGGAACATTATGGTGCTGAGGCCTAGGACTTCCTTATTTCTTGAGACAGTTTCTGCAGAGCTCTGTGGTCTGGTTTTGGAAATAGCAGTGGCCTGTAAATTCCACCAACACTTCGTAGACAATTTGTGGGGCTATGTAGGCATTAGCTAAGGAAAAGGGGAGGAGGAAAAAGTGATTCAAAAGAACTTACACTCTAATGGCTGCTCTGCACCTAGTTAATAAGAGAAAAACTTTATCTGCCAATACCCTTCCTCTTGTGTGGCAGGGGTGAAAAAAATGCTTCCCAAAGTCTCCCCTTAGGCCATAATCACATTGAAGGGGGAGAAAGGGGAGGTGGAATAAAGAGAGGAGGAGGTGGAGAAGTGGTTGGAGGTGGAGGAAAAGCAGATGGAAAAGGAAGTGGAGGAAGGGGAAGAAAAAGCACTCACATTTGCAAGGCTCGCCACCTGCTACCTCCATGTAACATTAACTTTACCTTACAAGGGAAAAAGCGAGAATGGGAGTTTTAAGGTGTAAAAATAATCAAATTGAAAACAATATCAATTTCATAAATTTTATTTAAGAAACATGGTTTAAGTATTAAACCAACACATGAAATCATACGGTCGTTGTACAAAGGTTTTGTTGCCACTACATGTTTTGCCATAATTATGGCTTCTTCTGGAGCTTTTGCAAGACCCAATGTACAGTATCACCCAGATGCAAGCAGAATTCCAGAGGATCATCAAGACCCCCAGGCAATCCAGCAAACTATCAGTGTGTCATAGAGGGGGTAAACCCCATCATTTGTCCCTGTTTTGGCTGCTGCCGTTCGTCCTGTTGGATATCTGCAGGAGAGGATTCAATGTTTTAATATTTCTCCTTTGACATTAATTGTCTGATTGGATTTTCCTTGCCTTGATTGTATTTTTTGACACAATGAAGAGGAAATCTATACTTTAGGTGAAGGAGTTGTTTATTTAGATGACAGTCCCTATCAAGTTCCATGACATTTTTGAAGTGCATTTCAGCAGTGATATGATTATAGATTACTCCTGAATTCCTTATTTCCTTGCAAAAACAGGCCATATTATGGGGTTTACCCCTTCTATGACACACTGATACTTTGCCGGATTGCCTGGGGTTCTCGGTGGTCCTCTGGAATTCTGCTTGTGTCTGGGTATCCCCCCGCAGCACTAACACAGCCCCTACTACCACCCGCTGTCCTTACCCTGGATGCGGGCAGTGAGAGTGTGGCGGGCTCGGGGAAAGCTGCTCCGGTGTCCTCACCTGGAACAGCTTCCGCGGTATCTCCTCTCTCCTCCTCCCAGCGCTAGGCGTCCAATAGGATTGCCTGACGTTTTGGCCAATCGGGAAACAGGTTTCATACCTGCTTCCCGATTGACCGGGAGGAGGATTAGTGTTGCAACAGCAAATTTTTATTTGCTGTTGCAACACACCTGGGTGGGCTCTGGACACAATGCTCTGTGTCCACCCTATTTTGAAGCCTATTAGAGCCAATGCTCTTATTAGGTTCTTAAAAAAATACCCTGGCTGCATACATATGCCCGGTGACCCAAAAGGAGTACATGAATAGGGGGCAGCCGTGGATAGATTCATGCATAGCACTGCAAATCATCTACAAATCATCTGCCAGCATAATCTTTCTATTCCCAGGTGTTTAGCAATTTGGGCACTGGAGGAATAACTGCAGGACAAAAACCAGGGGCGGTCTGTCCATTAGGGGCGCCCGGGTACCGCCCCTCCTATACTCAACCCCCCTATATGCAGTGGATAGATTCATGCATAGTATGAATCATTCCGCGGTCTCCGCAGCTGCCCCCTATTCAGGTGAAAAGTATCAGTGTGTCATACGTGACCCCATACGTTGGCCCTGTTTTTGCAAGGAAATAAGGAATTTAGGAGGAATCTGTAATCATATCACTGCTGAAATGCACTTCAAAAATGTCATGCAACTTGATAGGGACTGTCATCTAAATAAACAACTTCTTAATCTAAAGTATAGATTTCCTCTTCATTTGTGTCAAAAAATACCATCAAGGCAAGGAAAATCCAATCAGACAATTAATGTCAAAGGACAAAACTTATAACATTAAATCCTCTCCTGCAGATATCCAACAGGACGAATGGCAGCAGCCAAAACAGGGACAAATTATGGGGTTTACCCCCTCTATGACACACTGATACTTTACTTGTAAGGTACTTGTAAGGTAAAGTTAATGCTACATGGAGGTAGCTGGTGGCGAGCCTTGCCAATGTGAGTGCTTTTTCTTCTCCTTCCTCCACCTCCTTTTCCATCTACTTCTCCTCCACTTCCACCCACTTCTCCACCTCCTCCTCCCTTTACTCCTCCTCCCTTTTCTCCCCCTTCAATGTGATTATGGCCTAAGTGGAGACTTTGGGAAGTATTTTTTTCACTCCTGCCACACAAGAGGTAGGGTATTGGCTGATAAGGTTTTTCTCTTATTAACTAGGTGCAGAGCAGCCATTAGAGAGTAAGTTCTTTTGAATCACTTTTTCCTCCTCCCCTTTTCCTTAGCTAATGTCTGCATAGCCCCACAAATTGTCTATGAAGGGTGGAATTACAGGCCACTGCTATTTCCAAAACCAGACCATAGAGCTCTGCAGAAACTGCCTCAAGCAAGAAGGAAGTCCTAGGCCTCAGCACCATAATGTTACTTTGCAAAACCAGAAAGTTTTTTTGCATAATAAGGTTGTAAGCTCAGACATTCCTCTGGCATAGTTGAAGGCTACAAGTAATATCACCCTATAGGTAAAATAAATGTCTCTAATGAGTTGGAAAGGCAATTTCTAAAGCAGAGAGTGACCCAGTATTAGATTCCACTGAGGGATGAACAAAAGAAGACTTTCTGTACAAAGGTCATAAACAAGGAACAAGCAACCAATGGTCTCTAAAAGAAATCAGAACTTTGTGCTGAGAGTCAAATATTGGTTCAGAACCAAATACAAAAAGGAGAAGATTCACATCACAGAGGGTTGAAGCACACTTCGTGCAGTATGCCACCCATGCCCAATGAAGAGCTGGCATTATATGAGGAGAATATTGCCCTACTGAATCACATATTGTGAAGAACTGATAAAAGAACCCCTTTCCTCTGGTCCTCCACCTCCTTCTCCCTTTGCTCCTCTTCCTCCTTCACTCCTTCCACCTCTACCTCCTTGCTCTATGTGATTATGCTACAAGGAGAGGCTTTCTCAACCTATTTTACCCAAGAAGAACCCTTAAAATGTTTTTAAAGGTCTCAGGGCACCCCTGCTAAAATGAATTCATTGGGAGCCAGTGAAAACAATGTCCCTTACATTGGAGGTCAGTGGGAAGAATACCCCCTTCCAGTGGTGGCCCGTCCATATGGGATGCAGTGCACCGGCCCCTAATCTACATTCAGGGCGTCGAATGCATTAATGTTTTTTTTTTTTTTTAAGCACATGATTAGAGCTTGAGGCTCTAATTGGTTTAAAAAAAGGGTGGGCTTGGGGCGCTGAGCACTGCGCCCCGAGCCCACCCACTTGTGTGACATTAGCAAATTAATAATATAATAATAATAATACCAATCTTCTTCATAATAATAATAATATTAATAATAATCTTCTCCTAATTATTATTAATAATAATAAAATTTTATACAATTATTACATTCAAGTACTTTATTTTTCAAAATAATTCAAATAAAAACTATTTTCAAGGGCTTTTACATTATTATGTACCTCTATTAAGAAGTGCATGTACTATTAATTAATCTATTTACTTGTATGTAGCAATAAATTTGTTACATTAAATGATTAGATTTTATATGTCAACTCTAACTTGTTTCTGGCAGTCCGCAGATACTAAAAATCATTGTTCAGTCAATAATTCCTAAGGGAACTTGAAAGCAACGTGAACTTGAAAGACCTGTTGAGAATTCTATTGCTTTCTCTTGTGACTTTCTTTTACCTGTAATTAAATTTATTTCAGCATTCAAAAACTATCATTATTTGCCATGGCAGCAACCCGGTGAGATTTCACTTATCATTGAATATCTTACAACCTCAAAAGAATACACAAGAATAAAGTTAAAGAACTTTGATAGCCAGTTTCAAGTTAACTCAGATGTGTCTGCTTGAAATGTAATCCTGTTGTTGAAATCGTTTTATCAAACTAAATATTTTGTACCTTTTAGAGTGTTTATTGATTATATTAAACATTATAAAGATTCAGGAACTATACAGGCTGTCCAAAAAGTCTCCATACATAGGAAAAATGAACAAACTCATATTATATTTCATATTTTAAAAATATTAAATTATTTGGAAAGAGGTGGCCAACATATTTTGTAAATAATTTGTAAAATTTTGCAGTTATTATTTGTAAATAAAGGTACATTTAGCTACAATTTTCCATTTTCCCCAGTGTATGGTGACATTTGGGACACCCGGTATTCTGGTGCCATAGGAACACAATTGCTTTTTGACTCCCGCCCAATAATATCTTAAAGTGGTTGTAAAGGCAGAAGGTCTATTCTACTTATTAAGATAAAAAGTCTTCTGTGTGCAGCAGCCCCCCCCACCCCAGCCCCCCTAATACTTACCCGAAGTCCATATAGATACAGCAATTTTTTTCATTTATATCGCAAAAAAATTTTGAATTACAATAGTACCAAATTTAAACAAATCTCAAATAAAGAAAAAAAAAATCAGACGAAATTCAAATTCAATTTGATTCGAATAGTGTTTAAATCAATTTCAAATAGTTTTCTAATTCAAATAGTTTTCAATTTGTTTTCCATTTCCAAAGATAATAAAATAGAATAGAAAATAAAGGAATAGAATAGAAAAAAATAGAATAGAAAAGAATTGAATCTCATACAATTAAAAAAAAAAGAATAGAATAACATTTAAAAAAATATAACCATCTTCTGAAATTTGAATTTCAAATAGAATATATTTGAATTTGAATACATAAGAAAATAATAGAATAGACTATAATGGAATAGAAAATAATAGAATTTAAAAAAAACAATAGAATAGAAAGAATATAACCATTCCTCAAAATTTAAATAGAACCAATTTGAATAGAATAGATTAAATTAGAATAGATAGGTATTTTCTATTCTATTCAAATCTACTATTTTCTATTCTATTCAAATTGGAATTGGTTCTATTTGAATTTTGGGAAATGGTTCAATTATTTCTATTCTATTCTATTCTATTCTATTCTATTCTATTCTATTCTATTGTTTTTTGAATTCTATTCTTTTGTATTCTATTCTTTTCTATTTGACTTTCAGAAGATGGTTATATTCTTTTTATTTAATTATATTATTTTATTCTATTCTATTCATTTCTATTCTTTTCTACTCTGTTCTTTTATTTTCAAATCTATTTTGTTCTGTTTTACTCTATTACATTCTATTCTTTTATTTTCTGTTATATTATTTTCAATTCTATTCTAATTTTTTCTATTCTATTCCTTTATCTTATTTTCTATTATATTCTCTTTGGAATTGAAAAACAAATTGAAAACTATTCCAATTTGAAAACTTTTCAAATTTGAAAACTTTTCAAATTTGAAAACTTTTCAAATTTAGAATCGAAAATTATTCGATTTTGAAAAATTTGAATACAAATAAACTAACCGAATTCGGGAAAAAAATGAAATGGATTAAATAAATTTATGTATATGATGAATCAAAACTAAACAAATTTTTTTCATTCTGCACATCTAGTCTTTTAGACCCTGCATATCTCAATAAAGAGAACCTGTCACCTAAAAAACATCACGTGTGATGAAAAAAAAAAGTTGAGTAAAAAAAAAAAATTTTTTTTGATAAAAAATAAAGTTTCACCCAAGCACACAAAATCCTCCCACCCCCCAAAAACAGTTTTGAGGCCCCACCACCCCTACATATACACAGGCACAAATGTAAATGCATGTGTGGGGGGGCTTACGCGTGAGAGCAATAGTACTAACACCAGACCTCCTCTGTATCACTAAACTGATACTATAGGGGGCTTTTGAAACGCTGCCTATAGAAAATATAGGGAACTGAAGTTTGACGCCATTTCACGGGCTCACAAAAATTTAAGGTTTGCCATGTTGGGTATCTATTTACTCGGTGCAACCTCATCTTTTATATTTTTCCAAAAATGTGGGTCAGTTATTGCGTTTGTTTGCCCTAAAATTTACCAAAGTGTGTTTTTTTTACAGAAATGTTGCTTTTCTTCGACCTTTGCGGTAAGATCGTGTGACATAAAAAAAATTGGAACTACCACTATTTTATTCTCTAGGGTGTCTGCTTTCAGAAAATATATAATATTTGTGGATTTTGTGTAATCTTCAGGTCTAAAATGATTTTTTAACCACTTCCCAACCACCTGGCGTACATATACTGCGGTAAGGTGGCTCTATTACACAAAATCAGGTACCTGTACGTAATTTTGCTAATAGCCACTGGGGGGGCGCACATGCTTGCCGCTGATCTGTGACACCAGCTATCCCAGGAAGAAGCAGTGAGATGCAGTGATGTCACCTTTTCCTCCAAAAAAGGTTGGAAACCAGAGCTGAGGTGTGTACTTTAGTGTTTTGGAACATCTTTAGTTATTGTGGGGTTTTTTGCAGTTATTTTGCTGGTTGGTGCTGGCAGGAAAGTGGACCTTTCCATTTTTCATAGAAGGTCTGCTTTAAATGGAATACAGATGTCATCTCACTGTGCAGAAATTGTCCAGTTTGTGGGACAGCAATCTAAGTGGGAGCAGAATACGAGTGATGGTCACTGAGTAGGGAGAGAATATCACCGCTCCAGGTGGGTCAGATCAAGGTAAAAGGCATCTCCTTCAGTCTAGAAGTCAGGTGGTGGCAATGCTATGGCAGTTGGACATCAAAGAAATTCTGGACAGCCGCACTCCAAAGATATTTGCCTTTATTCAATAAGGTGTCATCCAAAATACAGGTCACAGCAAAGTGGAACAACTTACGCGTTTCACACTACAGGGAGTGCTTAGTCATAGCTAATGGTCACTGAGGTTGGTTGACTTACATTTACAATTAACAGACAAAATAAAACAATTGCTGTCACTACCTTTTTAAATGGAATCACATCCCATTCTCAGCATCTGCCGTAACAATTCGAACCTTTTGGAAATGTCCATGATACTTACTGCCACACAGACAGGAAAGCAGTAGAGAGTAAAATGTGGTCGCACTTTTCAAAAACACTAGGGTTTTCTTGTTTGGAGCATTTAAAGAATCAGCTTAACATTTTTTTTTTTTAGGTCAATTTATTTATTTATTTATTTTTTTTTGACACATACAGTGCAATATTGCATAAAATGTACAATACAAATGGATAAAATATCAATCTTACTTTTGAGTTTAGGAAAACAAGATTTAAATACAACAAGAAAAACACATATGCAATCCACTGTTACAAAGCAAAAGACATCTGGTGGATGGAACAAATAAACAACACAACGATCATTACAGAGTAGAGAGGGAGAAAGAAAAAAAAGGAAGAATAGAGAGGGAAGGGAGAGTGAGTGTGTGAGGGGAGGATAGAACTGATTGCTCTGTTAAAGGGTTGAGAGATCTTGGTCAAAGCCCACAGGGAGGTATCAAGATGTCCATGGCCTCCAAACATTCAGGAGCTTAATAAATTAATCCGGCGAATTTCACCTGAATTTTTTCTTGTTCAAATATTATATTAAATTATAACATTGTACATGGCAAGGTACAATAAAAAAGTGGTAAAGAACTTTACAAGGCATTAGGTAACACATCACGTATAAGTGACAAATAAGAAAAGGTTGGACTGTGAGTCAGACATACGATTTTATTGATGACATAGTCCATTGGAGCAAGCTCCACCTAGGAAGAGTAGTTCAGATTGTGAAACATCTTAAGTATGCAAAGTCACAATTAGTACACCAAGTATGGAAGGAGTTATCATCAAAGATGGAACCGGGATAAGGCCTTATCTAGATATGGGGACATGGGTCAATATATCAGTCTCAACAAGAAGTTGCTATCTTCATAGGCTAAACCTAGAGTTGGGAGTCCATTTGTTCGTGTGAGGTGTGAATTTGTGAGGGACATTGCCACATATATTAGGCAAAGGATGGATGAACAAGTAAGACAGGGGAGGCTGGGGGGGTCACGTAGAGAGGTGGGGTGAAGGAGTAGGGGCGGGAGAGAGGAGGGTAGAATAGAGGAGGACCCCTAGAGAGGATCATGGTAAATGAAACTGGCAGTTTAAGGTAATAGGAGGGAGTCATCAAAGTCAGGGGGGTAGGTAGTGGGTGATCCACGGCCTCCACAGCTTTTTGTATGCAGGGACTTTATCGAGAATGATGGCCTCTATTTTAGCGTGGATCATGGCTTGAGTGATTCTATGTTGCATCGCTTGAGTGGATAGGGAGGGAGATTTCCAAGCTTTCGCAATGGTTTGTTTAGCTGCTGTGGTGATAAAAAGGAGAAGCTTAAATTGACGAAAGGTCAGATCTGAGGGTTTGTTGTTTAGGAGAGCCAAATCTGGATCAGGGGGCAGAGCTTTGTCAAAGAGGGTTGATAGCATTCTTAAAACTCTGGACAAAAAGGTACAGACTATGGGGCATTCGCACCAGATGTGAGCAGGTGTGCCCCATTCGGTACATCCACGGAAGCATTGTGAGGGGTATTGTGGGAGGAATTTAGATATCCTTTAGATAGCCTTTTAGTTTGTTTCCAGTGCTGCAATGTTAGGAGAGACAGATTTAGTGGCCTTCCCACCTCAATTTTTTCATGCAGGAGGACATTGTTGAGCAGTAACTTGAGCAGCAAAAGGGATAGGAGTATCATAAAATAACAAAATCATACGCTATACATCAGACCAGAAATGGTGTACTACAGGAAAAGTCCACTAAATGGGAGAAAATGTGCCAATGTGTCCACAACTGCTGAAGCAATGTATGGGACATACTGGGTAATAATTAGCTACTCTAGAGGGTACGATGTACCATATGGTTAGGACTTTGTAATTTGTTTCCATTGCCAGAATGTTGGTGGAGCAAGATTTAGTTGTTTCCAAAAGTAGTTGTTGTTTAGAGGCTACTAAAAGTTGAGCATACAGAAGGGGAGATTAGACCAAGAACATGTGGGTCTAAAGCACAATTGGATTCAAAGGACATATGGTAAGCACACTAGGTCCCTCTGGATAATGGACATTGGTTTGTAGGAAGTGCTTTATCTGGAATATCGAAAGTGTTCCCTGTGAGGTAGATCTTTTTCTTTTTGCAGTTGTGTAAAGGGCTTTACTCTTTTTTGGTTATGAGATGTCTTACCTGAGTAAGATTTTTAGCAGTCCATTCTCAGAAATGCCCAAGGGTTGGAGAGCCTTAAAGGAAACATGAGGCTATAAGTAAAAGCCATAAGGAGTTTGTGCAGAGAGATAAGGTAGAGTATTTAATCATGTAACAGATTTTTAAAATGAGTTGATGACAGGGTTAGAAATAAAGTATTTGTCTGATGGGTGGAGCCAGAACAGATTACCAACATGGATTGGGCCATACAAAAGGTATGATTTGGTGTTGCAGGGACCAAACCATCACAGAGGGAATCCATACTGGGAGGGTCCGAAAATAGTACAACAGTATAGGAAGGTATGTAATTTTAATGTCTGCCACTCTCCCAAGCCATAAGATTGGGTATTTACCACATTCTAACAGTAGAGATATATATTTCTTCAGTAAAAGCATACAATTGCCAGTGTAGAGATCATCATAGGAGGCTATCTTATGAATTCCCAGGTATGGGAGAGAGAATGGTTGCCACTGGAAGTTGTTGCTGTCCCTTCTGGTCCTTGGTGGGAGAAGAGGAGCAGGGTACAGGAGAAATGTGATGCCAGACAAATCCCTAAAGTATAGCAGCATAGAGACTGTGACCCTGCGAACACCCATGCTGGGAAGGGCTTTGCCCTTATTGGTGGAGAGTCTATTTGGGGACAGAAAAGACAGACATTGATTTAGCACCTGTATCACTGTGAGCATTCGAGCATTAGAAATTGTAATGGAAATTTGTATGTTCTGTATATAATTTTATTCTATTTTGTATGTATTGCACACTGCCCTCACTGTGCACACAGCACTAATAATGTTTTCAGTAAATGTTTACATTCTTTCGAGTCCTGATTAGAATTAGCCTGCCTATGTAACGCCCCTTGTTACCATAAACGTACAATTGTAATATTAATGTGATCCCTACGTAATCATGTGTATAAAAACCTTCAATTGCGTCATAATAAAGCAGAACAGTTATTTGGAAAGATGCTGAGCGTATCTTTTGTGTCTGTTCCCTACTGCAGTAGTTATTATTAATTTGGAACCACTAATCAATATGAGGATAGGAGTTGCCTATCATCAATTTAACCAAGTCAGCATGGCGAGCTTTGCCTTAGAAGAGGATTCCAGGTGACCCTGAGTATCCGAAACGAGGAGCTTGAGACAATCCGGGAATTTCTGATAATCAGTCGGCGGAGGTAAGCCTTTTGCTTACATTTGAGCTATCGGACTTCCTTGATCGGTAAGGCATTTTTGGGACAAAGGGTACCTATTTTACTCCCCTTAATCGAACTGTATTGATTGGTGGTTTTATGTTATGTTGTCACTGTCTATTGTCCATCAGATTGTTATAGATAAGAAAGGGAAGAATAGTGCTGTTCACAGGTTTATGTAGTACATCTGCTAGATAAAGTAGTTTAGAGGCAAGAGGGTATAGGCACATGTAGAGAAGACTGGCCAGTCATTATTGGCATTGAATTAAGCAAGTGAATGAAGGGTAAGAGACCCTCAAAAATGCCCAGCGCAAGAGGAGCGCTATATATGAACTGAAGGTGCGGTTCCGCCTATACTGAGCCCCTAGATTAATGGTTAAAGTGGACAGTGATCCACAATGGGTAACTGGGTTACCACCAAGGTCCACAGGGACTAAGAATCATGCAGAGTAAACAGCTAGAGAAACAGCTATCTATGTGAGCAGGATGGATCAAGGGTGACAATAACACTAGACAGAAAGGGACATTTTCATTTAATGTTGCCAGAGAGGGAAGATGGGATGAGCACTCTGGCTGCCCGTCTGATCATAGAAGATAGATATAAAAGATATCTGAACAAAATAAGGAAAGCAGAATTTAGGCAGGGAAATATTAATGAGAGTTAAAAAAAAGTGAGAGAATGATATGCATGTGTTGTGTACAGATGGGAAAAATGTAAGCGATTTTAGAGAGATATTCATGTATGTGCGTGAATGCTGGGACCTTTAGTTCTATCTCTTGTGTGTGTCATGTATGCAGATGTGACCCCCTCCTTTGTGCTCTCATGAAAGAATGTGGCTGGGATGAGAGATCAGTGATAAGCTGGAAGGACACCATGCCAATTCCAGTTTTTTAGACAAAACATTTATAACGAATTAAGTAACGGGTTAACAAATCTAATGATAAATAATGTGATCACAATTGTTTTTTGAATCTGTTTTCCAGACATGGTAAAATGAAGGTTACATTTAACTGTGTATTACACAAATTGAATATCCTTTGATAGTGGAAACAATGCATTTAAAAAAGGGAAATTAAGTAAAATTAAGTAATAATGAGTATTCATTTCTAATATGAGTTTAACAATTTTATTAATAATATAGATATATTTAAACTGGTTTAGGCAACCTTTGGTTGGAAATGAAATCCAGGTTATTGGGGAAATTTGTAAAAATGGGATTAGTTTAGATTAAGATAACAATTTTGTAATTTTACAGTTATTCAATAAGCCCTTATTGAGAGAAAAAAAAATAAGATGAGGTTGTTATCTGGAATGCAGCTGCCATAATATTTAACAAAGCCAAGATGTATGGGATACATAAGAAGTTTTTCTATAAAAATGAAATTTTAGGGTTTTTGATAATAACCTGATGTGCGGTCCATGATGTGAGAGTAATAATAAATAAAATTTAAATATAACAGACCCATCACATCAAGTCCACACACCCTGTTAGGATAGATGCCACCAGCAGCCAGTTGTTTTATAGTTTTTGATGCTTTCTGGTTCATCATACAGATTGTTGATCCTTTTGTTTTTATTTTTGAAATCCAAAGCAGAATGTGTGGATTGTGAAATCATGTGCCCCTTTTCCTTGTAAGTGCCGTGGTATAAGCAGAAGAATATTTTGGATTTATGGGCATCTCTGCATGACCGCAGGGTATTGTTATCATTTATTATAATATTGCCAGGAAAAAGTTGTCTTTTGAAACATGAAACTGGAGTTCTTACACAAACAGCATGATAGAAAACAAGCCATTGTAATATATTTATGCAAGCTGGACCCAGTAATGAAGAGTTCACCCCGATATATCAGAGCTGCAGCTTTTATGCAAAGGTGCTATTAGACAAAGTTAGATATTGTTTTGGTCAAACATGTAATTTTTAATGGTCCGACATTCTGCGCAGCAAAAATACAGCTAACTAAATGTTTGTCTAATGAAAGGTTTAAAATATGAGTTTGTTTATGTACAAATCTAACAATGAAAAATGTGTACATTTGAATCCAGCCACCTTGTTGCCTCTATTGGAGGAGGCTGGAGACAAAGGAAGACACATGTGTTACATTGATGGTGTAGGAATCAGCTGCTGTGAGCCCAGTGCAGGACACACTCCCTGAAGACCCAGATATTACATTTTTTGTAGATTTGAGTATGCAGTTTATCACCCAGAAGGATACTCTGTATTCAAAGTCATTGGATCCTTTTTCCCCAGCTCAAGAAGCAGAGCTCCATGTTTTAGCAAAGCCTGTGAGCTATAAAAAGAGTGTATATTTATATAGCTAGTCGAGATATAGAGAGCTTTTGGTTCCATTTGAAGGGCCAGAAGTTTGTTTTTACTTAGGCAGGTAAACCAATAAAGCATGCCAAGTTAATTTGATTGGCTGTTTTCAGCCTTCCGGTTCTTGCTGAGGTAGCCATATTAACTTTCACACATGGAAGCAGACCAGGTGACTAAGGATGCTGCATTTACAGCCCCGGACACTTGATGGGTCTGTGCAACTCACAGATTCCACTTGAGTTCTGGCCCAGTATAGCTGGGATTGATAATTCAAATTTAAGGACCCCAGAACGAGAAGAACAAGTGGTCCACAGGGGGCAACTTCTTATGAAACGGGACTTTGGAAAAGGTGATCATTTATGTCTGCCAGCCACTCTTTTCCCTCCAGCTTGACACATGGACCGAGTCATCAGTCACAAGCATTTATGGCTGCCTTAGTAAATGAGCATGGGATAGAGCCAGGGTTCTCCACAGTTGTTTTTATAACATACCACTTCTTGTTTTACCTGTTACCAAAGTTGTTACCAAAAGCTGAACATCCCTTCCAGAGATTAATAAGATGTAAAAGATATATCCAGATGCCCAAGTCAGGATCTTATGAGTATGCATTTTGTCTGTATGGACATGTTTTTTCGATGTCCAGTGGCAAATGCTACTGCAAAGGCCACAGTAAAAAGTGTTATCAGAAGTAGTTTGTAAATATAGAGTGCAGAAAGTACAGAGAGTAACAGAGGAAATCATTTTTTATAGGAGAGTCCTTACTAGAAGTTTTGAGGTTTTATTTTTACACTCCCTACTGTCTACAATGTAGCGGACAAAGTAGAGTAAGAAACTAGAAAACTTTTGCCTGAATGTTTTCTTATATTTTATCAAGTCTCTAAGGGGGATTTTGGACTCTCTCCCTATGGGATTTGGGTTGGGAGTGTGTTATTCACTTGCTTATACTTTGTCTCAGCAGCTGAAGTCCTCCATTCGGATCTCACAGAGAATGTTGCTGATCTTTTAAGGTTTTTGACAAACTCATTTATGTGTTTTCTCCCCAATTCCAGATCCTAAAAGTTTGGAAGGATCTAAAACTAAAGCCAGGTGACTTGTGGATTGTTAAGAGACATTTATATATAAGGAAATGTTTGGAGACTCAATACAGCATCTATTTCATGTACAGTTTTTGCACAACTTGAAGGGAAAGTCACCTGGATCCACATCAGACACTGCAAAAATGACTTAATTAAAGAAATCTCTGTGTTTGATTTGTTTCCCTCTTGTGATCACAGTCTAGGGTACTTTTTGATTAAATTACTTTAATTGTAAGGGATATATATATATTTGAAAAGTAGTTTAGCCATGTTGAAGTCATATTTGTCTTTTGTACGTCTTCCATTTTATGTAGAATTGTCTGTGTTTACATATGCTGATAAGTCAGCATGCCCACGATTCCACTAGAAGGCCATTCTGGCCACAGGAGTGTACAGCCAGTACTCTGTAAATATGTCTTATCAATCTTTTGTTTTTCACAATTAAAATCATTTTGTAAAGAAAAAGTTGCTTGGCTATTATTTTCTCCACAATGGAGTTTTTTGCCTCTTTGGCCAGGACTACCTCCACCTAAGCGTGTGGAGGTTCCAGGTTAAAGGTGATAGCAAGTATAGTTAGTGATCAAAATATTGATCAAAAGAGGGGAGATCGTACTGGAAATTTGTACGTTCTGTATATAATTGTATTCTATTTTGTATGTATTGCACACTGCCCTCACTGTGCACACAGCACTAATAATGTTTTCATTACATGTTTACATTCTTTCGAGTCCTGATTAGAATTAGCCTGCCTATGTAATGCCCCTTGTTACTATAAACGTACAATTTTAATATTAATGTAATACTTACGTAATCATGTGTATAAAGACCTTCAATTGCGTCATAATAAAGCAGAACAGTAATTTAGAAAGATGCTGAGCGTATCTTTTGTGTCTGTTCCCTACTGCAGTAGTTATTATTAATTTGGAACCACTAATCAATATGAGGACAGGAGTTGCCTATCATCAATTTAACCGAGTCAGAAATTATGGAAAATGTTTATTTTATTGAGACTTACCTTAAGCCACCATGTTGGAAATACCTCCTTATCACAACAAGATTGTTTGCTGACAAGTTATGTTGAAGTAAAGCTGTTGAAATGCAACCTGAACCTGACTGGCCATTTTGCGTTTGTAATGCACTGGGATGAAGAGTGAATGAGGCTGCTAATGGGCTCTACAGGGATAGAGTAGTTTATCTGTACAAGGGAGGGTACTGGGAAGGAATAAAGCTCTTGTGTTTTATTGAAATTAACTGGGTGCTCGGTGGTGCAGCATCCTGGCCTAGTGTAGTAACAACTAGTGCATTGCCTGAAACTAAAGGGAATAGAGAGACCTGTCAGAAAGGGCATTCCAGTGGACTAGATAGCTCCCTCAGGCAGATTGCTGTTCACGGCTCTTCGTGTGCACATATGAAATGCACACAATCTCGTGCTCACGTATACGCACCAATGTGCCTAGGAATGCTCATAGATATGCGTGAGGGTGGATTTGCATGGGCACACACCATGTAACAGATGTTGGTGCCAAATGGACTATTTAAACTGGGCCAGTACTCAGGATTAGTGCAATCTTCTCTGCAGAGTTCTCATGCTAACCTGCAACCTGTTACTCTGCATCTGTCTCCAGTTATTGACCCGGCTTGCCTTGACTACTCTTGAACTTCACCTGCATCGACCCCGGCTTATCCTTGACCTTGTGTCAGGGACCATGAACCAGGCAGAGACAGCAAAAATGCAGTTAAAATCACACCTTTAATGTAATAGTAAAAATAATACAGATCAGGAACGTAGTCAAAAACAGAAGCCAGGGTTAGGAAGCCAAAGTGGTTAATCAGACGAGCTGGAATCAGGAAACCAGGAATCAGCATTGTCAGAAGTCAAAGATCACAATCAGGATCCAGAAGAAATGTCAGCCAGGCAAAGTCATAACAGGAACACAGCAGAAACACACTGGATATGTTGACCAGGCGAAGGCAAGAAAGGAATGAGCAAGGCAGTTTAAATAGCCAGAACAGGCTGGCTGTAGGCTGGACTAATGAGGTAACCAGGCGAGTCAATGTGGAAACAACGAGTGGCTGGTAATTAACTGACAGCTGAGCAGCCTTGAGTGCTAAGAAGAGAGCTGCTAGAAGCCCAGCCCTGACACCTTGCTTCTGCTTTTGCCTATTGCTGCTACTCTGTTGATTTGTAAGTGACCTGGCCTGTACTGTGACATTGCTCCTGCTTCCACATCTGTACCTGATCTGTCTGCCTGTGTATGACCTGGTACATCTGACCCTGTATATTTTTCAGTCATTGCTGGATTTCCAAGCTGCAAGCATCTGTCTGTTACTCAATGGTTCCTGTTCTCCATCTGCTTGCTGCCTTCAGTGCCAGCCTGTTGCAGTTTACTTAAATAGATAAAAAACACAGCGCTCACAAATAAATAGATTATATTGAAAACTAATTCATGTGTTGCAGCTGCTAGATGAAAAAAGTGCTGACACTTCGAGTCTTTGATAACGCCCTGGGGGAGGGGCGAAACGCGTCGACGTAACATCCTGCCCACGCTTGTAAACCCGAGAACCAGTGACATCACTTCCTGGAGTTGGTGGAACGCACGCCGCACAGCAGCGAACACCGACTAAACTATCTGAATGCCTGCTCTGCACATCGGTTCCGTGAGTAGCGCTTTTATGCGCAGGTGATCTCACGGTGTCATAGGTTTTATGCTATGTGTCTTCTCTTCTCCTTTTTCTGGTGGAATGCGAGGGTTGTGATTCCTAAAGCCTCCTCTCAAGCATTATCGGCATCAGCCTTATCTGCTATTTGGAATCTATCATTTGAATGAATTAAGCTTGAAATCTGCAGATTGTCCTCCTGTGAAGGAACGGTTTAATTTAACAGACTTTATGTTATGATTTATGACTTTTGATTCACATATTTTTTAGGTGTTTTTACTCTCCAGAGATTAATTTATTGTCACTCACAAATGTATGGGATTATCTTTATAACAGTCTAGTGACTTTCTAGTCGCATAGTGTCTAAGAGTGAGTTTTTTGGACGAATTGATTTAGATCACAATATTTATGTTTATTGATTTATTTTTATTCACATAGTTTGGTAGTTTTATGCACAGTTCTTGGTACATCTCCATATAATACCCACTAAATGTGGATTTGTGCAACATCATATGGTATATATGCTTTTAGATATAAAATTTAAAATATCACTTTTTCACAATTTTACACTTGGGGAGTTGCCAGCGCAGGCTCTTTTTGTTTTATATATGTTGCAGTTTACTGTTCATCTGCTGCTACCTGGCATCTCTGCTTGCTGCCAACCATCAGCTTCTTGACCAGGAGATCACTTGATTTTGTGATGTGAACTTTCTGCACTGAAAACCTTTGGACAATATTTGAGGATCCTTGGTGTTTTGGCAAATATGTGCATTTATCTGTGATGTTTCCAGTGGTAGTTGCTGCAGCGCATACTATCGATGAGCCCTGTTCCCAGGAATGTGTGCAAAGAGAATATAAACAATAACTGGGAGATCCTGTCCAGCCCTGTGGCTAGCTAGACCATCGGCACTCATACCACCCTGCACTTCTGCACTACCTGTCTGCTCAGGAGGTCCAAGTCAGAAGTGTAAGAGAGGCCTTCCTCATTGTATCGGGCTCTTCTACCAGGTACATGACAAGGACTCTTCAAAGAGTCAAAGAGTTCTTCTTCTGCTGCTGAACTGTATAATGGTGAGCTATTGATATGACCCGAGTTACAAATCTCCTATATCTGAACTCTCTGGAAAGCCCTGGCGTGATTCTAAGGCTTAGGGGAACTTTCTGGAAGGGTGGTTTTAACTCTGACATATCCCAGTCACTAGGGGGAGCCTCGCCTTAGCAATCTTCTACAGGTGGCCTACAGACTGACTTGACTGTAAATAATTCCAATATTAACCACTTGCCGACCAGCCGCCGTCATTATACCAGTGCAGGTTGGCACGATCCCGCAAATCGCCGTAGGTGTACGTCAGCACCTTTAAAGGTTATAGCAGACGCGCTCATGTGCCCACTGCATGGGGGGGGGGGGGCGATGCACCTGGCGGGCAGCCACATGTTTATTTTTTTTTTATTTTTTGGGGGGATATTTATTATAGCAAAAAGTATAAATATTGTTGTTTTTTTTTTTTTTTTGTCAAAATTGTCGCTCTTTTTTTGTTTATAGCACAAAAAAATAAAAGTCGCAGAGGTGATCAAATACCACCAAAAGCTCATTACTAGTAAAAAAAAAAATCCGTAAATATATCCCCTATTTTGTAGACGCTATAACATTTGCACAAACCAATTAATATACGCTTATTGCGATTTTTTTTTTTTTTACCAAAAATATGTTGACTATATATATATCGGCCTAAACTGATGAAGAAATTAATTTTTTTACATTTTTTGGGGGGATATTTATTATAGCAAAAAGTATAAAATATTGTGTATTTTTTTTCAAAATTGTCACTCTTTTTTCGTTTATAGCACAAAAAAATAAAAACGCGCAGGTAATCAAATACCCCCAAAAGCTCATTACTAGTAAAAAAAAATTATAAAAATGCCATAAATATATCCCCTATTTTGTAGGTGCTATAACTTTTGCGCAAACCAGCGGTGATTGGCTGGTGAAACGCGTCAGCACGTGACGTCAGCACGTCATCTCGGAGCCGCGAGCACAGGGCGTTTGAATGCTTTACCGGGAACCAACAGCTGACGACCGGCTTATACCATCTGATAGAAGGCACTAACACAGCGGGACTTTCTCCACCTGACGGCACAAGCAAACGCAACAGTCTTTGTCCACAAGTGACCACTCGGGGTAGAGCGTGCGATTCTGTGAGCTGCTGATCTACCTGGTGAGAGATGTATTACTCCAATTTATGATATCAGTGCAGCCTTGCCGTACATGCTCCCCCTACTGCTTGCTGTCCGTATGAACTGCTTTGTTTGAAAGTCCTGAGTTTTCACTGCCTTAATAGGTTTTACCGGTCATTGCGGTCAGCCTATATATATCATTGTTCAGCTCCCGGACTGGTACTAAATTTTCAAGTGTGTTCAAACCACTGAACCTCCCTGCAACATTACCAAATCTAATCTACATTCATCCACCCCACCCCCACACCGCCACACCGTCTGTACTTGGACTTATCTGAGGTCCTACATTATCCAATACTAGCCGATCTAGTTAGAATCTGCTGTTGTGATTGGTGTGTGTATGGGGTATGCTTGGCCGCGGCTCCGTTGTTTTTAATGATAACGTTATCAATTTTATTTAGTCATTTGATTTCTTCCCTGATTTGCCCATAATTGCCAATTTTTGTATCTTTGTGTGGTGTTTATAGCCTAATAAATATATTGTTTTTTGACAGATTGAGTTTGGGTTTTGCCTTCCTTTGGGGAATCTCTTTTTCCTTGTTATTTTTGCGCAAACCAATCAATATACACGTATTGCGATTTTTTTTTTTTACCAAACATATGTATAAGAATAGATATCGGCCTAAACTGATGAAGAAATTTATTGTTTTACATTTTTTGGGGGGATATTTATTATTGATAGCAAAAAGAATAAAATACCATCGCTCTTTTTTGGTTTATAGTGCAAAAAAATAAAAATCGCAGAGATGATAAAATACCACTAAAAGCTATATTTGTGGGGGAAAAAAAGGACGTCAATTTTGTTTGAGTACAGCGTCGCACGACCGCGCAATTGTCAGTTAAAGTGACGCAGTGCCGTATCGCAAAAAATGGCCTGGTTATTAAGGGGGGTAAATCCTTCCGGGGCTGAAGTGGTTAATCGCTTTTTTTTTTTTTTTTTTTTTTTAATGTTATCATAATGCATTGAACTTTTAAGAGCATCAGGTGGACAACAAAATTTTATACTTTCCTGACGGTAATTTTCCTTTCCTGATGCAAAGCATGACAGCATACACGTATGGGATAGGCTCCGCCTCTCGCCCCAATCAAGACTGGTTGTACTATATTTAAATAAGTCGACTCAACCTAGGCGCATTCTCGTAACTATACTGTCACGGAACGCCCCACACTCCGCTTGAGTGCTTCCGTCATATACCGCTTCCTAAGTTCTGGAACACAAGTCCAATGGATCTGGCCATAGGAACCCCAAGAACTAGACAACACCAGTCTTGGAGTACATCAGAACTACCTTTATTTTGAGATCTCACAGACCTTTATACAGCAGGGATGACTCAAAGCTAACCTAATTAACATGACCTAATCTACTACAAAATGTACCCAGACCAGATGACAGTCTTGTGGGCACCGAGCTTCACACATTAATACAATTAACAATACAAACAACAATCTCCCCCCTCCTCAGCCTAGACCATTCGTCTATTAGCCAGTGCTGGTGGCTAATGTGATCAGCTCTCTCAATTAACATAAACACATGTTGATAACACCAGCATCTCCTCACAGGATGTGTCCCAACAGAATGAATCAGTCTTATCAGCAGGGGGCTGCTGGAGGAATCCCCCCTCCCTCTTCAGGGACACAAATCTACAGTAAGGAGTCCCCATACAATATATACATGACTGAGTCCGATTAATACAGTTCAGACTGGATTTCTCATTCACCTCAAATGCTAGGGCCCATAATCGGTGGGCAACAGGCTTGCATACAGTCCTCTCCAACAGCCTCTGCTCCGGCCAGGTCCGTGACATTTCTCCCCTTTCGGCAGGAGACTAACACAGGAGGAGACCCCAGACGGGTTGACTCCGAAGTTAGTCCATAGTTCCAGTCCTCTACTGCCTGTACCCACACAGTACCCCAAACAAATTATTCCAAACAGTGTATTACTCACCCAGACATCCTCTGCCTCTCTCAGAGAACATATCTGCCGCTGGGGAGAGGCCCGGACTGGCCCTTCTCCCTGGAATCCTTTCTGCTGCTGGAGAGAAGACAGGGGGACTGGGCTCACTCCATCCTGCTGTTGGGGATCTGGGCCGACTGCCCAGCATCCCTGGGGTATACAGGTGGGGACTGAAGCCCCATCAACCAACACCAGATCAAGCTGCAGTTGTGAGGTGATGACTGCATTCTCTCCTTGGATCCTGATCTGCAGCTCGCGATAGACTGCCACCTCCTCACCTTGGGCCTCCACAATTGCTGCAGGTGTGGGGCAGAGGTCTTGGACCCTCTGTCCGGTTGCCAGCACTTCTGCTGGGGGTTTGCCAGGTGGTTCCTCCTCTACAGAAACGTCTATTAAATCCTCAGTCTCTGGAATTGGTAAAAGTGTGGGACAGAGGTCTTGGACCCTCTGTTCAGTTACCAGATCTTCAGCTGGAGAAGTTTGTTTTAACTCCATAGATGCTGCTGGCAGAAAATCACATGTCCCTGTCAGTGTTGTGGGAGAAAGGCTGACTACCTCTTCTCTCAGGAAGGCTGAAGCCACTGTTGGTGCTGGGCAGAACACAGTGAACTTTGGCCCTGATAGCAGCTCTTCTGCTGGAGGCTCATCAGGTTGTTCTTCCTCAGCAGAAAAGTCTATTAAATCCTCTACCTCTATAACTGGTGTCTGTGGATAGAGGTTCACCATCTCCTGTCCGTGGAACTCAGAAGATGCCATCAGTGCTGAGCAGAGCGCAATGAAGTTTGGCCCTAATCCCAACTCTTCTGCTGGGGGCTCACCCGATGGTTCTTCCTCAGCAGAAAAGTCTATCAAATCCCCTGTCTCTGCAACTGGTGTCTGGGGATGGAGGTTCACCATCTCCTGTCCATGGAACCCAGAAGATGTTATCAGTGCTGGGCAGAGGTTAGCAGAGCTCTGCCCTGTTGTCAGCACTTCAGTTTTGGGGATGGCAATCTCCAGATTTTCCACTGCAGATTCTCTGGCATGCTGCTGGACAGGCACATTCCTCCATCCAAGATCATCCCATGCAGAAACAGGATCATCAAGGTCAGTCAGCACTTGCTGCATCCGCTATAAGACCTCCGCCTCCATAGCTGTGGGGGCAGGTTGGCAAAGCACACTATCGCTCTGCCACATTGCCGACTCTTCAGCCAGGATTTCAGGGTTGTCAGCTGGTATTTCCTGATAGTCCCAGGCAAAGGGAGCCCAGCCCTGGCACTGAGCAATGTCTAGCAGCCGTCTGTAGGCGATCTCTAGCTCCCATTCCTGAACGGCCAGAAACTCCAAATCTTCCTGTGCCCAGTGCACTTCCAAAATGTTCAGTAGTCCTTCTCTGAAATCCATGATTTCGTCCACCCGCCGCTCCAAATCACTCCCAAAGTTAGGGTCCCCTGTCAGCTTCACAAACAACAGTCCCAAGCCGCCATAGCTTAAGCCTTCCGTTGGGCTGTCATCCGCTATCCAGGGACATGCTTGAGATACATGCCACCGGAGGGCTCTGTAGCTCTCATCCAGCTTCATCTCTGCCCAGACCAGCCTGCTTAATTCAGCTGTCTGCTTCTTGTGTGGTTTTTCTCCCAAAAACCGCACCCGCAGTCCGTACTGCGACCGGTACCTTTCCTCGATGGAGGGGAGAACTTTTCCCTGGTGTCGCTGCTCACGGGCTAGCGCTTCCTTCCAGAGTTTGCAGCGAATAGAATCACACCATCCCAGCAGGACCTGCTCCGATACTGGTCCTCTGTGCTGTATCTGCATCTCTCGCAACCTCCTTCTAAATTCCTCATCCATGGCGGCTGGTATCTGTACCTCTCCTCTTCTGCTATCTGGACCTTGGATCCAGATGGAAGTTTGGATGTCCCAGACTTCAGGAAGCTTTCCCGCTGCTTGCCACCAATGTCACGGAACGCCCCACACTCCGCTTGAGTGCTTCCGTCATATACCGCTTCCTAAGTTCTGGAACACGAGTCCAATGGATCTGGCCATAGGAACCCCAAGAACTAGACAACACCAGTCTTGGAGTACATCAGAACTACCTTTATTTTGAGATCTCACAGACCTTTATACAGCAGTGATGACTCAAAGCTAACCTAATTAACATGACCTAATTTACTACAAAATGTACCCAGACCAGATGACAGTCTTGTGGGCACCGAGCTTCACACATTAATACAATTAACAATACAAACAACAATCTCCCCCCTCCTCAGCCTAGACCATTCGTCTATTAGCCAGTGCTGGTGGCTAATGTGATCAGCTCTCTCAATTAACATAAACACATGTTGATAACACCAGCATCTCCTCACAGGATGTGTCCCAACAGAATGAATCAGTCTTATCAGCAGGGGGCTGCTGGAGGAATCCCCCCTCCCTCTTCAGGGACACAAATCTACAGTAAGGAGTCCCCATACAATATATACATGACTGAGTCCGATTAATACAGTTCAGACTGGATTTCTCATTCACCTCAAATGCTAGGGCCCATAATCGGTGGGCAACAGGCTTGCATACAGTCCTCTCCAACAGCCTCTGCTCCGGCCAGGTCCGTGACATATACTCTAATGTGAGGCCCACAAGGGAGGGACCTGTATGCTTTCATGCTTTGCATCAGGGAAAGAAAATTAGCGTAAGGTAAATATAAAATGTTCCATTTCCTGACACAAAGCATGACAGCATACACATATGGGATGTAGCACGCCCAAAAGAACCACAAGGGAGGGTATGCTGAAGTAATTTTTATTAGTTATCCATTCCGCTTAGTACAGAATGACCAAATTCTATGGTCGTTAATGCTGCCGGATCTACTTTATAATGAATAAGGAATGTGTCATATGTTGACCATGTTGCCGCTCTCCAAATAATTTTTGGGGATACACCCTTGAACTCTGCCCATGATGCTGTCAGGATTCTTGTCGAATGCTCTCTTATATTCTTTGGAGGCTCCAGGCCTCCCTTTTCCTAAGCTCTCTTGATGGTCTTGACCAACCACATTGCTACAGTCCTTGTGGATGCTGCTAGCCCTTTTCTTCCCCCAGTTGGAATAATGAACAGGTTTTCAGCCCTTCTCAAAGAGGCCGTCTTCTGTATGTATGTTTTCAGAGTGACCCCAACATCTAACTCATGTATGACTAGATGCCTTTTTCTGCATTGTTGGGAGGACAATGTTCTGCTTTCTGTGAAATGACCTGTTTACTTTAGGTCGGTGTTGTGGTAATGTCCTTAATACCACTCTGTTGGGTAGGTGACAACAGTAAGGGGGGTTTGTACCCTAAAGCTTGAATGTCCGATACCCTTCTACCCAATGTGATGGCAGTGGGAAAAACTGCTTTCATTGTGAGGTTCCATAATGCGGTTGCTTGAGTCCCTAAAAAAGATGACTGGGACAACATTGCCAGCACTACTTGTAAGTTCCATGGGGGCACGAATGATCTTGCCTGACGTCAGAGTCTGTCGCAGGCCCTCAAGAATTATTGTACTAACTGGTGAGTAGCCCATCTTACTCCTGTCAAAGCCGACAGGGCCGAGATCTGCACTCTCAATGTATTTGTGTGTAGGCCCATCTCCAGGCCAGCTTGCAAGAATTCCAACACCTGTGCCTCCTGTAGCACTAGAGGATCAAATCCTTTGGATTTTGAAAAGGCGTCAAATCTTTCCCATATCCTAGAATAAGATTTGTTAGTCATTGCTGCCATTGCTTTTAGCAAGGTTTCGATGACCGAGGCTGAACAGCCTACGTCTCCTAGCCTCTGCCTCTCAACTTTCAGGCTGCCAGATGAAGCTTGGTAGGGTTCCTGTTCCACACCTGACCTTGTTGGAGGAAGTTCAGTATTTCTGGAAATGGAATCGGGGGTTCCATTGCCAAGGCCTGTAGCAATGGAAACCATGGTCTTTGTTTCCACATGATTGCTATCACTGTTCCTGGATGGTTGCGTATATTGTTCAGTAGGGATGAGCTTCAAGTTCGAGTCGAACTCATGTTCGACTCGAACATTGGCTGTTCGCAAGTTTGCCGAACAGCGAACAATTTGGGGTGTTCGCGGCAAATTCGAATGCCGCGGAACACCCTTTAAAAGTCTATGGGAGAAATCAAAAGTGCTAATTTTAAAGGCTAATATGCAAGTTATTGTCATAAAAAGTGTTTGGGGACCCAGGTCCTGCCCCAGGGGACATGGATCAATGCAAAAAAAAGTTTTAAAAACGGCCGTTTTTTCAGGAGCAGTGATTTTAATAATGCTTAAAGTCAAACAATAAAAGTGTAATATCCCTTTAAATTTTGTACCTGGGGGGTGTCTATAGTATGCCTGTAAAGGGGCTCATGTTTCTTGTGTTTAGAACAGTCTGACAGCAAAATGACATTTTGAAGGAAAAAACTCATTTAAAACTACCCGCGGCTATTGCATTGCCGACAATACACATAGAAGTTCATTGATAAAAACGGCATGGGAATTCCCCAAAGGGGAACCCCCGAACCAAAATAAAAAAAAAAAAATGACGTGGGAGTCCCCCTAAATTCCATACCAGGCCCTTCAGGTCTGGTATGGATATTAAGGGGAACCCCCGGCCAAAATTAAAAAAAAAAAAATGACGTGGGGTTCCCCCTAAATTCCATACCAAACCCTTCAGGTCTGGTATGGATTTTAAGGGGAACCCCGCGCCAAAAAAAAAAAAAAAAACGGCGTGGGGTCCCCCCAATAATCCATACCAGACCCTTATCCGAGCACGCAACCTGGCAGGCCGCAGGAAAAGAGGGGGGGACGAGAGTGCGGCCCCCCCTCCTGAACCGTACCAGGCCACATGCCCTCAAAATTGGGAGGGTGCTTTGGGGTAGCCCCCCAAAACACCTTGTCCCCTTGTTGATGAGGACAAGGGCCTCATCCCCACAACCCTGGCCGGTGGTTGTGGGGGTCTGCGGGCAGGGGGCTTATCGGAATCTGGAAGCCCCCTTTAACAAGGGGACCACCAGATACCGCCCCCCCCTGTGTGAAATGGTAAGGGGGTACAAAAGTACCCCTACCATTTCACTAAAAAACTGTCAAAAATTTTAAAAATGACAAGAGACAGTTTTTGACAATTCCTTTATTTGAATACTTCTTCTTTCTTCTATCTTCCTTCATCTTCTGGTTCTTCTGGTTTTTCTGGCTCTTCTGGTTCTTCCTCCGGCGTTCTCGTCCAGCATCTCCTCCGTGGCGTCTTCTATCTTCTTCTCCTCGGGCCGCTCCGCACCCATGGCATGGGGGGAGGCTCCCGCTCTTCTCTTCTTCTTCATCTTCTTCTCTTCTTCTCTTCTTCTTTTCTTCTCTTCTTCATTTTCTTCTCCGGGCCGCTCCGCACCCATGCTGGCATGGAGGGAGGCTCCCGCTGTGTGATGGCGCTCCTCGTCTGACAGTTCTTAAATAATGGGGGGCAGGGCCACCCGGTGACCCCGCTCCCCTCTGACGCACGGTGACTTGACGGGACTTCCCTGTGACATCACGGGGAATGCCACAGGGAAGTCCCGTCATGTCCCGTGTGTCAGAGGGGGGCGGGGTCACTGGGCGGCCCCGCCCCGCATTATTTAAGAACTGTCAGACGAGGAGCGCCGTCACACAGCGGGAGCTTCCCTCTATGCCAGCATGGGTGCGGAGCGGCCCGGAGAAGAAAATGAAGAAGAGAAGAAGAGAAGAAAAGAAGAAGAGAAGAAGATGAAGAAGATGAAGAGAAGAGCGGGAGCCTCCCCCCATGCCATGGGTGCGGAGCGGCCCGAGGAGAAGAAGATAGAAGACGCCGCGGAGGAGATGCTGGACGAGAATGCCGGAGGAAGAACCAGAAGAGCCAGAAGAACCAGAAGATGAAGGAAGATAGAAGAAAGAAGTATTTAAATAAAGGAATTGTCAAAAATTGTCTCTTGACATTTTTAACATTTTTGACAGTTTTTTAGTGAAATGGTAGGGGTACTTTTGTACCCCCTTACCATTTCACACAGGGGGGGCCGGGATCTGGGGGTCCCCTTGTTAAAGGGGGCTTCCAGATTCCGATAAAACCCCCGCCCGCAGACCCCCACAACCACCGGCCAGGGTTGTGGGGATGAGGCCCTTGTCCTCATCAACATGGGGACAAGGTGTTTTGGGGGGCTACCCCAAAGCACCCTCCCAATGTTGAGGGCATGTGGCCTGGTACGGTTCAGGAGGGGGGGCCGCACTCTCGTCCCCCCCTCTTTTCCTGCGGCCTGCCAGGTTGCGTGCTCGGATAAGGGTCTGGTATGGATTTTTGGGGGGACCCCACGCCGTTTTTTTTTTTTTTTTGGCGCGGGGTTCCCCTTAAAATCCATACCAGACCTGAAGGGTCTGGTATGGAATTTAGGGGGAACCCCACGTCATTTTTTTTTTTTTATTTTGGCCGGGGTTCCCCTTAATATCCATACCAGACCTGAAGGGCCTGGTATGGAATTTAGGGGGACTCCCACGTCATTTTTTTTTTTTAATTTTGGTTCGGGGGTTCCCCTTTGGGGAATTCCCATGCCGTTTTTATCAATGAACTTCTATGTGTATTGTCGGCAATGCAATAGCCGCGGGTAGTTTTAAATGAGTTTTTTCCTTCAAAATGTCATTTTGCTGTCAGACTGTTCTAAACACAGGAAACATGCGCCCCTTTACAGGCATACTATAGACACCCCCCAGGTACGAAATTTAAAGGGATATTACACTTTTATTGTTTGACTTTAAGCATTATTAAAATCACTGCTCCTGAAAAAACGTCCGTTTTTAAAACTTTTTTTTGCATTGATCCATGTCCCCTGGGGCAAGACCCAGGTCCCCAAACACTTTTTATGACAATAACTTGCATATTAGCCTTTAAAATTAGCATTTTTGATTATTCATGTTCGTGTCCCATAGACTTTAACGGTGTTCGCGTGTTCGAACGAACTTTTTTCCTGTTCGCATGTTCTGGTGCGAACCGAACAGGGGAGTGTTCGGCTCATCCCTATTGTTCAGTAATCTGGGAATTATCACTATTGGTGGAAATACGTATGCCAGTGTGCAGATCCATTTGGAGCTGAGTGGATCCATTGCTTCCGCCTGTGGGAACTTCGCCCTTGCCAGGAATCATCTGCATTTGCTGTTGGCCGGAGATGCCATTAAGTCGAGGTCTGGTTGACCCCACTGATTGCAGACCCATTGAAAGACTGTCTGGTCTAATGCCCATTCGTTGTTGTCCAACGTTTTCCGGCTCAGTGTATCCGCTAGATAATTCTGTGGGGCTGAAATGTATACGGCTGTTAGATTTGTTAAGTTCTGTTGTGCCCAATTCATGATTGATGAGACTTCCGCTAAGAGTACTCGACTCTGCGTTCCTCCCTGACGGTGTACATATGCTACCGCTGCCTTGTTGTCCATTTGAAGTTTGACACTGGCCCCTTTTATCTGATCCTGGAATGCCTTCAGTGCTTGGAAGGCTGCCCTTAGCTCTATTATGTTGGAGACCTCTCTCCTCTTGGTTTTCCATCGGCCCTGGGCTAGGTGCCCATTGCAGTGTGCTCCCCAGCCCATTGCTGATGCATCCAACGTGACCACTATTGGCACTGGTGGATTGAGTTGGTGATAGTTTGCTAAATTGGTCAGCTCCTGCCACCAATTGAGGAAGTGTTTCATTATTGGTGATAACTTGATCCGCTGATGAGTGGATCGACTCTTCCACTGTTTTAAGAATCCCACCTGAAACGTCCTCATCCACCAATGGGCCCATTTTACCATTGGGATTGTGGCTGCTAATGATCCTAGTAGTCCGAGGCAGTGAGATGCTGAGAGGTATGACCGGGTTGTTGTTCTCTCTAGTCGGGAGATTAATGCTGTTGCCTTCCCTGGAGGGAGTTCCACCGTGTTCTTCTCGGTATCCAGAATGGCCCCCAGAAATAACATTCTTCATGTGGGTGTTGGTTGACTCTTCTGCCAATTGATAATCCAACCTAAACTTAACAACATTTTGACTAAGATCTTCCAATGTTCTGTTAAGGATTGAGGTCTTTGAGCTACTAGTAGGACATTGTCCAAGTAATGGAACACTCGCAGGCCTTATTTGTGGAATCTGGCTATGGCTGGGAGTAGTACTTTGGAAAATGTTCTCTTTGATGTTGATAGCCCAAATTGTAAGAATACAAATTGAAAGTGGTATTCCATTATAGCAAAGCGCAAATATTTGTGGCATTGTTGATGGACCAGGATATGTAGATACACAACTTCAAGTCCAAGGACAACATCCACTCCTCCAGTCCAATGGCTTGTATGATTGATTGTAGAGATTCCACTTGGAATTTCTGTACCCTTACGTACTGGTTCAACTCTCGGAGGTCTAACACTGGCCTTTGTTTTTTTCTTGATTAAGAAAAGAGGAGAATAGAATCCCTGATATCTTTCTTGATTCAGTACCGGTTCTATCACTCTTTTCTGCAATAGTGATTGAACATATTTGAGAACTATTCATGCTTTTTGTTGGCATCGGGGAAGTTTTGTGCAGGTAAATCAGGGTAGCTCTGAAGGGTTCAGAAATTCCCAATGATGACCCTCCTGAATTATCTTCATGGCCCAAGGGTCTGCTCCGCCCAAACTTGCGCAAATTGGTGTAGTCGGGTACCAACCGAGCCAGTTTGGACGGAGAGACCCTCAAAAGGGTTTCTGCGTCGTGCTCTGTTTAGCTTTGTTCACCCGTGTCACTGACGTTTGAGGCTTTCTCCAACCTCTTTTGACGTATCTGTTTGCTCCAAACGACCTTCTGTCTCTTGGTTTTTTTGTAAATTGTCTTCTTTCTGGTTGTCGTTGGCGTCTGGTTTTCAGGTCTTGCGGCATGAACCCTGACTTGCCCCCCATCACTTTCGAGATAGCAGCTTCGAGTTTGCTACCGAATAAGGCCTTTCCATCTAAAGGAATATGGCACCATTTAGTTTTTTGCTGACCCGTCTGCTGTCCATGGCTTGAGCCATAGCACTCTCCTCCTCGCTCTCCTCACCATTACGGATGACAGCATTATTCTTGCTGCACTCTGCAGCATGTCGATCACAGCTTCACCTATGAAGTCGCCTGCCATCTTAACTTCGCGTAGTATTTTTGTTACTGACGTGTTTCCTGTGTCTGCCATAAGTTCTGTCTCCACATTCTCTGCCCATGCTGTTATGGCTTTGGCTACTGACGTTAGTGCCAGTGCTGGCCTGCAGGCACTTCCTGCGACCGTATAGACCTTCTTTAGTTCTATGTCTATTTTCCTTTCTGACACATCCCTCACGGAGACTGCATCATCGATCAGCAGTGTAACGTGCCTAGATAGTCTGATGACAGTGTCTACTAGCAGTGGTTCTTCCCATGCCTGGACCTCCTCCTTCTTGAAGGGGTACATTTTCTCAAACCTGTTGGAAAGAGATGGTTTTCTGTTGACCTTCTTCCATTCATCATACAGGACCTCTCTTACTTCCTCTATCAAGGAAAATGAGAGTATCATCTTTTTTAATTGCGGGTAGTATTTCCTGGTTTTCGCAGGTTGTGTAACTTCCTCCTCCCACTCAAGAGCTTCTCTTACTGCTCATACTAGGGGCTGCACTAGAGCAAAGTCAAACCCAGCAAATGACTCTTCTGCCGCCGGAGATTCATCTTCTGAGCCTGAATGCTAGTGATGGTTCTCTTGGGGTATTTCTTTGGGTGAATGGTGGGCTGGACACTGTCCCTGGTTGTGTAGTCTTGCTCAACACTTCCTGCAGGGAGTCTCGTACTGTTTGTTTTAATGCAATCATATCTGCTTTCTCTGCCTCTTTATCTGTTGCTGCTTCCAGCAGGCATGCCCGGCATAAAACCTTTCTAGGTAACGCCTAAAAAACCGCATCCTAGACATTGGCCCTCTGTATCCTCCTCAGCTTGTGTATCCTCCATTCTGTGCTGGCTCTCTTGGTCTTTGAATGGGCTGTTGCTGAGCTTGGGCTTTTGTCTGGCCATTTTGAGGAATGGTATTGGCTGTGAGGGCTGCAAAGATTTACATTTGATTAGCCCAATGCTCTCTTTTTAATGTATTTATTACCTACTTACCTAACCCTCACCTTAGATTGATTGGCTGGTCTCTGGGAGAACTCATGTTGTTTTGAGGAACTGCAATACATAGACATTTGTGCTATAACTTCTAATGCCCTGTACACATGGTCGGATTTTCCGATGGAAAATGTGTGATAGGACCTTGTTGTCGGAAATTCTGACCATGTGTAGGCTCCATCACACATTTTCCATCGGATTTTCCGACACACAAAGTTTGAGAGCAGGATATAACATTTTCCGACAATAAAATCCGTTGTTGGAAATTCTGATAGTGTGTACACAAATCCGACGGACAAAGTGCCACGCATGCTCAGAATAAATAAAGAGATGAAAGCTATTGGCCACTGCCCCGTTTATAGTCCCGACGTACGTGTTTTACGTCACCGCGTTTAGAAAGATCGGATTTTCCAACAACTTTGTGTGACCGTGTGTATGCAAGACAAGTTTGAGCCAACATCCGTCGGAAAAAATCCTAGGATTTCGTTGTCGGAATGTCCGAACAAAGTGTGTACGGGGCATTATACTGCTGCAAAAAGCAAGTTTTAGGAGTATGTCTTACCTCTGTATTGACTCCACACGGCACAAACAGGCAATCCACTATATCAGCAAAAGAACAACCTAGTGCACAAGGCACGGTATAACCCCTCAGGATTTTAAATGACAGACCAAATGTAAGGTAAAAAAGTATTTATTATACACAATATATGATTGCAATATCAAAAAGTTTATCATTAAAAATGTTAACATATATAGACATGAAACTTAGCTGCCCTATACAGAAGTTCTGGGCTAGCAGAGACCAATGCCAGAAATGATGCCTGACATGTTTCGGACGATGATGTCCTTCTTCAGAGGCTTAATGTCACTTATAACATTCGTGTTGTATTATTTGCATTTTTCTACAATGTAAATATAATAAAGATTAGTACAGAAAAATAATGGTATAAAACAAAATAGATTACTAACTATAGTTACACTCTCAACAATGGTCTACATGCTAAACCATAGTTCATAAAAATGGGGCAATGGGCTGAGCACACTTACACAAGCAGATCGGCCAATACAAGACACCTGGGAAGATGGAATAAACGTGTATACTGCTCCAGGTCCACAGCAGCCAAAGACAGCTCCGGGTTGGTGAACAGGGCACAGAGGCCAACCACAGCAGCAAAGATCTGGGGATGGAGGAGTGGAACCCGCACTGCAAGATCACCCAGCTAGTGGTGATAAAAATCAACCACTGCTGACCGGTCACTATGGACTATAAGCCACCATTTGGCTGATGTAGATCTGTAAGTTTAAACACAAAAGAAATGCCAGAGTAGCATAAGTGCAATATTTAGCACTAGAAGTATCCATGGTTATAAACCAACAAAGTTGGTATAATCCAAAAGTATGTAGATCAATCAATGTCCAGTATAGAGACAGACAGGTCTGTGGTCCTAATCAGATAACAGAGCTGCTAGTAACATACCTTAAGGCAATTTTTCTGAATAGATGTCACTCCTACGGCGTGATCAGAATGATCGTCCATGCCAAGGAGACAAGTTATATAGAGACAGATGAAAAACAGCTGACCATGATTGCTGATGAGCAACCGGAGTCAGCTGGGGCCTGGAATACACGCATGGAAGAGGCACAGCTGTGTGTATGGATGCTCTCAGACGAGATGCCGCGCGGCGTGGCCTGCCCATGGGGCGGAGCAGCATCCCACGTCGTCACATCTCCGGCGCACGTACGTCCCTTACATCCGCACCTCAAGATGAGACGCAAACAGGAAGGGACACAACCCGCGTAAATCAATGCATCCCCTGGGCATGGCCAAAAGACTTTTTTACCTTACATTTGGTCTGTCATTTAAAATCCTGAGGGGTTATACCATGCCTTGTGCACTAGGTTGTTCTTTTGCTGAATTCTATAAGGGGGTGTCCTGTGCTCATGGAGTGTAGTGCCAGTAACTGGGAAACCATGCTGCCCAAATGGGGCAGCATGGGGGCGTGTCGTACCTGTCACCAGAGACCAGTATCCTAGCCCCCCCAGCACCTGGGTCGGGGGGGTCTCCCTCGTATGGATGATTTACAACCGAACAGAGGGGCTTCACCAAAGGGAAGAGGCTGAACCTGTGCGGCTGGCCAGATGAATCCGGCAAGGTGAGGGAAAAAATAAAAATCTTCATTCTGTAGTTATAACCGTCTGAGCATTTGAGGAAAAAAAAGAGAATGCCGCCTAGGGGAAGGCGACTTATTTAAATATAGTATAGTCCTGATTGGGAGAGAGGTGGAGCCATGTATGCTGTCATGCTTTGTGTCAGCAAAAAGGAATTGACACAGTAGAATGAAAAGAAAGAAAAAAAAAATGCTTTTAGCACATTACATATTTTAATAGAAAATTATTTTTATTAGAAAATCTTTTCTGGCAACTTCAGACAACTATAATACAGAAGCTTATTTTTTTCTTTTCTAAGGCTAAATAAAATATGAAAATGCTAAATCTCTGCACTACACGTCTTTATAAACTGAGCACAGAGGGCTGCACCGACAGACACAGCAGCTCACACCATGTAATGTCATGTACAGATTTCTTGCTCTGCATTTGTTCAGATCTATGGAATTATTTCATGTGATAAGAAATATGTGGCTTATTTTATTTCTGTGTTTAATATTATGCCCAAAGAGTATCTGCAGTTCCTCGCCAGCTTGTCACCTGCAGATTGTACCAACATATGAGGATTATGAATATGTTCAGGATGGAGACATCATCATCGGAGGAGTCTTCACCGTCAACTGTCTCATGGCCGGGTACAAGAGACGTGAGAAGCCGAATCTCACTGCCATGTTCTGTCTAAAGTATGTAACTTGAACAAAAAAAATGAAAGTCTATTGAAACTCATACCTGTAGGGCAGGGGTCTCTGAATCTACGGCTCATGGGCCACATCCATCCCACAACAAGATTTTATATGGCCTGCAGCTCAGGTCAGTGGCCTATCCCTGTGCACAGATTGAAGATTCAGATTACCAAAGGCTGCCGATTGTCTCTGCTCCAATGTCAGGGTTGCCAACCGTCAGTAAATTTACTGGCAGTTTGTAAAAATCTGTGATTTTTTTTACAACTGTCAGTAAATATCAGGGCTGATAATTTGTTATACTGTGTTGACTTTTTAAGTGTAAATCAGGCAAATGACATGTTATGGGTATTTGCATTGTTTCCATATCATGTTTATCCACTTCCATACCACGCAAAATATGTCACTTCTCTCCTACATGTAAAAATCATCATTTTTTTTGCTAGAAAATTACTCAGAACCCCAAAACATGATATATATATATATATATGTGTATATATATATATATATATATATATATATGTATATATTTTAGCAGGCACCCTAGGGAATAAAATGGCGGTCATTTGCAACTTTTTAAGTCACACGGTATTTGCACGGTCATTTTTTAAACAGGAGTGAAAAAAAATAATAAAATTTTCATGAATAATAAAAAAAAAAAACAATAAAGTTAGCCTTTTTTGTATAATGTGACAGGTGATGTTATGCTGAGTAAATAGATACCTCACATGCCACGCTTTAAAATTTCACACACTTGTGGTATGGTGCCAAACATTCGGTACTTAAAAATCTCCATAGGTGACAGTTTAAAATTTTTTACAGGTTACCTGTTTAGAGTTACAGAGGAGGTCTGGGGCTAAAATTATTGCTCTCGCCCTAACGTTCGCGGTGATACCTCACATGTGGGGTTTGGATGTCGTTTACATATGCGGGCGCGACTTACAAATGCATTCGCTTCTGCGTGCGAGCTTGTGGGGATGGGGGCACTTATTTTTTATTTATTTATTTTTTAACTTTCCCTTTAACATTTTTTTATTGATCACTTTTATTCCTATTACAAGCAATGTAAACATCCCTTGTAATAGGAATGGTGCGTGACAGGTCCTCTTTATTGAGAGATGTGGGCTCTTTTAGACCCCATATTTCTCCTCCAGGCTGGAAAGCATCAGCTCAAAAAAAGGCCACAGGTAAGTCCCCTCCCGTCCCCCCTGCCTCCGGCACACCCCTACCCACCTCCTCCATGTCAGAGTAGACCCTGCCAGCCCCTCCCCTCCCCTGCCCACCCAGGACCTGTTCTCCCTTGAGGACTTCCCGCCCTTCCCTGTCCCACCCCCACCCCCACCAGTGGCCCAACAGGAAGCTGGAAATGGAAACCACAAAGCGGAACAGCAGAGGAACCCGCCACCTCCACCAAATGGCCCAATGGGGTCCAGTGAGACAGCGATGGACCAGAGCCAGTAATGGAGGACCTTGAGTCTGCGGGGGAGGAGGAGGAAGAGGAGGAGATCATGGCCGACCCAAGCCTTACCTCACGCTCAACCTCAACCAGATGATGGATGCTGTCCTTAAGGATCTGGGTCTGACCCAGAACACAGGACAGGCAGCGGATGCAATGGAAGATTCACCCCTTGCTGACTAGACCTCATACCAGTGGCGACTGGAGAAGTTTTAGGATGGGGGCGCCAGACCCCGCCCTTCCTTTTTGGCCCCTCCCACTTGGTGAAAATGGGAGAGGTTTCAGCGAAATAGTGGGCGTAGCTCTAAGGTGGTGTGGTTAGCATCTGAGATGAACGAGGGATGGAGGGAGAGGGAGAGAGAATGGAGGGACAGCAGGCCCAGATCCTACACAACAATAGAAAGTTTAACAATCAGCAGATAAAGATATTCCAAACACCTAGTGTTAGCACTTCAATCATCCTGGCACCATGGTTGTTATGGTGTCAGGATGATTGAAGTGCATTATTTCTATTATTACATTGTAATATAAAATGAAATAATTCAACTCACTATAATGCAGAATCAGTGGGAGCCCTGAGCTTGTCACTAGCCACGTCGCCTGCCACCAGATGCCATCAAGTGTCCCCAGTGGAGTCCGTTCTTACATGCAGCCTGTCTCCCACCAAATGCAGCCTGTGTCCCACCAAATGCAGCCTGTGTCCCACCAAATGCAGCCTGTGTCTCACCAAAGGCAGCCTGTGTCTCACCAAATACAGCCTGTGTCTCACCAAATGCAGCCGGTGTCCCATCAAATACAGCCTGTGTCTCACCAAATGCAGCCTGCCTGTGTCACATCAAACCCCCCCATTCTCCGTGGGAGCATAGCGGTACTTACCTTTCTGTGTGTTGCCCTCTCCTGTGGTATCTCCTTACACAGCGGCGATGGAGGGCTCCGCTCCTCCCATACTTTCTGTTTTCTCTCTCCCGGGCACAATGGGAGAGAGAAAACAGGAAGTGACATCAAACTCAAATGTCAATCAAACCTCCCGGCCGTAGTAATAGATACTACGAGATCTGGGAGGAAGCTACTCGGCGCTTTGGAAAGTGCCGCAAGGCGGGATAAAAGCCCGTAAATGAAGCGCCACGTCTGCAATCTTGTGATTGCATAAACGTGGCGCTTTCCATGAGTGCACTGTGTCTGGCGTTGCACCAGTTTTAATTTTTTTTTTGTGACTGCCTGGAGGGGGCGGTGCTCATGCACCCCCTATGGATGGGCCGCCACTGCCTCATACCTTTTTTCATTATGGCTGAGATCTCCATCTTTTCCATTCATGTGAAGAGTATCAAGGATACATCTAGAAGGCAAGCGGTGCTGACCTTTCTTTCTACTAAGAAGAGTGATGTCTACATACTTCAGGAGTGTGCTCTTCCTCCCTTGAGGGGTACACTCATCTGTCCTCCCAGTGGACTATGGTCCCTCTTACTGGTCCGGGAGTGGTGATGGGAATCGTGGATACCAATGCTTCCCAATTGACTTCCTATGTTACAATTTGTGGTTGCTTTCATTATAGCTATCATTGCTACCAACCTTATGTTTGCAAAAGGTTTTCTCTGTATAATCATGTAATTGTTGTATTAACCACAAAGGCCTATCAGTGTGTCCTTTATACTTTTTTGGTATGTTTTATATAAACTCAATAAAAACTTTATTGATGAAAACAATCTATATCAGACCATTATTCAGGTAAGCAGCCTGGATGGCCAGGAAAGGGGAGCAGTTGATCTGTGACATATATGGCTGTGACCATGTGTGTTCAGTAACCTCACCCAGGATGCCTGCCAGCTACTTCACAATTTAAAACAAGTCGTTGAACAGCAAGAAGCTGTCATCACCAGTAGTGATACCACCACTAAATGAATGACCTCCTTCTGCAGAAGCCAAAGGTTCAGGCAGGCGGGTGGGTGAACTGACCAATACTGGCCATTTAGTATTTCCATTCATTACATTTAGCAAACTGCAAACATCTTGGGTTGAAATTGAACTCATGGATGACCCGAATCCAAAGCTCATCCCTAAAAATACTCCAGTTTACAAATTTGTGACAAATACAATAGTGCTTTTAAATCTGCCAGGAGTTCAACTTTAAAGGGTTGAAATGTGATTGTGGTTGACATAAGCTTTCTTCATTTCCATTTGGTCACTAAACCACTAGGTGTTGGGAAACTGATGACCTCTTGTATCCAACTTATTAACCCATTATATCAACAGACCTCTGCATCATTACTACAAGAATCTTCAAATGTTCCTTTTTGCCATTGACCAAATGAATAAAAATCCAACAATCCTTCCTAATGTGACCCTAGGATATCATCTTTATGACTCGTGTTCTGATCCTAGAAAAGCCATAAAAAGTGTTTTACAGATTTTATCCGGACCGGGAGAGACTATCCCAAACTATTCTTGCAGAGACCACCAGAAATTAGCTGGTTTTATTGGAGACCAGAGTTCAACCACAACCCTCCCTATGGCCCAGATATTATCTGTCTATAACAACGTGCAAGTGAGTATAATACCATGAATGATGTCTTAAGTATCACCTGCTCTTTTTATTTATTTTTTGCATGTCCTTTTTTTTTATAAAATTGTTACCAATAGGTGAAACAAGTGCAGTATATATATTGTGACAGTACGGTACTCTGTCACAGTGTTAAAATCCAGTCTGGACCGGTTTTGTAGAGAACAGGCACTGATGGTACTCTTAGGAGAGTCAGAATTAGAGTTCAGGGCTCCACTCTACAGAGGAGTCCATGTGTGTGTTAAAAGGGAGCAGAGAGGTGCATGTCTGCACCGTGCTGTCTGGGTCAGGACAGTCAGAGGCCCGAGCCTGAGCAACAAAGCAGCAGGGAGCTTCAGGAAAAAGACAGAGAGCTTAAAGAGTTACAGCGTTTGTACACGAGCACAGAAATGTTGTGTTAGACGGTGGTCCAGTGCTCTCCAGTGGTCTCCAAACTGTGGCCCAAGGGCCGAATGCGGCCCTTTTCTTCCCTTTATTTTTATCGGGGCACTATTATTCCTACTGACACCAACAATGGAGCACTATCCCACTGATACCTATGATGGGCACACTTCTTCCCACTGACACCAATGATGGGACACTATTCCTCTCACTGAAACCAGGAATGGGGCAATATTCCTCCCACTGACATCCATGATGGGGAACTATTCCTCCCACTGACACCAATAATGGGGCACTGTTCCTCCCACTGACACCAATGATGGGACATTTTCTACTCCCACTGGTTACAGTCCGGCCCCCTTAAAGTCTGAAGGACAGTAAACTGGCCCCTTGTTTAGAAAGTTTGGAGACCCCTGTTTTAGACGGTCAGGAGGACCGAGGTACGAGGCCTGAGCAGCAGGGCTGCCAATGAAAACAAGGAGGCTGAATATTGTTAATTTTGGATTCATGGTGGAAAACTAACTGCTGTGAAATTTTTCTCTTTTGTTTTAACCCTTTCAGTTTTTTTGCACACATAATTAAGCGCTTAAGATCCACCCCACATACATTAAGGTCCGCCCTGCTGCACATGATTTCTTCTTCCTGGTTTGACGCGCGCGTTGCCGGAGACCCACTACTGCTGTAATGGGAAACAGCGGGAGCCAATCAGCATGTCCGGCAATTCCCAGCAATTGTTCAGAGAGACGCAGAATGGTGGTTTGCCTATGTAAAAAAGACAGACCACTGTTCTGCCAGAGGGGAAAAACTGAGATCTTGTGTTTCTGCTAAGCAGAAACACGGATCTCTGTTTTCCTTTAGTCAAAGCACCTCCCCCACAGTTAGAAAGCACACATATGGAACACATGTAACCCTTTGATTGCCCCTGATGTTAACCCCTTCCCTGCCAGTGTCATTAGTACACTGACAATGCATTTTTTTTTAGCGCTAATCACTGTATTGGTGTCACTGGTCCCCAAACAGTGTCACTCAGTGTCAGATTTGTCTGCCACGATGTCACACCCCCACTAAAAATTGCTAATCCCAGCCATTACTAGTAAAAAATATTTTTAAAAAAAGTCCCTAAATCTATCCCATAGTTTGTAGATGCTATAACTTTTGTGCAATCAATATACGCTTATTGGGATTTTTTTTACCAAAAACATGTAGCAGAATACTTATTTGCCTAAATTGATGAAGAAATTAAATTTTTTACATTTTTTATTGGATATGTTTTATAGCAGAAAATAAAATTGTTTGTTTTTTTCAAAATTGTCGGTCTTTATTTTTTATAGCTTAAAAATTAAAAACCGCAGAGGTGATCACATACCACCAAAAGAAAGCTCTATTTGTGGTCAAAAAAAGAACATCAATTTTATTTGGGTACAGCCTCGCAAGACCGCGCAATTGTCAGTTAAAATAACGCAGTGCTGTACTGCAAAAAATGGCCTGGTCATGAAGGGGGGTAAAACCTTCCAGAACTGAAGTGGTTAAAAAAATCATTTTAGGCCTGAAGATCACACAAAACCCCCAAACATAATATATTTTCTGAAAGCAAACACTCTAGAGCAGGCATGTCCAAAGTCTGACCCGTGGGCGAATTGCGGCTCGTGTTCCGATTTCATACAGCCCCACTGGTAATTTGGATATATATATATATATCTTTTGTGGCCCCCGGGTTTTGTTGCGGGGGCCTCAAAAGATATCTAACGTATTTATCGTTCCTCCGAGGGGACAGGGAGCGGGCCATGTTTACTCAGCGGCCTCTGTAATAGGAAGTCCTGTCTCCTGGGCAGGTATTGGACGACTGTTCTTTCTATCATAGGAGGCAGGACTTTGTATTAAAGAGGCCGCCAAGTAAACAGGAGATTCTTCTCTATGTAATCTGTCGGCACTCGTCCCGCCCCCTCCCTGTCCCCTCCGAGGCTGCAGATGGGCATGGATCAGACTGCATTCATGGCACTTGTGAGGCTGCATTCATGGCAATGGTGGGGGGGCTGCATTCATGTCAATGGGGAGGCTGCATTCAGAGTCTGCATTCATGTCAATGTTGAGGCTGCATTCATGGCAATGGTGAGGCTGCATTCATGTCAATGTTGAGGCTGCATTTATGGCAATGGTGAGGCTGCATTCATGGCAATGGTGAGGCTGCAGATGGGGACTGATTAGGCTGCATTGATAGGCACTGACCCTTATTTTGTTCTTTATTTAAAATTATTTTTTTTTCCTGAAACTTCCCTCTTAAATTGAAGGTTATACGTCGATAAATATTTGCAAATAACACGCCCAAGCTCATCCTTAGTCCTGAGCATCACTCAGGGATTCGTTGGGGGGCCACAAAAGATATATCTATATATCCAAATAACAAGCCTGAGCTCATCCTTTGACTCTTCACCACACACAGCCACAAAGGCAAGAGAATTCTTGTTGGGCAGTGAATTAATTTGCATTTAATTCTAATGGTTCAAAGAATGTCAGGCAAAATGGTCGGCCCTCACTCATGTTCACTTCATCAAATCTGGCCCTCTATGAAAAGAGTTTGGACACCCCTGCCCTAGAGAATAAAATAGGGGTAGTTCCAATTTTTGATGTCTCTTGATATTAACGCAAAGGTCTAGGAAACGCAACATTTCAAAAAATACCACACTGAAGTGAATTTTAGGGCAAACAAATGTAATAAACTATCCACATTTTTGGTAAAACGTTTAGAAAATTTTTAGATGTAGCACCCTGGGGTTTAGTCAGAGAGCTCCTCACCAAATTCCTTGTCAGAAGTAGCTACTGTAGTTTATTACTAGGGATCCATTGACTTCTCCCTAAGTTTGGCCTGGTTGTACTTTCCTCTTCTTCCAACAGGTGGCCGGGCATTAGATTGAGAAGGACAACTCAAGGTCAGGCTATGGGTATATGGGGTATCTCAGCCAATGGTCAGGGATTTTGTTGAATCCCTTGGCCTGCTGGGAGAGCCTATATATTTGGGTGAGGTCAGGTGATCCAGGTTCGTGTGTTTCATCCAGACCGCTGTCTGGGTGGACGTGTGTCGTCTGCCCCAGGTTGCTAGCCGGAGATTGAGCCGATCCCAGGGGCATCAGGCTTCCAGGTCATGTGAGGGCGGTTTGCAGTCCAACCAAAAGTGACGGTTCTGCCGGAAGGAGAACCTGTCGTGGTCGGAGGTAGAAGGGAAGCTGTCGCCAATGAGGGACCAACCACCTTTACCAGGGACCACAGTGAGTAACTGAAGCAAGTACCGGAGCAACACTTTTTTAATGTGAAACATGTAAAAATATGTTAAAATATATTTTAAAATATTAATGAACAAAGCAAACAAAAAAAGTTTGCATTATTATTAGTTTATAAAATAGAAGTGAACAAAAAAAAAAAAATCAGCAGGAAAAAATAATAAAATGGAGAAGGAGAATAAGGAGTTAATTAAGGCTGGTTAGAGTAAATTAAGGGTTAATAAGGGGTTAAACCGAGGAACAGTTAATAAAAAAACTAAATTTCTTATTTTTTTTTTACTTGACAGGTTGCTTTTAACTGACTTCATCTGCAGTTCGAAGTTCATCCCTTTGATCTGCAGATTTATAAGCATAAAGATTCCAAAAAAGAAAAGGTTTCTTTTTATCTTTCTGTGGCTGAGCAATGTAGTTGATAAACATTGCCTGGCTGTTTTTTTTTCACAGCTCTAATTACCTGGACTTAATTTACTCTTCAGCTGTCAACAGGAGGACCCCGCTGACAGCTGAATGAGTCATCAGTTGTTAAGGATGCGGCAGCCCCGCTCCCTAACAACCGATAGTTGCCAGCTTTGTTTTTTTTTTCCACATTTCTGCTGTCAGTGGGAGAACCCCGCTGACATCTGAAAGAACAGAGCCTGGCAGTATCAGTTTCAGATATCGGAGCATTTACACGAGTACCGATAATGCTTAGGATCGGCACCGGTACCGATACCGGTATAAGTATCGGTGCAACCCTAGTTCTAAAGTCTGAAGGTTTTTTTTTTTTTTACCTTAATGCATTCTCTGCATTAAGGTAAAAAACCTTTAGGGCTGGTTCACATCACAAAAACGCACTCCAGATCCGTTCCGGGTGCGTTGTTGCATGCGCGTTTTTATCACATTTTTGGAGTGTTTTTGATGCATTTCCGGATGCATTCCAGATGTTTTTTTTTCTTCTTTTCTCCTGTCTTTTTTTTTTCACTGTACTGAGGTCTGAAGCATTTTTTGTTTCAGTGCATTCCTGTGTGTGTTTGATGTATTTTACTGCGTTTCAGTGCAGTTCAGTGCAGGAAAAATTCAGTATGTTCTACTTTTTTTCTCTTGAACTGGAAAGCCCTGGAACTGACTGCACTGGTGTGAACTATGCCATTGGAAACCATTTAACCTACTATCAATGAGTTTTTGATGCAGAACAAAATGCACTGGACTGCATGTGGTGAGAACTGGCCCCCAGTGTACCGCTCCTCCACCTTATACTTACCTGAGCTTAAAGTAATTGTAAAGGCTCATTTTTCTTTTTTAAATAACAAACATGTTATTCTTACCTTCTATGTGCAGTTGGTTTTGCACAGAGCCACCTCGATCCTCGATCCTCCTCTTCTCTGGGTTTCTCTTTGCTGCTCCTGGCCCCTTCCTCCTGTTGAGTGCCCCTTCAATCAGCAGCTTTCTATGGGGGGCTCTGGAACCTAGTCATAGCTCCCTGTGTCCATTCAGACAGGGAGCTCTGACCTGGCCCCTCCCCCTCTCTCCCCTGATTGGCTGACTGAGTTTGATTGACAGCCACAGGAGCCAATGGCGCCGCTGCTGTGTCTCAGCCAATCTGGAGGAGTGTCACGGATGGCTTGGACATTCGTGGACATCGCTGTAGAGAGATGGGGCTCAGGTAAGTAATTGGGGCTGCTACACACAGAAGGTTTTTTATCTTAACGCACAGAGTGTACCTTTTGCCTTTACAACTCCTCTAATCTCAATCCAGTGATGTGCATGAGAGAAGGGTCTTTCTCTCTCTCTCCTCATTAGATCGAGAGACAGCAGATGGAACCATTGGCTCTTGCTGCTGAGAATAACAACCTGTGAGGAGGGAGCTGGGAGAACAAGGCCGAGCTGCGCTCTGTGTGTCAATGGACACACAGAGCAGGGTTGAGAGTGAGCAAACACGAGCACCCCCCATAGCAAGTGGCTTGCTATGGGGACACCTGGAATGGGGGAGGAGTGGAAAGCACCAGTGGGGGACCTGAGAAAAGGAGGATCGGGGCAACTCTGTGCAAAACCATTACACAGAGAAGGTAAGTATATCTTAGTTGTTATTTTAAAAAAAGAAAATGTGAAGCTTTTACAATCATTTGAATAATGTATTCTCTAATCCTAGTCACCAATTTTCTTGTTGGTGACCCACGTACTGATGGGCATTCCAATATGAAGGAGACAACATGACATTTTAGAAAGCCATGTCTACCTAAATCCTTTGAAGCTTAGCCATCTCTTGTAAGTTTATTGCCTCAATGTTGAAACACATCTCCCTGTATTTTAGATCACTTATGGGGCAATGGATGAGGATTGGCTCAAAATAGCTTTTTTTCCATCTCTTTACCGTATAGTTGAAGAAGACTTTATGATTTATCATTATATATCAGAACTTATAAGACATTTTGGATGGACTTGGATTGGAATAATATCATCTGCAGATGAAAGTGGGGAGAGAGCATCACTTCTTTTGTTAAGAATTTTGTCAGATCTTAAAATTTGTGTGGCCTTTATAGCAAAACAAGGTGTCAGTGTATTAAAGCCTGAAAGGCATAATTTGGAACGTGTGTATATCGGCATTAAAAAATCATCGGTAAAAGTGATCATACTCTGTGGAACATATCATGATTTAATATTTGAATCCTCATTGAGAAGATTACTCAGGGATGTAACATTGATCCTCCCTCCCAATTGGGCCTCAAATATTGCTCTTATAGGAAAGTATCCGGAGATTTTGAATTGTAGTTTATCCTTGAACTTTTGGTCCGAAGCCGATAAGAATTTCAAGAATTTTGTTGATGGTTTCCATCCAATGATCCGCCCAAAAGACAAGTTACTTGAAAATCTGTGGATGACAAAACTTTTCTGCTCGTCAGGAAACAAAGAAAAAGATACTTTGTATAAAGATATTTATCATATTTCTCTTCACAATTGTACGGGTCAAGAACATTTACCGGACTGCGGAGATTACTCATCTGACAGGACTACAGATCCTGTGTATCGTGCGGTGGAATTCTTGGTAAACAGTCTGCATGTTCTGTACTCATCCCAGAATTATTCTTCTCTTAAAGGTCAGACAGATGATGAAGAAAAAAATAGACACAAGGTGAGCACAAATGTGGTCAAAAATAGGAGAGGCGTTTATTAGAATCCTTCAGTGGAGATGTGTCAATGAGTCGTGATTTGTGAGAGTTGACCAACTTGTAGCTTACTGTTTGTAATATCAAGTAGAGTGCCTTCAAAAAGTATTCATACGCCTTGAAATTCTCCACATTTAGTCATGTTACAACCAAAAATGTAAATATATTTTATTGGGATTTTATGTGATAGACCAACACAAAGTGGCACATAATTGTGAAGTTGCAGGAAAATGATAAATGGTTTTCCACATTTTTTACAAATAAATATGTGAAAAGTGTGGGGGGCATTTGTATTCAGCCCCCTTTACTCTGATACCCCTAACTAAAATCTAGTGGAACCAATTGCCTTCAGAAGTCACCTAATTAGTAAATAGAGTCCACCTGTGTGTAATTGAATCACAGTATAAATACAGCTCTTCTGTGACACCCTCAGAGGTTTGTTAGAGAACCTTAGTGAACAAACAGCATAATAAAGGCCAATGAACACACCAGGCAGGTCAGGGATAAAGTTAAAGAAAAGTTTAAATTAGGGTTGAGGTATAAAAAAATATCCCAAGCTTTGAATATCTCCCGGAGCTCTGTTCAATCCATCATCCAAAAATGGAAAGAGTATGGCACAGCTGCAAACCTACCAAGACATGGCCGTCCACCTAAACTGACCGGCCGGGCAAGGAGAGCATTCATCAGAAAAGCAGCCAAGAGGTCCATGGTAACTCTGGAGGAGCTGCAGAGATCCACAGCACAGGTGGGAGAATCTGTCCACAGGACAGCTATTAGTCGTGCACTCCACAAATCTGGCCTTTATGGAAGAGTGGCAAGAAGAAAGACATTGTTGAAAGAAAGCCATAAGAAGTCCTGTTTGCAGTTTGTGAGAAGCCATGTGAGGGACACAGCAAACATGTGGAAGAAGGTGCTCTGGTCAGATGAGACCAACATTGAACTTTTTGGCCTAACTTTTTGCCCCCCCAGTTATGTAACAATAGCGAATAAATATTTGCTATTGTCACACTGATTCTCCTCCCAACTAATCAGAAAGCGTGTCTTGAGACCCGTTTCATGATTGGCGGAAAGGAGAAGCAATCCTGTTGGCCTATGAGGAGGAGGGAGGAGACGTCACGCAGAGGAAGCCACACCTCCGTGAATCAGAGCAAGGAGGACGCAGTGTGAAGCTGCCGCCCAGAGAAAGCCTACTCCATAGATTGGGTTAGTGCTCGGCTGCTGACCGTCCTACTGGGGGGGTGCAGGAGACCCGACTAACCCGTAAGGGGGTGGCGGCAGACAGATAGCTGCCCCCCCCCAAAATATACCACCAGCCACCACTGCTATATTTTCCTCCTCAACTTACCAACTTTGTTGAAGAGAATGTGGGCAAGTAGGCAACCTTATGTATGTCCTATGGGGCTGTCTTAGCCTTACCAGCTTTTGGTCACGGGTGTTCCAACTGTAAGTCACTTGCTCTGGCATACTAACCAAACCTCAGCCTGCCCTTGACTTACTTACATAGTAGGTAAGATTGAAAAGAGACACAATTCCATCAAGTCAAACCTATGTGTGTGATTTTATGTACTTAATATTGGTATTAACCTCTACCATCCTGCCTATAGGCCAGTTGTCACCCATGTTCTGGCGGCAGCAAGGTTGACTATCCTTAGACTTTGAAAATCAAACTTATCCCCCAACGTTTCAGAGGTAGTAAATCTGGTCAACTCCAACTATACTTTTGAGTGTTTTTTAACATTTAATGCCCCTAGGTTCTCAGAATTCTCTCAATCATGGGTCAATAGTCAACCTTCTCACCAGTGGCAGCTGGTGTTTTTTTTTTTTTTTTTGGGGGGGTGCGGCAAATGATCCACCTGCTCCTCATGGACAACACCCACCACACAACCCCCCCCTCGGTCGGGTCACAGAACGGATGGCACCCAGAACTTAACCCCCCCGTTCCGATGGTCAGTTCGTCGGCCGGCCGGTTCACAGGGGCCACGGGCGGCACCCCCCCGATCAGTCAGTCAGTAGTTGGGGCACTGCACTTACCCCATCTCTCGGGCAGTGCTCTGGGCTCTGGGCAGCTTCTCTCTGGGCTGTTCTCTCTACTACTTCTCACCCTGTTTAATTTTCTGCAGTGTCCATACTTTGTTCTTTTTATAACACTGTACATTTATCATTTCGAGCTATGTGTTTTGTGTTGTAATTATGTTACATGTTGCTATGCAGTGTTTATCTTTGTTTGAAATTCAATAAAAAAAAAAAAAAATATTGAAAATTACTTTTGAAATGCTATTAACATGTGAACAACATTTAGTTATTGGGTTTACATCTTCCTAAATGTAGTAATTCAGTAACAGTGATTTGTAATGTAATATGCAATTTTTTTACTTTGCAGTTCAACTGGCACTTGAAAAAAGTATTACATGCAAATATCAGAACAAGAAAAGGAAATGAAAAATTTCTTCCACAGTTTGCTGTTCAGAACCATGTTTTTGTTAATGGGAGTTTGTTTACAAGAGAGGTTTGGGTGTTCCTTAGTGATGGGTTACGTTATCAGAAACTTGCATTTAATTCTACATTAATTCAATGGAAAAATAAGAAAAATCAGGTAAGGCTGTAGGAGATTCAGTAAGGTGCTACAGAAAAGTCCTAAAATGTGGGTCATTCATATGCCGTAATCATAACTATCAACTATCAGAACTATTGCCCTCATGGCGAGGACTCATCTTGCCCTAAGATAAAACAAGAATTATGTAAGAGTCTTTTCTCCCACATTTCTTTCTAGGGTAGACATTACATTTTCATATCTTTAAGGCATCTTCTGTCTCTTGTGAGCTTTCTGGAAACCATGTGATGAACTGATAAATAATATTAGGATCAGAGTTCTGTGCAGGCCACTTGAGTTCCTCAACACCAAACTCATGAAATCGAGTAATGCTGAAACAAAAATGAGCCTTTCCTAAATTTTGACTTTGACTCTTTGCGTGTTGATGGTAATATATTCAAAGGATCATATATAAGCATGCAGATTAAGGATACGTATTCATATAATCATAAGAGTAAAAATATGTGGACCATAAGAAGAAGAGCAAGAATGAGATACCAGGGGGGAATAGAGGCAATGGTTACTAATGTCACCTGCTCTTTGGGTAATGCCAATAAGGGGACAATCACGATGAGATACATGGGACCCCCCCCCCCCCCCAAATAGGACAATGGTGACTTCCACTTGGAAATTCCTGTAGAGGAGAAAACTCTATGTGAAAATCATAGGGCCACTACAAAGGAACAAGGTGCTCCTACACGTGCTTTAGTGCCTAGACCTAGATATGTCTCACTCGACTTCAATCAACTTTTTTAGAAGGGAGGCGTAAACAGGAAAAGCAAAGGAATGAGATCAAATGAGAAGAGAGAGGAGAGGGATCCCAAAAGAGGAAAAATCTAGCGATCGGGCACTCATCTATTAAGATTTTCCCACGATACTTGGGTTTTCTGAAGTGGAGTCAAATTTGATCATAATAGTTTGAACTATGCCCCATCTTAACACCCCCCCCCCCAATCTGAATGAAGTGTTTGTGGAAATACTACATGCCTTGAAAAAGTATTCAAACCACTTGACAGTTAAAATTTTTTGTGATGTTACAACCAAAAACGTAAATGTATTTTATTGGGATTTTATGTGATAAACCAACACAAAGTGGCGCAGAATTGTGAAGTGGAAGGAAAATTATAAATGGTTTTCAATTTTTTTATAAATAAATATGTGAAAAGTGTGGCGTGCATTTTTATTCAGCCCCCTTTACTGTGATACCCCTAACTAAAATCTAGTGGAACCAATTGCCTTTAGAAGTCACCTAATTAGTAAATAGAGTACACCTGTGTGCTATTTCATCTCAGTATAAATACAGCTGTTCTGTGAAACCCTCAGAGGTTTGTTAGAGAACCTTAGTGATCAAATATCATCATGAAGGCCACAGAACACACCAGACAGGTCAGGGAGAAAGTTGTGGAGAAGTATAAAGCAGGGTTAGGTTTTAAAAAAAATATCCCAAGCTTTGAACATCTCATGGAGCTCTGTTCAATCCATCATCGGAAAATGGAAAGAGTATGGCACAACTGCAAACCTACCAAGACTTGGCCGTCCACCTAAACTGACAGGCCAGGCAAGGAGAACATTCATCAGAGAAGAGCCAAGAGGTCCATGGTAACTCTGGAGGAGCTGCAGAGATCCACAGCTCAGGTGGGAGAATCTGTCCATAGGACAACTATTAGTCCTGCACTCCACAAATCTGGCCTTTATGGAATAGTGGCAAGAAGAAGCCATTGTTGAAAGAAAGCCATAAAAAGTCATTTTTGCAGTTTGCGAAAAGCCAAGTGGGGGACACAGAAAATGTGGAAGAAGGTGAGACCAAAATTGATTTTTTTGGCCTAAAAGCAAAACGCTATGCGTTTGATTTACTAAAGGCAAATAAACTGTGCACTTTGCAGTTGCTTAAGAGCTTAGTAAATGAGGTAAAGCTTCACTTTGCAAGGAATACCCAATCACATACAAGTGAAATAAAGAAAAAAACTGCATCTTTGCTTGCACATGATTGGATGATGTAAGTCAGCAGAGCTTCTGCTCATTTACTAAGCTCTGGAGCAACTGCACTTGCAGAGTGCTCATTCTATTTGCCTTAAGTAAATCAACCCCTATGTGTGGTGGAAAACTAACACTGCACATCACCCTGAACACACCATCTTGTCAAACATGGTGGTAGCAGCATCATGTGGTGGGGATGCTTTTCTTCAGCAGGGACAGGGAAGCTGGTGAGAGTTGATGGGAAGATGGATGGAGCCAAATACAGGGCAATCTTAGAAGAAAACCTGTTAGAGTGTGCAAAAGACTTGAGACTGGGGCGGAGGTTCACCTTCCAGCAGGACAACGACTCTAAACATACAGCCAGAGCTACAATGGAATGGTTTAGATCAAAGCATATTCATGTGTTAGAATGGCCCAGTCAAAGTTCAGACCTAAATCCAATTGAGAATCTGTGGCAAGACTTGAAATTGCTGTTCACAGATGCTCTCCATCCAATCTGACAGAGCTTGAGGTACTTTGCAAAGAAGAATGAGCAAAAATGTCACTTTCTAGATGTGTAAAGCTGGTAGAAACATCCCCAAAAAAGACTTGCAGCTGTAATTGCAGAGAAAGGCGGTTCTACAAATTATTGACTCAGGGGGGCATACAAATGCCCCCCACACTTTTCACATATTTATTTGTAAAAAAACTTGAAAACCATTTATCATTTTCCTTCCACTTAACAATTATGTGCCACTTTGTGTTGGCCTATCACATAAAATCCCAATAAAATACATTTACGTTTTTGGTTGTAACATGATAAAATGTGGAAAATTTCAAGGGATATGAATGCTGTTTAAAGGCACTTTAAATTTCTAGGAAGTCTTACAAAAAAAGGTGCTATGATATGAAAAAAACAGAAACACTGGCAGAAAGTGAAATAGTCTATAATAAGATGTTGGCTTTGGATATCCCGGAGGAACTCTGGGAAGAAGGAGTCAAGGAGGGAATGCAATGGCCTATGGAGTCAATATCGGCAGGTTTTGAGTGTGAAATACAACAGACCTTATCCATTCTCCCACCCCGTTGGGTGAAAGGCAATTTCATTCCTTCTATGGGGTGGTTTATGCTGAGATCATTCAGGATTGTGGAAAAACAAAAGGTGATTTTAGGTCTAATATATCACGTAAGAGAAGGAAGTGAAACAAGGTCTGATGGAAAACACCAATGGTTGGTGCACAAAGCCATGCCGGATGTATGCGTCTGGCCACAGCTTGTGTTTTGGCGCCATTAAGGACATCACAGGAACTTTTAAAATCCCCTTTTCATAGTAATTGCCATGTTATCAAGAAAAAGAAATTGTGCATAATAATCATTGGGAGAGGGAGGATCAAGAGCTTCTTGATGGGTATCCCAGAGTTTTGACTTAACATGGTTAATTGAAGTCAAGTATTCCAGATAATACATAGTGGTGTGGTTCAGTGACATGGTTTACAGGCACCACAACCCTGGATAGATATTCACAAAAATATACTTTATGGTAAAAAAAAATTCACATTTTATTAGAACATCATTAAAAATGTATTTTCAACATATTAAAATCCAACAACTTATCTTTTACATGGTCATAATTGGTGTATTTACAAATATTGGTGGTGTGGTTTCTGTTCCCGACATGTTTCACCGCTTGGGGCTTCTTCAGGGGACTTGGAAACCACCGTTAATACAGTTGCTATATCAAAAACTGAAAGATCAATAATAAATTACACATAATAAGGTAATTACCTTATTATGTGTAATTTATTGTGTATTATGTGTAATTTATTATTGATTGTTCTGTTTTTTGATATAGCAACTGTATTAACAGTTATTTCCAAGTCCCTGAAGAAGCACCAAGTGGCAAAACATGTCAGGAACAGATACCACACCACCAATATTTGTGAATACACCAATTATGACCATATAAAAGACAAGTTGTTGGATTTTAACATTTTTAATGATGTTCTAATAAAATGTGAAAACATATTTTACTATAAAGTATATTATTTTGTTCTATATACAGCACTGTTAAAATTCCACTAAAAAATATCCCTTGTTATGTGAATATTCCAGATAATGAGCTGGCTTTTAAAATCCATTTAGGTATAAGTGTAACTTGTAGTATTAAAAAATCACACATTTTAAGTCATCTGCTAATCAGGAAAAAATGTTGTCGGGCTACTGTAGCCAAATAAAAAAGAGATTTCCAGAGGATTTTAGAAAAAGGAGTTGTTGAAGTCCACGGTCATAGAAAAAGAGTTATCTGAAACATTAGGATAGAGGTGAGGGCACATCAGTTAAAACATATCCACCATAGTAGAGGTTTCTTGGTTTTATAAATTCATTTAATGGGGGGATGGCGTGACCTTATCCAAGATGGCGATAGTCTCAGAGCTCCTGCACCCGACGGGATAATATAGTGGCTCACTGTGAAATATGGTGGAAGAAAACTACCCCACACTAGAGATCCAGCTCCCTAACCACCCGGCAGCAAGGAGAAAGAGGGCCGAGAACAGACCCAGGAAACTGACGGCATACTTTACACAGCCGCATGGGAGAGATAGTGCCGGCTCTTCATCTACTCGCCTCACAGCTCCCAGGTCACCAGCATGGCACAACGACAGCACATTCCACAACAGCCAGCGCTCTCAGGGGAACTCACAGGCATCTACCCCCCTGGGCAGAAGCCCAGCAAAGGCAAGGAGCAGGATGGAGGATTCGGTGAGGCTGCAGCATGAGGTGGGATCACACATAGACTAGACATATAGGGAGTTTTAGGGTGGTTGGGGTTTTTTTTGTTGTTGTTTGGATGATGTGGGGATGGTGGGTTCTAAATATTGTATAGAAAGGTTTATTAGATAAACAATAGAATTGAGAAAAGTGATTTAAGGTAGAGGAGCTAAGATAAAAGTGTATATAAACAGTTCACTCTTTAATTTTTTTTCCTTGTTTTTACATATCCTTTTGTACAGTATTGCATGGTTTGTCTTAAATGTAAAAAAATAAAAATAATAAAAATTGAATTATAAAAAAGAAATCCATTTATGTTGTGGAATGCCCATAAGGCATACATACGGGTATATAGTATATTCATCCAGCAAGGTTCTAGACTAAAGAGGCAGAGACAGCGGCAGATGGATGCACTACTGTCGGAAATTAGCTCACTAGAGACCCAAAACAAAGCAAAGTTTACACCTCTCCTTCATACGAAATTAATGAACCTGCAGCACGAACTTAGACTACATTTTTACTACAAAATTATGAACAAAGGGAGAGAAGAATAATACAACATGTTGCTTTCTGCTAGGTTCCAAAAGCTCAGTGCTCAGAAAGTTGTTTGCCAGGATACCGGAAAGTTCCCGGCTTCTCCATACAATATTGTTGTCATACTTGTGCCATGTGTGCATATGGAGAAATGTCCAATATTCCAGGTAATGGTTATCAAATATTACTGGGGGGGGGGGGGGTATTTTTACCACCTGCTGTGTGGGGCAATTTAAAAAAAAAATCACATACATGATAAAATCACAATTTTGTGCTAGAAAATGACTCAGAAACAATATATATTTTCTAAAAGCAGAAGCCCCCCTGGAGAATAAAATACACAGGCGCCACTCTAAGGCCCCTTTCACACTGGGGCGGTAGGGGGCGTCGGTGGTAAAACAGCACTATTTTAACGCTGTCTTAACCCCCCGCTGGCGGCCAAAAAAGGGTTAAAACCATTCGTATAGCGCGGCTATAGCCGTGGTATTGCCACGGTATAGCCGCGCTGTCCCATTGATTTCAATGGGCAGGAACGGTGAATACACCGCTCCTTCATCGCTCCAAAGATGCGGCTTGCAGGAGATTTTTTTTTCTCCTGCCAGCGCACCGCTTTTTTTTCCCTTTAACTCTTGATATGTGCATATTTTGTTCTGTTGCATGACGTCTTTTAACTGTATGTTCTCGTCTAATAGCCACCCCCCAAACCACTCCCCTATCCCTGGTGCAAAATAGTCTGAATCCTTAAGTGACATTAGGGGGGAATTATATCCCCAGTGCTCCCTTTTATGGACATTATCCCATATTTTAAGTGCATGTTTGGTGATCTCGTGCGTTTCAGTACTTAATTTCCTTAAATGTGGTGGGATCCAAATTATTTTATTCAATGTGGTATCGCTAATTTCCTTCTCCATTTTTACCCAATGTTTATCTGCTTTATTTTTCACCCAATCAATTACTCTAGCTAGAGCTATGGCTCCATAGTATTTGCGAACATCTGGTGCTCCCCATCCCCCTTTCCCCTTGGCTTTTGTCAGTTGTGTAAATTTTAGTCGTGGTATTTTTTCTCTCCAAATGAATCTTAAAAAAATCGAGTGCAGTTTTCTAAGGTAGGCCTGTGAGAGCGCCACTGGCAACATTTGCATTTTGTAGGTTATTCTTGGCAATACAACCATTTTGTATATGTTTATTCTCCCTCCCCAAGATAGTTGTCCTAGATGAACTCTCCTAAGTTCTTGCTTTATCTCGTTGAGAAGTGGTACGAAGTTGGCATGAAAAAGCGTCTCATGTGAGGTTGTAATTTTTATCCCTAAGTAGTTTAATTCTTTTTGCCCCCACAAAAAGGGGAAGTGCTTTTGATATGAATGATCTCTGGTTTTACTGGTATTAAAGCTTAATGTTTCCGATTTGTTTGAGTTGATTTTGAAATTAGAAAGCTTTCCGTACTCTAACAAAGTTGACATTATGTTCGGGAGGGATATCCTTGGGCGCGTTATGTAGAGCAGGATATCGTCCGCTGTAGGTCCGGAATATAATGCCCCTATCCTTCTACGGATCTTAATCCCAAAACCCATCTCCTCTAGTGTGCCCATCATGAAGTCCCAGTCCACTCTATCAAACGCTTTTTCAGCATCTATTGATAAGAGTAGACCTGGGACTCCACTTTTCTTCATCTGTTGCACCGCCAGGAGGGTCTTGATGCTGTTATCCCTTCCTTGTCGGCCTGGCACGAACCCAACCTGATCTGGATGTATAATCCTTTCTATTATAGGTTTTAATCTATCCGCAATTATTTTCGCATATATTTTCGTATCTACGTTTAGGAGGGATATCGGCCTGTAGCTTGAACATAATGTACTATCCTTGCCTTCCTTTGGAATGACAGCTATAGTAGCTGCCAAAGCTTCCTTTCTCATTTCTCCTTTTTCCCCAGTATCATTCATATAAGAGCACATTTTTGGTATTAGGTGATCCTGATATTTTCTATAATAAAGCACCATCAGTCCATCCGGACCTGGGCTTTTTCCCAGTTGCATCCCTTTGAGCGCTTTTCTCACTTCAAGTTCCGTATAGGGGGCTTCTAAGGCGGCTTGTTCGCTTTCTAAGAGATTAGCCAGGCCGCTGTCTTTTAGGTACTTTTTGATTTTCCCTTGTTCTTCTTCCCTCTCTTCGATACTTGTCTTTTTATTTATGGCATACAACCCCCGTAAAACTCCTGGAAGGTCCTAGCGATGTCTTTATCTTTGTAGGCAATCTCGCCTGCTTTAGTTTTTATTTTATCAATGTAGTTATTGTTTTTCTTTTTACTTAGGACCTTAGCCAGGAGCCTTCCGGGTCTGTTACCTCCTATGTATCTTTCTTTTTTAACCCGATTGTATACCTTACGGTTCTCTACTTCTATGAGCTCACGCATGGCCTCTCTATTCTTGTGTAATTCCACCATTATCTCCTTTTCTCCTGTTTGCTTATATTGTTGTTCTAGCTCCTGAATGTTTTTCTGTAGGGCTAGTCTTTCCTTAGCCTCCATTTTTTTCCTTTCTGAGCCCGCCTTTATTATAATGCCTCTGATATATGCTTTGTGGGCCTCCCATACTACAGCTTCTGAGGTTTCCCCAACCAAGTTAGTTTTAAAGTAGAATTCTATTCCTTCCTTGATACGCTGATCGATATCTCTATCATTTAGTAGATCCTCGTTTAGTTTCCAGCTATTAGAAGGAAAATTCCCTTTAGCTAACTTCCACCGAAGGCTTACTGGGGCATGGTCAGAAAATGTTATTGACCCGATTCTTGTGCCCTCCACTTCATCTATATACCTGTGTTCCACCAAAAAAAAGTCTAGTCTAGAGTACGTCGAGTGTACGGGGGAGTAGTAGGAATAGTCTCTTTCATTCGGATGTTGCAGCCTCCAGATATCTGACAATTGACATTGGTGCAGTTTCTTTTTAAGTTTATTCATCCATATCCCTCCGGTCCCCCGGACACACGACGTACTATCTTTACCCGGATCAAGGCACATATTAAAGTCTCCTGCAATGATGGCCCTCCCGCTCTTGAAACTTTCAAGTTTTGAGAGAATGCCCAAGAGGTACCTTCCAGGGTTGATATTTGGACAGTAGATGTTTGCTAGCGTACATTCCACCCCGTTAAGATTGCCCCTGAGAAATAGAAACCGTCCCCCAGGGTCAATCATTCTCTCGTCTACCCTAAATCTGGCATCTTTGGCAAAACCTATAGCTATACCTTTTGAGCTCTTAATTGGGGAATCCCCGTATTCCCACTTCGGAAAGTCCCGCGAGAGTATTCTTTGGTTCTTGCCCACATAAAAGTGCGTCTCCTGCAAGAAGACCACCTCGGCTTTGAGGAGCTTCAATTCTCTCATTATGTTCGCACACTTTATGGGAGAACTAATGCCCCTCACATTATATGAGATTAAATTTATCCCAGTCATCCTGTTATTATACCATTATGTGGGCTGAACCTCTCTTCTAATTCTAGGAAGCGGGGAGCAGTGCCAAGAGTACCGGTCTCCCCCCCTCTGACCCTTGCCCCTCCCTTATCCCCCCCTTGTCCTCCCCCCAACTCTCCCCTCCCCCCCCCTTTTGGGGTAGCGGACCATCTCATGGCCCCTTTAACCGTGACCCTACTAACTCCTCCCGGCTCCTCGGTTCTCCCCCTAGAGGTTGAGCTCGGGGGTACCATCCTTGGATCCACCCGCTTCCCCCCGGATGCCCGCCCTCCTCCTCCCCACTCCCCCCGCCCCCAGGCCCGCGCCCCCCTGCCTCCCACACATTTTTCTTTTTTTTTCTTTTTTTTTTTCTTCCTCCCCTTTACTAATTAGTCCAAGAGTTATCTTTCTATAATCATGATACAGTCTTATATCTCTTATTTATGGTCACATCATTTTAGTGACTGGTTTCCAGGTAGGGGTCCCCTCCCTACTATCTTGAGTTCCAGATTTTTCCCACCATCCCGGAATTTCCACCAGTGGCACTTCCAAGCGTTGGCAACATTTTTGTGTCTCTTCGGGAAACCGCAGTGTCACTGAGCGACCCTCCTTGCGTCCTGTCAGGCAAGCCAGGAAGAATTCTTCTCCTGGCCAGGATCTCTGCAGATAGATCTGGGAAGATCTGTAGGTTTACCTCTCCATATTTCACTTGTTGGTTTATTCTTATGCTTGATTTAATCCTTTCTTTATCTTGGAAATTGTGAAACCTGACATATACATCCCGTGGGGCATCCCCCCTGATCTCCACTGGCTTTCTTATCCTGTGGGCTCGCTCCAGCTTGATCTTTGGTCTATTGTCAGTTGGATCTAATCGATCTCCAAAGATTTGGTCAATTATTTCTTGTAGGTTCTCTTTCCCCCCTTCCATCTCGGGCAGACCTCTTATCCGCAGGTTCTTCCTCCTATTCCGGTTCTCCTGATCTTCTAGTTTATACCGTAGATTTCTTTGTTCTTTCTGGATTTCTTCTATCTGCTGTTTAAGGATTTTTATCTCCGTTCCCTGAGTGTCCGTTGTTGCTTCCAACTCTTCCACTCTTTTTAATGTATGGCCCATATCTTGTCGAATTGTTCCGATCTCTCTTTTAATTAGTGTTTCTAATCTTGCAAACATTTCTGCCATCTCACTCTTTGTTGCTAATTGTTTGTCCTCCCGGAGGGCCCTTGAGACCTCTTCCATTATCTCTGTACCCACAGTGAGGGAGTCCATCTCCGCTAGTTGTCTTCATGTGCTTATTTTGGGTGGGGGTTCGGGGGTTTTGCATTTAGACCCGCCTGCCTTCCCTGGACTCCCTTTATTCCCATCTTGGACCATATATTTCCTTATAGCGCCCGGACTTACGCTTGTTCTATTACTACTAACCGTGCTGACTGTGGCCGCCTTCCCTCCCTTCCCCTTCATTATGCTGTTTGCACTGGGGGTCCCGTGGGACAGTTGTGGATATCCTACCGGTGTGGTTTCGTATTGTATTGTGTATGGCCGACCCTCTCCGGTACTCTGTGCGGTCAGCCGAGGGATTACTTTCTTCTGGGATCCCGGCCTCTTTGGGTCGGGTATTTCCAGAAGCCCTCTAACTTTCCTTAGCTTACACCACACCCTATATCCACGCTATGCAGATGCTATTGTTTTAAATCATCAAGAGCAAAAAACAGCACAAAAAAAAGAAAAAAAGGAAAAGATAAGAGAGATCAGACATAGACAGAAGGGGTAGCCATCTGGGTTGGAAACCCTCAGAGAGGGAACTTTTTCACTGATACCAGTCCTACTCCTATAAACTATTATCAATTACTGCTTTAATATGAGTCCCAATCCAGGTTATCTTCGGGGATATACCCTGTACAGGAGCAGGTAGTACAAAGATAAGTAATATAAGCTGTCATTCCGCAGATTTTGCTTACTTTTCTGATCCGTTACTGAGGAGGGGGATCCTACATATCACATTCAGAGTAAGACACTTACCCCCTCAGCCGCTTTTGCACGATCTTACCTGGCTTTTTCCATGCAGCACAAACTTTTCTCCCACGAGGTCTCCCTGTGCCTGTCAGCCGTTCCGTTCAGCACTTCAGCGCTTCAGTGTGACTCACCGTTGCCTAGCGACCGTCCTCCTCCTTCACTCCTCGACGTGCCTGAACACGCCCGAGGTGCTTCACCGTCTCTGCGGGGATCCGTGCCCGAGATGCCTACGGGGATTTGAGGCGCGGGGCGTCAGGCTCCAGGGCGGGGGGGCGGACGAGCTACAGGGGGGACGAGGCTGCTCTCGGCCACACGCCGGAGCTAGAGGGAGAGACGTCCGGCATCCCGGGATCAGCAGCCGCCCCAATTAGCCACCCACATCCGGCTCCTCCCTCTCTTTGATCAGCAAGTGGTTAATGTTTTGTCTTTAAAGAGGATTGTAACCTAAAGGAAGACTTTGTTTATCAGATATTTGACAAATATTAATATCTGATTACACCCATACAATTAAACCAAGACAAGATAAATGATCACAGTGTTCATTGATTTTATTTTGTTTTCCAGATAGTGAAAACTGCATGAGATGTCCCGATCATGAATGGCCAAATGAGAACAGAACTCGCTGTATATCCAAACAATCAGAATTTCTTTCCTTCACTGATGACACGCTCTCACTAGTTTTTATAGTTGTCTCACTGTTGTGTTTTGTGAAGACTCTTCTAGTACTCATCATTTTTATTTTACACCAGGACACACCAGTTGTGAAAGCCAATAACAAGAGCCTCAGCTTTGTCCTCCTGGTCTCCATCATGTTGGGTTTCCTCTGTGTGTTCCTCTTCCTGGGTCATCCTGTGGATGTAACCTGCTTGTTACGCCAAATTTCTTTTGGAATTCTCTTTACAATAGCCGCATCTTCTGTATTGACCAAGACTATTATGGTTTGCATTGCCTTCAAAGCCACCAAACCCAACAGCAGGTGGAAGAAATGGATCGGAGTAAAACTGTCCACCTGTATAGTCTTAGCTTGTTCTTCTGTTCAGGTTATAATCTGTGTTAGTTGGTTGTCCATCTCTCCTCCCTTCCAGGAATTGGACACACACTCCTACCAGGAGAAGATCATCATTCAGTGTAATGAAGGGTCAGTTATCGGGTTCTACTCTGTCCTGGGATATATGGGAATCCTGGCTGCTGTTAGTTTTATTATAGCTTTTTTTGCCAGGACATTACCGGACACTTTTAATGAAGCTAAATACATCACCTTCAGCATGCTGGTGTTCTGCAGTGTCTGGATTGCCATGATCCCGGCCTATCTGAGCACCAAAGGGAAATACACGGTGGCTGTGGAGATATTCGCCATACTGATTTCAAATAATGGTCTCTTATATTGTATATTTCTTACAAAATGCTTTATAATTCTCTGTAGGCCAGAGCTGAATACAAAAGGCTATCTGCACAGTAAAAGAACTATATAAACATTCTTTATTTAAAGACTTAAAAAAGTAGACATTTATGTATTTTTTTATTATAATTTTTTTAATTAGGCAAAGGTTGCAAAAAGTAAAATGACTTATTTAATTCCCACTTATAGTGTAAGAGAACATCATTCAAAAAATAAGCAACTGTACATTATGTCAACCAAATTTTAAATATTTAAAACTTAAATCCAATCATCAAGATATAAATGTTTCCAAATCATTAAAAAGAAAACAAAGAAACACAAACACGCCCATAAGACACACACATTTGTACTGGTGCCATCAATTTTAAAGAGGAACTGCAGTCTGCTTACATAATTTGTAATAAAAAACATCTTTGCCATTCTGAAGCTTCCCTCCAACCACCTTGCATATTATTTTATATATACTGTGATTCTGTACTTGCCAAATATGCTGCATAAATCTCCCTCCACTGAGTCTGGCTGCAGCCATTTTAACTGTGGGCAAATGAAGCTACTGCCTGTTCACTTCCTGGATTTACACAGACACACAGAGGCACACCTCCAGCTCTGCAGCTCTCATTGGCCCGCTTATGACTCATCCCCCCTCTGGCAAACTCTCAGGAGAGAGAGAGAGAGAGAGATGTGCATGATCTCATAAGCCTAGGCTAATGACCAGACAATAAACAGGAAGTGGGCTGTATAAGGGATTTACTGGCAGAAAAAAAATGTTTTACTATCCAAAGTTAAAACAACAACAAGGACAGAAGATTTAATAGATGGAAAAATTAATTTGCTGTTTCAATTTCTCCTGAAAGCTTGATTGAAAAGTCAATGTTTGTGCTTGTATTCCCTCTCAGCAAGTGGAAAAAGAAATAATTCAAAAATGTTCGATATTTGGACCAAACAAAGCTGGCAAAGGCTCACCTATGTAATATTAATCACTTTTATGGTTAATAATAATAATATTTCAATAAAGCACATTAATGAGGACAGTTCCAAGAAAGTCAGTTCAGTTCTCGTGTAAAAACTAAAAAATTGATTTAATAATAAAAATTAAAAAAAATACAAAACAATGTAAAAATATCATTAATAATGTATTATATTCTTAAGATGAAGATTAAATCAGATATGTGTGTATGTAGATGTGTGAGAATAGCTGTATCAGCTTCCTTCAGTGTCTCATGGTGTCTCGTGTCTGCAGCAGAATCTGCCAGAGTCCTCTGTTACTAGCTTTCTACTCCTAAAATCAGCCCCTGAAGATAGCCCCCACCTTTCTAAAAAGGGTTGGTTTGTCTTAAAAGTTTATTTACTACATATACTTATATCTATATATCTATATAGGTATAGATATATTACATTCATTTAAAATGCAATGTTCTTATTAATATCCCAATCAAGAAATATTGCAATATTAAAGAACTTATGATCTTTAACTAAAACTTTGAAACTTTTTCATCTTAAGTAATATAAAACCTTCCTTCTTATCTGTGATGGGGGAGACGAAAGGTCAGCTCACTCTTAATTACAGCCATGTGTGACTCTACATAGAACTGCTCATGAGCTTATAACAGCATAAACTGCAACTTAAAAAACCTAAATATTCAGTTTGTGTAAATGTGTAATAGAAATAGCTGTGCTACCAAAAAAAAGTGAACCTCTCACGTCCAAAGACAGTTGTGCAAAATAAAAACAGTTGCCAAAAATAGCAAATGGGAAAACAAACGATACAATAAATATCTAATAGTCCATTAATGCTATTAGTGCCCAGTGAAACCAAAACGGCTTGACAGAAGATTAATCACACATTCTGTTCATCAAACAACAATCCTCACCGCTTACCAGATGGGATGGATCTCAGGTTATAGAGATCATATGGGCATCAAAGAGGGCTCAGCTAGCGAAGGGCGGTATGTCCATGGATTCCTTCAATGCTGAAACCTCTCCTCTCACTGCTGCTTGTGCTCCTGCTGCGATGTTTCTTTGTAGGTTGGTAAGTTAGTAAGGCTAGATTCACTCCCAGAGCCAGTATTAGGAAGGACAGAGAAGAAGAGACTTCAGGGTTCAGTAGTCGGTTCAATGGTTTTATTTAAAAACACGATGCTGACATCCAACAAACAAAATATTTTAAAAACACAGCCGCGGCTCACAGCCAGACCAGCTGGTACGTGGTGACTTTAGAGACTGTAGCTCCACCTGACACGTTTCTCCATAGAAGGCATCAACTGGGAAAGGAGACCGGGTCTTTAACAAGGAGGACCCCGGATCCCGCCCCCCCCTATGTGAACATCATACCCCTACCCATTCACCAAAAAAGTAAACACCACAAGAGACATTTTGACAAATCCTTTATTGAAAAATTAAACAGACCCGAAAAATAGCAAAACTGGAAAATGCTTCACCTCCATGAGAGGCCTCCTGCCGACTGATCTCTCTTCACTTTGACAGCTCTTATATAGGCACTTTTATAGGCTGACATCAGAAGGGGTGGAATCACCCAGTCACATCACTGGAGGCCCTGCTCTTGTCTATATAAGAGCTGCTAAAGCCAAAAGAGAGCAGACGGCGGGATGTACCCCTACCCTTTAACATAGGGGGGACAGGATCTAGGGGCCCCCCGCCTGCAGACCTTGACAACCACAGCCCAGGCTAGTCTGGAAGAGGCCCTTGTCCCCATCAACATGGGGACAAGGTGCTTTGGTGGCAAGCTGCCTGGTATGGTTTAGCTACCTGCCAGGCTGCATGCTCGGATAAGGGTTTGGTATGAATTTTTTTTGGGGGGGGGCCCATGCCATTTTTTTTAATGTTGACATTCAGTTTCCCTTAAAATCTATATCAGATCTAAAGGGCCTGGTATGAATTTTTTGGGGGGGCACATCATTTTTAAAAACAAATTTGGCGTGGAGTTCCCCTTAAAATGTATACCAGACCCAAAGGGCCTGGTATGGATTTTGGGGGGGACCCCACGCCATTATTTTTTATTATTGCGTGGAGTTCCCTTTAAAATCTATGCCAGACCCAAAGGGCCTGGTATGGACTTTGAGGAGGTCCCCATGTCATTTCTTTTTCTTAATTCTGGTTCCCCTTGACCACTTCTATACACTGTATTATATATTCTGCACTGTATTATATACTCTGCACTGCTCTGTATTATATACTCTGCACTGCACTATATACTCTGCACTACACTGTATTATCTACTCTGCACTACACAGTATTATATACTTTGCACTGCGCTATATACTCTGCACTCCGCTGTGGGCAAACAAACAAACACTCAAACATCGGGCCCATCTCTAATCAGTATGCCACACAGTTCCTTTTTTGGAAAAAAAGAAGCTGATAGTATGGAAAACACAACAATAATACAGTAATGACCGATCAGAAACCACCATCCACTAGCCTGGCTAGTGGCTACCATTAACTATACTCAGTTAGAAGTTATTGCAATTGTTACATTTATTATTATTTGTTACATTACCTCACATATGAGTATCAATAGCCTTTTATGTTTTATTTTAGTTACAAACCTTAAACAGAGCATGACGGTGACATTCGGCTTCTCAAGGACCCTTCACTTGGCCATGAGACAGTTGACGGTGAAGACTCCTCCGATGATGATGTCTCCATCCTGAACATATTCATAATCCTCGTACTCTGGTACAGTCTGGAGGAGGCAGGCTGGTGATGGACTGCAGATAGCAATCGGGCATAATGTTAAGCACAGAAATAAAATAAGCCACATAGATCTTACCAAATGAAATATTTCCATGAATCTGAACAAATGCAGAACAAAAACTTTGTACATGACATTACATGGTATGAGCCGCCGTGTCTGTTGGGGCAGCAGGTCGGAGCCCTCTGTGCTCGGTTTATAAAGATGTGTAGTGCACAGTATTACAAAATTGAGTTTATTTAGCCGCAGTATGGAGAAAAATAGATCTTTGTGTTTTAGTTAAAGAGCACGCTTGCTTCAAAGTTACCAGAAAAATATTTTCGAATAAAATAATGTAAACGTTTTTTGTTAAAATATGTAATGTGCTACGTGCTTTTTTTGCTATCTTTCTTTTTATACTTCCTTGTCTGTTCTGTTTCTTTTATCTCTGTCCATCTGATACTCTTAAAACTACATTGTCTTCTCTCGACCTACCTATCAATGGAGGCTGAATGAATCCCTGCTCACCACTCAGGCTTCCTGTCTTTAGATGCAATCACATATTCAATCCTATTTCTCTGACAATCTGGGTTCAGTGACCTCTGCTGTATCCCTATAGGAGACTCATGAGGCCACTTATTAGAGGTCATTTGATTCACATTGTCACCTCCAGAAAGCGGGCTAGGGAAAAGAGGGTACAGGAGCTGACACTTCTCCTGGCTCGGGCGGATGTGGCCTGGAAGGCACCACCGAACATGGCCAACCGTAAGGCTTGTGGTACCTTGGCCACTGAACTTGACCTCCTTGCCACTGAGCTGTACCAGGGGTGGTGGTCTCAGGGCTGGTGCAAGGATTTTTGACACCCTAGGCAAAACTTCATTTTGCCCCCCTTGGCTCCATCCCTGGCTCCACCCCCTTTCCCCTGTCCATGTAAACCCCACCTTTTTAATGAACCACCCATAAAATGCAGCCTACCAGCGCCCATCAATGCAGCCTACCAGCGCCCATCAATGCAGCATCGCCAGCACCCATCAAATGCAACCTCACCAGCGCCCATCAATGCAGCCAACCAGCGCCCATCAATGCAGCCTCACCACCACCCATCAATGCAGCCTACCAGTGCCCATTAGTGAGTGTTTGCTTGCTTCCATTCATTCGGGAGTCAGGACACAGCCACCGCTGCGCCTCTGACACCATGTGCGAACGGAGCGGCGCCTGCCTGCTGATGCTGAGACTTCGTTGCTTGCTGCAGAGAGAAAAGAGTAGGAAAACCAGTGGCTGGGCACCCTAGGTAACAGGGCGCCCGTGGCGGCTGCCTAGTTTACCTAGTGGTAGCACTGGCCCAGGTTTGGTTTCACTTCTGACCCGATGAAGATCACGGCGGAGTTTACAACCTTACATAGTTTCATAGTTATATAGTCGGTAAGGTTGAAAAAAGACACCAGTCTATCGAGTTCAATCTGTGGTGTGTGTGCACGTGTGTTTATGTCAGTGGTACATTGTATATCCCTTCTTGTCCTCTCTTTATGGGAAACTGAACATGTTTGATTTGGAGCATGTCAAGAGCTTCTTTCAGCATCTACTCCTCCCTGTTTTATCCACGGCACGATGCAATGCTTTGGATGCTGATATTTCTGAGGATGAAATTGCTTGGGCCATTAAGTCGCTAAAGCTCTCCAAGGCCCCTGGTCCGGATGGGTTTTTAGGACATTATAGCAAGAAATTTGCTACCCTCCTAACCCCCCATCTTGCTGCATATTTTAATTTGTTGAAACAGGATTCTCAACCCTCCTCTGAGTCCCTCAAAGCTCATATTACTAAGATTTCTAAAACATCCCATGAGGCCACTGACCCGCAAACGTTCAGACCCATCTCTTTGTTGAATATGGATCTGAAGATTTTGGAGAAGGTTCTGAGTACCCGTGTTAACAAATACCTCCAAACTCTCATACACGGAGACCACGTGGGCTTCGTCCAGGGAAAGTAGGCAGGCAGGGGACAATATTGGTAAGGTTATTAATCTAATCCACATTTTACATCAACGCAAGATACCTGCCCTCTTATTATCCCTCAACATATACAAAGCATTTGATTTGCTTTCTTGGGATTATCTAGAATTTGGGCTCATGCCATAGGGATTTAGAGGCAACTTCCTGGCCTGGATTAAAGCTCTATACTTGTCCCCCACAGCCTCTGTTAAGTATGCTGAGTGAGATCTTGGGGAGGACTGGAGTAGGGCCTGGACGATGGTAGCAAAAAGGCCATTCAACACCACCCTCGAGGCTGCTTACAAAGTGCTCCTGTGGTGGTACTGGGTTTCGGCTAGGCTTGCCCACCCTAATCCTGGCAGCAGTGACAGATGTTTTCAGAATTGTGGTCAGTGTGGGGATGTCCTACATACATGGTGGTCATGCCCACATCTAATCAGCTTCCGGTCTAGGGTCTTTGGCCCACTGCAGACATTATGCGATGGTCTGTAGACTTTATGTGATGGTCTGTAAAGATGCTGGGTCTTTTACATTGTGTCAAGGCTGGGCTCAGCCCTTCTTTCTCAGAGCTCAGGCTGCTTGGCTGTCAGTTAATTGCCAAGACCCATCATTCCACAGTGGCTCACCTGATGTTCATATCCTGCTCATCAATCAGTCTGCTGGCTATTTAAGCTGCTTGGATCAGATCTTCTGTGCCTTCATCTTGGTCAACATATCCGGATACTCTCTGCTGTGTTTTCCTGTTAACCACCTCAATACAGGGTACTTACACCCTCTTTCTGCCCAGGCCATTTTTCAGCTTTCAGTGCTGTCACACTTTGAATGACAGTTGCGTGGTCATGCTACACTGTACCCATGTGAATCTGTTATAATTTTATTCACACAAATAGAGCTTTCTTTTGGTGGTATTTAATCACTGCTGGGTTTTTTATTTTTTCCTAAAAAAAAAAAAAAAGACCAACATTTTTGAGAAAAAAAAAGTTTTTCTTAGTTTCTGTCAGTAAATTTTGTAAATAAGTAATTTTTCTCCTTCACTGATGGGCGCTGATGAGGCGGCACTGATAGGCTGCACTGATGGGCACTGATGAGGTGGCACTTATGGGCAATGATGAGGAGGCACTTATGGGTACTAATTAGGTGGCACTGATGAGAAGGCACGAATATGCCGCACTTATGGGCACTGATAGGTGGCACTGATATGTGGCACTGATGAGCATTGATAGTCGGCACTAATGGGTGACACTGGTGGGCACTGGGTACAGATAGGCGGCACTGGTGTGCACAGATAGGCAGCACTTGTGGGCACAGATAAGCGGCACGGATAGGCAGCACTGATGGGCACTAATGGGCATTGATGGGTGGCATTGATGGGCAGCAGTGATGAGCATTGATGGGCAGCAGTGATGTGCATTGATGGGCAGCACTGATAGCCAGAACTGACTTGCATCACTAATGGCCACTGATTGCTGGCACTTCTGGGCACATTTTGGTGGCAATTGGTGGCACTGGTTGGCACTGATTGCTGGCAGTGGTGGGCAATCATTGCTAGCACTGGTGGGCACTAATTGTAATGAGGGCACTTATGATTAGAGCCCTGATTACATACCTAGCTGTCCCCTGTGAGGAGATTCCGCTGATCAGCTCTCCTCTCCTCACACTCTGTCAATGTGAGGTGAGGAGCACCGATTACCGGCATCTCTGTGTTTACATGTGACCAGCTATGATTGGAAGCAGCCAATCACATGGTGAAAGAGCTGTGGCTGTGGCTGCGGCTCTTTACACAGATCGGGGTTGCGCCGTGTCCTAGCAACATGGCACGGCCGCGTTTGTCTTGCTGCATGTCCTTGGGGTGGCGCGCGAGAGCAGCGGTTCTGGGAGGCCGCCATATGACGTCCACCCAGAACGAGAGCCGCACCGCCCAGCCGTCATTTGACGGTGGATGGGCGGCAAGTGGTTAAAGACTTTTGCTTGGCTGACTTCCCTTCTGGTTCCTGATTCCTGTTTGCTGCCTCTGACTATGCTGATCTCTGGACTCCTGTTTTACTGGCTTGTTCTGATTATCTGCTCTGGTTACCGAACCCTGGCTATGTTTTGACTACGTTTGCTCTGTACCATTTTACCATTTAATTAAAGTGTGATGTTTACTGCATTTCTGTCTCAGTCTGATTCATGGTTCCTGACACATTGACCTATATTGGGCCTTTTCGCACCCCAGCAGAAATTGGCTTCATATCCTTTTATTTCTGCCAAGCAGAACATTGCCCATGCCTAGAAGACTCTGTCTATTACTTTCCAGGGGTTGAAAACCAGGATGGCCTCTCTGATGGTTAACCAGCAGATGTCCAGTATATTGAGCAATTCATATGCAACATTTTTGAAAGTCTGGAGTTACTCATTCCCATCCCTGCCCCAGACTTGCTATGGTCGACTACAAACCTTGTTTGTACAGGTTTCTGCGTTTGCGGTTCTTGCCCTCTCCCGGGGCCCCTCTCTGCCTCCTTCCTCTTTCTTTGCCACTTCTTTTCTTTCTTTGTTTCCTCACTCTTCTCTTAATTTCTGATATGAAGATTAATAATGAAGACTGCTGTCCTCTAGAGGACAGTGCAGTGTAGTCTGTGATATTTACCTAATTTTTAACCTGGCCCTCTCTGGTCCTGGTAACAGTTTACTGTTATGTTACTTACAGTATTATGCATACACGCACTGTTTCCTTACATGCCTGCTCGATGCCGCCCCTGCGTGGGCAAACCATGGCTTGTTATTGTTTTTTGAAATTCCAATATAAATATTGAAACAGAAAAGTTCTTTACATTATGATCACATAAAAAACAATGTGAATACTATTGGAATTAATTACAGTCATGTCAATCAGTTCTGTAATGTCTGCACAGTCAATGTCAAAGTGATATGCTATATACTACATTCACATTCATAACTTTTGGGCAGGATTCTCACAATGCCTTAGATGAGATCCAGAACTCTATTAGCTCTGTTGCTGCAGCTAATTAGCTGAGGTGAGGCAATTTATAATATCCTCATATACTGTAAAAGCATAGGAAATATCTGCAGCTACCATATTTACTGTGCTGCGGGAGGAGGACAAACTAAAAGAGCTGCCTATCATATCTACACAAAAGCAATGATTTTCTGTTTTCACCATTGTAGTCATGTAAGCAGAGGGTTGTCATCTTTGTTCTGGGGAAACACTGAACAGGCCCTGGGAATGGGGGTGTGTGTCAGTAACTGGATTGCCTGCTGTTGACATTGTGGGTCCCAGGCCTGAAGGTTGTAGTTCTGGTGTCAAGCAGCGGGTGGCTGGTCTTCACCTGATGCTGGCTGCTGGCAGGGTATTTAGCCCCTCCTCTTCTATTTAATTTTGCCTCAGTGTTCTTCTTGTGTGCCCCATGTACTTTGCTTCCTGCGACCTGTGACTTTGTTCCTGATCTTATCTGCTTGTCCTGCTCCTGTGTAGGGATGGGACGAACACCCCCCCTCCCGTTCGGTTCGCATCCAGAACATTGGAACAGGCAAAAAATTTGTTCAAACACGCAAACACCGTTAAAGTCTATGGGACACGAACATGAAAAATCAAAAGTGCTAATTTTAAAGGTTAATATGCAAGTTATTGTCATAAAAAGTGTTTGGGGACCCGGATCCTGCCCCAGGGGACATGTATCAATGCAAAAAAAGGTTTTAAAAACTGACTTTTTTGGGAGCAGTGATTTTAATAATGCTTAAAGTGAAACAATAAAAGTGAAATATTCCTTTAAATTTTATACCTGGGGGGTGTGTATAGTATGCTTGTAAAGTAGCGCATGTTTCCCGTGTTTATAACAGTCCGAGAGCAAAATTACATTTCTAAAGGAAAAAAAAGTCATTTAAAAGTACTAGCGCTAGTGCCAGCATTAATGAATTGTCGGTCCCGACAATACACATAAAAGTCATTGAAAGTCAATGAAAAATTAAAAAAAAATGTGTGGGGTCCCCCAAAATTCCATTACCAGGCCCTTCAGGTCTGGTATGGATATTAAGGGGAACTCTGCACCAAAATAAAAAAAAATGCGTGGGGTTCCCCCCAAAAATCCATACCAGACCCTTATCCGAGCACGCAACCTGGCAGGCCACAGGAAGGTCGAGAGAGCGCCCCCCCTCCTGAACCGTACTAGGCCACATGATCTCAACATGGGGACAAGGGCCTCATCCCTGGGTGCATCCTCATCCTCCAGCGACTCCAGCGAGGAACACGCACAGGATCCTGCCTCCACCGGAGGCACCCAGCCAATCACACGGCGCTAGCTTGACAGCCCTTATGTAGCTGAGGGCCCCTCTAACAAGGGGAAATGCCAGTGTTTCCCAGTGACGTGTACGGACGACCCATCCCCCCTCTGATGCAAAGCAGGATTCCCATTGCATCAGAGGGGGGTGGGGTCACCCATACACGTCACTGGGAAACCCAGGCGTTTCCCCTTGTCAGAGGGGGATGGGGTCTTGTGACGGGTGGCCCCGCCCTCAGCTACATAAGAGCTGTCAAGCTAGCGCCACGTCATTGGCTGGGTGCCTCCGGTGGAGGCAGGATTCTGTGCATGTTCCTCGCTTGAGTCGCTGGAGTTCGAGAATTGGATTACATCGCTGGAGTAGGAGCATGGATTTATTGGATTACATCGCTGGAATCTCTTTTTTGTTTTTTATTTTTTTATCTTTAATAAAGGACTTGTCCCAAGCCGTCTCCTGTGTTTTTTTAACGTTTTGACGCTTTTTTTTGTGAAATCGTAGGGTTACAATGTACCCCTTACCAATTCACATAGGGGGGTGGGATCTGGGTGTCCCCTTTGTTGAAGGGGGCTTCCAGATTCCGATAAGCCCCCCGCCCACAGACCCCCACAACCACCGGGCAAGGGTTGTGGGGATGAGGCCCTTGTCCCCATCAACATGGGGACATCCTCCCCATAATGAGGGCATGTGGGCTGGTACGGTTCAGGAAGTGGGGGCTCTCTCATCCCCCCTCTTTTCCTGCGGCCTGCCAGGTTGCGTGCTTGGATAAGGGTCTGGTGTGGATTTTTGGGGGAACCCTACGCCTTTTTAAATTAATTTTGGCACGGTGTTCCCCTTAAAATTCATGCCTTTCAGGTCTGGTATGGATTTTTGGGGGGAACCCCACGCCATTTTTTTTAAATTTTGGCGTGGAGTTCCCCTTAATATCCATACCAGACCTGAAGGGCCTGGTAATAGAATTTTGGGGGACCCCCACTTATTTTTTTTTTATTTTTCAATGACTTTCAATGACTTTTATTTGTATTGTCGGGACCGACAATTCATTAATAGCCGGCACTAGCATTAGTACTTTTATTTAGAAATGTCATTTTGCTCTCGGACTGTTATAAACACGGGAAACATGCACCACTTTACAGGCATACTATAGAGACCCCCCCAGGTACGAAATTTAAAGGAATATTTCACTTTTATTGTTTCACTTTAAGCATTATTAAAATCACTGCTCCCGAATAAAACGGCTGTTTTTAAAACTTTTTTTTTGCATTGATACATGTCCCCTGGGGCAGGACCCAGGTCACCAAACACTTTTTATGACAAAAACTTGAATATTAACCTTTAAAATTAGCACTTTAGATTTCTCCCATAGACTTTTAAAGGGTGTTCCGCAGCTTTTCGAATTTGCCGAGAACGTCCCAAATTGTTCGCTGTTGGGCGAACAGCCAATGTTCGAGTCAAACTCATGTTTGTTTCGAACAAGTAGCCCACCCCTACTCCTGTGTACCTTCTCCCTGTTCTGGCTTATTCCTTGCCTCTCAGCCTGATCCTGCTCTGCTCTGTTACCTCACTATTTATTTAGGTTAGTTAGTTAGTTAGTTAGTTAGTTAGTTAGTTAGTTAGTTAGTTAGTTTAGATTTGATTCTTTGTTTCACCTTTTAGGTTCACTTGCTTAGGTTCACTGGGTTTTGCATTCTTTGGTGTACTGAATATTTGTATTTACTGTTGAATTTGTCACCTGTGCTATCTTCTCAATAAAACCGCAGGCCCAAGGACAAAGTTAAACAGTTTTTACCAATCATTTTAATGCAAACATGATAAAGTGCAATGGTTATTTGAATCGCCCTAACTAATAGGTGACCTTGGCATACCTTACAGGCAACAATTCATCATGTTGATTCCATAGATGATGGCACAATCCATAGATGGTGGTATCCATATATAGAAGAAAGACAGCTTGGACTTCTGAAAATGGGAACAGCAGCAAACCGGAGCATACAGGGAGGGCTCTCTGCAGGGCTCTTGGAACTCAGCCTTCCTTTATTGTATATCACAGGGGTGCTGGCTGAAGCTCCAAAAAGCCTTGCCACCAGGGTCAATAATCTTAACCCCTTCGCAACCCAGCCTTGGTCAGTACATAGCTTACTAAACAGTTTCAACCTACTTACACATGCCTACCCATTTTTCACAAGCTGTCCCAGCTGTGACACAGTGCAACCTTGATCAACTTTAAATAACAGCAGATAACAATTTATAACAATGCCAAGCAAGCAGCAAGTGGTAATAAATAGTTAATATCACAACAACAGTAAAAGCGCATAAAGTCTTATGGTGCATTTAAAAAAGAGGACAAAGTCCCTGGAAACATGTCATGCACAAAATGATGAAAGATAGAAACAAGAAAGACCAACATTTAAGACACCGCATCCCATATATAACTAGATATGAAAAGAAAGGGCTGTAGGCATCAAGCCTTGAACAAACAAATTTCATAATAAACTATATATAATATATATATAATAAACGAAATATAATATAATATAAACAAATTTCATAATAAACTATATATAATTTATATATATAATAAACTAAATATAATATTATGAAATTTGTTTAAATTAAATTTTATTCTGTACTGATGGTTTTTCCTCCTTTATGTAAATTTCAGTCTTACAATTGGTACCACATGATCTCCTGAAGAAGCTCCACAGAGCGAAACATGTTGAGAAAAAAAGTAGTATCTGTATCATAAATTGTTGTAGCACTTTATGAATTTTTTGGAAATTGTTGTATTATGTATGGCCCGTTGATAGGCTTTTTTAAATCAATTGTAACAATAAAAAATTCTCTTTTATTTTAATACGGTTTGAACCAGTGTTAATAATTTTTGATATTGACACCTTTAAAGTCCCAAGGCTTGATGCCTACAGCCCGTTCTTTTCATATCTATGTCATGCACAGAACCCTCTCCTGACAACCACCAGGCATTTTGACAGCTGTCATCCTTGTGTGCAGCTTAGAACACTGCCGCCAATATTCATACTTTGAGCTGGCTGGCTCCCAGTCATACTTGGTCTCTGTTTGCTCAGGGATGTCTACAGCCTCACACTGATCACAGCTGCTTGGTCTCAGGTGTTCCCTATCTACGCTGTTTGATGCTAACTGCTTAATGCCGCGTACACACGATCAGACATTCCGACAACAAATGTTCAAAGGGAGCTTGTTGTTGGAAATTCCGACCATGTGTAGGCTGCATTGGAGATTTTTTGTCGGAATTTCAGACAACAAAAATTTGAGAGCTGGTTCTCAAATTTTCCGACAACAAAATCCATCAGAAATTCCGATCATGTGTACACAATTCTGACGCACAAAATTCCACGCATGCTCGGAATCAAGCAGAAGAGCCACACTGGCTATTGAACTTCATTTTTATCGGCTTGTCGTACGTGTTGTACGTCACCCCATTCTTGATGTTCGGAATTTCCAACAACATTTGTGTGACCGTGTGTATGCAAGACAAGTTTGAGCCAACATCCGTCGGAAAAAAATCCAGTATTTTTTTGTCGGAATGTCCGAACGCGTGTACACGGCATAAGTGTGCTGCTTATTTTAATAAAGTGATTTTTATTTGATATTGACCTCAGCGCCCCGCTGTTTATTTTCTGCGACATTGAGGTGATCCTACCCAGATCTTCTGCAGGGGCTGCAGAGGTTCCTGTCTTGGTCCCTTCTCCTGTTCAACCATCCATCCAGTTACCTCATCCATTCCTCTACCCTGTTGATGGTCTACAGATACAGATGAAAGTTATAATGGACCAAGGGATTCTGCATGTCCGCTGAAAATCACACAACTTTGGAGTTGGCTTGTGTGAAAGGAGCCGCATGGCCATGTTTGTGTTTATTTGTTTTTGTGTGTTTTAAAAATTTGAAAACCTAATTAAAAAAAATAATAATGTAACATTTGCATAGCTGTATACATTTTTTTACATCTTTATATAAAATAAAGTTCATGTATTTCCTTTACTGTGCAGATAGCCTTTTGTATTCAGTTCTGGCCAACAGAGAATTATAAAGCATTTTGTAAGAAATATACAATATAAGAGACCATTATTGGAAATCAGTATGGCGAATATCTCCACAGCCACCGTGTATTTCCCTTTGGTGCTCAAATAGGCCGGGATCATGGCAATCCAGACACTGCAGAACACCAGCATGCTGAAGGTGATGTATTTGGCTTCATTAAAACTGTCCGGTAATGTCCTGGCAAAAAAAGCTATAATAAAACTAACAGCAGTCAGGATCCCCATATAACCCAGGACAGAGTAGAACCCGATAACTGACCCTTCATTACACTGAATGATGATCTTCTCCTGGTAGGAGTGTGTGTCCAATTCCTGGAAGGGAGGAGAAATGGACAACCAACTAACACAGATTATAACCTGAACAGAAGAACAAGCTAAGACTATACAGATGGGCAGTTTTACTCCGATCCATTTCTTCCACATGCTGTTGGGTTTGGTGGCTTTGAAGGCAATGCAAACCATAATAGTCTTGGCCAATACAGAAGATACGGCTATTGTAAAGAGAATTCCAAAAGAAATTTGGCGTAGCAAGCAGGTTACATCCACAGGACGATCCAGGAAGAGGAACACACAGAGGAAACCCAACATGATGGAGACCAGGAGGACAAAGCTGAGGCTCTTGTTATTGGCTTTCACAACTGGTGTGTCCTGGTGTAAAATAAAAATGACGAGTATTAGAAGAGTCTTGCTAAAACATAAAATTGAGACAACTATAAATACTAGTGAGAGCGTGTCATCAGTGAAGGAAAGAAATTCTGATTGTTTGAATATACAGCAAGTTTTGTTCTCATTTGGCCATTTGTGATCGGGGCATTTCATGCAGTTTTTACTATCTGGAAAAAAAAAAAAAAAAAACATTGAACACTGTGATTACCTACAGAATATCTTGTTTGGTTTACTTGTATGGGTGTAATCAGATATTAATATTTGTCAATTATGTAATAAACTAAGGGACCAGTACCAAAAGGGTTAATATTTGAGGGAGGGAGGTGTTATAAATGGGTATTCCTTCATCACTTCTTCATGCCTTGAGGAACCTGGTTAGGTGAAATGTGTACAATGATGTATTAAAAAGGTCCCATTTGACCTGGTGATCTTCATTGACTTTTTCATTACGATCATGTGACTTTTGTATATATTGTAATCACAACCACCCGATTCTTGTGTTCTGTTTCTTTACATTTATTCACGTTACTGTTGTCACACCTTATTCAACATAATATCTAGACATGTGCACAGCCAAAAAAATCATTCATTTTCGTTTTCATTTCATTTTTATTTTTTTTGTTTTTCGGGTCATTTGTTATGATCACGATTCCTAAATTCGTTCATTCGTAAATTCATAAATGCGTACATTCATACATTCATAAATTCGAACATTCGTTCATTTGTACATTCGTTCATTCGTACATTCGTACATTTTTACATTTGTACATTCGTAAATTCGTAAAATCGTACATTTGTAAATTCGAAAATTCGGAAATTTGTAAATTCGAAGTTTGAAAATCCAAAAACCTGAAAATTCAAAAATCTGAAATAGTAACTAACTTTTAAATTATAGGTATTGTAATTTCCTTTCAAATTTGACTGTCAGTGAACGTAACAAATACGAATTTACCCAAAGTTACAAATTATCCAAAACGAATGCTGCATCTAAGAAAATGGAACGGAACAAATTAATAATTAATAATAATAATAAAACGTTGTTATTATTATTATTGTTATTTATTATTATTAATTCATTACGTTCCATTCGTTTGGATACGGCATTCGTTTTTTCGGATCATTCATAATTTCAGGTAAATTTTGTATGTGTTACGTTCACTAACAGCCAAATTTGAAAGGAAATTACAATACCTATAATTTAAAAGTTACTAGTAATAGTTAAGTTATTATTAGTTAACTATTATTTCAGATTTCCGAATTTTCGAATTTACAAATTTACGAATTCACTAATTTACTAATGTACAAATGTATGAATGTTCAAACTTACGAATGTCCAATTTTATCGAATTTACGAATATTCGGAAAAAATTCCTTAAATGGGTTTTCGTTAATTCGGATATTCCCGAATGAACGAATTTGTCGAAATTCGTTAAAAAACGAATTCGGAACGAAACGAATTGCACATGCCTAATAGTATCTATACATGGGAAACCCAACTAAAGCCATTGGATAGTCATGTCCTTGCTTGACCTAATGATCATTGATGGCTTCATTGATAAACAGATGCAAATCCCAGTGATCCCACTGCTCTTGCATTGCCTTTCCAACCCAGCAGAGAGACAACACTACTGCCCGAGCTTTTACATCTGGGCAAAGTGAAGGTGGGAAAAATAAATTATGCTTCATAATGTTCTGCCTTAACTGTTCCTAAGTTGTCTCATTCCGCATTTGGTAATGGAAAGGAGACAAGAATCTAAGGGTGGAGTGGTAGTTAGGATGAGTGGAACACTTCAGGGAAGACAACAAGAATAATAACAAGAAGATGATGATGATGATGATAATATAGAGCAGGGGCCTCCAACCCTTCTAAACAAAGGGCCAATTTACTGTCCTTTAGACTTAAGTGGGGCCAGACTGTGGCCATTGGGAGTAGAAAAGGTTCCGATATCAGTGGATATAAACTATGCCCCATCGTTGGTATCAGCAAGAGGAGTGGCATCCCATTGCTGGTGTGCTGGTGGCAGAGGGAGGAATAGCTTCTCCTAATGGGTGACAGCGGAAGCAATAGTGTCCCATCATTGGTGTCAGTGGGAGGAATAATGTCCCATTATTGGTATCAGTGCATGAAAATAGTGCCACAAGGGCCCATAAAAGCAAACAAAGGGCCACAGTTTGCAGACAACTGATATAGGGGAAGAGGATGAGGAAGGAAATTATGACTTTGGACGTAACCAATTTGCTTTCTTTTTTCCATTGTAGGCCTATCTATTGCACACAGACTTCTCGTGGCCACCAACACCACCAACAGCTGCCACTACATCTACCTCAACCCACAAAAAGGTTAAAGCATGATATATTATATGGCCTTAAAATATGTAGACCTTACTCTAAATTAGTGAGTTCAGCATATTTTGGTTTTATGAGTTTGGTGTGGAGGAACTCAGGCGGCCCACACAGAACTCTGATTTCAACCCTATTGTATCATCACATGGTTTCAAGAAGGCTCACAAAAGACAGTAGAATGCTTGGAGGTGCGAAAATGTTATGTTTAACCTAGAGAGATATACGGGTGAAAGGGCTCTTGTTTAATTTTTGCTTAGGCCAAGAAGAGTCCTCGCAGTGAGGGCAATAATTATGATAGTTGATAGTTATGATTATAGTATATGGAGTGACCCCACCCCTTCTGACATCATGTGCCCTCACAGGGGGGCGGGATCATCTGGGTATGTCAACGGGTGGCCCCGCCCTTGCCTATATAACAGCTGTCACAGCAAAAAGACAGCAGTCGGCGGGACACCTCCCATGGAGGTGGAGATTTTAGTTTTTTTCTTTTCTATTTTTCGGGTCCGTCAGGCGGCATGATTAATGATGGATGTACACCCCGGGACACTTTTTTTTTTCTAATAAAGGAATTGTCAAAAGCTGTCTTTTGTGGTTTTTACTTTTTGATACTTTTGTTTGATGAATGGGTAGGGGTACAGGGGTACAATGTGCCTCATACTCATTTACATAGGTGGGCTGGGATCTGGGGGTCCCCTTGTTAAAGGGGGCTTCCAGATTCCAATAAGCCCCCTGCTCGCAGACCCCAACAACCAATTGCCAGGGTTGTGGGGATGAGGCCCTTGTCCCCATCAACATAGGGACAATGTGCTTTGGGGAGACCCTAAAGAACCCTCCCCATGTTGAGGGCATGTGGCTTGGTATGGTTCAGGAGGGGAGGGGAGGGGCGCTCGCTGGACCCCCCATCCTGTCCTCCAGGCTGCATGCTCAGATAAGGGTCTGGTATGGATTTTGGGGGGACCCCACGCCATTTTTTTTAAATTTTGCCATGGAGTTCCCCTTAAAATCCATACCAGACCCAAAGGGCCTGGTATGGACTTGGGGGGGGGCCACGCTGTTGTTTTCCTTGATTTTTATCTATATTGCGGGGAGCTGGCAATACATTAAATTTTTTCCTTTAGAAATATAATTTAATTTTAAGCATTTTTAAAAACTTTTTTTGCATTTGCATTCTTTTGCATTGATACATATCCCCTGGGGCATACCCTGTTTCCCATACACTTTATGCATATAAGCCCTTAAATATAAGCTTTTAAAATGAGCACTTTTGATTTTTCTTGTTCGTGTCCCATAAACTTTAATAGGGTTCGCGTGTTCGCACAAATTTTTTGCCTGCAGCAGAGTGTGTGGATCCTGGGTCTGATCTTGCCAGAGGAGCCCCCTGTCTTAGGAGCTCTGCTCCTCAGGGCAGTCTGCTGGAGAAGCTTCCTGAAGGTCATCAAGGCCCCAGCTATAGCTGGAGGACTAATTTTCCTAAATCTGAGATTCTTCTTATGGTCTGCAGTTCTACAAAGGCTAGTCCTAGGAATCTTTTCAGCCAATAGTGAACCTTTCATACACTGTATGCCAGAAGAGAAGAGTTCTTTCTAACTTTCAGTTTACACTGCACCCATCTAAATTTATTCTAGCAATAAAAATACAAAACACAGACCTAGACTGTTTATTCGAGCCAATGAGAAGGATAAAGAGGCTGCGTGCCTGGTTGTGTGTGCACTGCAATTTGGGGGAAAGGGACAATTAGAGCCAGGGGATTCTTTGACGCTAGATTTATTTTTAAGTGCATTTGTCATCATGCCTCACTATCTACATATTTCTTAAGTATATTGTTTTTGAATCTGTTGCAAAGTTTCTTACCTAGATATTGTTGAAGTAGCAGTACTTGAAGGCTTACAACACTTAGGGAATGCTTCTTAAATAGCAGTGGCATTGTCAACCTGCTGTGCTGGTTTCTTCAGTTAACCAATGGACTGGCTATCTGCTATACCTGATATTATTGTAAGTTGCAAGTGGTACCTGCCACAAATCATAACTTCCATAGTCTGAAAACTCATTCATACAAGCCTACTGCAGGATACTAATGTAAGCCTAATCTATTGTCTGGCCAGATTTGTGCTCACCTTGGGTTTACATTTTTCTCCATCATCTACCTGACCTTTTAGACAAGAACCATTTTGAGATGAGTACAGAACTTGTAGAGCATAGACCATGAGTTGCACCATGTGATATACGGGGTCTAAGGTTCTGTCAGATGAGTAATCTCCGAAGTCCGGTAAATGCTCCTTACCAGTACAATTGTGAAGAGACATATAATAAAGTTTTTCAAAGAAAGTATCTTTTTCTTTGTTTCCTGACAAGCAGAAAAGTGTTGTCATCCACAGATTTTCAAGTAACTTGTCTTTTGGACGGATCATTGGATGGAAAACATCAACAAATTCTTAAAATTCTTATCAGCTTCGGACCAAAAGTTCAAGGATAAGCTACAATTCAAACTATCTGGATGCATAAGAGCAATACTTGATGCCCAATTGGGAGGGAGGATCAATGTTACATCCCTGAATAATCTTCTCAGTGAGAAATGAAATATGACATCATGATATGTTCCACAGAGTATGATCACTTTTACAGATGATCTCTCAATAGCGGTATACAATCTTTCCAAAGCACGACTGTCACTAAACATACTGATACCAGTTCTTATTAAAAAGGCCACACAAATTTGTAAACGTGACAAAATTCTCATTAACCAAGATGATTCTATCTCCCCACTCTCATCTACAGATGATATTATTCCGACCCAAGTCCATCCAAAATGTCTCATAAGTTGTGACATGATTATAAATTGTATTGTCATTATGGACTGAGCGGTAAAAAGTGGGAAAAGTAGCTCTGTCATTCAAAGACTTATCCATTGCCCCGTAACTGATCTAAAACACAACAACATTGAGGCAAAAAACTTAGGAGATATGGCCTGTAGGGATGGTCCCGAATTCAAACATGGTGTTTGTTTGTTAGCAGACGAACCGAACAGATGGGGTGTTTGCGAAAAATTCAAGCGCCACAGAGCGCCCCATAATGCGCTGCACGAGATCGCAGTGCATGGACGGCTGCTGATTGGCCAAAGCATGCACCTGACCTGCATGCTTAGGCCAATCCCAGCGCGATCTGCTGTGAAATCCATGATTGGCCAAAGGCAGGGTGCCTTTGGCCAGTCATCGCTCAGGGGACTAAGTTCATGCCCCACACTATATAAGGCTGCTTACACGGTGGCCGTATGTAGTGTGACGTGGAGATTGAGACTTGAGAGAACTTGAGCTAGATTAGGCAGGTTAGTTAGTGGCATGCAGGCAGTTTAGTATATATATATATATATATATATATATATATATATATACATACACACAGTGCATTCAGTGTAGACTATATATACAGTGCAGGCAGTATAGTATATATATCTATATATATATATATATATATATATATATACAGTGCATTCAGTGTACAGTATATAATACAGTGCATTGAAGTGGTTAAGGGGAACCCCTATGACAGAATTAGGAAAGAAATTACATGGGGTCCACCCAAAAATCCATACCAGGCCCTTTGGGTTGGGTATAGATTTTAAGGGGAACTATTTGCCAAATTTTTTTTAAAAAACGGTGTGGGCTCCCCCCAAAGCTCCTTTTCTCCTGTTGATGGGGACAAGAGCCTCTTCCCGAAAAACCCTGGCCATTGGTTGATGTGATCTGCGGGTGGGGGGCTTATCGTAATCTGGAAGCCCCCTTTAACAAGGGGGCCCCCAGATCCCTCCCCATCCCATGTGAATGGGTATCGGGTACATTGTATCCCTACCCATTCACCAAAAAAAGTGTTAAAAAGTAAAAACCACAACAGACAGTTTTTGATAATTCCTTTATAAAAAAAGTGTCCCACTATGTCCATCGTCAATCATGCCGCCCAAAGGACCCGAAAGATAGAAGAAAAAACTCCGCCTCCATGGGAGGCCTCCCAGGGACTGCTGTGTTTTCCCTTTGACAGCTGTTATATAGGCAAGGGCGGGGCCACTCGATGAGGTAACCAAGTGACCCCACCCCTTCTGACGTCATGTGACACCATGTGATGTCAGATGGGGCGGGATCATCCAGTTACATCATCAGGTGGCCCGGCCCATGCCTATATAAGAGCTGTCAAAGGGAAAAGACAGCAGTGGCCAGGAGGCCTCCCATGGAGGCAGAGTTTTTTCATTTATTTTTTCTATTTTTTCTATTTTTCGGGTCCCTCGGGTGGCGTGATTGACGATGGATGTACATCGCGGGACACTTTTTTGGTGAATGGGTAGAGGTACAATGTACCCCTTCCGATTCACATGGGGGGAGCCGGGATCTGGGGGACCCCTTGTAAAAGGGGGCTTCCAGATTAGATAAGCCCCTTGCCCGCAGACCCTGCCAACCAATAGCCAGGGTTGTGGGGAAGAGACTCTTGTCCCCATCAACATGGGGAAAAGGTACTTTGGGGGACCCCAAACCAGCCTCTCGATGTTGAGGGCATGTAGTCTGGTATGGTTCTAGGTAGCTTTTAGGCAAGAAACACATTTTGATACACTGTGTGTTAAGTGAAAATAATCAGGGGCAGCCCGTCCATTAAGGGCACACGGGCACCACCCCCTCTATCCACACCACCCCCCTATATGGTTAATGGATAGATTCATGCATAGCATGAATCTAATCATGGCCGCCATGGCCACCCACTATTCAAGTGTCCGGTCCCTTTCAGGACGCCGGGCGCATGAATTACAGCGGTGGGGGTGTTTTTTTGAAGCACCTGATTAGCGTGCTACCCTCGTATTTTTACTTACCTTCTATTTCTGCTCAGGTGGATATATTGGTAGAGGCAGTAGTTCTTTTTTCTTCTTTTTACTTAATTTTCCATAAGCGCGGGACTCCAAAAACCTTTTTCACCTGATTAGAGCCAGAGGCTCTAATAAGCTTCAAAAAAGAGTGGACTCGGAGCGCAGAGCTTTGCACCCGAAGCCCACCCAGGTGTGTTAGAAAAGCAAATGAATATTTGCTTTTCTAACACTGAACAGCCTCTCTGCCATTTAGGAAGCGTGGGTCTGATACCCATTTCCCGATTGGCTGAAAGGTCAGGCGATCCTATTGGATGCCTAAGGGGAGTAGGAGGGGGATGCATGGCGGAAGGCGCCATGATCCACACCACAGGAGAAGGAAAGCCACCGGACACGCTGCTCACCCGCTTCCTAGATGGGGTAAGTGCAGGGCTTTGATGTCCTCCCAAACAATAATTGTTTGATCAAAGTCTATTAGACCCCAAATCTCTCCACTGGCCTTCCATGTAGCTGATCAGACACAGATCGTTCTGATCGGCTATTTACTTGGCCCGTTGCTGGCCAGTAGAGCTGCACGATTCTGGCTAAAATGAGAATCACAATTTTTTTTGCTTAGAATACAGATCACGATTCTCGCGGTGTAACATCTTTCACATTATACAAAACAATTGGGCTAACTTTACTGTTTAGTTTTTTCAATTAATTAAAGTGTATTTTTTTTTTTAAATTGTGTTTCAAAAACCGCTGCGCAAATAAGGTGTGACATAAAATATTGCAACAACTACTATTTTATTTTCTAGGGTCTCTGCTAAAAAAATATGCATCATGTTTGGGTGCTCAAAGTAATTTTCTAGCAGAAAATAATGATTTTTAATTGTAAGCAACAAATGTCAGAAAAGGTTTGGTCTTTAAATGGTTAAATTTCCCTCATCTACACGCCAGAGCTCTTTCCTTTGATAAAAGAATGAAAAGATACTTTGTTTCTACTTATTCGCGTGTTGTAACAAAACTTGGCAGGCTGCCTGGATTTTTTTCCCAGCTGTGAGAACTCTCTGCATTTGTTAGAAAGATGGTGACATGCTGTTTTGAAGATCAGGAAGGGAAAAAGATTGCGATTTTGATTCTTGACGATTAATCGTGCAGCTCTACTGGCCAGGTAAACAAAGGGGCAGAACTGGAAGTGACGAACTGCTCTTCGCTCTCGGTTTCTAGGGTTATAGAGAGAGGGGAACAATGTCAGTTCCTCTCTCTCTGTACAGGGCAGCCATCGCTTCCGTGATGGGACCGAAGAGCCCGGGAGAGGCAGCAACGGGGGAGGGGATCCCCTTCGGACATCCACAGAAGTGATCGAGTGGCTAATTAGCTACTCAGATCACTTCTGCCTTGAAGAGAATTGCCGGCTGAAAAGATCAATACAGGGATGATACCTTTAGGTGCAGGCATCATCCTGGTATAACCACTGAAACGAGAGGACGGTCATGTTCGCCCTCCCCTCCCGGGAAGTGGTTAATGCTGATTTCCATATGACCATGACTCCTGCCTATGGGTTAGGCCAGGTGTCTGCAAATTAAATTCCCATCATGCCTAGTCTCATGGGATGTGTAGTTCCAAAACAGCTGAAGAGTCGTAGTTTTGAGATCCCTGGTTTAGGCAATAGGGAGTGCCCGCTAGTGTGCCTTAAGCCCTGCCCACATTCCTTTAATCTATACAGTGGAACCTTGGATTACGATCATAATCCGTTCCAGGAAAATGCTTGAAATCCAAACCACTCGCATATAAAAGTGAGTTTCCCCATAGAGGTCAATGGAAACGAAGATAATTTGTTCCGCATTGACTTCTATTACATGCAATACCTCATGTGGCCAGAGGTGGGGGGGGCGGCAGAGAGCCTCGGAAATACTCGGGGACAGCTCAGAAAGCCTCGGAAACACTCGGGAACTGAATATTTCTGAGTGTTTCCGAGTCATTCCGAGTCGCTCTGAATGGCTCCGAACCATTCCAAGTGTCCCCGGCACCCCCCGTGACTCTGGCCAAATGCGGTACTCCGTTAGCTTGAATTCTGCTCATTTTGCAAGACAACACTCGCAAACTGAGTCAGAATTTAAAAAAAAGTTGCTCGTCTTTCAAAGCACTCGTTAACCGCATTACTCGTAAACCAAGGTTCCACTGTTTATTATTAATGTTTGCCAGCATACTGCTAGGTTGAGGGCCTCTAGCGTACACTTTGCACAGCTTTCTTACAGCTGGGTTCCCAATGGAAGACTGGTAACCAATTGTAACATACTGATAACATGCTGGGTGGAGGATTAGTCTATAAAAAAAAAGCCCCTAGCCTGCAGATAACCACTGCCACCTTCATGGCAGCTGTTTGTTAAATACAATAAAAAATGATAATAATGATAAAATAATAACTATTAGAAAAAAAATGCAAAAAATAGATAAATAAATTGTTTGCACATTGGACTGCCTTTCGGACTCATTCATACCATATCAGCCTGCGGCATGCATTTTCATGATAACCAGGAGCAACCAATGCAAATACAAGACAAGCAGGGAAGCAAAAGCTATACCGGTCAGATTAGGACATACAAAGCAATATAACCCAGACACAGTCACAGATAGGAGCTCAGAGCTGGCTGGTGACATTGTGGTCCCTCGATAACGATAAACACAGAACAGACGAGACTCAGATGAAGACAGACGGACACACCAGACTTGAGACATCATTCATGTTATTATACTCACTTGCACGTGGTTATAGACAGATAATAGTTGGGCTATAGGGAGGGTTGTGGTTGAACTCTGGTCTCCAATAAAACCAGCTAATTTCTGGGGGTCTTGGCAGGAATAATTTGGGATAGTCTCTCCCGGTCCGGATAAAATCTGTAAAACACTTTTTACGGCTTTTTTTGGATCAGAACACGAGTCATAAAGATGATATCCTAGGGTCACATTAGGCAGGATTGTTAGATTTTTGTTTATTTGGTCAATGGCAAAAAGGAACCTTTGAAGATTTTTGTAGTAATGTTGCAAAGGTCTGTTAATATATGGTAATAAATTGGATATAAGTGGTCAGCAGGTTCACCTAGCAGTTTAGTAAAAAAATTGAAATGAAGAAATCTTATACAGTGGAACCTCGGATTACGACATAATCCGTTCCAGGAGAATGCTTGTAATCCAAAGCACTCGCATATCAAAGCGAGGTTCCCCATAGAAGTCAATGGAAACAAAGACAATTAGTTCCACATTGACTTCTATTGCATGCAATACCGCATGTGACCAGAGGTGGGGGGGGCGCCGGAGAGACTCGGAAATACTCGGGGACAGCTCGGCTGAACTTGGACACCCTCTGAAATGCTCGGAAACACTCGGGAACAGTGTGTAGTAAGGGGGCGAGCTTGTCCAGGGTGGAGATTCCATAAGAGATGCTACGGGTTGCTCTATTCCCACTAGATGGAGCCAGACCACCGGGCTAGTCTTTATGTATTCCCTTTTGTTTCTTTTATATTGCTTTCTTTCATTTCCTGGTGCTTCTGTTCATTCACTATAGTGGCGGTTTTCTTCATTGTGACTATGTAGTATGCTGACGAGTGTGCCAGCATTGAGGTGACGAGCGACATGTATTTTAGGTGAGGAGACTAGCCATTGCTGCCCTGCCGAGCCCCACCCTTTCTCAGCTGGCTTGGGGTTACTACTATGTTTTAGCTGCCCCGTTGAGATTTATGTACACCTGTGCAGGGAACAAGGGGGGACCTATCTTGCCTGGTGTTAGTGTTCACTATTAGTGCACCTTTTTCTTTTTCATCTATTCTTCTATTTTTCTATCTTTGCCAGTCTATTGGTGGAGCCCTACCATTACCTACCATTTTTTTTTTGCTATACAGATGCTGGAAACATAGTGCATCTCAAACCTTTCATCACCATGGTCTGGCGTCCATCTAATACTTTTTTCGGTTGAATCGCCTCTTGTGCTCCTTGAACATGGAATCATTCCAATGGGTATGTGAGGTCAAGAACTCCCATTTATTATTTATGATTTATTATTTATTAATCATTCATTTCTTTTATTTTCTAATTTTTATTTTTATTTTTTTATTTTTCATTTTTTTCTGCCGTTGTATACTCCTGCTCCTTTTCTTTTTGGGTCAAAACATTTTAACACAATTCACGTTCCAAATGGATGTCTTTTCGGATATGTCTCTTTGTATTTTTAGAAATAAAACATATGTAAATATATTAAACTCTCAACCCCTGATGAAGGTATCAGAATACTGGAAACGCGTCGTGTATCAGGGTACACCACCCTTTGGAGAGTACATATGATGATTTGTATTTTTGTATTGAAGTTTTGTTTTTTGTTTGATGTATTCATGTAATGTGTAGATGGCACACGTCTTTTTATCCTACATTATTAAAAGATATATTTTTTTATCACAGAGTTGGTCTATTAAAGTCCCATTTAGGGAGTATTTTTCCTTGTTCCATTGCACCAGGGATGGGACCACCACACTCTACATATGACACGGTGGAGGTCTCTCTTTTTTCTAGGGAGGAGGACAGGGATCTATTGTAGACAGAAGTAGCCAGATTGGGGCAAGACAGGGGTGAGATTTTGTCATAGAGGTGGTCAGTAGCAGAATAGAGAAGAGAAGGATTGAAGTGACGAAGGTTTCTACAGGTGATTGTTAGGTGATTGGGGGGAAAGATAGTGGAAGACAGGGAGAGAGCAAAACTAATAATGTGGTCAGAGAGAAGAAAAGGATTGTTGGAGAGGTTGCACAGAGGGCATAGTTAGGAGAATAACAAGGTCTTGGGTTGAGGGTGTTGCCATCAGAATGAGTAGAAGCCTGTACCTATTGCTTCAGGTCAAATAAGGAGGTTAGACTAAAACGTTTAGAAGTAGCAGGAGTGTTTGTATTAATAGGGAAGTTGAAGTCACCGAGAAGGATTGTGGGAATTTCAGAAGAGAATTTTACTCACTGCCCCTTCTTTCCTGGTCAGGCAGGCTGCATGCCTAGATAAATGTCTGATATGGATTTTGGTTGGGATCCCACATAACTTTTTTTTTTTTTTTGCTACACCAGACCTACATCAGGGTTTGCAGCCTGGGTAACAAACAAATGGCCCTGCCCCCACCTATAACTGGCCTTCACAGCAAGGAGCACATGGAAGGGCTATCACATGAAAGACAAAAACAGAACATTCCATAGCTCAACTCACCAACCAGTCTGCCAACCAACCAAATTGACCTGTCCAACAGTCTGCGTTAAAAACAGGGGTTTAGTTAGCACGCATTTGCAAACGCATGCATGTGAGTTGAGCTATGGAATGTTCTGTTTTTGTCTTTCATGTGATTGCCCTTCCATGTGCTCCCATATTTTCCCATATTTTCAAATATTTTGTAGATGCTTTTGCGCAAACCAATCAATATACGCTTGTTGGGATTTGTTTTATCAAAAATATGTAGCAGAATACATATTGGCCTAAACTGATGAAGAAATTCGATTTTTTACATTTTTATTGGATATGTTTTATAGCAGGAAGTAAAAAATATTGATTTTTTTTTAAAAAATTGGTGCTTTTTTTTGTTTATAGCGCAAAAAATAAAACCTGCATAGGTGATCAAATACCACCAAAAGAAAGTTCTATTTGTGGAAAAAAAGTCTTCAATTTTATTTGGGCACAGTGTTGCACGACCGCGCAATTGTCAGTTAAAGTAACGCAGTGCCGTATCGCAAAAAATGGCCTGGTGATGAAAGAGGTAAAATCTTACGGGGCTGAAGTGGTTAAAATCCATTCCTTATTCTGGATAGGAGTATTTCATGTTTTTTTTAGAGGAGGAGCCCTACACAACCCCTTCAATAAAAGACGTAAAGCTCCCCATGCCAAATTGGTGGAGGCTGAGGTCTGCAGAGAACTTATGAGAATCTGTAAGCCCCTTTAGAATAGGGAGGTCCCTAGAAATCCCGCTCCGTGTAGATCCATCAACAATCACAATGCATGACAAACCGCAATTATCCTCTCTGGGCAGACTCTTGTTGCAAATGATATTTCCCCAGCCAGCTGCCGAATGTCAAAAAAAATAAACACCAGGGAAGTGATGTCAGTGACCATCATGTGCGGCCCATCCATAGGGGGCACCTGGGCGCCGTCCCCCCTCCAGGCAGCAAAAAAAAAAAAAAGTAAAAAAAAAAAAATTTTTTTTTTTTTATTACTGGCCCTTTAAAAAAAAAAAGGAAAAAAAAGGTCCTTAAGTAGCACTGTGTTCGGACGCCGGACACAGTGCGACGCCGGACATAATGCACTTATAGGAAGCGCCACGTCTATGCAATCACAAGGTTGCAGACGTGGCGCTGCATTTGCGGGTGATTAGCCCGCCTTGTGGCATTTTCTGAAGCACCGAGTAGCTTCTGCCCGGCCATAGTAATACATACTACAGGCACCGGGCGGAAGCTACTCGGCACTACAGATTTGATTGACATCTGCCCTGAGTCAGATGTCACTTCCTGCCTCTCTCTCTCATTGCGCCCGAGAGAGGAAACAGGAAGAATGCTGGTGCCAGTGTGAGGAGGAGGACACCGCAGGAGACCCAAGGTAAGTACCGCTGTGTGGAGAATGGGGGGGACAGAGGCTGTATTGGGGGGACAGAGGCTGTATTGGGGGGGACAGGCAGCATTTTGGGGGGGTAGAGGCTGCATTTTGGGGGGGGAGACAGAGGCTTCATTTGGGGGGCGGATAGAGGCTGTATTTGGGAGGGGGACAGAGGCTGTATTTGGGGGGGACAGAGGCTGTATTTGGGGGGGACAGAGGCTGCATTTGGGGGGGCAGAGGCTGCATTTTGGGGGGGGACAGAGGCTGCATTTTGGGGGGGCAGAGGCTGCATTTGAAGGGGGGACAGAGGCTGCATTTTGGGGGGACAGAGGCTGCATTTGGGGGGGCAGAGGCTGTATTGGGGGGACAGAGGCTGTATTTGGGGGGGACAGAGGCTGCATTTTGGGGGGCAGAGGCTGCATTTTGGGGGGACAGAGGCTGCATTGGGGGGGCAGAGGTTGCATTTGGGGGGGCAGAGGCTGCATTTTGGGGGGGGACAGAGGCTGCATTTGGGGGGGGACAGAGGCTGCATTTGGGGGGGTAGAGGCTGCATTTGGGGGGGGACAGAGGCTGCATTTGGGGGGGTAGAGGCTGTATTTGGGGGGAGAGAGAGGCTGAATTTGGGGGGGACAGAGGCTGCATTTGGGGGGCAGAGGCTGTATTGGGGCAGAGGCTGCATTTGGGGGGGGGTCAGAGGCTTCATTTTGGGGGTGACACAGGCATGCTGCATTTGGGGGGGACACAGGCATGCTGCATTTGGGGGGGACAGAGGCTGCATTTGGTGGGACAGAGGCTGCATTTGGGGGAACAGAGGCTGAATTATAATGGGACACAGGCATGCTGCATTTGGGGGGGGGCAGAGGCTGCATTGGGGGGGGGCAGAGGCTTCATTGGGGGGGACACAGGCATGCTGCATTTGGAGGGGGACAGAGGCTGCATTTGGGGGGACAGAGGCTGCATTTGGGGGAACAGAGGCTGCATTTAATGGGACAAAGGCATGCTGCATTTTGGGGGGACAGAGGCTGCATTTGGGAGAACAGAGGCTGCATTTAATGGGAACAGAGGCGGCATTTTATGGGACACAGGCATGCTGCATGTAATGGGACACAGGCATGCTGCATTTGGGGGGGGCAGAGGCTGCATTTTGAGGGGGGGCAGAGGCTGCATTTGGGGGGGACAGAGGCTGCATTTGGGGGGAGACAGAGGCTGCATTTGGGGAGACAGAGGCTGCATTTGATGTGACACAGGCTGCATGTAAGGAGGGACTCCGCTGGGGGCACCTGATGTAAGGACAGACTGCTGGGGACGCCTGATGGCATCTGGTTGTAGGCGACGTGGCTAGTGACACACTCGGGGCTCCCACTGATTCTGCATTATGGTGAGTTGAATGATTTAATTTTATATTACAATGTAATAATAGAAATAATGCGCTTCAATCATCCTGACACCATAACAACCATGGTGCCGGGATGATTGAAGTGCTAACACCAGATGTTTGGAGTATCTTTATCTGCTGATTGTTAAACTTTCTAGAATACACATTTCTATTGTTGTGTAGGATCTAGGCCTGCTGTCCCTCTCTCCCTCTCCCTCCATCCCTCGTTCATCTCAGACACTAACCACACCACCTTAGAGCCACGCCCACTATTTCGCTTAAACCACTCCCATTTCCACCAAGTGGGAGGGGTCAAAAAGGAAGGGCGGGGTCTGGTGCCCCCCCATCCTAAAACTTCACCAGCCACCACTGGTGACCATACAGTATATGGAATAATTTAATATATTATCAATGACATTTCCCAAGACATAAACAAGCCAGTGGTCAAGCGGGAAGTCATTTATTTAGTGGTGGTACTGATGCTGCCATTAAATCAATGACTTCCAGTAACAGCGGCCAGAAGCTTCGGTGGGTGGGAGAATTGGTCTAAATCTGAACATCTAGCTTGCCCATTCAGTAAACCTCGAACAGCTAGAGTTTGGTTGACCTCACCATAGACCAGTGGAAGCTGGTGCTCAATATTTTTTTGTGCGGGGGCAGCAAACAAACCTGCACTCTCCCCGCAGGAGATAGACGGTAACGATCAGTGCCCCCCCCTGCGAGAGATCAGTGACCTTACCCTTACAAGGTCCATAATGACGTGGATGAGTGAGTTTGATGTGGAGGAACTTGACTGGCCTGCCTTAACCCAATAGAACACCATTGGGATGAATTAGAGTGGAGACTGTGAGCGAGGTCTTCTCGTCCAACATCAGTGCCTGACCTCACAAATGTGCTTCTGGAAGAATGGTCAAACATTCCCATAGACACACTCCTAAACCTTGTGGACAGCCTTCCCAGAAGAGGTGAAGCTGTTATAGCTGCAAAGGGTGGGCCAACTCAATATTGAACCCTACGGACTAATGCCCCGTACACACGGTCGGATTTTCCGATGGAAAATGTCCGATAGGAGCGTGTTGTCAGACATTCCGACCGTGTGTGTGCTCCATCACACATTTTCCATCGGATTTTCCGACACACAAAGTTTGAGAGCAGGCTATAAAATTTTCCGACAACAAAATCCGATTGCGTAAATTCCGACCGTGTGTGGCCTGTTCCGACGCACAAAGTGCCACGCATGCTCAGAAGAAATTCTGAGACGGAACAGCTCGGTCGGGTAAAATTGCGTGCGCAATGGATACAGCACTTTCGTCACGGTGCTATGTCAAAAATGGTTTAATACAGCGCACTCTCTTCTTCTTTATAATGTGAGAAGAATGAAGTAGTTTTGCTGCTCATATTCACACACACTTCTCACAAACGTATTTCTTTATTATTTATTGTGATTCCCTCAATATATTTTGATTTGTCACATCTGACCAATTTGTTTTTGGTTTGTTTTTAATTTAAAAAAAATTGTTTTCAAGGCTGTTTTTTGTTCAAAATTTTTTAGGCTTTTTACTAAAGAATTTTTTGGTGTGTGTTTTGTGTGTCAAGTTACCACAACACCATTGATATCTTATATTATTGAATCTCAATGAGATTGTTTGGTGTTGGTGTCCCTTGCTAATTTCACATTGTATTTTGAAATGTACCTGAATCCTCACCAACAAACTGTCCTTTTTGAAGGAAAACACACATAGGAGAGTATAATTGAACCAAAAATGCCTTTATTAAGGGCTCACAACCAAACAAAGAGGGAGGCAAGACTGGAGAAACAGCAGAAATTGGTGAAGCCTTTGGCCCCCAGGGCACACATCAATGATTTTACTGCAAAATTGGTGGCCTGAGGAGTCCATATATAAGGGAGTGCAGTCTGGTCCAGAAGTCCCAGAGATCCGGAAAGCAGCAGATAACATCTGTGTCCCCAGGCTGTGGTCATACAAGAGACTGCATCTTTTGTCAGACCAGACTAAACCCAGGGCCATCACTCTCTGGTCTTCCTTCCACGCTTCCTTCCATGCTGTGGCTCTGGTGGTGGAGTTATGGCAGCAGGAGGAGGAGGAGGAGGAGGAGGAGGATGGTCCAACTCAATCACGTCTGTCTTGGGTGTGATTTCGCCACTCACCCCCTTAGTTAGGACTTTATAAATAAGTTGCTCACACATGAGGCCTTGAGCCTCCTGCATGCACTTCAGTTTGGTGGCAGCCATGCAGGCAAAGGCCTCTTCAGAAGTGGGTAAGGCTCTGAGGGACGCAGAAGCCTCCTGAATGAGCCTGAGCGCAGAATCCTGCATGTGAGTCGCCTTCCTCGCTCTTTTGTATGGAAGGCGGAGGGGAGGGACCTGCGATTCGGTCAGGCTGTGACTGGTCCCAGGCTTCTCTTGGCTGCAACTTAGCCCTGCCTCCTCCTGGCTGCAACTTAGCCCCGCCTCCTCCTGGCTGCCACATTCCAGAGCCTCCTCCTGGCTGCAACTTAGCCCCGCCTCCTCCTGGCTGCCACATTCCAGAGCCTCCTCCTGGCTGAGGTCTTCCTATGTATGAAAAAGGGACATAGTTTTACATTTTTATTCATCAAACACACACAATTGTCACCTCATGACTGTTGCAAATTGAATGTTAACAAATATAACTGATGATCATTCTAAGCCCAGCATTTTTCATTCTTGTCCCAATTAATTTTGCCCACTACTGTCTATTGATATGTAAAACACTTTATTAAATCAGCAATTAGTGATCACTAATAACATCTAGTAAACATCATTTATTTATTGATCAGAAATCTGTAGAAGAATGCTATACCTGACTCAAGCTGGGCTCCTCCACTTCTTCCTGGCTGGAAGGCCCAGGTTGGACATCGGAAGCCTCAGCTGGGGTGGAAGGAAGAGTGGAAGGAAGAGTAGAGAGGGATTCCCTGACTTCAGTGTGGTCTGACAGAAAACGCAGTCTCTCATAGTACCACAGCCTGGGGATATAAACGTCATCTGCTCCTGCTCCGGATCTCTGGGAATCTGACCTTCTTGCGCTCCCTAAGATAAGTGCTCCTCAGGCCACTAATTTTGGTTTTTAAATAGGGAATGGTTGCTGTGGGGACCACCGGCTTCACCAACTCCAGCAGTTTCTCCAGCGCCGCCTGCCTCTTTTGTTTATTATTGTAATGTGGATGTCTCACCTGCCACAGACAGGGCAGCTCCCTGTACTTGTCTATGAACAGGGGGAGGAAGTTGTGGAAGTTGTGGTCATTGAAGCCATCCATTTTTTCTGCAAGACACAACGCAAGACAAACCCTAATGTCAGCCTAAAGTCTACTAAACTTGTGCAAATACAGGCCTCAATCTAGAAGCAGTATAGGCCCAATGTTAAATCTTACCTTTGCAATCACGATCGGCGCCTCCTTTACTCCTTCCTCCGCTCACAGATCGTATGTACTACGCACGCGTGTTACGCTTTATACACACTGCGTGTAACTCCGCCCGCCCCTGACATTCTTTCTAGTCTATTCCCTGCCCCTTTTCGTTCGGCGCAGTGGGAGAAAAGCACATGGCGGAGACACAGCAGGTGCGTGCTAATTATAGCAACGAGGAGGAGGGGAGGAAAGCCCGGAGCCCGATCCAGAAGGAGACGATTTAAGGCATCAAATATGTCCTTTGGGGAGATGTTGGAGATGGTCGACATCCTGAAGAAGGCCGACTATGATGGAAAGTATGGACCTTACCCCAACCCCAATGTCAGAAAGGCCAAAATCATGACGAAAGTGGTCAAAAGTCTGCACCGGAATTTCGGGGTGCGACGATCAAAAGATCAGCTCAGGAAGCGGTGGTCGGACCTCAAATTAAGAGAGCACGAGCAGTACAGAAATATCCGGAGAGTGCTGCAAAAAAGTAAGTAGTTGTCCTGTGTTACTATTCTTTTTGTGTTTATTACGTTCATGCTTTTCTTAACTGTTGTACAGTTTAAAATGGCAACTTTTATGTTCATGGGCACATTATTCGTTCGTATTAAACATTTTTCTTTTGGCCTATAAAACACCATTGTTTTGGCCATATGCATTTGACCAAATTTTTGAGGGCCTACTTGTATGAAACTAATTGGGTTGTGTAGATGTGTTTGTTACTAGATTGAAATGCAAACTAGATTCTGTGTAAGAAGAGGACACTCAGCAGCTGTTTACACAACTGGACACTGGAGCACTAGTGTGGGACACAAGAACACCCTTTTTATTAGGGGTCCCACACAGGTGCTCCAGTGTATACTATAGGGGGGTCTCCATCTGTGAAGCTTGTACAAGACAGGTAATGATTCAAGCTTCAAGCTTGACAAAGGACACTCAAAATTCTACATTTTGGAATTCTGCCAAAATAGACAATTGTACCCCACTTCTAAGCAATGTTTCATATTTATAGTTCTGCCATCAAATATCTTTGTGCTAAGTATACCATTTTTTTGCACATAGGGGAGAAAAGACTCGGAGGACACCCCTCATCCGAAGAGACCAGAGACCCCCCACCTCTGGAAGAAGGGGAAATACCCCAAACCCAAGAAGAGCAGGAGGAGGAAGACGTGGTGGAACAAGTCACCACAACAGGTGAGTGTCTGCGACCACAGGCTCAGGTAAGAGATGGATGCCGGCATAGTTATAATACATGTTTTTTTTTGGTTTCTCTCTTTTTAGGTGATCGTGATGTTGTGGGTCCTGATCCTTTCACGTCGGAAAGTGCCCAGGTCCTGATCGGGGAGATCATGGGGTGTAATGTTGCTTTGGAAAACATCACGAAAAACATCAATGATGTTATTTAAAAAAATAAGAACATCATTGATATTTTGGGGAGAGTTTAAAACCCCTACAAAGCCCTTTCTTTTATGGTGTACTACAATTTTACAATTTTTTTGCAAATTGTAGAAAAGCCAAATTTTGAAGAGGCACACAGTGTGTCAACATGTGCTATCTGCCATCACGGGAGATCAATGTAGGCATTTTGGGGGTACAACCCCTTCCTCAATAATAAAATAGCTGAGAGGAAGGGGTTGCACCCACAAAACACGTCCCTTGATCCCCTGTGATGGCAGCTAGCACATGTTGACATTCGGAAATTGGTGTGCATCTTCAAAATTTGGCTTTTCATGGGGTGACTTCACCCCATCTGAACGCAATATCAAACTCAGTTCATAAATACTCATGTCTGATATTGCCTTCAGGTTCTACCAAATGTGAACTTTGTAAGTTCAAGATTTGTGTCTTTCTTGTTGGTTTTACACATGCCTGTTTTATCTTAAAAGGACATTTCTACTTTTTCTAATGCCACCCCAAAAATTGTTATACAACAAACATGTTGGTTTGTTTTAAAAACCTTGTCAAAATACACATGTGATTGTGCTGGTATTAAAAAGATTGTTATTAATCAAGAATGTGTGGATAATTGTCTCAACACTACAAGGGTGCTTTAATTGCTGTTTTCTGTGACAATGGGTGTTATTTCATAAGGGCAAATCCACTTTGCACTACAAGTGCAAATAACACCCAACAGTGCTTTGTAAGGTTACACAATCACGCCATTTTCACGACTCACCACATTTCTGACAGGGTCATCTACAAAAAACACAAGCAGCAAATGTCACCAAAGATTTGCTTTTTTTTTTATTTGATAAAGGTTTCACACATTGTCTGGCATATTGATGGCCCCCCTACCCGCAAAGAACTCAAGGTATCTTAGCCGGACATCACGGGCACTCAGGGAGGGCAAGCCAGGACGGCCACTTTCAAGCACCGTCAGGGTTGTTTCATTTATAATTCCAGCCTCAGGCCCAACTGAGCCAGCATAGTTGGCAGAATATTGCTGTAAAAAGTTGTGTAGAACACAGCACGCTAGGATAATATGATTCAGTTTATACTCCGCCATATGTATGGGTGTCAGAAATAGGCGGAACTGGCTGGCCATGATTCCAAATGTGTTCTCCACCACTCTTCTGGCTCTGGCCAGCCGGTAATTAAAAACCCTCTGGTCCGGGGTGAGGGTCCTCATCGGAAATTGCCGCATAAGATGGTCCCCCAGCGCAAATGCTTCATCCGCAACAAAGACAAATGGGAGTCCTTCCACATTGTCTTCTGGAGGTGGCAAGTCCCAGCTGCCATTCTGGAGATGCCTGTAAAACTCCGTCTGGGTGATGACTCCACCATCGGACATCCGGCCTTTCTTCCCCACGTCCACATATAGGAACTCATAATAAGCCGACACCACCGCCAACATCACAATACTATTGAACCCCTTATAATTACAATAGTACGACCCCGAGTTGGGTGGTGGGACGATGTGGACCTGTTTCCCATCAATTGCCCCTCCGCAGTTAGGAAAGTCCCACTGCTGGGCAAAGTGGGAAGCCACAGTCTGCCATTCCTGTGGCGTGGAAGGAAACTGTTGAGGAAAACAAAAAAATTGTCTTTTTGCACATAAACATGGAAAGCAGATTAGACACAAACATTCTTGGCCATCATCAAGATAACAATTAATAATGGGAATTTTTAAAGACCAAAGTATAAGGTACACCTATCATATTCCCCCTCCCCCCTGTCATGGGCCATTTCTAACATTATAGGGGGGGGGGGAGCTCTTGGACAGGTAACCCTCTCCACTTCATTGAGAGAGGAATGCCTAAATAATGGGTATTACTTGGAACAGCCCCTCCTTAGTTACACTATTGGCAGCCCACTGGACAGGTAAGAAGTGTCATAATACAAAGATATAAATACACACTGTACACATTTGAGCACATTTGGACATTCTGCTATTACCTATCAAGATAATAATAGGATCCCAAAACTTTAAACAGTACCATTTGAAAGTATACAGGCAGGCCCTTGCACTCCATGCTTTGGGGAATTCATCCATAAATCTGAGCACAAAAGAGATGGGTATAGTGTGTATGGGTTTGGCAAAGTCAGCAGATAGATGATTGAGGATAGATAGAGAATTGGTATCAGCTGACTTAGCAGTTTGGGGGAGGGAGGGTTCCAAATGATTTGGGGACCCCCAAAAAAAGCCTCTGGCACTCTGCCTGAATTTAAAACACAAATCACATTACAAAACATTTTGTGGGGTATTTAGGGTAAAGCACTACTATGGAGCTGATAAAATACATTGTTAAGTGAATACATGAGGTGAATATAGGGCAGGAGACCATGCTGGGGAGGTAAGTGAAGGCAAATATGTATGAAGGACAAAACATAATTACATAAAAATCCAGCATGCATGAGGAATTAGGGAATGAGGAAAGAAATACAATATATTATCAAACATTAAATACAATAAAATGTGATGTTAAAGGATAAAAATCTTACCTTAATATACTCCTTCTGCAGGACCTGGATGATGGCAGAACAGGTCTCTGGGATAATGAACCCCAGAGCCTGGGGGGAGATGCCTGTCGAGAACTTCAAGTCCTGCAGGCTTCTCCCCGTCGCCAAGTACCACAGGGTGGCGACGAGCCTCTGCTCCGGAATGATGGCTTGCCTCATGCAGGTATTCTGCCTGCTGATATAAGGGGTCAGCAAAGCCAACAAACGGTGAAATGCGGGGTCCGTCATCCGGAGAAAGTTTCTGAAATCATCAGGATTACTCTCACTGATCTCACGGAGCAAAGGCATGTGACAGAACTGGTCACGCTGAAGCAACCAATTCTTGGTCCATGAACTCCTCCCCACCCTGTTCATGGACTGGACTTGTGTCAAGGTCAGGACCCCAACACCAAGCCCCCGCACAGTACAAACTCTACGAGGAGTACGTATACGCAACATGGCTAGAAAACGGTCGGCTGCTCAGAACGAAGTAACAGAACGCACTGAAGAACAGCAAGGCCTGTGAAGAGCGACCTGAAAAACAGTAATGAATGAACAAGAACACAATGACTGAGTCACGCGTAGCTTGCTTGCACGCACTGAAGAGCAGATACAAACCCACAAGCACAAACTGAACAGCAGAAAATGATCTGAAAACCACGAGTCTGAAAAAGAGCAAATCGTCTCTCACCAAACTTTTACTAACACAAGATTAGCAAAAGGAGCCCAAAGGGTGCCGCGCTTGGTTCTGAACTGGCCTTTTCTAGTCTCATCGTACGTGGTGTACGTCACCGCGTTCTTGGCGAGCGGAAATTCCGACAACTTTGTGCGACCGTGTGTACGCAAAACAAGTTTGAGCCAACATCCATCTAAAAAAATGATGGATTTTGTTGTCGGAATGTCCGATCAATGTCCGATCGTGTGTACGGGGCATTACATTGCTTGAATTTAAAAAATACATTTGATGATGTATTAATCATTACAGAGCTGTCCTTTATATCTGTCTGGATTTCAAACTTTAGGTTTTATGGTACCAGTATAAATGTTTGTCCATTTCCATGTTTGTGTTTCTTTTTTTTTCTGTTTTTTAATGATTTGGAAACATTCATATCTTGATGATTGGATTATTTATTAAATATTTGAAATGCAGTTGACATACAAATGGTTTTTGTTTTTGAAAGATGTTCTCTTACATTATATAAAGTAATTAAATAGGGTATATTACTTTTTGCCACCTTGGTGCAATAAAACAAAAAAAGGAACATATCCATAACTGTCTACAATTTTTGATGTCCTAAAAGAAAGTTTATATATTTCCTTTACTGTGCAGATAGCCTTTTGTATTCAGTTCTGGCCTACAGAGAATTATAAAGCATTTTGTAAGAAATATACAATATAAGAGACCATTATTGGAAATCAGTATGGCGAATATCTCCACAGCCACCGTGTATTTGCCTTTGGTGCTCAGATAGGCCGGGATCATGGCAATCCAGACACTGCAGAACACCAGCATGCTGAAGGTGATGTATTTGGCTTCATTAAAACTGCCTGGTAATGTCCTGGCAAAAAAAGCTATAATAAAACTGACAGCAGCCAGGATCCCCATATAACCCAGGACAGAGTAGAACCCGATAACTGACCCTTCATTACACTGAATGATGATCTTCTCCTGGTAGGAGTGTGTGTCCAATTCCTGGAAGGGAGGAGAGATGGACAACCAACTAACACAGATTATAACCTGAACATTGGAACAAGCTAAGACTATACAGATGGGCAATTTTACTCCCATCCATTTCTTCCACACACTGTTGGGTTTGGTGGCTTTGAAGGCAATGCAAACCATTATAGTCTTGGCCAATACAGAAGATACGGCTATTGTAAAGAGAATTCCAAAAGAAATTTGGCGTAGCAAGCAGGTTACATCCACAGGACGACCCAGGAAGAGGAACACACAAAGGAAACCCAACATGATGGAGACCAGGAGGACAAAGCTGAGGCTCTTGTTATTGGCTTTCACAATTGGTGTGTCCTGGTGTAAAATAAAAATGACGAGAACTACAAGAGTCTTCCAAAAACACAACAGTGAAACGACTATAAAAACTAGTGACAGCATGTCATCATTGAAGGAAAGAAATTCTGATTGCTTGGCAACACAGCAAGTTTTGTTTCTATTTGGCCATTCATGATTGGGGCATTTCATGCAGTTTTTACTATCTGAAAAACAAAATAAAATCAATGAATACTGTGATCACTTAAAGGATATCTTGTTTAGTTTACTTGTATGGGTGTAATCAAATATAAATATTGTATAGTGTGGACCCAGCCTAAGTGTTTTTGAGATATTTTGAGTTTTTGTAAAGATGTGGGCATACTACAGTACTGGAAGCCTCTTCCCTCCTTTTCCAGAGTTTCTTGTCCCCACTTGGTTTGGTGATCTTCACAGTTTTTTTCATTACGACCATGTGACTTTTCTGTATTGTAATCACAACCACAGGATAAATTATATGCCAAAGGTAAATACTTTAATTGCATGGTAAGGGGGTACCATCATCCAACGGCTGACATACAGAAGCCAAAATAGTTAAAAAATGGACTATCTCAGTACCGAAGGAACATGGAGTTCACACAACATGTTAAAAATGAAAAAAGTTTTTATGACAGTCCATAAAAACACATAACACAGAAATAAAAAATAAAATAAAAAATTAATTAATAAGTGACAGTATTGTAAATTTGGCTGCACATGTTCCCTAAATTAATCCATGACCACTTGGGTCTAAATTACAGGTTCCATATGGTAATAGGTGGCAATACAATATGCAGACATACCTCTACATGTTTTGTGACCTCTGTCGCTTCCTCAGGAGGAGAAATGAGCCAAAAACTGTCTACAATAGAACACAGAAAAATATTTGTACAATAATAGGTACATAAGATTCAAAACAATTTATAACTTTAGGTAATGGTGGTAGTCACTGGATAGCTTACCAACAGAGCCTGGAGTCAAATGCCTCAAAGCAGATGGCAGGTCAATGTGCCAACAACCTCCCCTGGGGCAGACATGGGGGGGCACAAATGGAGACCCACTGAGACCCCAATCAGGAATTAAAAAAAAATAATAATAACACAATAAAGGGAAGGAAAGAGGTTGGAGGAAGGGGGAGGGGGAAGAAAAGGAGGAAGAGGGGGGAGGTAAGAAGAAAAAGAGACAAGGGAGGGGGAGAGGGGTGAAGGAAAGTGGGGGGGAGGGGAAGAAAAAGGGAGGAAAGGGAAGGAATAAAGTGAGGAAAAAGGGGGAAGTGAGAGACTATGGAAACAATAAAAGGAGGTTAGGTGAAGCAAAAGAAAAATAGAAGAACAGAAGAAAAAAAGGGGGAAAATGGAAGGGAGGGGTGAAAAGGAAAAGAGGGAAGAGGGAGGGGAAGAGGAGGGAGAAGTGGGGGAAAGGGGGGGAGGGAGGGAGAAAAGAAAAGATGGAAGGAAAAAAAAGGAGGGAAAAGAGAAAGGGACTAGAAAGGGAAAGAAGGGAGGAAGAGGAAAAAATATGGGGATACCAGCCAAGAAGCCTGAAGATAGAAAAGTCGACTACTGACCTTGCTGAAAGAGTTGAACTAATACATGCGTCGGAGGGTAAAAATATAATAACAAATCTTGGGGGTATACAGCAACTCTCTTGCATTCCTCCCTTCTGCATCCTTTCCATTTCGAGTCCCTTTACCTCTTCCCCACCTTTTTCACATGCCCACCCCAGGGGAGGTTGTTGCCACTCCGACCTGACATCCCCTTTGAGGCATTTGCCTCCAGGCTCTGTTGGTAAGCGATTTAGTGACCACCACCATTACCTAGTTGTTGTTTATATTGTACAAATATTTTTCTGTGTTCTATTGTAGACAGTTTTTGGCTCATTTCTCCTCCTGAGGAAGTGATGGAGGTTGCAAGACATGTAGAGGGACGGCCATATATTGCCGTATATTGCACTCCATATTGCGACCAAATATGAGATCAAATTAGCAATACTGTCACTCATTAATTTTATTTTTTATTACCTCTGTGCTATGTGTTTTTATGGATTGTAATGAAAACCGTTTTCATTTGTAACATGTGGTGTGAACTCATGGGTTCCTTGGGTACCAATATAGTCCTTTTTTTGGGATCTATTTTGGTCTCTCTATGTCCTTTTTGTAATCACAACCAGATTCTTGTGTGATAGTGATCACATTGAGTCTTTAGGTGGCAAACTTAAATCTTTTTTTTATTAAAGTCCAATTTTGCTGAAAGTTTGGTAAATGTGCAGTTGGTAATTTCAACACAGAATCAAGTTCCTGAAATTTGCCACACATCCCTATACATAACACAAAAACAGCCTAATTAATATTTGAAAACCATTACCTGTAACATTTGATATTTCACCATATGCACACAGGACACAGCTATGACAACAAGGTTGTATGGAAGAGCCGGGAACTTTCCGGTATCCTGGGTAGCAACTTTCTGAGCACTGAGATTTTGGAACCTAACAGAAAGAAACATGTTGTATTATGTATGCAAATTCACTAAATGTATCTATAAAACCAAGTTTTCTCATCTATGGTGGACACTTTACAAGTGATGTGGCCTCACCTCTATCCTACTGGTTCAGATAAAACTTCTCCCTCTATGAATAACAATCATGATGCTGACTATCACACCTACCCCTAGCATTGGTGGTCAGGCACTATAGCTGGCTCTGTGTTCTTCACCTATAGCAGCCTCCTTTTCCATAAGGCAAGTAGGCCTCCTGGTACTCGGTTGCCCCCAGGTCCTATACACAATGTTAAAGTGCATGGCTACCATGCCGGGGCAGGTGTGAGCTAAGCACAACAAACAGGTACTTGCGGTTGGCTGTCAGGCAGAATGGTTTAATGGCAGTCCGAGTTCAGGGCAGGCAACATTCAGAGAGTAGTCAGGGTCAAACCTGTGGTCAAAAGGCAGGCAGAGTTCATAGAGTAATCCAAAGTCCAAGCCAGGGTCGATAACAAGGAAATATAAACTAGCTGGCAGGGTGGGGATCAGGCAAAGGCAAAGGTCAAGGCACGGGAACAAGGCAGGCAAAGAGGGAACTTGAAGCACGTGTTGCAAACACTACCACAAGCATGATACTAAGGGCTTTGCATGCTTAAAACGAGTTTGTTCTCCACCCAGAGGCTGTGTCTACATCAATAACCCTGCAGGTGGACAGTCAGACAGGGAGTGTGCAGCTCAACCAAAACCAGGATGCTGGAATGAGGCCAGCAGCTGCCATAGAACAGGAGTTTTACACACTCCTGAAACCAAGATTCTTCAACTTGTAAACCATCTGCTGAATGTGGACTTTAACAACTTCTCCCTCCAGGCCCTACATTGAAGATGACACAGTCATCTTCTCTATAACACTGGCTTGGTGATTGTGGGGGTCTGTGGGCATACAGTGCTTAGAAATAAGTGGTCCCCCAAATGCTGCCTCCCCATATGAATGATAAAAGGGTACATACACTAGAACTCCTACAAAAAAAAATGAAATATAAGACACTGCCCTTTTTGACAAATCCTTTATTAAAAAAAAAAAAAAAAAAATAAGAAAAAACTCAAGAATATCTCACGAAAAACATCCATCACATCATCCATCAATGTAGATCTTCATCAGTCATGATGAACAATGCCCCAGGCTTGCCGAAAGAAATAAAAACTGCCAAACTACACATCCATCCCTGAAAGACAGCACCAGTCTCAGTCTCAGCCATTAAATGTACTCAAATGTATGTGATATATGCAGTGATATCATTGACCAAAAAGGACAATATTTGGTCAATGACATTGCTCAAACATGGCCATGTGAACATATTTGGGCAATGATGCCAGCCACTATTCTTTCCCCTTTGGTTCATGGCCAGGGTTCCGTGCAAGTGAATGAATGGGGCTGGGTGAGGTCACTCATTGCTAAGGGTGTGGCAGATATCAATAACCACTGCTTCCTTAACAACAATTACCAGAGAATGCTTTCATATATAGTAGCATAAGAAAACGCTACTATAAAGTATATGATATTCACCTCCCTCACAACAGGTTTGGAAGAAAGCCAGAACAAGCAAAGTTCAGTCTGAACCTATGTTTGGACAAACCCTTTAGCTCTTTATATTGTTATTTGTGGATTACAGGACTCGCCTTCCTTTCCAACCCCAGCAGAGACACAACACTACTACCTGAGCTTTTACATCTGGCCAAAGAGAATGTGGGAAAAGTATACCACGTTTTAAAATGTTCCGCCTTAACATTTTGTCTCATTGTTAAATGTTCTGTCTCATTCAGCATTTGCTGGTAGAAAAGGGACCAGAATCTAAGGGTGAAGTAATAGTTAGGATGAGTGGAACACTTTAAAGGAAGGCAAGAAGAATAAAAACAAGATGATGATGATGATGGTGATATAAATAAAGGAGTGAGGCTGAGTTCTACACCTCCATGATTCAGCAGATAAAGACTTTGGACATTGCTTTCTTCCATCTAATGTAGGACTGTCTATTGTATATAGACTTCTTATGGCCACCAACACTGCCAACAGCTGCCACTATGTCTACCTTAACCCACAAAGAAGTAAAAAAATCATATAATATATGGCCATAAAGTACTGTATCTAGACATCCTTCTAAATGAGTGAGTCCAGGAAGACCCTTTTCCGATCCTGTATAGTTTGATTTTATGAACCTTGGTTTAGAGGAACTCAAGTGGCCTGTGTGGAACTCTGATCACAACCCTAAGTATTAGCATGGCTTTGAGAATTCTAACAAGAGATTTAAGGATGCTTGGAGATGTGAAAAGGTATGTCTATCCTAGAGAGAGATAGAGAAGAAAGGATTCATTACATCATTCTTGCTTTACCCTAGGGCAAAAAGAGTCCTCACTGTGAAGGCAATAATTATAATAGTGGATAGTTATGCTTATGGTATATGAAGGACCTTTAGTCTGTAGAAACTCACAGCACCCCAAGATCTTAAATAGCCTCACCTGATTATCCTTAGTTTTCCATTTAATAAACGTAGAGTTAATTATAACTTGCCGATTACCAACCGCATCAGTTAGGAAATGTCCAACAGTTCTTGTAAACAAAGTCCTATTAACAACAACATGGTTCTGAATAGTAAATAGTAAAATAAATTTTTTAGTTGTACTGATGTCCTTATGTAATATCATTTTCATTTTTAAGTACCGGTTCAACTGCAAAGTAAAAATAATGCGTATTATATTACCTATCACTGTTACTAAATTACTACATTTAAGTAAATATAAACCCAATTACTAAAATATGTTTGCATGTTAATGTCATTTCAATTTTTTTTTTTAACCCTTTGGCGCCGGTGCCTCCTGGTCCTTTAGGGGTTTTCAGATGCTGGGAGGCAGGGGTCTATGATCATGTGACCGATGTGTTTGACTGTCTTGGAGGTCACATGATCAGAAAGCTCCCGATAGCAAGCAACAATTGTGAGCTTTCCGTTGGTCACCAATAACTGTGCTGGGAGTGTGCAGGCATGCACTCTCCGCACAGCTGTGTTTGCAATGTGGTACGCAAATAGGCAGATGCTCAGCGCCAAGGCCCACCCAACGAGAGAACACATATTTACTTGTTATCGGCAACAAGAGGTTAATCTGCAAATTTCATGTAAATAATCCCTGGCAATTCAGTTATGAAGGTCCTTGTTCAGGTACTTCCTGTTATAGGGTGACAACCCTTTTTCTCTGTTTCTGCATTGTCACCTTGTCACATGGGGTTCCACCAGTGACTACAAGTAGCCTTTTCAATGCACATTATCCAGGCAGGGTCCAGGGTTGTCACCATCAAGAAACCTACCCTGAGAAATACAATGCAACCCTTGCTGAAGTTCATGTAGACAGGAAACTTCTGCAGTGAGGCTGCTTCAGATCAGCAGTACTATGGCCTGGTTCACACTAGTGGAATTTCAGATGCGACTTGGATCACATATAATCACATGACAATGAAAATCACATTGATGGACGGCATGTGTCGTCAGAAGGGGCCGTGCCACCGGGTGACATACCCGGGTGACCTTGCCCCTCCCTACATAAGAGCTGTCAAAGTGCAAGGCGAGCAGTCGGCTGGTGGTCTCCAGGAAGCGGAAGCCTTCTTTTTTCTCTATTTTTCAGGTCCATCGAGCGTCGTGATTGATGGTGAATTTACATCGAGGGACACTTTTTTTTCTTTTTTAATAAAGAATTTGTCAAAAAACTGTTTCCTGTGGTTCTTACTTTTTGACACTTTTTTGGTGAATGGGTATGGGTATGATACCCATTCCCATAGGGGGGGCGGGATCTGGGGACCCCCTTGTTAAAGGGGGCTTCCAGATTCCAATAAGCCCCCCACCCGCAGACCTAACAACCACAGCCCAGGGTTGTCGGAAAGAGGCCCTTGTCCCCAACAACATGGGGACAAGGTGCTTTGGGGTGGGGGGGCACAGAGCCCCCCGCCCCAAAGCCCCCACCCCCCATGTTGAGGGCATGTGGTCTGGTATGGTTCAGGAGGGGGGAGGGCTCGCTCGTCTCCCCCCCTTTTCCTGACCTGCCAGGCTGAATGCTCAGATAGGGGTCTGGTATGGATTTTGGGGGGGGCCCACGCCAATTGTTTTGAAATTTTGGTTCCCCTTAAAATCCATACCAGCCTTGAAGGGCCTGGTATTGTCTGGGGGTGGACCCCACAAATTTTTATCTTTTTTTTTTTAATAGCCATGTGTCGGCAATTGTAGCCGCAAGTAATTTTAAATGGGATTTTTTTCTTTAGAAATGTCAGTTTTGCTGTAGCGTGTTCTGTATATGCTAAAAATGCACCACTTTACAGGCACATTAAGGGGACCCCCCAGGAATTTTTCATTTTCACTGTTGCACTGCTCCTGAAAAAATGATTGTTTTTAAAAAAAATAATAATGATACTTTGCCCAATCAGAGCACAGAATGAACTGTGCGGCGCTCAGTGCATTGCAGGGTGTTCGTTGGGGGGGGAACACCCGGCGAACACCCTGCAAGTTCGGATGTTCAGTGAACGGCCGAACAGGCAAATGTACAGCCCGAGCTCATGCTCGAGCCGAACCGTTCGCCCATCCCTACTCACCATTAACATACAGCAGCAGCCCTGAAGAAGGGGGAATCTTTGTTCCCCCTTAACACATTGGCTTTATTATGTTCTACTACTTTCAATAAAACAATGACATATTCACCATCATTTTGCTTCTAATTGGATATTGGGTGCTCCTTTAACCCACCACCACACATCTTTGGGGAAGACATGGGTGCTGCTTTGGTGCGGTGATAAAATGAAAATGACAAATATAAATAAAAACATAGAGAGAGATAATCCTATGGCATACACATGTGTGTGACCCCCTGGGTCAGAATCACTGTCCTTGAAGAAGCAGGGACTCTAGGAGAAGCAGCAATTGGAGGTTACATCTTGCTGTGTCATCTCTCCCATGCAGCAGGCTGAACAAGTCTGGGCAGAGCCCTCCCCCTTTTATATAATACAAAAAGAGAGGCAAAGCCTATCATAAAATACGAGAAAGTGGTTAACTGTTTTCCTCCCGGCCGGGGCAGCAGCTGTCTCACCACCCAGCATGTTAACTTTCTTTTTGCAGGGTGCCAACACTAAGCTGATGTTTCTGAAATAGCAGGGCCATTTTCAACCTGCTGTTCTGGTTTCTTTAGTTGGCCCTTGGACTGGCTATCTGCTATACCTGATATTATAGTAAGTTACAAGTTGGCTGCCTGCCACAAATCATGACTTCCATGTCTATGTCTACTGCAGGATTCTAATGTAAGCCTACTCTATTTTCTGGCCACATTCGTGCTCACCTTGTGTTTACATTTTTCTCGATCATCTGCCTGACCTTTTAGACAAGAACCATTTTGTGATGAGTGCAGAGCATGAAGAGCATAGACCATGAGTTGCACCGTGTGATATACAGGATCTAAGGTTCTGTTAGATGAGTAATCTCCAAAGTCGGTTAAATGTTCCTGACCAGTACAATTGTGAAGAGAAATATAATAAAGTTTTTCAAAGAGAGTATCTTTTTCTTTGTTTCCTGACAAGCAGAAAAGTGTTGTCATCCACAGATTTTCAAGTAACTTGTCTTTTGGGTGAATCATTGGATGGAAACCATCAACAAAATTCTTAAATTTCTTATTAGCTTCATACAAAAAGTTCATGGATAAGCTACAATTCAGAACCTCTGGATACTTTTCTATAAGAGCAATATTTGAGGCCCAGTTGGGACTGAGGATCAATGTTACATCCCTGAATAATCTTCTCAGCGAGGACTGAAATATGACATCATGATATGTTCCACAGAGTATGATCACTTTTACCGATAATCTCTGAATGGCTCTGTAATAACTTTCCAAAGTAAGCCTGTCAGTAAATACACCGATACCAGTTCTTAGTAAAAAGGCCACACAAATTTGTAGACGGGTCATAAATTGCATTAACCAAGACGATTCTCTCTCCCCACTCTCATCCACGGATGTTATTATTCCAACCCAAGTCCATCCAAAATGTCTCATTATTTCTGATATATAAAGATAAATCATAAAGTCATCATGGACTGATCGGTAAAAAGTGGGAAAAGTGGCTCTGTCTGTCAAAGATTTATCCGTTGCCCCGTAACTGATCTAAAACACAGCAACAGCAAATATAAAAGAAAAAACTGTGCTTGGTGCAAAAAATATGAAATAATAATAACCATGAGAAAATAAATGTTCAGCCGCACTCAAAAACACATAGATACAACCATGTAACACATCCAAAGCAAAAATATTTATGCTATACATTTAAATTAATAAAACATACATAACCCCCTAAGTGCAAAAAGTCCAACATATCTAATATAATTATGATCCAGTCAAATAAAAGCTTCTTCAAAATCCGTTGTGACTAGACATGTGCAGTTGAATCGAAATTCGGATGACGTTTTCGTTATTCAGAGATTTGGATGTATCCGAATTTCCAAATTAGAATAGTAACAAATTCAAACAAATGCGAAATAACGTAACTAAATTTTGTCCGAAATGCTGACTATTGCTGATTTCCTTTAAAGACTATGGGGTTGATTTACTAAAACTGCAGAGTGCAAAATCTGGTGCAGATGTGCATGGTAGCCAATCAGCTTCTAACTTCACCTTGTTCAATTAACTTTAACAAAAAACATGGAAGCTGATTGGTTTCTATGCAGAGCTGCACCAGATTTTGCACTCTCCGGTTTTAGTAAATCAACCCCATTGTGTATTAGTGTTAGAATATAGCCATCTTTGAAATTTCTAATTTTGAAAAGAATAGCATAGAAAAAAACAGAATTGAATAGAAAATAAAATAATAGGATAGAAAATAAAGGAATAGCATAGAATAGAAAACAATTAAATCAAGGGGGATATCCAAGGTGTTGAAAAAGTGCTCTAAGTCCTCCGGAACCCTTAGATTGGCTGTGTGGCCTTGGGCAGAGGCAGAGAGGCAAAATGGAAATTTCCATCTATATGTGATGGCCCTGGAGCGGAGGAGATCCAGCAAGGGTCTTAGCTTCCATCTGCGCTGCAGGGCGATATTAGAAAGATCCTGGAAGATTTTCACTTCAGAGCCTTGGTACATGAGTTGGTTTCGGTTACATGATTTTCAGAGAATTTCTTCCTTCAAGGGAAATTTGACAAGACAGCAGACAACTTCCCTTGGTGGGACTGTGTCCCTGCCTCTGGGTCTCAACGCTCTGTGTATGCATTTCATCTCTATGGGTGCATCTTGCGGTCTCTCTAGAAGGTCATTAAAGAGAGTTATCATAGTTTGCGATAGGTGGTTGGGCTCTACGGATTCGGTAGACCTCTTACCTCAGGTTATGACGTCTTCCCCGGTTGTTGAGGTCTTCCAAGTGGTGCTGGAGTTCCCTTAGATGTATTGCGTGGGATTTGGTGACCTGCTGCACATGGCATAGTGAGGCATCATGGCAGGCTGTCATCTTCTCCACCACTCTATTAGATATGGCCCTTATGTCTGCTCTTAGATCCAAGATAGCTGCTGGCAGGATATTTTTAATGTCAGCAGCCACTTCTTGGAGGTCATTCAGGCTCTGGGTAGGTGCCGCTGGTGTACCTGAAGTGGTGGGGATACAGTCCTGTGGACGGATCGGGCTTCTGCTGAGCGAGTGGGATCTCTTGTAAGAGGCCTGTGAAGCTGCTGTTGTGTCCGGAATAACATAACCGCTCAGCTGTGTCCCTTGGTCTCGGGATGAGCAGGAGCGGGTTGCTGGGGCACTGGGCATTCCTCATATTGTGATAGGTAGTCATCTCAGATGAACTGAAAGCAGGACCATGAGGTGTCGGAGCTCTGAGACTAAGCAGCCATCTCAGACCGGGTCCAGACCACGCCCCTGAAAAAATTGAATCAGTTTATTTAGAATAGAAAGAATGTAGCCATTTTCTGAAATTTTAATTTCTAAAAAAAGAGAATAGAGTAAAACGGAATAGAATAGAAAAGAATAGAAAAAAATTTAATCAATTTGTATTGAATAGAAAGAATACAGCTGTGATCTTAAATTTGAATTTGGAAAAGAAAAGAATACATTAAAACAGAACAGAATAGAATAGAAAATAAAATAAAAGCGTAAAATAGAATAGAAAAGAATAGAATAGAAAATAAATGAATAGAATAGAAAAGAGTAGAATGGAATAGAAAAAAAAAGAATAAATCAGAACAGAATAAAATAAAAAGAATAAAACCATCTTCTGAAATTCAAATTTCGAACAGAATAGAAAAAAATGATTCTTCACAATGAATTTGGATTGATTAAAAATTTTATATTCGAATTTGATTCTAATTTGTTTCAAATACTTCTAATCTAGTAGTTTTAATCTGGTTGAAAACAGATAAACAAAACTAAACTGAGCTAAACTAAACTAAATGAATTTTGTTAAGAATGCAACAAAACAAAATTAGTAACTTGACAAATTGATCCGAAAGGAAAAATAATTGTTTAGTTCTGAACATGTCTACTTGTGACTCCACCACCGATATATAAAATGTTAGCCTCTTACCGGATGAACAGACCTCAAAGCTTCAGAGGTCAGTTCACACACAATGCAAATGCCTTGGGATGATTGGGAACCACACAGCACACCAGCAGAGATCAAAGGAATTCAGCTGCAGCCAGTTCCTCCACTCAGCATGTGTCAGGGTTACACCAAAAAAACAAAAGCAAAAAACAAGCTCCATAGTATAAAAGCGTTTTATTATTATTATTATTATTATTATTATTATTATTATTATTATTAAACTTTTTATTGGCAACTCACACTAAGCAGCAGAGTACACAGCCATGGCCAAAAGTTTTGAAAATGATACAAATATTAATTAATCTTCTCTCCTTGAAAAACATCAGGGACTGACTGATATTCTGCAAAAGGTACAAGGACTGGACTGCTGAGGACCGGGGTAAAGTCATTTTCTCTGATAAATCCCCTTTCCGTTTGTTTGAGGCCTCTGGAAAAAACCTTGTCCAGAGAAGAAAAGATGAGCGCTACCATCTGTCCTGTGTCATGGATCCTGAGACCATTCATGTGTGGGGTCACGTCTCAGACAAGGGAGTGGGCTCACTCACAATTTTGCCTAAGAACACAGCCACGAATAAAGAATGGTGCAAAAACCTCCTTCAAGACCAACTTTTCCCAACCATCCAAGAACAGTTTGGTGAGGAACAATGCCTTTTCCAGCATGATGGAGCACCTTTCTATAAGGCAAAAGTGATAACTAAGTTGCTTGGGGAACAAAACATCAAAATTTTGGATCCATGGCCAGGAAACTCCCCAGACCTCTCCCATTGAGAACTTTTGGTCAATCCTCAAGAGACGGATGAACAAAAAATAAAAAAACCCACAATTTCTGACAAACTCCAAGCATTGATTATGCAGGAATGGGCTGCCATCAGTCAGAATGTGGCTCAGAAGTTGATTGACAGCATGCCAGGGCGAACTACAGAGGTCTTGAAAAAGAATGGTCAACACTGCAAATATTAACTGTTTGCATAAACTTCATGTAATTGTCAATACAAACCTTTGACACTTATGAAATTCTTGTAATTGTACTTCAGTATACCCTAGTAACATCTGACAAAAAGATCTAAAAACACTGACGCAACAGACTTTGTGAAAATTAACATTTGTGTAGTTGGCCACCGCTGTACAAATGAAACAAACCACCCACCCACTGCTCAGTCTTGCAGCATTATGTGTCAACATAGGCTCCACCCTGACACGTTTTGTCCCAGAAGATCTTCTCAAGGGACTCACCCCTTGAGAGCATCACTTGGAATGGAAAATGTTCTATACTTGGTCTGCCTGCTGCAATGCACACATTTTCATGATAATCAGGAGCAACCAATACAAATACAAGAAAAGAAAACAAGCAAAGGCAATACAGATCAGATTAGGACATACAGTACAGACGGGCACACAGACAGAAACTCAGAGAGATGCAGCACTGGCCAGTGACAATGGTGTCCCTCAATAACTACAAACACAGAACAGATGAGACTCAGATGAAGACATACTGACAGAACAAGCCTGACACACCAGACCTGAGACATCATTCATGTTATTATACTCACTTGCACGTGTTTATATACAGATAATAGTTGGGCTATAGGTAGGGTTGTGGTTGAACTCTGGTCTCCAATAAAACCAGCTAATTTCTGGTGGTCTTGGCAGGAATAATTTGGGATAGTCTTTCCCGGTCCAGATAAAATCTGTAGAACACTTTTTATGGCTTTTTTTGGGTCAGAACACGAGTCATAAAGATGATATCCTAGGGTTACATTAGGCAGGATTGTTGGGTTTTTGTTCATTTGGTCAATGGCAAAAAGGAAAATTTGAAGATTCTTGTAGTAATAATGCAAGGGTCTGTCAATATATAAATTGAATACAAGTGGTCAGCAGGTTCACCTAGCAGTTTAGTGACAAAATTTAAATAACAAAACCTTATAACAACTAATCACATTTCACCCTTCAAAATTTTTAGAAAAAAAAAATATAGTATTTGTCATTAACTCCTAAACTGATTTACCAATAGGGATCTTTTGGGTCTAGCATAAGATCGATCAGAACCCAAGCTGTTCACAGTTTGACGGATGTGCAAAATAAAGGTCAGATTTGGCCACTTTAAACAGCTGTCCCAACCTATGGCTTCCACAACCAGGGATAATTCAATCAATGGCAGTATCACCACCATCACTAAATATTAAACAAGCTGCCAAGCATCTTGGGCAACATCATTGACCACACACTGTATGTTTTTGGCCATATATGATGAATTACTTCAGCCAGCTTCCCCTACCAGTTTGTTGACATTCAGAAGCAGGGCTGGGACAAGGGGGGGCAGGAGTGGCGGCTGCCCTGGGCACTCTGGTATCATTTAAGGTGGCAGGGCACCAGGAGGAGATTGGGGAAGAAAATTTGTGTTGGCAGGGTTAATATTGGTGGGGGGGGCGGCAGTGGGTAAGAATTGTTCTAGGACAAATTTAGGGTAAATTTTGGGAGGTGTGCTAGGAGTGGTGATTTGGAGGGATTTGTCTGGGAAGGGGAGATGGGGGTTGAAGAATTGTGCTAGGAGGGGGGATTTGGGGGGTGTGCTAGGAAAGGTAGTATGGTAGAGGGGATTTGTGGTAAGGGTGGAATTTTTTTGGGCGGGTAGGGGATTTGTGTTAGCAGGTACGAATAGGGGTATCTGTGCTAGGAGGGAAAATTTGCTAGGAGTGGGGGTTGGTCAGGATTTGTGCTTGGAGGGGAGATTTGAGGTGTAGAGGACTTGTGCTAGGAGGGGGAAGTTCTTTTGGGGGGATTTGTGCTAGAAGGGGCATTTCAGCAGGAGGGGAAGGGGGAATTTATGCTTAGGGGTAAGCATGCAGATTAGTGCTCAATTTTTTGGGGGGGGGGTTTGCTGACACATAATTGTACATCCTGAGGGGGGCCCAATTTGGCATGTTCATCACAGGCTCTAGGTGACCTTGTCCCGGTGTTCTGCCGAGAAAGTTCCGCTCGGCGGATAAGTTCCCCCCTCTACTGCGCCTACGCAGTAGGATCCGGCGGAAATAGCCGAAGCGGAACAGCTGAAAATCAGCTGTACACGGCGCCTGTAAGAGGGTCCCTCGCGGGCTCGCTTCGCTTCGGGCATGGCCTCGCTGCGCTCGGCACTTTTAGATTCCCCCTCTAGGTCCACTTGGATGGTGGGGAAGGAACCTGGACCTAGGGCGCAGGTGCCGTGTACAGCTGATTGAAGCGTTTGAGCTTCGGCTATCTCCGGCGGCTGATAGTAGTACGTACTGCGCAGGCGCTGCACCTGCGCAGTACAGGGGGGAACTTATCCGCCGAGGGAACTTTCTCGGCAAGACACCGGAACTGTTCAGAAGCTGACTGGGGAAGTGTCATCTGTAACAGAATATCTGTAGGAGAGGATCACTGTGTGCGTGGGTCAATGTTCATTGTGATTGTCAATGGATCTACATTACTGGACACTGTGATTGACGTTGTATTGTATGACCTGGTTTTATTTTAATAAAATACTTTTTCAATAGTATGTGTGTCTTATTTACGATTCCATTTTTTTTTTCATCAAAAGGTTTATTAAAAGCGCTTACAGATTAACAATCAAAACCTTATTTCAAAATCAAAATGGTACACGTACACGTATTGTCATGTGAACAGTGGTGAAGCAAATTATTTACCAAGGTTAACTATATCATATGGTTAGAGTTAACAGCAATATCCCTCACTAGTTGAGGGTATGTAACAAACGAGATTCTGATGAGGGTGTGTCTTACATTAGCCAACTGAAAATCTAAGAGTGAAGTAGCACACAAGACAACAAGCGCAGCTAGTCGCTTAACTTTGATTGCTCATAGCCATAAAATTATAGTAGGATAGAGTAGAAAAGGTAGAGGAGAAAACAGAGGGGGGGGGGTTAGAAAGAGTACCTGCAAGTTGATAAGGGCTCTCTCCCTGGTCGTTGCTATTTGCAAATGTAAACTTAGGGAAGAGCGAAAGGCACCTGTGTTCGAATTGGCATTATCCGTTTATCAGTCGGTCATAATCTGTTGAGACCTTAAAATGGAGCCAGGGGGACCATGTAGTATGATAATGGTGTCAGATAATTGTGCTAGAGTGTCTTCCATTTGGAAAACCTCAGAGACTTTCTGCAGCCAGTCCCGTATAGAGGGAGCCTGTGTGCTTTTCCAGCGTAGTGGTATCAAGGCCTTGGCGGCGTTCAATAAATGCTTAGTTAAAGATTTTTTGTATCTTTTATATGGGAAATTGGAGATATGAAGCAAACAGCAAGCTGCGTCTAGCTTAATTCTCGTCTCCGTGATTTGCTGTATGGTGTCTCTCACTGTGGTCCAGAAAGCGTTAAGTGCCGGGCACTGCCACCAACTGTGTAGGTGAGTACCAATCTCCTCCCCACATCTCCAGAATTTGTCTGATACCTCAGGGAACCATGTTTTGAGTTTGTGCGGCGTGGCGTACCACTGTGTCAAGAGTTTGTAAGCCGTCTCTTGCATTTTGGTGCTAATAGAGCACTTGTGTGAGAGAGAACAGGCCATGGACCATTGATTGTCCATAATGTCCATTTGTAAAGCTCTGGACCATTCCCCTCTAAATCTATGTTCGTGTGAAGTTTTAGAATATTGAAGCAAAGTATATATGGTCGAGGTCGCCTTACTAAAGTTGTCACCCTTATGACACGCCGTTTCTAGTTCAGTCAGTGTTCTTTGAAAGAAGGGTCGTTTAGCCTTATCTGTGACGTAGCTACGGATTTGGAGGTAGGCCCAGAAGGGTAGATGTGGGAGGTTATTGTCATCTTTCAACTAAATGTAGTTTTTAACTCTATTGTTACAGTTGGACAAGAGACAATTGGACATCAATGTGATATAAAAGTTAAAATATGAGCTCTGGTGTATACAATGCGAGACAGTTTGAACTATGAAGGGGAAGCAAACAGTGGATAATACCATGTGATATAACTGATAAACAGTATACATCAGAGGGTACTCCCTCACAATGTTGATGAATTGTAATTACACTATCCGATGTTTATGAAATGCCCCTAGCACTTTCAGATTCAGATAAGTATGCCCCCCACAGACCCCACATCCACTAGGTCAGAGACATGGGAACAAGGTGCCTTGCCAGGAAGGTATAACCTTATTAAGGTCTCTTCCAGTGTTAAGAGCGTGTGGCCTTACACGGTTCAGGGGAGGTGGGTGCATGCTTGCTGCACCCTTATTAATGGCTAGCCTGGCTGCATGACTTCACAAGGGTTTGTTATAGATTTTTGGGGGAACCAGTACCATTTGTTTTATTTTACACAAAGTCTCCCTCAAAATCTATACTAGACCCTTAAGAAGAAACACACCATTTTTTAAGGTTTTATTTAGAGCATGTTTCCTTGTAGGGTTCAGGAGTTTGGGAATTCAGGAGTGGGGGATGTCAGAGAGCTCACCTTGCTGGTCATGGGATTGGCCACCAGAGGGAGTGCCTGTGAGCAAGCCGGCCTATTTAAGTTTGTCAGGCACTCTGTTCAGTGCTGCCTGATCATCAGCTTCCTGTGCCGTAGTTCCTGTTTCCTGTCTTGTCTTCCTGTTTACCTGATCTCCTGACGACCCGGATTGCCCTTGGATTCCCCTTCTTGCTGCCTGTACCCGACCTTGGCCTGTTTGACTCCGCTTCTGCCTGCTCCTATTGTACCTTGTTGCCCGTCTGTTGCCGAACCCAGCCTGTCTCCTGACCATCCTGCTCAGTCTCATCGCCTGTGTTCCAGCCTGCACCTGCTGTTCATAGACTGCTATTCCACCAGCATCTGGACTCTAGTTCACAGGCTCTCATACCACTCCGCACTCCTGTGCTTCCTGTTACCTTACCAGGGGCCGCGAGTCGGACGCGTAAGGGAGCCTACTCTCTGCCCAAGCGGACTCACCGGTCTGGTAAGTAGGAGTCTGATAGTATCAGGCAGCCATGACCGAGTCCGGGCAGGGGGCCTCCCCTATGGACGAACTTTGCAGACACTTGGCAGGATTAACCCAAGCAGTCAAAAGTTTACAGGATGGCTATACCCGACTAGAGGAACGTGTTCAGGCCCTGTCTGCACCTACCAATCCTCAGGGGACTTCGTCTGCAACCGGGGCACCCTCCGTAGTCATGCTCCCTCCAGAGCCCAAAGTACCTATACCGGAGAGATTTTTTGGAGACCGTAGTAAATACCGTGCATTCCGGAATGCATGTAGTCTCTATTTTGCTCTGCAGCCTCGGACCTTCTCCCTAGAAGCTACCAAAGTGGGCTTTGTTATTTCCCTGTTGTCCGGTGAGCCTCAAACCTGGGCCCATCACCTTCTGGAACAAAAGTCGGATGCCCTGGAAAGTCTGGACGCCTTCTTCTTGGCGATGTCTCAACTTTATGAGGATCCTCAACTAACCGCTTCTGCTGAAGCTTCCCTGCACTCCCTTCGGCAAGGCCGCAGGGCAGCGGAGGACTATGCCGTTGAATTTAGGCGCTGGAGTTCCGATACGGCATGGAATGACGCGGCTCTGCGTCATCACTTTAGAATGGGTTTGTCCGATCCACTCAAGGACGAGTTAGCACGGGTTGGGATACCTCAGACCCTGGAAGAATTAATTAACCTCTCAATCCAAATTGACCGTCGTCTGAGAGAACGACGCACCGAAAGGTCTACCAGTGCCTATCGACCCACTTGGATGCTTCCACAGGTTCCCAGTCCTCCTAGTAGGCCTTTGGCTCCTCCAACCTCTCCAGTTTTCGACACATCAGAGCCTATGCAGCTTGGTCTGCTCCGTCCTTCCTTGACTCCCGAAGAGAAGTTACGAAGACGTAACCTTAACCTATGCCTCTACTGTGGGGAACCTGGGCACTACGCCAGCGTCTGCCCCAACAAGACGCGTAAGTGTCGTTCTTCTGCTCGTATATGTGCTACTATCATGCCAAAACCTAGTACTCACCTTACCATCTCTGTCACTTTGCAGCTTCCCGGAAAGGCTATCCAAGTTCCAGTCATCGTTGATTCCGGAGCATGCAGCTGCTTCATGGACCAGGCCTTTGCAGCTCAGCATGATATCCCACTCCGACTCAAGACCCAGAGCCTGGCTGTTCATCTTGCAGACGGTTCCGCCCTCCGTTCCGGTCCTGTCATTCAAGAGACTATCCCTATAATAGCTACTATAAACTCTCAACACCAGGAATTCCTCCGTTTAGATGTCATTTCCTCTCCTCTGTTCCCTGTCATCCTGGGCATGCCGTGGTTGCTGGGCCATAACCCCCATATCAACTGGGTTTCTGGGAAAGTGGAGTTTCTGTCTGATTATTGCCAACAACATTGCCTGCCAAGAATGGCCCATGAGATACCTCAACTCCTCGGCCTACACCCTGAAACCAACTCACACCAAGCCATCCCAGAACCCTACCGAGATTTCTCTGATGTATTCAGCAAGAAAGGTGCTGAGACTCTACCGCCACACAGGCCCTATGATTGCCCTATAGAGTTGCTACCTGGAACCGAAGTACCCTTCGGTAGGATCTTTCCATTGACTGAGCAGGAATTGGATACACTAAAACAATACCTTGATGAGAATTTAAAGAAAAAGTTCATCCGCCCGTCCACATCTCCGGCCGGCGCAGGCATATTCTTTGTGGAAAAAAAAGATCATTCCCTTCGGCCATGTATCGACTACCGGGAATTAAATCGGATAACGATCAAGAATCGCTACCCCTTACCCCTGGTGCCTGAATTATTCCAGAGGCTAGGAACGGCAACCGTCTTCACAAAACTGGATCTTCGCGGAGCCTATAATTTAATCCGTATCCGGGAGGGGGACGAGTGGAAAACCGCTTTTCGCACTCGTTTTGGGCATTTCGAGTATTGCGTTATGCCCTTCGGTCTATGCAATGCCCCAGCCACATTCCAACATTTTGTGAATGACATCTTCCGGGAATTTTTGGATCTCTACGTCATCGTCTACCTCGATGACATTCTCATTTTCTCATCATCACTGACTGATCATCGCAGGCACGTCCGGAATGTCCTCGCCCGGCTCAGGCAACACGGGCTGTATGCTAAACTCGATAAATGTGAATTTGAACTCCAATGCATCCAATTCCTGGGGCTCATCATTTCAGTGGAAGGTATTAAAATGGACCCTCAAAAGGTGTCCGCCATCCTGGACTGGCCCGCACCTACGGACAAGAAGGGGGTCCAACGCTTCGTTGGATTTTCCAATTTCTATAGGAAATTCATCAGAGACTTTTCCAAGATCATCGCCCCCATTACTGAATTAACAAGACAAGGAACCCGATTCTGCTGGACCCCTAGGGCTCAATTGGCCTTTGAAAAATTAAAAGGATTATTCACGTCGGCCTCCATCCTCAAACACCCTAACTCTGCCTTGCCATTCGTGTTGGAGGTTGACGCCTCAGAGGTCGCAGTAGGAGCTGTACTCTCCCAACGTCAGGGCCCCAAGGCCCTTCTGTTTCCAATAGCTTTTTTTTCTCGCAAATTATCGGTGTCTGAAAGAAACTACGATGTAGGAGACCGGGAGCTTCTGGCCATCAAGACGGCTCTGGAGGAGTGGCGCTATCTTTTGGAGGGTGCTGTACATCCTATTCTAATCTACACGGACCACAAGAACTTGGAATATTTGAGATCTGCCAAGAGACTAAAACCGCGACAAGCCAGATGGGCGCTCTTCTTCTCTCGCTTTCAATTTCATATTACCTACAGACCCGGCTCCAAAAACATCAAACCAGACGCTCTCTCACGAATGTTCCATGACTCCAAAGAAACCGTCCCTCCGGACACTATCCTGCCTGCAGGAAATTTTTTATTACTTCAGGGGGATTTAATCTCCAGAATAAGGCAAGCTTCCACAACTATACCCCAACCCACTGAGACCAGCCTAAGAGATGGTTTACTCTGGCATAAGGAGAAGATCATGGTTCCTGAGAGCCTTAGGGTACCAGTACTAGAGCTTTGCCATGACCACAAGTTGGCTGGGCACTTCGGGGCTCAGAAGACAACCGAACTGGTGCAGCGCACCTTTTGGTGGCCACAGTTGGCCGAGGACTGTAGGAATTACGTCAGTTCCTGCCACACATGTGCCCGAAGCAAGAATATTCGGACGAAGGCCTGGGGCTTACTGAAACCCTTGCCCATCCCTGACAGACCTTGGAAAATGATCGCAATGGATTTCATTGTGGAACTGCCCCCATCCGAAGGCTTCTCTACCATCTTTGTCATAATTGATAGATTGTCAAAAATGGCTCACTTCTTGCCTATGAAAGGCACACCCTCAGCCGTGGAAACGGCGAAGATCTTCATTAAAGAAATTGTGAGATTACATGGGGTTCCCTCTAATATCGTCTCGGACCGGGGTGTCCAATTCACCTCCAGGTTCTGGAAGGCATTGTGTGGTTCCCTCGAAATTGAGTTAGCGTTCTCTTCAGCCTATCACCCTCAGACAAACGGCCAGACGGAGAGAACCAACCAAACCTTGGAGCAATACCTCCGTTGTTTCTCTGCCTTTTCCCAGGATGACTGGGTTTCTCTGCTACCAGTTGCGGAGTTTTCATACAATAACTCCCTGCACTCAGCCATCAACCAGACGCCATTTTTTGCCAATTATGGATTTCATCCCTCCTTTCTACCCAGCTCAATACCTGAATGTTCCCTCCCTGCAGTGACCGAGACATTGGAATTCTTCTCTACCAACAACAAACTTCTGCAGGAAACAATGGCCCAATCCCAGGCTTCTTATAAAAAGACGTTCGACAAGAAGAGGCGCGGGGAGCTTATCCTGGAACCTGGCAATCAAGTATGGCTGTCCACAACTAACTTAAAAATGGCTTGCCCTTCTAGGAAACTAGGGCCTAAATTCATGGGACCCTTCTCGGTGAGAAGAAAAATAAACAACGTAGCGTACGAGCTCAGTCTGCCGGACTCCTTCAAAATACACCCGGTTTTCCATGTGTCCTTACTGAAACCGGTCGCTCCTGATCCTTTCCCCAACCGTAGTACCAGTCCTCCTAAGCCTGTTATGATCAATAACGAGGAGGAGTTTGAAATCGAGGCTATCCTGGACTGTAGGAAAAGGCGCAATCAAATACAGTATCTTATCAAATGGAAGGGGTATGGTCCGGAGGACAATTCCTGGGAACCAGAAAACAATTTGCATGCCCCGGAACTTTTGCAGACTTTCAGAAATGTTCATGCCTCCAGGTTGGCCCGGCTGGGCATCCGGAGGCTGCCCTTGGGGAGGGGGCACTGTCAGAGAGCTCACCTTGCTGGTCATGGGATTGGCCACCAGAGGGAGTGCCTGTGAGCAAGCCGGCCTATTTAAGTTTGTCAGGCACTCTGTTCAGTGCTGCCTGATCATCAGCTTCCTGTGCCGTAGTTCCTGTTTCCTGTCTTGTCTTCCTGTTTACCTGATCTCCTGACGACCCGGATTGCCCTTGGATTCCCCTTCTTGCTGCCTGTACCCGACCTTGGCCTGTTTGACTCCGCTTCTGCCTGCTCCTATTGTACCTTGTTGCCCGTCTGTTGCCGAACCCAGCCTGTCTCCTGACCATCCTGCTCAGTCTCATCGCCTGTGTTCCAGCCTGCACCTGCTGTTCATAGACTGCTATTCCACCAGCATCTGGACTCTAGTTCACAGGCTCTCATACCACTCCGCACTCCTGTGCTTCCTGTTACCTTACCAGGGGCCGCGAGTCGGACGCGTAAGGGAGCCTACTCTCTGCCCAAGCGGACTCACCGGTCTGGTAAGTAGGAGTCTGATAGGGGAGCACAGTTGTTCCCCTCCTGCCTTTTTACCCAGTCTGCAGGCCTGGATAAGGGTTTGGAAAGAAAATTAAAATATATTTTTTTTACACAAAGTTGTCAATCAATAAGATATTTCTAACACACAATATAGGCATACTTAGAATTACACCCCAAAATACACTCTTCTACTCCTCCTAAGTATGGAGATACCACATGCCAGAGGTTTTTTCACAGCCAAATAGAGGGGCCCAAAATCCAAGGAGCACCTTCAGGTGTTCTAGGGACATTAATTACGCACCTAATTTCTTGACTACCTACCACATTTCTAGAGGCCCTATAGAACCAGTACAGTAAAAACACCCACAAATTGACCACATTTTGGAGAGGTAACACCCCAATTTATTTTTTAGGAGGCATAGTGAGTCTTTTAAAGACTTCAATGCTGAAAGAAAATGAAAATTATTTTTTTACTCAAAGTTGTCAATTTAATAGGATATTTCTTACACACAGAATATACATACTTAGAATTACACGCCAAAACACATTCTACTCCGCCCGAGTATGAAAATACCACTATCTGGACTGATTATGTACAGGACATTGTATCGTGTGTATTACACAAGTCAACCAATTGTGTCAAAACCAATGTACTGTAATGATCACCTCTATACGAGTGGTCAAGGAATATGATGTAGTGTAGCATCACCTCTAGCAGTCCCAGTTCCTATAATCCAAGCAAGCCCAGCTTACTAGTACATGACTGCCCTCCGGAATGCCATGTTCACTGGCCTGATATCTTACACAAATATAATCAGATAGATGTGCAGATGGGTCAGTGCGGGCCACAGGCAGAGCCAGGCTCAACAAACAGGCAAAAGATCGGTCCAGGCAGCAGGCAGAAATATTGTCAAAACACGCTAGTACAGGCAGGGGCAAAAGTGCACTGGTGTGGTGATCATCAGGGACTGTGTAACTGGTGTGGTGGAGATCAGGGACATTGTAACGGTGTGGTGGAGATCAGGGACATTCTAATTGGTGTGGTGGAGATCAAGGACATTGTAACTGGTGTGGCGGTGATTAGGAACAATATGACAGGTGTGTCAGGGACATTGTGAGTAGTGCGGCAGAGGTTAGGGACACTAACTGGCAGAACTGACATAGGCCCCTTTCACACTGGCTTTCTGACCAGGTCCACCTGTCAGTTTTTCACCTGATTGGAGCCTCCGTTTACTCCTATGGATCGGCGGATGTCAGCGGTGACATGTCCGCTGACACCCGCTGCTGTCTGATCCTGTCCATGAAATCCAGACAGATGGTGACCCTGTTTTCCATCCGCATCACATCAATACATCACATCACCCAAAGAACACCATCCCCACCGTGAAACATGGTGGTGGCAGCATCATGCTGTGGGGATGTTTTTCAGCAGTCAGGACTGGGAAACTGGTCAGAGTTGAGGGAAAGATGGATGGTGCTAAATACAGGGATATTCTTGAGCAAAACCTGTACCACTCTGTGTGTGATTTGAGGCTAGGACAGAGGTTCACCTTTCAGCAGGACAATGACCCCAAACACACTGCTAAAGCAACACTTGAGCGGTTTAAGGGGAAATACAATCCAATAGAAAATCTGTGGTCAGACTTAAAGATTGCTGTTCACGAATGCAAACCATCCGACTTGAAAGAGCTGGAGCAGTTTTCAAGGAGGTATGGGCAAAAATCCCAGTGGTAAGATGTGGCAAGCTCATAGAGATTTTTCCAAAGCAACTTGGAGCTGTGATAGCCGCAAAAGGCTGCTCTACAAAGTATTGACTTTAGGGGGGTGAATAGTTATGTACACTGACTTTTTCTGTTATTTTGTCCTATTTGTTGTTTTCTTCACAACAAAAAAAATCTTCAAAGTTGTGGGCATGTTCTGTAAATTAAATGATGCAAATCCTCAAACAATCCATGTTAATTCCAGGTTGTGAGACAACAAAATACGAAAAATGCCAAGAGGGGTGAATACTTTTGCAAGGCACTGTAGATAAATGTCTGATATGGATTTTGGTGGGGATCCTATGTCACTTTTTTTTTTGCTTGTTCCCCCCTTAAAAATCTACACCAGACTTGTATCAGGGTAAGCAGCCTGGGTGGCCAAATAAGGAGGTGGAAGTGTGCATGTAGCCCCCTTCCTGAAACATACCAGACCAAACCTGATGTGGGTTCTCCCTTAAAATCCAATCCTTATTTTAGATAGGAGCATTTTATGTTTTTTTTTAGGGGGGGGGGGCATACACAACCCCTCCAATAAAAGACGTAGGCCCCCCAATGCCAAATTAGTGAATGCTGAGGTCTGCAGAGGACTTATCTGAATCGGTAAGCCCCTTTAGAATAAGGAGGTCCCTAGAAAGTCAGCTCCATGTAGATCCATCACCAATCACAATGCATGACAACCCACAATGATCCTCTCTGTGCAGACTCTCATTGCAAAAAAAAAAAAACGGACAGGAAAGTGATGTTATTGACCATATATGGTATGATTATACATTGTCAATAACTTCCCGGGACATAAACCAGCCAGTGGTCAAGAGGGAAGTCATTTTATTTAGTGGTTGTAGTGATGCTGCCAATAAATGAATTACTTTCATCAACAGCAGCCAGAAGCTTGGGAGGACGGGCAAACTGGCCTAAATCTGAACATTTAGCTTGCCCGTTCAGTGAACCTTAAACGGCTAGAGTTTGGTTGACCTCACCATAGACCCAAACCTGAAGCTCTTCCCAAGCTGCTGTATTTTTAATAACAATAATTTGGAAAATGTATACATTATGTTGTAATGATATACCATATGTAATACTGAATCAGTTTTTAGCAGAAGGGGGTTTTCCTTTAATTATCCAGGTTAGCTATAATGATTAGGCTCCCGCTGCTGTCAATCAAATCCAGTGACACGGGAGCTGAAGGCGGGGCCAAGCCCTGCTGTCTGTGGACACAGCAGCCGAACTCGGGGGAGCGAGTGCCCCCAGGGAAGTCGGCTCTCCGTGGGGGCACCCAATGAAGAGGAGGGGTGGGGGCATTTTGTGCATAACCCTTGCATGGAGAAGATAAGAATAACATGTTTGTTATTAACCACTTCAGCCCTGGAAGGATTTACCCCCTTCCTGACCAGAGCACTTTTTGCGATACGGCACTGCGTCGCTTTAACTGACAATTGCGCGGTCATGCGACATTGTACCCAAACAAAATTGACAGACTTTTTGTCCTACAAATAGAGCTTTCTTTTGGTGGTATTTGATGACCTCTGGGGTTTTTAGTTTTTGTGCTATAAACAAAGAAAGAGCAACAATTTTGAAAAAAGCAATATTTTTAACTTTTTGCTATAAAAAATATCCCCCCAAAAAATATAAAAAAACAAATTTCTTCCTCAGTTTAGGCCGATATGTATTCTTCTACATATTTTTGGTAAAAAAATAGCAATAAGCGTATATTGATTGGTTTACGCAAAATAGGGGATAGATTTATGGCATTTTTCTTCTTCTTTTTTTTTATCAGTAATGGCGGCGATCTGTGATTTTTATCATGACTGCGACATTGCGATGGACACATTGGACACTTTTGACACTATTTTGGGACCAGTGACATTTATACAGCTATCAGTGCTATAAAAATGCACTTATTACTGTGTAAATGACACTGGCAGGGAAGGGGTTAAGCACTAGGGGGCGATCAAGGAGTTAAGTGTGTTCCCTCAGTGTGTTCTAACTGTTGGGGGGATGGGCACAATAGAACATGACAGAGATCACTGGGAGCAGTAGATCCCTGTCATGTTGCTAGGTAGAACAGGGAAATGCCTTGTTTACATAGGCATCACCCCATTCTGCCTCTCCTTGTCATGATAACGGGCCACCGGCAGACATAGAGTCCGCGGGACCTGTGGGCACGCTCATGCGGCGTGCGCCCACTAGCCCGCGATTTAAAGGGGACGTACAAGTATGCCCATTTGCGCAGCTGTGTCCTTGTGCCTACGTACATCGTCATGCGCTGGTCGGCAAGCGGTTAAAAAAAATAAATAAAAATTAACCTTTACAATTACTTTAAAGAATGGCTGTCTGAATTAAATTACATCATGCAGATGGAAGAGCTGACAGCGAGTTTACAGGAGAAATATCTAACATTTATAGCCATATGGCAGGCCTGGAAAGACTTTGGTACCTCGGATAATATGAGATCTTACCTAGCCTCCCACTATAATTGAGCATGTGGAACTGAGTTGGGGTGTCCGTAGAAGGGCCTCTCCTCCTTTTCTTTGGGGAGGAGGGGTTCTACTTTTCCTCTTGCTGTTTTTTTTTCTTACTCTTTTTCTTTCTCCTTGTCTGCTATTTATTCTTATGATCTATGGTTTTGGATGCAATGGTATACAGTGGGGACGGAAAGTATTCAGACCCCCTTAAATTGTTCACTCTTTGTTAAAATGCAGCCATTTTCTAAAATCATTTAAGTTCATTTTTTTCCTCATTAATGTACACACAGCACCCCATATTGACAGAAAAACACAGAATTGTTGACATTTTTGCAGATTTATTAAAAAAGAAAAACTGAAATATCACATGGTCCTAAGTATTCAGACCCTTTGCTGTGACACTCATATATTTAACTCAGGCGCTGTCCATTTCTTCTGGTCATCCTTGAGATGGTTCTACACCTTCATTTGAGTCCAGCTGTGTTTGATTATACTGATTGGACTTGGTTAGGAAAGCCACACACCTGTCTATATAAGATCTTACAGCTCACAGTGCATGTCAGAGCAAATGAGAATCATGAGGTCAAAGGAACTGCCTGAAGGGCTCAGAGACAGAAATGTGGCAAGACACAGATCTGGCCAAGGTTACAAAAAAATTGCTGCTGCACTTAAGGTTCCTAACAGTGGCCTCCATAATTCTTAAATGGAAGACGTTTGGGATGACCAGAACCCTTCCTAGAGCTGACCATCAGGCCAAACTGAGCTATCGGGGGAGAAGAGCCTTGGTGAGAGAGGTAAAGAAGAACCCAAAGATCACTGTGGCTGAGCTCCAGAGATGCAGTCGGGAGATGGGAGAAAGTTGTAGAAAGTCAACCATCACTGCAGCCCTCCACCAGCCGGGGCTTTATGGTAGAGTGGCCCGACGGAAGCCTCTCCTCAGTGCAAGACACATGAAAGCTTGCATGGAGTTTGCTAAAAAACACCTGAAGGACTCCAGGATGGTGAGAAAAAAAGATTCTCTGGTCTGATGAGACCAAGATAGAACTTTTTGGCCTTAATTCTAAGCGGTATGTGTGGAGAAAACCAGGCACTGCTCATCACCTGTCCAAAACAGTCCCAACAGTGAAGCATGGTGGTGGCAGCATCATGCTGTGGGGGTGTTTTTCAGCTGCAGGGACAGGACGACTGGTTGCAATCGAGGGAAACATGAATGCGGCCAAGTACAGGGATATCCTGGACGAAAACCTTCTAGAGTGCTCAGGACCTCAGACTGGGTCGAAGGTTTACCTTCCAACAAGACAATGACCCTAAGTACACAGCTAAAATAACGGAGGCGTGGCTTCACAACAACTCCGTGACTGTTCTTGAATGGCCCAGCCAGAGCCTTGACTTAAACCCAATTGAGAATCTCTGGAGAGACCTAAAAATGGCCGTCCACCAACATTTACCATCCAACCTGACAGAACTGGAGAAGATCTGCAAGGAGGAATGGCAAAGGATCCCCAAATCCAGGTGTGAAAAACTTGTTGCATCTTTCCCAAAAAGACTCATGGCTGTATTAGAACAAAAGGGTGCTTCTACTAAATACTGAGCAAAGGGTCTGAATACTTATGACCATGTGATATTCCAGTTTTTCTTTTTAATAAATCTGCAAAAATGTCAACAATTCTGTGTTTTTCTGTCAATATGGGGTGCTGTGTGAAAAAAATGAACTTAAATGATTTTAGCAAATGGCTGCAATATAACAAAGAGTGAAAAATTTAAGGGGGTCTGAATACTTTCCATCCCCACTGTATGTACTAACATACACTATATTGTCAAAGGTATTGGGACACCTGCCTTTACACACACACAGGAACTTTATTGGCATCCCAGTCTAATGCCCTGTACACACAGTCGGACTTTGTTCGGACATTCCGACAACAAAATCCATGGATATTTTCCGACGGATGTTGGCTCAAACTTGTCTTGCATACACGCGGTCACACAAAGTTGTCGGAAAATCTGATTGTTCTGAACGCAGTGATGTAAAACACGTACGTTGGGACTATAAACGGGGCAGTAGCCAATAGCTTTCATCTCTTTATTTATTCTGAGCATGCATGGCACTTTGTCCGTCGGATTTGTGTACACACAATCGGAATTTCCGACAACGGATTTTGTTGTCGGAAAATTTTATAGCCTGCTCTCAAACTTTGTGTGTTGGAAAATCCGATGAAAAATGTCCGATGGAGCCCACACACGGTCGGAATTTCCGACAACACGCTCCGATCGGACATTTTCCATCAGAAAATCCGACCGTGTGTACGGGGCATTAGTCTGTAGGGTTCAATATTGAGTTGGCCCTCCCTTTAAGCTATAAGAGCTTCAACTCTTCTTGGAAGGCTGTCCACAAGGTTTAAGAGTGTGTCTATGGGAATTTTTGACCATTCTTCCAGAAGCGCGTTTGTGAGGTCAAGAACTGATGATGGACAAGAAGGCCTGGCTTGCAGACTCCACACTAATTCAACCCAAAGGTGTTTTATCGTGTTGAGGTCAGGACTCCCTCCACCCCAAACTCACTCAGCCATGTCTTTATGGACCTTGCTTTGTGCACTGGTCCAAATCCAAATTGGGCTTGGCCCCTTAGTTCCAGTGAAGGCATCAGCATACCAGAACATTTTGGACAATTTCATGCTCCCAACTTTGTGGGAACAGTTTGGGGATGGCCCCTTCCTGTTCCAACATGACTGCACACCAGTGCACAAAGCAAGGTCCATAAAGACATGGATGAGCGAGTTTGGGGTCGAGGAACTTGACTGGCCTGCACAGAGTCCTGACCTCAACCAGATAGAACACCTTTGGGATGAATTAGAGTGGAGACTGCAAGCCAGGCCTTCTCGTCCAGTGGTCTGATGAAGAAGCAGTAGCTTTGAAATGCATTACCGCCCCTTGGTCTTGTGAAACGCCAAACGTCCTGTTCCTGTGATTTCTTGTCTGGCACAGCACCATCTTGTGGTCCATGCTGGTCACGGCTGTGATTGGCTGCTCCTGGCTTCCTGTTTCCCAGTTCCTGGCTCTTCCTGGATCTCTGCATTATACATCAGTGCCCCAGGAACCCAAGGCTAAATAGGACGTATTCTAGAGTCTCCAGGTCTGACGATTTCTACCACATACCGATCTGATTCATCTCATTTGTGAGTTACTACTTGTTTATAATTAAATTCATAATAAATACTGCACTCAGCCTGGCGCCCCTCTGTTTCCATTTCAATACTGAGTCCAATGCTTCACTCCAAGGGTGCTGCCTCCAGGTGCTGATCATACATTAACTGACTTTTATATGTTCTACATATTAATGTTTGCAATTTAAACCAATAATTTTATGTTAATAGATGTGTATATTCCAGTTGCTATACAACCATATGCTATCACCTTCATCTAGTGCCGCTGTCCACCATTGTTTTTTCGTCCAACATCAGTGCCTGACCTCCCAAATGCGCTTCTGGAAGAATGGTCAAACATTTCCATAGACACACTCCTAAACCTTGTGAACAGCCTTCCCAGAAGAGTTGAAGCTGTTATAGCTGCAATGGGTGGGCCAACTCAATATTGAACCCTACGGACTAAGACTGGGATGTCATTAAAGTTCATGTGTGTGTAAAGGCAGGTGTCCCAATAGTTTTGACAATATAGTGTGTATTAGAATGGCAAATAGGTTCAAACTGTACTTTGCATTGCTCATGTTGCTAAATGAGAATTTTTGGTGTTAGATTGCTACATGTGCTGATCAAGTGTATCCTGTGAAAAAAAGAGAAAAAAAAATTAAACTTGAAAACTGGGGCACCTTCATATTTCTAGAGTACAATGTTGCCTAGCTGGCCCTCTTTACAGAAAATATGTAAAAAATATAATCTGCTCTAGTAATATCTGATAAACATTTGATATTTCTCCATTTTCACACAGGATACAGCAACGGGAACAAAAGTTTAAAGAAAAGCCGGAAACTTTCATGTATCTGGGTAAACAACTTTCCGAGACCCTTTAATCTGACAGAAAAGAACATTTTACGTATGAAATTTGACTACGTTTTGGGGGCAGGAGGCGGAGCCTAGCAGAGCAGACATGCATTGTTAGAGCTCCACACCGCTGAGGAGAGAAGAGAAGGACAAAGCGGAGCCTGCAGGCTCAAAAGGTATCCATTTGAACCTTTTTGCCCCAGGGAACAAACTGTGAAAGTTTGGGCAGGAAATATGGTACTGGGAGGAAACCGTGGCAGAAATAAAAATCACCTCACAAAGAGCTCACAGGCACTCACTGCAGCTGAAGCAGCTCCAGTCACCTCACAATATACAGCATCAGGGCGCTCTCACAGACAGAAAATGTCACAGCAAGACTCTCCATTTGAGTCAGATACAGAACAAATCCTCTCACAAACTTCTCCACAAGCCTCCTCAGTATCCCCAGTAATATTATTACAATTTGAAAAGATGCTTCATAAGGCTTTAAAACAAACCTCAGACCAAATAACAAACAGCCTAACCAAAGAAATAAGAGAGCTGGGAAACCGCACCGCAGCCTTAGAAATAAAAATGGATGAAATTGAAATTACAACCCAAGAAAATATAACAGAATTGGAACAATTAAAAAAAGAGAATTTAATACTTCAAACTAAGCTCGAAGATTACGAAAATAGAGCCAGACGTTCAAACTTGCGCATAAGGGGAATACCTGAAACTGTGACAGACCTGCAATCTACTATTACTGCTCTATTACAAGAACTAAAGCCAGATATCCCTATTGAACGTTTAGAACTGGACAGAGTACACAGAGCCCTCACAGCCAAAAAGAAAGATGGACCCCCACGTGATATAATCACAAAATTTCATTATTACAGAACGAAAGAACAAATACTAATTGCTGCAAGAGAAAAAAAGGAACTTAATTTTCAAGGACACAATTATCAAATTTTTGCTGACTTATCCCAACTTACTATTACTAAAAGACGATCCATGAAACCCCAACTAATGGAACTGCAACGCCACAACATTATGTATCAATGGGGCTTCCCCTTTTCAGTCAGATTTAACTACCAAGGTACAATTTACAGAAGCAGATCAGCAGATGAACTACAACAAACCCTTTTAAAATTAAATCTGACAGAACCCACAAGCAGCAACACTCCCACACGCAGAAGAATGGCATCATCTTCACCTTCAGGCAGCACCCAGAAAATTCCAGAACAAAATGGGAATCATCATTCTCACAAAAGAGGCCGTTATGCCACATCATCCATGGACCAAGAAGATTCAATGGACTGACATCCTAATTCCTGATATCTCTTCATTTATTATACTAAGAGATGGTTCTCTATAAAAAACCTGTATTTATAACTGAATGCAACTGCATTCTGATAGTCACACACTGTGTGGGATCATGTTACATTCCAGTTATATTTCTTATTACTTCTGATTCATATAGCCTTAGAATATATAAGTGAAATAAGGAAATTCTTGTTCAGTTATATATTATCAGGTAGGGATGAGCTTCGTGTTCGAGTCGAACCCATGTTCGACTCGAACATCGGCTGTTCGATCGTTCGCCGAATTGCGAACGTTATGGGCCGTTCGCGCTAAATTCGTGTGGCGCGTCACGGCCCATAATTCACTGCGGCATCGCAGTGCATTGCTGGCTGATGATTGGCCAAGCATGCACTATGACCCGCATGCTTGGCCAATCACAGCGCTGTCAGTAGAGAGAGCTGTAATTGGCCAAAGCCAGGGTGGCTTTGGCCAATTACGGCTCAGGGCATTTAGTACACACCCCACACTATATAAGGCCGCCTGCACGGCGGCCCTGTGTAGTGTGTGTTCCGGTGTGCTGAGAGATAGAGAGAGAGAGAGACAGTGTCATTTGATTTGAGTTAGATAGATTAGGCAGAACAGTCAGTCAGTTAGCTGCACTTACAGTGTATTGTGTATATATATGCATCCCAGGTGTTGCATATATATATATACACTGTATTCAGTTTAGCTAGATCCGTTCCTGTTATCTTCTATCTAGACTATTTACATTTAATGCAGTGCGTCCTGCTCACAGTGTTCAGCTAGATCCGTTCCTGTTATCTTCTAGACTATTTACATTTAGTGCAGTGCGTCCTGCTCACAGTGTTCAGCTAGATCCGTTCCTGCTATTTACATTTAGTGCAGTGCGTCCTGCTCACAGTGTTCAGCTAGATCCGTTCCTGTTAAATTCCTACTGACCGGCAGGCTTGTCTGGTTACAGTATATAAAGCTACCTGAAGAAAATTACAGGTGTTCTATTTGATCCTATTAGTACCACGGTCAGGCAGCTAGACTATTTACATTTAGTACAGTGCGTCCTGCTCACAGTGTTCAGCTAGATCCGTTCCTGTTATCTTCCTACTGACAGGCAGGCTTGTCTGGTTACAGTATATAAAGCTACCTGAAGAAAATTACAGGTGTTCTATTTGATCCTATTAGTACCACGGTCAGGCAGCTAGACTATTTACATTTAGTACAGTGCGTCCTGCTCACAGTGTACAGCTAGATCCGTTCCTGTTATCTTCCTACTGACAGGCAGGCTTGTCTGGTTACAGTATATAAAGCTACCTGAAGAAAATTACAGGTGTTCTATTTGATCCTATTAGTACCACGGTCAGGCAGCTAGACTATTTACATTTAGTACAGTGCGTCCTGCTCACAGTGTACAGCTAGATCCGTTCCTGTTATCTTCCTACTGACAGGCAGGCTTGTCTGGTTACAGTATATAAAGCTACCTGAAGAAAATTACAGGTGTTCTATTTGATCCTATTAGTACCACGGTCAGGCAGCTAGACTATTTACATTTAGTACAGTGCGTCCTGCTCACAGTGTTCAGCTAGATCCGTTCCTGTTATCTTCCTACTGACAGGCAGGCTTGTCTGGTTACAGTATATAAAGCTACTTGAAGAAAATTACAGGTGTTCTATCCCAGCTTAGTGCAGCTACAGGCCATTAGTATGTCTGGAAGGCCAAGAAGGAGAGGCAGACAGTCACAAGCCAATAAGAGAGGGCAAGCAGGCTCTGTGTCTAGTGCTGGTCGTGGAGACGGTGCATCCTCATCAGCACGTGGCCATGGGACACGCTTGGCCTTTTTTTCGGCAGCTGGCCATGTTGAGCCGCAACATGCGGAAGACTTGGTCGAGTGGATGACCAAGCCGTCCTCATCCTCCTCATCCTCTCTCACCCATGCCCAGGGTGCTTTGTCTGGCAAAGCAGCGGCCTCTTCCCTCAGCTCAATGTCATCAGTGACTCCTTCCCTAGCTCCACCATGTCCTCATGAGGATTCCCTCGAACTGTTTGACCACAGTGTTGGGTACATGCTCCAGGAGGATGCCCAGCGTTTGGAAGGCTCTGATGACGATACTGAGCTCGATGAAGGCAGTAACATGAGCGCGGACAGAGGGGGTGCCCAAGAAGGACAGCAATCTGGCAGTCATGCTCCCCCTGCTGCAGCATACTGCCAGGTTTGCTCCAGTGATGAGGAGGGAGGGGATGATGAGGTCACTGACTCAACGTGGGTGCCTGATAGGAGAGAGGAGGAGGAGGAGGAGGAGGAGGAGGAGGAGGAGGAGGAGGCGGCAGCACATCACCAACGAGGCAGGATGCCCTCCAGGGGCCAGCCTAAGGGCAACACATTGACTGCATCACACCCCAAAGCTCCACATGTGCAGGGCGCTGCAGTCTCTGCGCGTTATTCAAAAAGTTCTTTGGTGTGGGCCTTTTTTGAGACGAGTGCATCAGATCGCACCGCTGCTATTTGCAACATATGTCTCAAGCGTATCTCGCGTGGCCAAAATATCTCCCGCTTGGGTACCACATGCTTGACCAGACATATGTTGACCTGCCATGCAGTTCGTTGGCAAGCGTATCTAAAAGACCCACACCAAAGAACAAAGAGGATCTCTCCTTGCTCCTCATCAGCTGAGATTTCCAACCCCACTAGACCTTCAGTCCTCTCTGAGACCTGCAGTGAGAGGAATGAAGGTGTAGAATTAGGTGTGTCACAGCCAAGTACTTGTGGGCAATCTGCTTTTGGTACACCGACGTCAGATTGTACCAGGCAAATTTCCCTGCCCCAGCTGCTGCACCGCCGAAAGAAGTTTGCTCCCAGCCATCCACATGCCCAGCGGTTGAATGCTAGCTTGGCAAAATTGCTAGCACTTCAACTGCTGCCTTTTCAGTTGGTAGACTCTGCCCCCTTCCGTGAGTTTGTGGAATGTGCGGTTCCTCAGTGGCAGGTACCCAAACGCCACTTTTTCTCACGGAAGGCGATTCCGGCTCTCTACCGGCATGTGGAAGGCAATGTCCATGCCTCGCTGGACAGGGCGGTCAGCGGTAAGGTGCATATTACCGCTGACTCATGGTCCAGCAGGCATGGACAGGGACGTTACCTAAGTTTCACGGCGCATTGGGTGACTCTGCTGGCAGCTGGGAAGGATGCAGGACAAGGTGCAGTAGTGTTGGAGGTTGTTCTGCCACCACGCCTCCAAAATGCTGATTGTGACACACCTCTCTCCTCCACCCCCTCCTCTTCTTCTTCCTCCATGGCCTCTTCCTCGGAACCAGCGGTGCTCCGTAGGCGTTCAAGGGGCTACGCAAGTACGCAGGCCAAAAGATGCCATGCGGTGCTTGAGCTGGTGTGCTTGGGGGACAGGAGCCACACTGGGGCAGAGGTTCTGTCAGCTCTGCAGGGGCAGGTTCAGAGGTGGTTGACGCCACGCCAACTTAAGGCAGGAATGGTGGTTTGCGACAATGGCACCAACCTCCTCTCTGCCCTCCGACAGGGACAAATGACCCATGTGCCCTGTTTGGCTCACGTCCTTAACTTGGTGGTGCAGCGGTTCTTGGGCAGGTACCCGGGCTTACAGGATGTCCTGAGGCAGGCCAGGAAAGTCTGTGTGCATTTCCGCCGGTCATATAATGCCAGTGCTCGGCTGACGGACCTCCAAAAGGAGTTTAACCTGCCCAAGAACCGCCTAATCTGTGACATGCCCACCAGGTGGAACTCAACGTTGGCCATGCTGCAGCGGCTGCACACGCAGCAGAGGGCCATCAATGAGTACCTGTGCGACTATGGCACCAGGACAGGGTCAGGGGAGCTTGGTTTTTTTTCCCCACGCCAGTGGGCCATGATCAGGGATGCATGCACTGTCCTGTCACCATTCGAGGAGGCCACGAGGATGGTGAGCAGTGACAGTGCATGCATCAGTGACACTGTCCCCCTTGTCCACCTGTTGGAGCACACGCTGCGTGGAATAATGGACAGGGCACTTGAGGCAGAACAGAGGCAGGAAGAGGAGGACTTCCTTAGCTCTCAAGGCCCCCTTTATCCAGACAGTGTTCCTGCGTGCCCGCCGATCACACAGGAAGAGGACGAGGAGGAAGAGGAGGAGGAGGAAGATTGTGTCAGTATGGAGGTGGAGCCTGGCACTCAGCATCAGCAGCAGTCTTTAAGGGATCAGTCCCAAGAAACACATGGACTTGTACGTGGCTGGGAGGAGGTGGCTGCGGACCATGTCGTTCTTAGTGACCCAGAGGACTCCGGACCGAATGCCTCAGCAAACCTACGCTGCATGGCCTCCCTGATCCTGCAAAGCCTGCGTAAGGATCCTCGTATTCGTGGTATCAAGGAGAAGGACCAATACTGGCTGGCAACCCTCCTTGATCCACGTTACAAGGGTAAGGTTGCGGACCTTATCTTGCCATCGCAGAGGGAGCAGAGGATGAAACATCTTCGGGAGGCCTTGCAGAAAGGTCTGTGCAACGCGTTCCCAGAGACTGGGAGGTTACAAACTCCTGTTTCTGGACAACGTGTTGCTGAGGCTTCGGTCAGTCAAAGAAGGAGCGGTGGAGAAGGTGGCCGTCTGACCGATGCGTTCAGACAATTTTTTGGTCCGCAGCCCCAAGGTATGATCGGTTCCAGCAACCATCGCCAGCGTCTGTTTTACATGGTGCAGGAATACCTAGGGGCAAGATCAGACTTGGACACCTTTCCCACCGAAAATCCTCTGGGTTACTGGGTCTTGAGGATGGATCACTGGCCAGAGCTTGCACAGTATGCAATTGAGCTACTGGCCTGTCCTGCATCCAGCGTTCTTTCGGAACGCACATTCAGTGCTGCTGGAGGCGTGGTAACCGATCACAGGGTGCGTCTGTCCACCGACTCGGTCGATCGGCTGACCTTCATAAAAATGAATGAGTCTTGGATCACCACCAGCTACCAAGCACCTGATGCTGATGTAACCGAATAATTTTTTTTGAAATCTCAGATCCCTTCAAAGACTGCCTATGCTGATGCTGAGTGACTATCCCTGAGTAATTATCCTCTTCCTCCTCAATCATCACGCTGATAGCTTGTAAGAACATTTTTGGTTCTGGGCGCCACCACCAGTGCCTAAGGCACAATTTTTCAGCCCCTGTTTAACAGGGGCGTGTAATTACAATTTTTGATGTAATACTTTGCAGCAGGGCTCGTTCCTGCATTCCAACTAGAGTGTCTGTGAGGGGTTGCAGTGTTGTGGCACCAGCACCAGTGCCTAGGGCCCAATTTTTCTGCCCCTGTCTAACAGGGGCGTGTAATTACAATTTTTGATGCAATACTTTGCAGCAGGGCTCGTTCCTGCGTTCCAACTAGAGTGTCTGTGAGGGGTTGCAGTGTTGTGGCACCAGCACCAGTGCCTAAGGCCCAATTTTTCTGCCCCTGTCTAACAGGGGCGTGTAATTACAATTTTTGATGCAATACTTTGCAGCAGGGCTCGTTCCTGCGTTCCAACTAGAGTGTCTGTGAGGGGTTGCAGTGTTGTGGCACCAGCACCAGTGCCTAAGGCCCAATTTTTCTGCCCCTGTCTAACAGGGGCGTGTAATTACAATTTTTGAAGCAATAATTTGCAGCAGGGCTCGTTCCTGCGTTCCAACTAGAGTGTCTGTGAGGGGTTGCAGTGTTGTGGCACCAGCACCAGTGCCTAAGGCCTAATTTTTCAGCTCCTGTTCAACAGGGGCATGTAATTACAATTCTTGATCTAATATTTCACAGCAGGGCCCTGTGAGGGCTTACAGTGTTGTGGCCACAGCAACACCTAAGGCCCAAATTTCTGCTGAGTATATAGGGCAGGACCCTACTTTCAAACATCTAACTTACAAACGACTCCTACTTGCAAACGGAAGGAGACAACAGGAAGTGAGATGAAATCTACCCCTAGGAAGGGAAATTCTCTCCTGTAAGAGTTAATATGGGAAAACAATTTCTCCTTTCCACTGATGCTTTCCAATCCTTGTTCCACAAAAAAACCCAAATTTTCAAAAAACATTTTTCATTGGGACAAAAAAGTGAGGTGAAATCTTCTGAAGAGGAGGAAAGACAGCAAAACAAATGTCACAGGGGTGATAACCCTTCCCTATGTTTTCCAAAAAGCTTAGAAAAGATTTTTTGGCTGGAGCTAAACACGTTAAAAATGTTCAAAATTACAAACAGATTCTACTTAACAACAAACCTACAGTCCCTGTCTTGTTTGCACCGCCTGTATACTGCTGTTCAGAGTATATAGGGCCTGGTGGCCCCACACCTTTCCTTATTTTAATTTGGGTGCGGGGTTCCCCTTAATATCCATACAAGACCCAAAGGGCCTGGTAATGGACTGGGGGGTACCCATGCCGTTTGTCTCACTGATTTTCATCCATATTGCCATGACCCGACATGACATTAAACCCGCAAGCAGTTTTAAATGAGATTTTTTCCTTTAAAAATGACATTTGGTGCAGGGACTGTTCTAAACATGGGAAACACGCGTCACTTTACAGGCATACTATAGACACCCCCCAGGTACGATATTTAAAGGAATATTTCACTTTTTTTTTTTTACTTTAAGCATCATTAAAATCACTGCTCCCGAAAAAACGGCCGTTTTTAAAAGTTTTTTTTGCATTGATACATGTCCCCTGGGGTAGGACCCGGGTCCCCAAACCCTTTTTAGGACAATACCATGCAAATTAGCCTTTAAAATGAGCACTTTTGATTTCGAACGTTCGAGTCCCATAGACGTCAATGGGGTTCTAACGTTCGTGCGAACTTTCGGTCCGTTCGCGGGTTCTGGTGCGAACCGAACCGGGGGGTGTTCGGCTCATCCCTATTATCAGGTAATAACAATAGATTTATTACTTTTTAGGACAAATATGTTCAATAATCCAGAAGTAATGGAAGCTTTTTTTTTTTTTCTTTCTTTTCTTAAAACAAATATATTATTACCTAACTAGTTCCTAGAATTATGTTTTTGTTTATTCTAATCTGAAGCAATACAACCTCAATTTTATGAGTTAACATATCTAAACAGTTACATATGAATAAAATATGTAATTGTTTACTCTAAAAGGGTTAAAATCCCAAAATAATTCAAACTATCTTCATCAATACCAAAGTTATTAACAGTACCTTTCTAACTGAATTATTTAGCCTAGGGCAAGACTAACCATATACAACCACCCTGGAATAAATAATTTCAACAAAAACTATATTCTGCACTCCAATTAATGAAACATTTTGATGTCTTTTGACATAGCACTTCTCTCCTGTAAGCGGAAGATCCGTGTACCCCCATTAGCCCTCCTCATTCTCCCAACCATATTATGTGGGAGTGTGACGAAGGCACTTATTCCCCTGAGAGAGATATTTATTCTCTTTCACGGGTAAATTGTGATTACTTGCAAAAAATAATTTATACAATGTATCATCTAATTTCATATGTTTTTTGTTTACTCTTTACTCCAGAATTCACTGGTTTCTTTTCTATCTATTCATCTCTTCAGTCCACACAGGTTGATCTGCGCAGTCAGCTCTGCATAACAAAAAGTAAGTCAAAACTATTTGATCTATTGCCATGGCACCACTGAATATACTTTCCCTGAATGTTCAGGGAATAAATGTCCCTCAAAAAAGGACCAAAGCCTTCCGTACTTTCCATAACAAGAAGGCTCACATAGTATGCCTCCAAGAAACACACTTCACCAAAGATTCTACTCCTAAATATATTTCTCCTTTTTATCAACAAATTTACACGGCTTCTGCCTGTACCAAGCAAAGGGGAACTCTAATTGCATTTCACCGATCCACACCATTCACCTTATCATCAGAAATTAAAGACCCAGAAGGTAGATACCTGATACTCATGGGTTATATAATGGATACAGCAATCACGGTGATTTCCTACTACGCTCCTAACAAACAACCTACACCATTCCTCTCACATATATTACAAGTGATTAATACACACAAAATAGGAACAGTGATAATGTGTGGGGATTCGAACCAGGTCCTCCTCCCATTTCTAGATAAATCACCTTTTACAACATCCAAAATAACCTCTAGATTACCTTTTTCTCAACTTCTTTCCAAATACAATCTGGTAGATTCATGGAGAGAAAGTAACCCAATGAAAAAGAAATTCACTTATTTCTCGCACCCTCATCAAACCTTCACCAGAATAGATCATATTTTTCTAACAATAGGAATGATACCAGAAATTATTGCATCAGATATAATTCCGATTCCGTGGTCTGACCATAATGCAGTATACACTACTATAGCCTCAGCCATACCAAAAGCGCATGACCCAACGTGGTACTTACCGGACATAATGCTCAAACACCCACTACATCAGATGGCCATTGAACAAGCTTTAAAGGAATACATATCAATTAATAATACAACAGACATCTCCCCAATAACACTGTGGGAAGCTCATAAGCCTGTCTTGCGCGGTACAATACAAAGACAAATGGCACTATTTAAACGGGAACGCAAAAATCTAGCAAAAAAACTAGAACTCAATTTTAATGCAGCCTACATATCATTTCAAGATAATCCATCTCAGAGTACAAAATCTCATCTGGAAAAATCTAGATTGGAATACGATCTATTTCTCACTGAGTCAGTTGATAAATCCCTCAAACGCTCCAAACACAATTTCTACATGAATACAAACAAACCAGGTACATATTTGGCTCGGGCATTAAATTCAACTAACAAATCTTTCAAACCAATACGTTTGAAATTATCAAAAAATGTTTACACTTGTAATCCAGTTAAAATAGTCCATAAATTTCACTCACATCTCGCAACTTTATACAAGACAAACAATGAATTTAATCCTACAGAGACTGAATCCTTCTTCTCAAAAATAACCTTACCTGAGTTATCTCAGAATCAAAAAAGCAGTTTGGATGAGCCTATAACTATAGATGAAGTTGCTAACGCCATAAAAGACCTAAAACTTAACAAAAGACCAGGCCCAGACGGCTACTCGGCTTTATACTATAAAACATTCTCAGAAATACTCTCTCCCATTCTCACTGAAACTTTTAACAAACTTCTAGATGGACATTCTTTTCGGCAAGAAACACTAATGGCAATTGTTTGTATGATCCCAAAACCCCTTTCTGATGACACTTCCTGTGTGAATTATCGGCCTATCTCTCTGTTAAACCTCGATATTAAATTATTAGCAAAAATAATAGCAAAACGCCTCAATAGCATTATAGGAAAATTAATACATAGAGATCAAGTAGGCTTCATGCCAAATAGACAGGCAGGCGATAATATACGCAGGGCAGTGTTATTGGCACATATTGCTAAAAAACAGAAAATCCCTTTATGTTTTCTATCTCTCGATATTAAGAGGGCATTTGACACAGTATCCTGGCAATATATGCAATATTCATTACAAAAATGGGGTTTTGGACCCCACTTTTTAACATGGATCAAAGCATTATATAATAAACCCAAAGCCTATATAAAATATGCTGGATACAAATCTGAAGCCTTTAATATAGAAAGAGGTACCCGACAGGGTTGCCCATTATCTCCCTTATTATTTGCCCTTATACTCGAACCCATGGCCCAATATATCAGAACAAACCAAACTATAACTGGCATTGAAGTAGGAGGTATTACACACAAATTATGTATATTTGCAGACGATATATTACTTTTTCTATCATCACCACAGGTCTCTGGTCCTAACTTAATACCAGCTCTTGATGGATTTGCAGCCCTATCCGGCCTTATGATTAATCCTAAGAAATGCCTAGTGCTTAATATTTCACTCACAAACATGGAATTGATCCCGGCTAGGGCTGCACTCCCATTCACATGGGCAGAAAAATCAATCCCATATCTTGGAATTCATTTAACAGCCTCTCATTCTGACTTATTCTCAACCAATTATCCTCCTGTATTAAGACAGATCACAAATCTAATAAAACAATGGTCGCAACTTCCTTTATCCTGGATGGGGAAGATTAATGCAATCAAAATGACTATTCTACCCAAATTGCTTTATCTATTCAGAGTCCTCCCTATTCCAATTCCTTCCTATTTTTTGAGAATAGTACAAAAAAGAGCAACTTCGTTTATATGGGGCTCTTCTAAACCACGTATACCTATACACACACTACATCTTCCCAAAAATAAAGGAGGCCTGGGATACCCTAATTTTACTAACTACTACAGAGCGGCACATTTGGCCAGTCTGTCCAAATACCATGCAAAACAGGAAATCCCATTATGGGTATTTATAGAGGCTTCAGAAAATGACCCTCTATTAATATCAAATTTGTTATGGCTTGATCCTAAAGACCGCTTTAAAATTCATAATCCCATAACTAAACACTTCTTATCTCTCTGGGATAAACTAAAAACCAAATATCAGTTACAATCTCCACACAATCCTCTCCTTTCTTTTATCAGAAATCCGGCCTTTTATCCGGCATGGATCTACCCAAATTCTTTTAAGGCTTGGACAACATCAGGCATTCAGACACTAAATGACTTCATAGCATCTAAATCATTCCTTTCATTCCCATCGCTTAGAGAAAAATATGATCTACCAAACTCTGAGATATTTAGATATCTCCAAATCAAAAATTTCTATACACCATTCCTAAAGGGGGATACACCATTATCCCAATTATCCATTTTTGAATCAATCTGTACAAAAGATCCATTTGCTAAAGGTACAATTTCATCACTTTATAATCAATTATATGGAGTAGCAAATCTTAATAGACCCTCTTACGTTCAGAGGTGGGAGGAGGACCTGGGACGAACTTTAGAAGACACGGACTGGTCTAACATATGGCTCACATCTAAGTCATCTTCACCCAACATCTTAGCACTGGAGACAAATTATAAAGTCCTAACTCGCTGGTACCTTGTACCCGCTAGAGTGGCAAAATATTCACCTAATACCTCAGCTCTTTGTTTTCGAGGATGCCCAGAAATAGGCACATATTTACACATATGGTGGACGTGCCCAGTAATCCAAACCTTCTGGAAGGAAGTCTTCGTGATTGCATCTAAAATATTTAAAAAAATAATACAACCAGATCCATATTTAACTTTACTTAATCTAAAACCGGAATGGTTAACACTCTCTCAATTCAAACTTATGATCCAACTAATAATGGCTGCAAAACAAACAGTGGCCAAGGCATGGAAATCTCCTACATTGGTACTAGCAGAAACAATTCACAGAATGAATAATACAATGTCCCATGCTAAGATGGTAGCCATCGATCAAAATCAAATTCCAAAATTTGAAAAACTTTGGCATCCTTGGATAAAACAACAGTTCCTGTCAAACTTCAATGACTCTGTCCTGTTGCCATGGTAACAGATTAAATGACTTACAGAGACACCCATTCTAAGGCTTCAAAGAGAACTAAAAAGAATAATAAACTGACGAGCGGGACAACCTTGTGGACCATACCTCTACCTTTCAACCCTTTTTCTTCTTTCTCTTTCCTTTTCTCCACCTTACGATTAAAGCTCAGAATTTATTTGACCTATATACACTCTACTTGTAAACAATATGTATAGTAGGTATAAATCATTTAAATACCTACAAAAGTAACTAAGGAAATGATATATATCTTTAATTTAGGTTTGCGTGAACCCAATGTTTAATATTTGAAATTTCATGATATTTACCTATATAAACCCTACTGTAAAACAATGAGCTTACTTTATAGATCCTTGTAAACTTACTTTATGTATCTTTATAACATTGTATACTCAATAAACTTCTTTTGACAAGGAAATTTGACTACGTTTAAAATGAATACCAAGTTTCCCCATCTGTGGTGTATACTGGGGATAAGTGAAACTGAATGTTTTCTTTTCACCAAAATTTTAGTAAAAAGATTAAGAGAATTTGGTAAAAAAAAAAAAACAGAAAAAAAACCTAATACAAAAACATTAAATGAAATACACTAAACTGCCCAAATAATGAGCTGACAAAACATCCCCGCTTTCTGGGGATAGTCCCCAATTTCTGTAGTCTGTCCCTAAATGAAAGTGTCCCTAGAAATCTGTTTAGGCTGGGAAACATGGAGGAAGATCTTTTTTTTTAAGAGTAAATTTCCTTATAGAACGTATGAAAAATAAAAACATATATATTTTTAAGGCATCACATAGACTATATGAAAAAAAAAACTCATTTTATTTAGGTAATTTATTTAAACATCAATGAAAATAGGTAATTATACATAAAATACCCATATTAAAAACCATATGACATCTTTGTGGCTTATGTTAAATATTACAGTAATCCAAAAACCTACATTAGGTAAACCTTGAAGCCATCTCCACTTTATCCACATCATCCACATCATGGAACAAGCGTCAAGACTTTTTTCTTACCTCCATTCCTCCAATACCAGCCCTAATAAAGCAGGAAAGGGCTGTTAAAAGGCTTCCAGATTCCGATAAGTCCTACAGCTGAAGAACCCAACAACCACCAGGTCGGGGGTGTGGGGAAGAGGCCCTTGACCTCATTATTTAATATTTGGACTGAATACTGAGCTCATATCTATTCCCTAGTTTGCAGATGCAATGAAGGAAGTGCAGTAGTTTATACCCACTAGATTACACATTTATTGATTTGATGAGTGCAGTACATTTGAACCCACTTGGTATGGATTACTGAATCCTATACACCATTATTGCTATTGATGCTCTTTAGTCAATAAATTTGTTAGCATTGATATGTGAAGCCTGGCAGGGTCATTTTATTTAAAATTTGTTGTAGACATAAAAACATTGAACAACGAAAAAAAAGAAAAAAAAAAAAGAAAATGTGTTTTAGACAAATGTATAGAATTTACAGTGTAAGAAAAGGGGTTGTCTGACTTGCCAGTTCATCCAACATGGCCAATCCTCTTTTTCTGATAGGGTCGGTAATGAGTACAATATAAAGCAATTTATTACCTGCTCCACTGAGTATGTGATATGTACTCATATGCCTGTGCAACTTGTTATATGTGGGCCGTACAATGCGAACCTTACGAAAACGTGTAGGGGAGCACCGACGGTTTATACAAAAGGGACTTCATGAACATAGTGTCCCCCTGCCACTTCAAAACCTATCATGCTAAAAACATCCATTGTCTAAAGGTTGCGGCCATCGAATGCATCCTGGGTGGTTCTCTGACTGATAGTGAGAGGTTCTCCTCGTTGTGCAAACGAGAATCATTTTGGATCTATAAACTGGCCTCTCTATCTCCCAGTGGGTTGAATGAAAGCCTAGAGATTCATAGTATCATATAGACCACTTCTGTTATCATTCCCTATTGTCCTGTCACCACCAGTTTTCAGTCTGTATATCCTCAGGGTGTACCCAAAGGTTACATACTGAGGGGAACATAGTAAACATATAGCATAGGATGTTTTGTATTGGGCACCACTTGTCCATGCCTACATGGCTTCCAATCACCATTATATTTTTTATTACATTTTCTACTCCATATAATTGTTATATATGCATGGTAATAGATAAAACACCAATTAGGTTTGAATCATTGAATTAATTAACTAACTAACTTGCCTGGTTCTATCATCAATATTATTATTATCATTACTCTTTAGTGAGTATGATTGGGGATCCGATCGAGGCTCCACACTGTCCATCCGGCTCTGCACACTCTGGCTTCCCTCTTCCTAGTGACACCCAGGAACACATGAGGGTTTTGCCATCGCAGCACTGCCCCACCAAGCCAGTCTACCACCGACTGTTGCTTAACCACTTCCGGACCTCCGCACGCTGATATACATACTTACTTTGAAGCGAAATATCGTTGTTATGGCAGCAGCTAGCTGCCACAACCATGGTATTCTCTTCTTCGGCAGGAGGTCCGCTTTCCGATAAGAGCGGTCTCTACGGCGGATTCGCCGTGAGATCACTTTTATCGGCGGCGGGAGAGGGGCTCCCCCTACTGCCTTGCTCCAGTGCCCTCGCCACTTACCGGAGCTGACGGCAGCGGCGGAGGTGATCAGATCTTCACCCTTGCTGGGCATGGAGACGAGTGAGGGGAAGATGGCACCCACCCATCTACATACCATTGCAGGGCGGAAGCGACGTCAAAACATCACTTCCGCCCATAGCTCTTAAAGGGCCATTTTTTTTAAATGACAATTTTTTTTTATTGTATTTTAGTGTAAATATGAGATCTAAGGTCTTTTTGACCCCATATTTCATATTTAAGAGGTCCTGTCATGCTTTATTTCTATTACAAGGGATGTTTACATTCCTTTTAATAGAAATAAATTTGACACAATTTAAAAAAAAAAAAACAATGTAAAAATAAAAAATAAAATGTAAAATAAATAAGAAAAAAAATTAAAAATTTTAAACGCGCCCCGTCCCGCCGAGCTCGCGTGCAGAAGCGAACGCATACGTGAGAAACGCCCGCATATGAAAACGGTGTTCAAACCACACATGTGAGGTATCGCCGCAATTGGTAGAGCGAAAGCAATAATTATAGCCCTAGACCTCCTCTGTAACTTAAAACATGCAACCTGTAGAATTTTTTAAACGTCGCCTATGGAGATTTTTAAAGGTAAAAGTTTGTCACCATTCCACGAGCGGGCGCAATTTTAAAGCGTGACATGTTGGGTTTCAATTTACTCGGCGTAACATTATCTTTCACAATATAAAAAAAATTGGGCTAACTTTACTGCTGTCTTATTTTTTAATTCAAAAAAGTGTATTTTTTCCAAAAAAAGTGCGCTTGTAAGACAGTGTGACAGAAAGTATTGCAACGACCACCATTTTATTCCCTAGGGTGTTAGGAAAAAAAATGTATAGATGGAACAACTGTATCCAGTGTATGTACTGGATAGAAAGATATGTATTAATGTATTCTCTGCCTCCCTTTTATAAATAAAGTATTAAAAAAAAAAATGTATAATGTTTGGGGGTTCTAAGTAATTTTCTAGCAAAAAAAAACAGTTTTTAACTTGTAAACAACAAATTTTAAAAAGAGGCTCGGTCATTAAGTGGTTAAGGTACTGTCACAGCGAGGATCATGCTTTGCAGTTGTTCCATCTATGCAAGGAGATGTCTAATTGTTCATCCAATCATATGTTATTATTAAATCGGCACATGCTTTTATCTCATTGAACGTTTTAATTATTTGACTGTTTGTCCTTTGAAGAATGTCCCGATCAGTGCTTTCAATTGTGGTTGCTCCTGAATATATAGAATTTACAACCAACTTTTATCAGTAAAAGCAAAACAGTTAATTATTTTGAATAAAAAAAAAAATAAGCAAAATGCAGTACGACATGATGATCGATCATAAACCACCATTCACTAATCTGGTTATTACTAGCTGTGATCTGTTTGTTAGGAGTTAATGTAATTGTTCAGTTCATCATTATTTGTTACATTACATTACAAGTATGAGTATCAATAGCCTTTTATTTTTTTGTTTAGGTTACATACTTTAAACAGAGCATGCCGGTGACATTCGGCTTCTCAGGGATCCTCCACCCAGCCATGAGACAGTTGACGGTGAAGACTCCTCCGATGATGATGTCTCCATCCTGAACATATTCATAATCCTCGTACACAGGTACAGTCTGGAGGTGACAAGCTGGTGATAGACTGCAGATAGCAATCGGGCATAATGTTAAGCACAGAAATAAAATAAGCCACATAGTTCTTACCAAATGAAATATTTCCATAGATCTGAACAAATGCAGAAGAAAAAATCTGTACATGACACTGGATGGTGGGAGCTGCCGTGTCTGTCGGTGCAGAAGGTCGGAGCTCTCTGTGCTCAGTTTATAAAGACGTGTAGTGCAGAGATTTAGCACCTCGAGTTTATTTAGCCGTAGCAAAGAGGAAAATAGGCCTTTGTATTTTTATTAAAACACATAATTGCTTCAAAGTTACCATAATAAAATAAGTTAAAGCTTTTTTTTTCCGTTAAAATATATAATGTGCTAAAGGCTTTATTTGCTCTCTTTCTTTTTATACTTCTTTGTCTGTTCTGTTTCTTTTGTCTCTGTTCACCTGATGCTCTTAAAAGTTCAAAACATGATAATAACATAGCATAAAAAACTATGTGAATAATATCAGAATTATTGACAGCTAGGGCAATCCATTTTGTGATGATTGGACAGTCAATGTCAAAGTGATATTGCCACCTACCTGGTCCGAGGCCGAAGTGCTGAAAGGGCTTCCCTTGCAGCTGAGTGCAGAGCGCCCCTGAAGGTAGTAACAGGGAGTACTATGTTCAAAGAAGCAGGGGTTGCCAACTGCGACAGGCTGAAGAGTTGAGGAGATGTCCGCTGGATGGCAGCTGATGAGCAGGGTGCACTGCTGGGCAGGAGTCCCTCGGAAGTAGCAGATGAGACTTGGCGGAAGGGAGAGCCAAGAGCAGAGTCAGGAGCTAGGCCAGTAGTCATACATGGAATATCAGCCAGGGGCAGTGGTCCATCCATTAGGGGCGCCCCAGGCTCTGCCCCCTTTCTCCACGCCACCCCCCTATATGCAATGGATGGATTCATGCATAGCCGTCAAGGCCACCCCCTATTCATGGATCCGGCCCCTTTCAGGTCACCGGGTGCATTCGTTACAGTGGCCAGGTTTTTTTAAGCACCTGATTAGAGCCAGAGGCTCTAATAGGCTTCAAAATAGGGTGGGCTCAGAGAGCAGAGAATGCGCTCAGATCCCACCCAGGTGTGTTACAACAGTGAATGAATATTCAAGAGCAGGAGAATGGGAGGCCGCTGCCACTGAGCAAGGGAAGCCACTGGTGATAGGGTAAGTGCTACTGACCGACCGGGGGGGTTGGCATACTGTTTGCTGCCCCACCAAAAAAATTTCCACCAACCGCCACTGGACAGGGGTAAAGAAGTAAGCAGAGTCAGGAGTCAGCCGGGGACATACACTGGTAATCAGGCAGCAGCGGAGTCAGAAGAGCAAGCCAGAGTTCGTGCATGGATCAGCAGGCAGAAGCGGAGTCAACAGAACAAGCCAAGGGTCAAAGCCAGGAATGGAGACAAGACAGGTGAAAGGCAAGCTGAGTCAGTAACAGGAAATCCAATAGCAGGAACAGGAACACAGGAACTCACAGGGGAGCTGAAGATCATCCAGCAACTAGTGGCTCCTGCTGCTGGCTTTAAATAGGCCACTAGGCGCCAGAATCTGTCACGCATTGCGTGCATCGTGGCGCATGAGTCTTTGCAGCTGTTTGTGCCTGTGCGTGTTCTCTGACAGATATGCACTATATTGCATTCATGTTCATACATTTGGTGGTTGACAGGACTCTCAGAATGACTTAGATGTAATCCAGAACTCTCTTAGGTACTTAACTGCAGTCAGTTAGCACTGCAGTGGTAATGCAATTTAGAATATACCCATATAAATGTATAGGAGATTACCACACCAACCATATTCAGTATGCAGCGGGAAGAATCAAAAACAAAAACAAAAAACAAAAGAGCTGCCTAACATATCTACACACAAGCATTGATTTTCATCTTCCACCATTGTAGTCATGTAATAGGGTTGTCACCCTTTTTCTGCAAACATATGGAACAGAGCGGGGGGGGGTGAAGGTAGTAATTGCTTAAAAGGCTAAATTAAAAAATAACAATTCAATAAAATAACATTATTATTATTATTATACAGGATTTATATAGCACTAACAGTTTAGTATAGTTACAATACAATTCAATTCAATACAAGAGGAATCAGAGGGCCCTGCTCGTTAGAGCTTACAATCTAGGGGCAAGGGTCAAGACAAAAGGTAATAACTGTCGGGGATGAGCTTATGGAGAAAATAAAAGTACAGTTGTTAGGTGGGGGCAGAATAGGCTTCTCTGTAGAGGTGGATTGTCAGGGATCGTCTAAAAGCAAACCGAGTAGGAGATAGTCGGACAGGTTGGGGTAGGGAGTTCCATAGGATAAGAGAGTCTTAGGAAAAGTCCTGTAGGTGAGCATGGGAGGAGGTGACAAGGGAGCTAGAGAGCAGGAGGTCTTGGGAGTAACGAAGGGAACAAGTAGGTTGGTACTTTGAGACTAGGTTAGTGATGTAGCTGGGTTGTGGATGGCTTTGTAAGTTGTTAGTATTTTGAATTTAATTAGTTTGGTGAGTGGAAGCCAATGGAGGGATTGACAGAGAGGGGTAGCAGACACTAAATGGTTGGTAAGGTGGATGAGCCAGCAGGGAGTAGCAGTAGTCGAGGTGAGAGATGACCTGGGAGTGAACTAGGAGCCTTGTGGCATCATTGGTTAGGAAGGGGAGTATCTTGGGATGCTGCGGAGGTTAAGGCGGCAAGATTTGGACAGTGAATAAATGTGGGGTCGAAGGGATGGTTCAGAGTCAAGCATTACACCTAGACACCTAGAAGTGGGCTTATAGTTGTGCCATTGATCTTGACAGAGAAATCAGGGGAAAAGGCACGTGGGGGGAGGAAAATATATGAGCTTGGTTTTGGATAGATTGAGTTTGAGGAAGTGGTGTGAAATCCAGGCTAATATGTGTGTTAGTAAATTATTAATGTGTGGGGAGATTGAGGGAGTGAGCTGATGGGTAGAGATATAGATTTGGGTGTCCTCAGTGTAGGAATAGTATTGGAAGCTATGGGCTGATCAGCTGACCCAGGTAGGAGGTGGTGTAGATTGAGAATAGGAGAGGTCCAAGAACAGAACCTTGGGGACCCCGACAGAGAAAAGAAGAGGAGAGGAGAAAGTAGAATTGTAAGTAACTGTAAAGGTGCTGTTCGATAAGTAGGATGAGAACCAGCGAAGAGTACAGTCATGGAGAGCAAAGGAGTGCAGTTTTTTGAGGAGGAGGGGGTGGTCCACTGTGTCAAATGCAGCAGAGAGGTCCAGGAGTAGGAGTACAGAATAGTGTCCATTGGATTTAACCATTACCAGATGTTCAAGGAGTTTGAATAAAAAGGGAGTAAGGAGCTGGGGCATAGGTTGTTAATATTGATGGGGTCCAGTGAGGGCTTTTTAAGGGTGGAGGTGACTAGTGCATGTTTGGGGAAGATGCCAGAAGAGAGGGAGAGATTGAAGGTGTGAGTTAGAGACAGTAGGATAGAGCCGGAGAGTGACATTTGTGAAGGAAATCTTACGTTCAACTCGAACATCGGGCTCATCCCTATCTGTTAATAATGGGCGATCTCCTGGGCAGTGAGTGAGTTAGTGGGTGGAGGCGGTGGAGGACGAAGTAGAGAGTTGAAGGTAGAGAAGAGTTGACAGGGCTGGGATGACAAGTTGTTAATGAGAGTAATAAAATATAATTTCATTTCAGGTTCATTAGTTAAACTATAACTAAAGGCACATTTTTTGGGATGTTTTGGATAAAATAGAGAGGGATTAGGAAACCTGTTAGTTTTTATTACTATCTGTACCCCCACTAGGGAGATTCCCTCTCTCTATTTGTCCTGTTTACCATTATCATTAAAAGTGAAAGTACTGTAAATGAAAATCCCAAATTTTGGGTTGTCCGCAGAAAAGAAATAGAGTGGAAATCTTCCAATGGGGACATTAGTTCTAATAAACCTGGGGGTCCCCAAAGAATTCCTTTATTTTGTAGGGATTTCCTCTCACTTCCTGTTTGGCAGGAAATTAAGAGAAATCTCCGCAATGGGACACAGATGACGAAAAAATTCTGACAGGAGTTGTAGAGCTCCCTTGCTCTATCCAAAATGAAAAAAAAAAGGTTTTCCTATAGTTCTACTTTAAGTTAATCATTTTGTTTTGTCATATTCGTTGTTAGAGCGATTAGTTTTCGGAATTTGTTTCATGTATTGAGATTTGTTTTGTATATTTGTTGTTCTGAATCAATTTTTTTTTCAGGAGCTATTTTGGAAAATTGGATAGATTTGTTTTAATATGTTCATTACTAATACACACTGTTTGGTTTTGGATGGAGGAAGATCTATCAGAATCTCTTAATCATAACATAACGAATGGAATGAAATTAATTTTGGATTCATTCATTATGTTATGATTTGAAGATTCTTATGGCTCCATCTCCATCCAACCCAAACAAAATATGTAGGAGTCATCTTATTTCACTTTCATACCTTACTGTATTGTGATATGTTTCCATTTTATATGTAGTGCATTTTTTATAAAAATATTACTGCAAAATAAAAACGAAATAGATGTGATTCAATTTGGATCATTTGCATAGTCGTTATGTTTTTTTTATATTCAAATTAAATGTATTTTGTTAGAATTTATTTTGGATTCATTGAAATGCTTTACTATTGTGATTATGAGATTTAGTATACCTCTGAGTAGTGAACATTTCATCTGCATTTCGATTAATAGTGAAACGAATTGTCTATTATTTATATGTTCCCCTATCCATGTAACGAATCTCCTAGTTGTTCTATTGGAGTCCACATGGACATTCCAATACATAGGTGACATGAGAAATATCACAGGATATGCACTTCTTGATCTCATTTGACTTGGCTGTACTTGTAGAACTAAATACAGTACAATTTCTTTCTTTATGTTTTACTATCTTACAAGGGATATATCATATATATATATATATATATATATATATATATATATATATATATATATATATATATATATATATATATATATATATATATATATATATATATATATATCTTTTACATCTGAAAACCCCCTTTGGTCCAAAAAATGTAACAGTTTTTTTAGGGAGTCTGGTTTATACATAAATATATATACATCAGTTTGGTTCTTAAAGTTTTTGCTCTCTTATATACAAACTTTATTTTTTTGGGTCGTACTTTGGCTGGCATTGTATCCTTTAATAATATAGGCCAATGTCTCTTGACACTCTTTTCTACAACTTTGTTCTGTCTGCTGTAATCTGTGATACGAGCCTTGTTGATCTGTTTTTGTTTTTTTTTGTGTGTTTTTTTGTAACTTGCACCATTCTTTCTCTACCCATTTGTTTTACTGTTCACTTTGTAATTTTTAGGACCTCTTTTTTGTACCTTTTTTTTCAAACCTTTCTATAAGTATATCTGATTGTACTTCAAACTCACTCTCTCAATCACAATTTCTCCTGACTCCAGTAATTGGGATTTAAAGATACCCCTTATCTATTCTGGGTCGTAGGGATGTAGCTATTGTGGTCAGTATCTTTAAATATATTTTGGCATGTAGCCTTTCCCCTTGCTTGTAAATGACCAAATTGGAACATTATTATTACTATTAATATCAAAAATATTAATATGTTCTATAAAATCCTCCAATGTCCCAGGTGTGTCCCCCTATATAACAAAAATATCATCTATATACCCTTTATACAACCTGAGATTAGGCCAGTCCTTGCTCTATATATCTCTGCTTCCTGCCATAAATTCATAAATAAGTTAGCTACACTAGAAGCATATTGCTTATATTGTATTTTGGACTTTGGATATTGCACAATTATTTTGCTCGCATTGTCATTGATGTATGTTATATTAAAAGTGAATAAATAAATAAAGTAAAGTGACACTTTCAGATATCAGCACTTTATTAGAGATTTTCACCTCAAATTATCTTTGCACGTTAAAAGTTATCAACTTTTTTACTTTTTGATTTATTTTTGAATGTATAATTGTATTGGTAGATGATTTTTTTTATTATTACACAATTCACTGTTGTCTATTAATTTACACAGGATTTTTTAAACATGGAACTTCATTTATTTTTTCACTAAAAGGTTCTATACACCCATAGATTTACATAAATATCTACATTTTCTTTTTGTCTTTAGATAAAAGATAGTTTATATATTTCTTTTACTGTGCAGATAGACTTTTGTGTTCAGTTCTGGCCTACAGAAAATTATAAAACATTTTGCAAGGAACATACAATACAAGAGACCACTATTTGAAATCAGTATGGCGAATATCTCCACAGCCAACGTGTATTTCCCTTTGGTGCTCAGATAGGCCGGGATCATGGCAATCCAGACATTGCAGAACACCAGCATGCTGAAGGTGATGTATTTGGCTTCATTAAAACTGTCCGGTAATGTCCTGGCAAAAAAAGCTATAATAAAACTAATAGCAGCCAGGATCCCCATATAACCCAGGACAGAGTAGAACCCGATAACTGACCCTTCATTACACTGAATGATGATCTTCTCCTGGTATGAATGTGTGTCCAATTCCTTGAAGGGAGGAGAGATGGACAACCAACTAACACAGATTATAACCTGAATATTGGAACAAGCTAAGACTATACAGATGGGCAGTTTTACTCCAATCCATTTTCTCCACATGCTGTTGGGTTTGGTGGCTTTGAAGGCAATGCAAACCATAATAGTCTTGGCCAATACAGAAGATACGGCTATTGTAAAGAGAATTCCAAAAGAAATTTGGCGTAGCAAGCAGGTTACATCCACAGGATGACCCAGGAAGAGGAACACACAAAGGAAACCCAACATGATGGAGACCAGGAGGACAAAGCTGACACTCTTGTTATTGGCTTTCACAACTGGTGTGTCCTGGTGTAAAATAAAAATAACGAGAACTAGAAGAGTCTTCCCAAAACACAACAGTGAGATGATTATAAAAACTAGTGAGAGCATGTCATCAGTGAAGGAAAGAAATTCTGATTGTTTGGGAATACAGCGAGTTTTGTTTTCATTTGGCCATTCATGATTGGGACATCTCATGCAGTTTTCACTATCTGGAAAACAAAATAAAATCAATGAAAACTGTGATCACTTCCCTTGTCTTGGTTTACTTGTATGGGGGTAATCAGATATTAATATTTATGAATTATAAAAAAACTAAGGGGCCATTACCAATAGAGTTAATGTTTGAAGGGTGGGTATATTATAAGGATGTTCATCACTACTTCACCCCTTGAGGGACCTGGTTAGGTGAAAAAATTTTAAAAAAAGTAATTAGAGTTCAAGATCATCGCAATTTCGGGGGAATGTGCAATTGGCAGTTTCTATGTGAAATCAAGTTCACGGAAACTGGACACACATCCCTATCAATAACAAAAAAATTAGCTTGTGAAGTTGCTTGTCTAGTTATTTCTCTTAAAAAGCAACACCTTGATAAACATTACACCCCACCAATATTTGAGAAGCTTTACCTGTAATATTTGAAATTTCTCCATATGCACACAAGACACAGCTATGACAACAATATTGTATGGAGAAGCCGGGAACTTTCCGGTATCCTGGCAGACAACTTTCTGAGCATTGAGATTTTGGAACCTAACAGAAAGCAACATGTTGTGTTATATTTGAAAGGTCAACAATCTTCTTAATGTATTTCACACAAATAGAGCTTTCTTTTGGTGGTATTTAATCACCCCTGGGTTTTTTTGATTTTTTGCTAAACAAACAAAAAAAGACACAGTTATCATAGTTTGTTATAAAATTTTGCAAACAGGTAATTTTTCTCCTTCTCTGATGTGCGCTGATAAGGCGGCACTGATGGGCACTGAGAGGTGGCACTGGTGTGCACTGATCAGGAGGCACTGATGAGGTTGCACTGATAGGCAGCACTGAAGGGCACTGAGAGGTGGCACTAATAGGCGGCACTGAGAGGTGGCACTAATGGGCACTGATAGGTGGCACTGATGGGCACTGATAGGCACTGGTAGGTGGCACTGATAGGCAGCACTGATAGGTGGCACTGATGATGAGGAACTGATGTGCACTGATTGGGGCACTGATAGGTGGCACTGGTGTGCACTGATGGGCACTAGTAGGTGGCACTGGTGGGCACTGGTAGGTGGCACTGGTAAGCATTGGTTAGCAGTGTTTGTGTTTTCTGAGTGGGACCGATGTCCCTCTTATAGAAGCCGGTGTTCTGCTGAAAAAGTTCCCCTCGGCGGATAAGGACCCCCCTCTAGTGCGCAGGCGCAGCGCTTGCGCAGTAGGAGTCGGCAGAAATAGCCGAAGCCGAATAGAATAGAAATCAGCTGTACACGGCGCCTGTTTGAGGGCCCCTCAGCCCTTTACTCCGATCTGTGATCAGCTGCGTGCCAAGGGCTCGGTGATCACAGAGCACGCTGCCCGTGCCCCCTGTGGGCAGCACGAGCATGGGAGGACATACATGGATGACCCTCCTGGCAATCTAAGCCCATGCTGTTGCCGTTTTTTTCGGCTATATTGCGGGCGTGAAGTGGTTGATGACAAAGTTCCATTGAGGGCTGAAACATGTAGCATGCTTGCTTTCTGGATTTTTACCTCTGCCTATACTAAATTAATAGATTCTGTAAATGATCTGAGTCACTGATTGCATTTTTTTCAAAAGTTCTGAACCTACACTGGAGCGAACCATTGCCACATCCCTATTATGAAGGAACTCAAGTGGTCTTCACAAAACTCCAACCTCATTCCTATCTATCACCACACCAGAGACAGAAGGGGGCTGGGAGATGTGAATTTTTTATGTGTACCATTGAAAGAGGAATGGAAAAAAGAGCCCTTGTTGTGAGGTCAATAGTTATGGTAAAGGTGTTTTACTTCAACCTTACCAGCGATGTAACTATACAGTACATGTAACTATGATTGTTGATAGTTATGTTTACGGTATATGAAGGACCCACATTTTTACCAAGCCTCCAGGCTGGGAGTTTTGAATCGTGGTCATTTTGCCCACAATTTCAAAATGCTCTGCTAAAATGACAAATCGCACAGCGCAAATTTCAGATATGTTCATTTTAATGGCACCTAAAACCGCGGCACGGTTCTGCCGTGATTTTCGCACGATAAAGCGTTCTGCAATCGAGGCAAAATGCATTTTGCAAAGCTTGTCGCCCCAAAATAAAGCTCAGGAGCTTTGCGTCAAGCTTCACTCATTGCAGTTTGCATTGATTTGCAGTGCGATTTATCGCTCGACAATAACAGCAGAACCACACCGGATTTTTAAGTGTCATTAAAGTGAATGCCATCTGAAATTCTAATTGTGAGATTTGTCATTTTACCAAAATGTTTTGAAATTGTGGAATGTGATTCAATACGCCGAGGTGTAAATGCAGCCTTAGTCTGTAGGTCCTCACAGCACCCCATGATGTTATATAGCCTCACCTGATTGTTCTTATTTTTCCATGTAATTTGCGTAGAATTAATTGCAATTTGCCAAAGACCAAACCTATCAGCTAGGAAATTTCCAACAGTTCTTGTAAACAAAGTCCTATTAACAACAACGTGGTTCTGAATAGTAAACTGTATCATCAATTCTTTATATTTACTGATTTGCTTATTTAATATCATTTTGAAGTACCAGCTCAACTGCAAAATAAAGATATTACATATCACTGCTACTGAATTACTACATATAACCCTTTTCGCTGCCAGAGTCGTTTTTTGAGTTTTTTGCACACATGTTTAAAAAAAAAATTTCGGCCTGAAGATTACTCAAAACTCCCAACCATTATATATTTTCTGAGAGCAGACACCCTAGAGAATAAAACAGTGGTAGTTCCAATTTTTATATGTCACACTTTATTACCACAAAGGTTTAGGGAACGCAAAAAATTTCCGTAAAAAACACACTAAAGTGAATTTTAGGGCAAACAAATGCAATAAACTACCCAAATTTTTGGTAAAGTATAAAAGACGAGGTTGTGTCGAGTAAATAGATTCCCAACACTTTCAACCTTAAATTTGTGTGCGCCCCTGAAATGGTGACTGTAATATTATGCCCAAACCATTTTGTTATGCTTTGCCATTATAATTTACAAGATCTTGTCAAGCTTGTAATTTTGGCTTACTTGTCATTTTGGCTTGAAACCTACAATTATGAAGGAATGCTCATACAAATGCTTGTACAGCACTATATATATATATATCATTGTGGTTTGGTTTGTCCTTTCCTGTTCCCTGTTCTGTAGGCCATGTGACAGGATACATGACTTATGACTCATAACCAGATGGTCTGTTGACTCTTGTAAGCACATGAAAAATGTATTTTAGGGGTTGCTGACTTGTATAACCATATATTTTATACCATACATACATACATCATTTACTAGCTACTCCCCCCTTCCCTCTTTCTATTGGTAAGTTGAGCCATATATAAGTTGGATACGCACCTAATAAAGGTAGACATTTTACGAATGCACAACCTGCCTCTCGTTTCATTTAGTGTCCCCAGGTATCTGAGGGCCCTGTTGGTGTACCTACAAGAAGGGTGGTCATCCAGAATACCTACTATTTCCTTTCAGTGACAAACTTCAGTTCCCTATATTTTCTATAGGTGATTCTTGAAAATCCCCCTATAGGTGTCAGTTTAATTTTACGGAGGAGGTCTTGTGTTAGAATTATCGCTCTCCCAGATCCATTTGATTCAAGTCACATAGCTCCCCTTGATAGTATAAATTGTCAAACTCTCTATCTTTGGTCTTTATACAACAGTAGATTTAAATTGGCCTCCCCGCTCACACCTCTATACTCTTTTATAGGTGACCCCGATTTTCCTCAGGCCTTTCATGAAAGAGAAGGTATCCTTAGATTGAGCTCTGGTGGCTTAACTACATTTGCATCTCTTAAATCAGGTTCACATTTTAAAACATTCTCCCAACCTCAAGCAGAACAGAATTTACCCTCCTCCGAGCACTTCAGATATCTTCAAATCCGACATTTCTTCCACAGCAGAGGTACACTAATGTCCCGTAGCACTCAGTTTGAACATATATGTGAGTTTATGTCTAGAGATAAGTGTATCATTTTTCACTTATTTATAGGCAACTCAATGAACTTTCTCTTGCTCAGAAAACTAAACCCATGGTCAAATGGGAGAGGATGTTGGAGAATATGTACAAAAACACAAGATCATTGTCCATTTGTGAAACCGCAATAAGGCTTCACACCAGATGGTACTTGACACCTGCTAAGCTCCACATCATCTACCCTACAGTATCTCCCCAATGCTTCCGTGGCTTCCCAGGCTCAGGCTCCTTTTTCCATATTTTCTGGAGTTGTAAATATCTTAAGCCTATTTGGCAACATGCAGCCACAAAATCATCTTCCATAGCATAGTGCAGATGTGTCTCTTTTTTACCTCTATTCCAGATGTTCCCATTCAGTGTCAGAGATTGATTTATACACTTTTCGTAGCTATTCATTGGTTGACACTATGACACCTTTCACACTGGGGCGGGGTGTGTTAGTGGTAAAGCACTACTAGTTTTAGCGGCGCTTTACTGCTGTTATAGTGGCACTTTTTGACCACTAGCGGGGCGCTTTTAACCCCTGATAGTGGCCAAAGAAAGGGTTAAAATCGCCAGTGTTGCGGCGCTTTGGCAGTGCTGCCCGTTCATTTCAATGGGCAGGACGTTTTGGGAGTGCTGTATACACCGCTCCCGCACTGCCCAAAAGATGCTGCTTGCAGGACTTTTTTTCCTGTCCTGTGAGCGCACCACCCCAGTGTGAAAGCACTCAGTCTTTCACACTGGGGGAGCATGAGAGGCACTTTTCGGGCACTTTACAGGCACTATTTTTAGCGCTAAGACGCCTGAAAAGCGCCCCAGTATGGGGTCTAAATTGGCTTTCCTCCTCCATTTTTTTGGTCACAAGTGTTGGCCAGGATGGAGATGATCAAATTAACAGGATGCATCCACCATACTTTGTATGATACCATGCATCTCTATGACAGGAAATAGGAGCACTGGGACACCCCTTTTTTGTAACCCATTGCGGTATATGTGTGTTAAATGTGTGTTAATGTACGATTTACTACGATTTGTCCATTACTCATCTCACCCTCTTGTTCTCCCTTTATATTACCCTCTACATTTTATATGAAGTTAGCAGATTCTTCACTCCCAATTCTATTTTATGTGGAACATCTCTATGTTTAGACGTTTCTTCTTTATTCACAATATGCATGTCTATCACCACCTGTATGTAACTTGATCTTCCAATAAAAACATTTGTAATAAAAAAGAGTTATTTCTCTCCCTCTGGCGTACGCGGCGATATGTAACATGTGTATCACAATCAACCTTTGCACACATAGGCACCCCTGATGCATGCGTTTGCGGTCGTATTGGCATATATGTGGGGTTGGGGGGGCTTTGACTTAACTTCACAAAAGGTCCCCTAAGTGATGTTTTTTTTCGGTTACAGCTTTGCTTTAATGAGACATGCAGGATCTGAAAGACCCCCCCAATAACTCCTCTGGGCTCCACGGAATGTTTTGCAATGCACATCGCATTGCAAAACATCTTTTCCTGGCTAAGCTAGCCAGAGACACAGAGAGCTTGACCCGGAAGTTGGTGATCTTTATTCCCCCATAGGGAGACATGCTGCCCTTGACCATTCTTATCGTCCCTTTAAGGTATACATTCCACATAACCAATTGTGGGGGGGGGGGATTGGGATTGATGTATCCTGCAGAGAGAATTGAGGTGAATACATTCACTCAGGGCAACAGCTGCCCCGAGTTTGAATGATGCCACCTCATTTAAGCCCTTTTTACATGTATAATGTATATATTTTTTTGATTGTGGTTTGCTATTTTGTCTGTTAATATTTATCATCAGTTTGATATGAGTACAAGACATGGTATTTATATTATTCAGAGACAATGCTAGGGTTTTTTCTCCCCTCCTTAGGCAGGATCAGCATTGTGACTCATCATGGGTGCTCCAGCCCATGTGCTTCTTGTTCCTTCAGCCATGCTATTATTCAGGCCATGGTTTGTCCACCGCCATTTTTTCAGCATGAGCCCCTTGGCGATTTCCTGCCATTGTGACATTTGAGGGGGCAGGCTTTGACCCTCACTTGGGCTATATAACCAGGTGCACCCCATATCCAGTCACCTTCCTATGTGGTTAGATCCAGCTGTATCACTCTAGATTGCCTTTGGTCTGCATGGGTCAAGGGTGACTATCTATGTCCATTTTGCATGATGCACTTTTGGCTGAATCTTTCAGCATGCTGTTGCACTTTTCTTTTCTTGTAATTGTTTTTTTTTCTTTGATGGATCTCGCTGGCCCTGAAGGTTTTTTACATCTAGGGTCACTCCTTAATTAGTTGTGGAGTTATGTGGTATGTACAATTCATCAATTAAACAAGAGGTGAAAATCAATACACAGTAGTGTCACTCTACACAATCACAGTAGCGCAAAGAACAATAATACTTATTCAAAAGTGTCCATACTTCAGTGTTTACTTTAACGTTGTTTACTTGATTGCCCTATAGTAAAACAGAGGAGGAGGATCATCTTAATGAAATCTTTGGGTCCTGCTGCTAAAGTATACAAAGAGCCAGGGTCAACCCATTTTTATTTTTGTGAATCTATTACAAAGTTCCTTACCTAGATTACCTGCCAGTAGAAGCGCTTCCTGTTGCAGAATGACAACACTAAAATGATGCTCTTCAAGCAGCAGCAGCAGCATTGTCCACCTGCTGTGCTTGCTTTTCAGTTGGCCATTGCTATACCTGATATTATGAACAGTAAGTTGCAGGTTGGTCATCTGCCGCAAATCATGACTTCTATAGTGTGGAGACTTATTATTACATGTAACTTAAGGATTCTACTAAAAGCCTAATATATATTTTTGGCCACATTTGTGGCCAGGAAAAAAAAAGGAGAAAATGGGAATACCTCCTAGCAAAGCACCTTGTCCACATGTTGATGAGGACAAGGGTCTCTTCTCCATAACCCTGGCTTGGTGATAGTGGGGGTCAGAGGGTGGGGGCGTTATTGGAATATGGAAGACTCATTGTTACATGTCACTTACGGATTCTAATAAAGGTCTGATCTATATATTTGGAAAAGGGGAAGAGGAGTGTGGTGACCCCCTCCCTGAACCATTCCACACCATGTGCCCTCAACATAGGGGTACCCCCTGGCAAAGCACCTTGTCCTCATGTTGATAAGGACAAGGGATTCTTCTCCACAAACCTGGCTTGGTGGTAGTGAGGGTCTGAGTTTGGGGGCGTTATTGGAATATGGAAGACTCATTGTTACATGTCACTTACGGATTCTAATAAAGGTCTGATCTATATATTTGGAAAAGGGGAGGAGGAGTGTGGTGCCCCCCTCCCTGAACCATTCCACACAATGTGCCCTCAACATAGGGGTACCCCCTGGCAAAGCACCTTGGAATCTGGAAGACTCATTGTTACATGTCACTTACAGATTCTAATAAAGGTCTAATCTATATATTTGGCCACATTTGTGGCCAGGAAAAGGTGGGGGAGTGTGGTGCCCCACTCCCTCAACCATTCCAGACCATGTGCTTTTAATATGGGGGTACCCCCTGGCAAAGCACCTTGTCCTCATGTTTATTGGGACAATGGCCTCTTCCCCACAACCCTGGCTTTGAAGTAATGGGGCCTGAGGGCAGGGAGCTTTTTGGAATTTGGAAGCCCCCTTTAAAAATAAGGGGGCCCCCCAGATACTGCCCCCCCATGTAAATGAATAACCCTCTGCCAATGCATTTGATTCACCTTGTGTTTGCATTTTTCTTCATCACCTGCCTGACCTGTAAGACAAAAATGATTTTGAGATGAGGGCAGAGCATGCTGAGCATAAACTATGAGTTCCACCGCACGGTATACGGGGTCTGAGTTTCTGTCAGATGAATAATCTCCAGAGTCTGGTAAATGTTCTTGACCCGTACAATTGTAAAGAGAAATATGATAAATATTTTTATATAAAGTATCTTTTTCTTTGATTCCTGACAAGCAGAAAAGTGTTGTCATCCACAGATTTTCAAGTAACTTGTCTTTTGGGCGGATCATTGGCTGGAAACCATCAACAAAATTCTTAAAATTCTTATCAGCTTCAGACCAAAAGTTCAAGGATAAGCTACAATTCAAAATTTCCAGATACTTTTCTATAAGAGCAATATGTGAGGCCCAATTGGGTGGAAGGATCAATGTTACATCCCTGAATAATCTTCTCATTGAGGATTGAAACATGGCATCATGATATGTTCCACAGAGTATGATCACTTTTACCGATGATTTCTCAAGGGTGCTATATGCACTTTCCAAATCACGACTTTCAGTAAATACATTGATACCAGTTCTTATTAGAAAGGCCACACAAATTTGTAGACGTGACAGAAATCGCAATAACCAAGATGACTCTATCTCCCCACTCTCATCCCCAGATGTTATTATTCCGACCCAAGTCCATCCAAAATGTCTCATAAGTTCTGATACATAACAATAAATCATAAAGTCATCTTGGACTGTGCGGTAAAAATTGGGAAAAGCAGCTCTGTCATTCAAATAATTATCCGTTGCCCCGTAACTGACCTAAAACACAGGGAGGCGTGTTTCAACATTGAGCCAAGAAACTTACATGAGATTCTAAGGGCCTGTGTATTAAGTGGTAAATGCCAGATGTACTACATATTCACCAAACATTCACTGCATATTCTTCACTGAATCCCAAATGGTATTACTTAAAGTGATATTAAAGTCTTGTTTTTTTTTTTTTTAAATAATAAACATGTTATACCTCTTCTTGGGTCCCTTTTCGGCTCTCCTTGCCCCTCCCTCCTGTCGAGTGCCCCCACAGCAAACAGCTTGCTATGGGGGCACCCGAGCTGCGGCTCCATGTGTCCATTCAGACATGGAGCCAAATTTCAGCCCCGCCCCCTCTCTCTCTCCCTGATTGGCTAACTGAGTTTGATGGACAGCAGTGGGAGTGTCAGAAACCATGAAATCAGGCCGAGACAGAAGTACAGTTACATCACACTTGTTTACTAATAAAAGTAAAAAGAACAAACATAGTCAAAACATAGTCAAAGTTCAGTAACCGGAACAGGTAGTCAGCCAAGCCAGAAGTCAGGAATCAATGTAGTGGAATGGCAAGCAGGATCTGGAGCCAGAAGGGATGCCAGAAAAGCCAGTCTTTAACAGGATCGCAGGAGATGTCTGTGATGTTGACCAAGGCGAAGGCAGAGATCCTCTGGACTGGATGGCTTAAGTAGGCAGGACTGACGAGCAGGATATCATCAACAGGTGAGTCACTGTGAAGAGATAGGAGCTGGCAATTAGCCGACAGCTGAGCGGCCAGCTCAGTGATGGAAGGGCTGAGCTCAGCCCTGAGAGGGAGCCAATGGTGCTGCTGCTGTATATCAGCCAGTCAGCAGGGATAGTCCCGGACAGCCGGGGCACTCGTGCACATCGCTGGAAAGAGAGGGAGCTTAGGTAAGTATTGGGGGGCTGCTACACACAGAAGATTTTTTATCTTAATGCATAGAATGCACCTTCTGCCTTTACAACCACTTTAACCCTTTTTTTTAGTAAAATATAAAAGATGGGGTTGCAACGAGTAAATAGATACCCAACATGTCAAGCCTTAAAAATTAAACTTTGGAACTCAACATTGTCTATAGGCATTGACAGATTATCAGGTTAGAGATAACCGTGAATGATGGCAATAGAAGTATTACTCTCATTTTCATGGTCATTACGTATGTAACATGTCTAAGGCAATTGTCATTTTCATTCCTAGGCCCATCCCCCACATGCATTTATGTTCTTATGTGTGTATACATGGAGGTGGGGGACTTTGACATTTTTTTTGTGTTTTTCTTGTTTTTTTTTTCCTTTTTTTTTCAATTAAATGTATTACTATTATAGAAGGGGATAATAGAACAGAATTTTGTGTGATAGCATATTGTAATGACAGATTCTGAGACATCAGTGGTCTGTTAGCAGACATGTGCAATTCGTTTAGTTCCGAATTTGTTTTTCGACAAAATTCGACAAATTTGTTCATTCGGAAATATTCGAATTATCTAAAACCCGTTTAACAAATTTTTCCAAATTTTGAAAAACCGAAAAGCCGAAAATTCTAAGATTAGGAAATTCTAAGATTCGGAAATCCGGAAATTCAAAAATTCGGAAATCTGAAAATCAGAAGTTCGGAAATATGAAAATAAAATCAAAAATCCGAAAATTCAAAAGAATGAAAATCCGAAAATAGGAACGAAAATTTGAAAACCTGAAAATTCTAAAATCTGAAATAACAACTAACTAATTAATAATAACTATTACTAACTAATAAATTATAGGTATTGGAGTTTCCTGTTAAATTTGGCTGTGAGGCTGGATTCACACTTACGCATTTTTAGTGCTTTTTGCATTTTGCAGATTTGCACTACAGTCCATTTACCATGGTTTCCTATGGAACACGTTCTGTGAAGTGAACGTAATGAATACAAATTTATCCGAAGTTACGAATTATCTGAAATAATGAATGGCGCATCTAAACAAATGGAACATAACAAATTAATACTAATAAATAATAATAATAACGTTTTATTATTATTATTTATTATTATTAATTCATTGCATTCCATTCATTTAGATGCATCATTCATTATTTCGGATAATTCATAACTTAGGATAAATTCGTATTCATTATGTCCACTAACAGCCAAATTTGAAAGGAAATTGCAATACCTATAATTTAATAGTTAGTTAGTATTATTTAGTTAGTTAGTTATTATTTAGGTTTTTCAAATTTTCGGATTTTCAAATTCTCGGATTTTCGGATTGTCGGATTTTTGGATTTTCGTTCTTATTTTTGGATTTTCGCTCTTATTTTTGGATTTTCGCTCTTATTTTTGGATTTTCGTAGTTTCGAATTTTCGGATTTTCTTATTTATTTTCGAATTTCCAATTTTTCGAATTTCCAAATTTTCAGATTCCGCATTTCTGAATTTTCACATTTCTGAATTTGTCTTTCTTTAAGACCCATTCATACAATATCATGGCTTTCTGCAATGCATGCATAAACCGGCACAACCAATAAATTAGAAGCAAAGCCAATACAGGTAAGATTAGGACACACAATGCAGAAGGCTCCAAACAAAGTCTCACATAGAAGCTGTAATGCAGAATACAGATCAACTCAGAGAGATGCAGCGCTGGCCATTGACACCCGTGTTCTTCAAAACCCAAAAACACCACATTATGTACTTGGGAATGTGCTCTCTCCTTTACGTCTTCCTCAGATTCCTGGCAAGCCGCATCTCTATTAACTTTAAAATACTCCCGTTGCATTTCACATTAGGAATCTTCTCAGAAACTCCTGCCTGACTGGGATTTTGCAGCCTCTAAACTAGCAAAGATATACCCAGAACATTCTCCTCTATGCTGGAGCCAGGCACATTAACCCATATCTGGTAGCTGCCCTATCATTCAAGCCTTTTGGTCCAGAGTATTCTCGCTAATTACTGTTATTACAGGGACCCAGAGCTCACCTAACCCTAAATCTGCTTTACTGGGCTTAGACATGAATTCCTGGCCAACCAGCTTCCATCCCAAAATCACACACATCTTCATAGCAGCCTGTAGCTGGAAAAATTTCGATATCCCCCCCCCCCCCGACTATACTTTCTTTATTCTAACTCTCAACGTACATGCCCTCTACGAATACTCCTTTGCTAGAGCTCACCTACTAATTTCCAAATTTAAACGTCACTGGACACCATGGCTTAGTCATCCTAACTGCTCCATCCAAACCTAATTAGATAAACCTTACTATGATGATCACCCCAGAACCACACCTGGAGCTCATGCCTAAAGCCTAGAGGTTCCTACTGAGAAATGGCACTTAAAAGTCAATTTCATTATGTCCCCTACCCGCTAACATGATCTGGCATACTATAATACTTACTCTATATGCAACATACTATATAGGCAAAGTAGTTTCTGTACCCCACGTAAGAGAAACCATGCCAACCTCTTACCCCCTACTTCCCCCTCCCCTCTCCTCTGTTCCTTCTCTTTCTCCTCCCCTAAGAACTTCTCTAGGTCACTTCCGATAAATATATATCCCTTCATACTCAATTATATGTTATGGTTTTACAACTACCTGTTACTGGTATTGACATGTCTAACAATGTATCACTACTTCTTTCTTTATTTTATCAGCAGCCCTGGGCACCTGTGGTGGTTGATAGGTTCTTGCACTCTTCCAGGGAGCCCAGGATCATGAGGCATGGCCCCCACAGTGAGAGCAGGAGGTGATCTGGCAACATTTTAATCTCAATAAAGACATATTGAACCAAAAAAAAACAGATAACACAGAACAGATGAGACTCAAATGAAGACAGACTAACAGAACAGCCCTGACACACCAGACTTGAGACATCATTCATGTTTTTATACTCACTTGCACGTGGTTATACACAGATAATATCTGGGCTATAGGCAGGGTTGTGGTTGAACTCTGGTCTCCAATAAAACCAGCTAATTTCTGGTGGTCTCGGCAGGAATAATTTGGGATAGTCTCTCCCGGTCCGGATAAAATCTGTAAAACACTTTTTATGGCTTTTCTGGGATCAGAACACGAGTCATAAAGATGATATCCTAGGGTCACATTAGGCAGGATTGTTGGGTTATTATTCACTTGGTCAATGGCAAAAAGGAACATTTGAAGCTTCTTGTAGTAATGATGCAGAGGTCTGGTAATATAATGGATTAATAAATTGGATACAAGAGGCCATCAGCTTTCTTACACCCTGCGGTTTATTAATAAAATGGAAACGAAGAGCTCTCATACCAACCAAATCACATTTCACACTTTCAAATTGAAATTCAGGCAAAGTTAGAAATCATTATGAATAACACATAAACTGGCTTACCAATTGAAATGAACTTCGGGTCAGCTATGAGTTTAACCCAAACCCAAGCTGTTTGCAGTTTACTGAATGGGAGAACTAAAGGTCTAGATTTGACCAGTTTGCCGGCCAGCCTCATCCTCCAGATTCTCTGCAGCCAGAAGTCATTATTTTAGAGGTGGTATTACAGCTGCCAGTAAATAATGACAGTTTCCTGTTGCCAGCCGGCTGGTTTCAAACTATAAACAAGCTGGCAGGCATCTCTGGTAATGTCATTGACCACATATGATGATGGCCATATGTGGCCAGTAATATTAGCCAGGATTCCTGGTTTGGTGAAATCCAGCAGCTGGCCAGAGAACTATCACTTGCAATTGGTGGGAGAGGATCATTGTGGATTTTGTCATCATCAGGGTTGCCAACCATCAGTTAATTCCTGTGATTTTACATCTGTCCATGAATGCTCTTTACAGATATGCAGACTTCATGTCCATAATGGACATTCACAGACAGATGTAAAAATCATGGATTTTTACAAACTGTCTGTGAATTTACTGATGGTTGGTAATTCTGGTCAATGTGGAGCATAGTCGCCATTGATTGTAATTGGCCAAGGGTTTACATTACTGGATAGCAGGGGTGACATTAGATTAATATAGTGGAATAAGTTTTCTTTAATTTTTTTATTTTGTTTAGAAACATAAGCAGGCTGGGGATCAGAACTGTCTTTAACCACTTCAGCCCCGAAAGGTTTACGGCACTGCGTTACTTTAACTACTTCCGGACCGCCCACAGTACATATACTGCGGCAGGGCGGCCCGGCTGCATGAAACAACAAACCTGTATGTTGTTTGCACTTCCTGGTCTGAGGCGCGTGCCACTGCCGACCCACGCGCACCACTGGCCGACCCGCTCCTACTGTGATTGGATACAGTGGGGACCAATCAGCTGGTCCATTGGCCAGGACATTTTTTTAGCACTGATCACTGTATTGGTGTCACTGGTCCCCAAAAAGTGTCACTTAGTGTCAGATTTGTCCTCTGCAATGTCGCAGTGCCGCTAAAAATTGCTGCTCGCTGCCATTACTACTAACACAACAAAAAGTCCCTAAATATATCCCATGTCTTTGGGATTGCTGGAATAAGCTGCTTTTAAAAGAAATCTCTGGCTATAGGACATGTTTTTCTCTTTTCCATCATCTTGATTGGTAAATATACATTTTTTGTGCAATTTAATACATGGGAAAATAAATCAAATGATTATCAAAATGTAAAATAATTCAATTTTTTCTGCATAGAATAAAATGCCCCCCTGAAGAAGACCACAAATAGAAGGGTTGAAACGCGTAGGGGTTCTATGTGGAACATTATTCTTTGGCAATAAAATGCAATTTGACTACAATTTCATATAAATGTATTTTCGTCTTGATCATTTTTATGTGAATGCCAGAGCACAATTTTTTACAACTCTTATGTAACTGTCAAATTGCTTTTTGATACAATAAAATATTTTAATTAAAAATCTTTGAACCATTTTTTGGCTGCTAAAAAACCCCATGAGGGAACCTCTCCATTTTATATATCCCATAGTTTGTAGAGGCGATAACTTTTGTGCAAACCAATCAATATACGCTTATTGGGTTTTTTTTTACTAAAAATATGCAGCAGAATACATATCAGCTTAAACTGATGAAGACATTTGATTTTTTACATATTTTTATTGGATATGTTTTATAGCAGAAAGTAAAAAATATTCTTTTTTTTTTTTCAAAATTGTCGCTCCTTTTTTGTTTATAGCGCAAAAAATAAAAAACACATAGGTGATCAAATACCGCCAAAAGAAAGCTCTATTTGTGGGGAAAAAAATTTTGTTGGGGTAAATCCTTCCGGGGTTAAAGTGGGTAACTGACAATTGCGCAACACTGCAACGTTGTACCCAAATAAAATTGATACACAATAGAGCTTTCTTTTGGTGGTATTTGATCACCTCTGCGGTTTTTATTTTTTGCGCTATAAACAAAAAAGAGCCACAATTTTGAAAAAAAAAAAATTTTTTTTACTTTCTGCTTATAAAACATACCCAGTAAAAAATGTAAAATATCACATTTCTTCCTCAGTTTAGACCAATATGTATTCTGCTACATATTTTTGGTAAATAAAATCCCAATAAGTGTATATACAACAAAGTAACCTAGGTTTTTTTTTGCTAAAACAAAAAAGATTGGGTTTTGTTGAATAAATAGATATCATACATGTCAAGCCTTAAAATTTTGCAAGCTCGTGAAATTACATAAAAACGTTGTTATCCAAATTTGAACATAGGTAATGCTTAAGCCCACAGAGGTCTCCAAACTACGGCCCTCCAGTTGTTTAGGAACTACAATTCCCACCATGCCTAGTCATGTTTGTGAATGTCAGAGTCTTACAATGCCTCATGGGACATGTAGTTCCGCAACAGCTGGAGGGCCGTAGTTTAGAGATTCTGAGTTATCATGCCATACCAACCTACACCAAGCCTGATGGAACATTAGTAATTGTTACACCTTGGACGCTCTTACGACCATTCAGGATGCAATTTTGGTGCAATTGGTGGTGTGATTCCTGTCTTTTTAGGCAACATACATATTGTGGAATTTTTTTAAGCAATGTTTGTTTATTTTCTTTTATAGAAATGTTTTTTGTTTGGATAAAGATGTTTAACTTTTAATCATGTGTATCTCAGTACCTGTAAAGTCCATTTCAATGTTTTAAAGATAGTCTTTTAACCAAACTAGGATGTGGCACATTTCTACCAACTTTGTATCCATGGTAACCACCCTGGGGTGATGCAAAAAATTAGTTTCTAATCATGAATAATGGAACTAGAATTATTGTTCTCACTCTGACGTTCATGGTGATACCTCACATGTGTGGCACAATTTATGTTGGCATACACATGCTCACCCTATGTTCTAAAATGCAGATAATCAAGCACACATCTGGTGAATGATAGTTCTTATGCTTCATGTACACTGGTAGCTCCCAAACTTAAGTTTTTGTTTTTTGCCAAAGCTCCTAAACTCAACTCCATAAAAGCCTATGGGGTTGATTTACTAAAGGCAAATAGACTGTGCACTCTGCAAGTGAAGTTGCTTCAGAGCTTAGTAAATGAGCAGAAGCTCTGCTGACTTCCATCATCCAATCATGTGCAAGCAAAAATGCTGATTTGTTTTATTTTCCTTGCATGTGATTGGCTATTCTTTGCAAAGTGAAGGTTCACCTCATCGACTAAGCTCTGGAGCAACTGCACTTGCAGAGTGCACAGTCTGTTTGCCTTTAGTAAATCCACCCTTATGTGTCCATGTACACGTAGGCTTTTAGTAGAATTTAGGAGCTGCTGTGTTTAGGTGAGGTTAAACCTCCCTCTCCTGAACAAGGAAGAATCACATTCAGAATAGGGATGTTTTGACTGCCAGCTGCAGGAAAAACACTACAAAAATGCACTTTGCCTCTTTGCAGCATTTTGCTTTTTCCCGCAGCCATGGCCGGGATAGGCTAGTGTACATGTAGCCTTAAACGGGAAGTGACATAATACGTGGCACTTCCAGGTTCATTATTTGCAGGGGGAATCAGGTAATGTATGTTGCCAGATCACCTCCTGCTCTCACTGTGGGGGGCCATGCCTCGTGTTCCTGGGCTCCTTGTAGAGCGGAGCAAGAACCTATCAACCACCACAGGTGTCCAGGGCTGCTGATAAAGCAGTACAACTGGTCCTGTTGTACTGGGCCCAGGCGCCATAAATAGAGGGGCCCAGGGCAGCTTTATTGTTATTGTTTGCCTAAATAAATGGATTTTAATGGATTTTACTAGACCAACCCCCCTCCCGCTTCTACTTGCTTACCAAGTCATAAATTACATTTCCCTGTGCCCCATCAGGTCAACCACCACAGGTGCCCAGGGCTGCCGATAAGGCAGTACAACTGGTCCTATTGTACTGGACCCAGGCACCATAAATAGAGGGGCCCAGGGCAGCTTTATTGTTCTTGTTTGCCTAAATAAATTGATTTTAATGGATTTTACTAGACCACCCCCCCACTTCTACTTGCTTACCATGTCATAAATTACATTTCCCTGTGCCCCATCAGGTCAACAGAGCGGCCCAGGAGATGGGAGCAGAAAAAGGACTTATTTTCATTTTTGGTGTGATGGCAAATAATGTCAGTGCTGTTGCTCAATTGAACACGGGGGAAGGGGGAAGGAATGGTGCTGTTGGGGAGGCCCAGTGAGGAAGGCTGTATGGGGCCCATGATTTCTATCAGCGGCCCTGCAGGTGCCATCTGTGGGGGAGACACTCTTCAATGAAAAAACCAAAGCTACTAGAGTGAGTGAGTGAGTGAGTGAGTGAGTGAGTCTCTAGTTAATCCCCACAAACACTAGTTAGGTGCTAGCCCAGCTTGCATGCTGTGTAACATAAGGAAATGATTCCGGATGGCTGCACTTCCACAAATCCTTTTATTGAAGCTTCATATGAAAAGTTGTTGACAGATGGTTGACAGATAGAGCAGGGGACAAAGTGGTAGATCCATCTACCGCTTTGTCCCCTGCTCCACCTGTCAACCACTTGTTATATGAAGCTTCAATAAAAGGATTTTTGGAAGTATAGCCATCCGGAATAATTTCCTTATGTGGGATCAAAAAATTGATCTAGAGCCGCCCAGATCACTCTTTATTTGAATGCCCTTTGCTAACTCTAAAGTCAATAGCAAGCTCACGGCCGCAAGAGTTGGCTTTTACCCCTTGCATACTGTACTGATTATAAGCGTACATTGGTGGGCAAGACGTTAAATTAAGTTTGGCTTTCTAAACCCTACAACAAAGAAATTTATGATATGCAAAATGCAGCAATACATAACAACCAATTAGTAGCAGCCATTAATTTACCATACTACTATTAGCTGTATATTGGTAAAAAGGAGAGACTGCAACTCTTGAATTCATCATTGCTCCTTGTACTGCCCAGCCTGAGTGTCAATAGAAACGTTTTTTTTTTGTTTGTTTGTTTCCAGTTACCTACTTCATACAGAACATGCCAGTGACTATCAGCTTCTTGGGGACTGTCCACCCAGCCATTAGACAGTTGACGGTGAAGACTCCTCCGATGATGATGTCTCCATCCTGAACATATTCATAATCCTCGTATGCTGACAGAATCTGCAGGTGACAAGCTGATAATAGGCTGCAGATCGGAATCTGGCATAATATAACACAAAGAAATACAATTTGCCACATTGTTTTCACCCAATAAAATGTTTCTATAGACCTGACATGAACCAATGCTGAGTAATAGGCTTTACACCACACTGGGCAGTGTGCTCTCCGGTGTCTGTGCAGCAGGTCAGAGGTGCTCTGCTTATAAAGACATGTGTTACCGAGTTTTACAAACCTTAGAAAGAAAAATAGATCTTCCTATTGTTAGGTAAAGCATATGTCTGCTTGAGAGTTACCTGAAAAAAATATTCTTTTAAATGGCATTCTAAAAGCTGTGCAGTAATTGTATTTTTCTTTTTTTTTCATATCAACTTGTCTGTCTGTCCACCATATGCATAGCTCCCAACTGTCCCTGACTTGGAACACAGTCCCTCTGTCCCTCTTTCCTCCTCATTTGTCCCTCATTTTGGTCTGATCTATATAGTTGTATATAAAATGCACCACTAAGCTATCAAAAAGTGTTTCCCAGTGCTAAACCTTTCATCCTATTTCTAAATTGCTGCTTTTGTAAATTTCAATAGCCAATATAAAGGAATAGTAGTTGTAAAAAAAGCACTTGTGGGTTTAATCAGTCATTTTTTTTTTACAATTACATAGCTGTGTATGGTTTTAGCCATAAAGGAATAAAGAGCCGAATTAGGAACTATGACCAGGATAGATTTATATTGTTTTTTTTTTTTCTTTCTTTCTTCCCCCCTCCTCCTCTATCTTTGGCCCTCCTACCAATTTTTTTTGGTGCGGGGTGAGATGCCTGCCCCTAACGAGGGGAGAGAGAGAGAGAGAGATAGAGAGAGGGAGTTAAGCTATGTGGAGGTGGTGAGGGGGGGGATGGGAAGAAGGGTGGAGGGTTTGGCACCCGAAGCGTAGTAGTGGGTTGCGAAGTTTGTCCATATATAACCAGGGTGCAAAACATTTTTTTTTTTTCACATGGTATAAGTTTTATCTTAACCATGGCCACTAGTGGCCTCTTATATTATATGAGGCTGGGTAAATACATGGAAGTAGGAGAGGGGATTATCCCTTTTTTTTCCACTCCCTTTTTTTTTTTTGTCACTTAGAGTTGAGGAACTAGGCCATGAAGACCGATATACACAATTATGGATAATCAATAAGGTATTTATCGGCGTATAACACACACTTTTTTCCCCTTAAAATCAGGGGAAAATCAGGGGTGCATGTTATACGCCGATCCCCCACTGACTGTGAGTGGAGCGATCGCCGGCTGCCGATATACATAGATAGCCGAGTATACTCTGCTAGGTTTGGCTAGCTCCGCTCACAGTCACACCCAGTCCCGCCCTATGATGGACAAAGGGACTGGGCGTGACTGTGAGTGGAGCTAGCCGAACCTAGCCGAGTACACTTGGCTATCTGTATATGGGCGGCACTCGGCTCTGCTCACAGTCACACCCATCCCGAGGGACTACTAGAGGAGCCGAAAGTGGCCGAGGGCCGCCGAGATACACAGGACCGGCTCTGTGTACTCGGCGGCGCCATTTTCAAACTGCAGTGACGCTGGTAAGTCACTGCAGTTTAACTGCAGCCTGGGCAAGGCTGCAAATGGACACTTACAAAGCTGCAAATGGACACTGACAAAGCTGCAGATGGGCACTGACAAGGCTGCAAGGCTGCAAATGGACATTGATAAGGCTGCAAATGACTGCAAGGCTGCAAATGACTGCAAGGCTGCAAATGACACCAAGGCTGAAAATGACACCAAGGCTGCAAATGACACTGGACAAGCATGCAGAAGGATGCTGTGCAAGGCTGTAGATGGACCCTGATAAGGCTGCATTGATGGTCATTTAAATGTAAGTTTTTTCCTTTAAAACATTTTTTTCCTTAAAATTCCCCCCTAAACTTGGGGTGCGTGTTATACACCGGCGCGTGTTATACGCCGATAAATACGGTATTTAATCACATGGCACTTTTTTGTTGTTGTTGTTTGTTTGTGTTTGGAGTGTCACTTAGAGTTGAGGAATTAGGGCAAAAATTTATAAACCTATTACAAGACAATTTTATGGTCCAGTTTATTGAGGCCCCGACTAGGAATGACGCTCTGCTGGACCTGGCAATCTCAAAATAATGGTCAGTGAGCATAAATGCAGTCTGATCTGTGTCCATCTGCAGCCTAATCAGTGCCCATCTTCAGCCTTGCTCCTCACTGCAGCCTGATCAGCATCTGCAGCCTTGCCGAAATCTCCTGAGTACTTGGCTCGGCGTCACGCCCAGTCACGCCCCTTGGCCCGGATCCTATGATGGACTTAACGCTGGTCCAATGGCGGGACGTCAATGCTAGGAGCTGTCCAGGGGGCGGGACTGAGCGTGACTGAGCGTGACTGAGCATGACTTTCAGCAGCGCTCATCCCCTCCTTCCCCTCGGTGGCAGCCTATATTGGCGTATAACACGCACACACGATTTCCCCCCTATTTTAAGGGGGGAAAAGTGTGTGTTATATGCCAATAAATACGGTAAATCTATCCCATAGTTTGTAGACGCTATAACTTTTGCTCAAACCAATCAATATATGCTTATTGGGATTTTTTTTACCAAAAAAAATGTAGCAGAATACACATTGGTCTAAACTGATGAAGAAATTAGATTTTTACATTTTTTATTGGATGTTTTATAGCAGAAAGTAAAAAAAATTTTTTTTTTTTTTTTCAAAGGTGTCGTTTTTTTTTTTTTTTAAATAAATAAATAAATAAAAAATAAAAACAACAGAGGTGATCAAATACCACCAAAAGAAAGCTCTATTTGTGGGAAAAAAAAGGACATCAATATTATTTGGGTACAGGGTCGCACGACTGCGCAATTGTCAGTTTAAGTAACGCAGTATCGCAAAAAATGGCCTGGTCAGGAAGAAGGGGGGTAAACCTTCTGGGGCTGAAATGGTTAAAGGGAGTGTGTTAGGGTGCTGGTAGCTATTTGTCTTAATATAAAGTATAAAAATCTATGGCAAAAAAAATAAATAATAAGCAGAACAACAAAACAAAGCAAAAAAAAAAGAACAGACTGACAGCTAGAACAAAACAAAGTAGACTAGGCATATCTCACTTACATATCCGTATTGTTGTTGTGTTCATATATGTACCGGAAAAATGACATGTTAATAAATACAGCTTTGTATTAATTTGTGCCTTTTATATCTGTATGGAGTTTAAACTTTAGGTTTTATGGTACCAGTATAATGTTTATGTCTTATGGCCACGTTTTCATTTCTTTATTTTTGTGTTTCTAATGTTTTGGAAACATTCAAAACATTCATATCTTGATGATTAGATTATTCATTAAAACTTTGAAATACATTTGATTTTTTTTTTGTTTTTGAATGATGTTCTGTTATACAATATACTGTATAGGAAATAGATCAGCTATTTTATTTTTTTGCAACCTTGGCCTAATTTAAAAAAGTAATGTAATATTTACATAACTGTCTACATTATTTGATGTATTAAAATAAAATAATGTTTATATATTTCTTTTACTGTGCAGATAGACTTTTGTATTCAGTTCCGGCCTACAGAGAATTATAAAGCATTTTGTAAGAAATATACAATATAAGAGACCATTATTGGAAATCAGTATGGCGAATATCTCCACAGCCACCGTGTATTTGCCTTTGGTGCTCAGATAGGCCGGGATCATGGCAATCCAGACACTGCAGAACACCAGCATGCTGAAGGTGATGTATTTGGCTTCATTAAAACTGTCCGGTAAAGTCCTGGCAAAAAAAGCTATAATAAAGCTAACAGTAGCCAGGATCCCCATATAGCCCAGGACAGAGTAGAACCCGATAACTGACCCTTCATTGCACTGAATGATGATCTTCTCCTGGTAGGAGTGTGTGTCCAGTTCTTGGAAGGGAGGAGAGATGGACAACCAACTAACACAGATTATAACCTGAACATTGGAACAAGCTAAGACTATACAGGTGGGCAGTTTTACTCCAATCCATTTCCTCCACACGCTGTTGGGTTTGGTGGCTTTGAAGGCAATGCAAACCATAATAGTCTTGGTCAATACAGAAGATATGGCTATTGTAAAGAGAATTCCAAAAGAAATTTGGCGTAGCAAGCAGGTTACATCCACAGGACGACCCAGGAAGAGGAACACACAGAGGAAACCCAACATGATGGAGACCAGGAGGACAAAGCTGAGGCTCTTGTTATTGGCTTTCACAACTGGTGTGTCCTGGTATAAAATAAAAATGACGAGAACTAGAAGAGTCTTCCCAAAACACAACAAAGAGAAGGTTATAAAAACAAATGAGATTTTGTCATCAGTGAAGGAAAGAAATTCTACTTGTTTGGGAATACAGCGAGTTCTGTTCTCATTTGGCCATTCATGATCGGGACAGCTCATGCAATTTTCTCTATCTGGAAAACAAAATAAAATCAATGAACAGTGTGATCACTTACAGGATATCTTGCTTGGCTTAGTTCTAGCTAGTCTCGCATTTCCACGTTAGTGTTCTAGGTTGTGTACATTCGATGTTCCCCGTGGATGTCATATGACATCCTCCCCAGAATGTGCCTCACGCGCACCCAAGGGCCACACTGTGGCGCGATCTGACACCCGCTGTGTCCGTGAAGGAACAGTGTACCGCCCCCCTGCCGATACCATGTGATCGCTGTGACCAATCACAAGACAATTGTACACAATGGATGGCTTTCATTCATGTTATTCCTTGTGTACTATTGTTTTGATCTCTGTGATTGGTCACAGTGATCGCATGGTACAGATATGTCCAACCACAACCCATCTGTACCATGTGATTAGCTGTGGCCAATCACAGCTAATCACAATAGTAAACACTGAATTAATAGATTTCATTCTGTAAAAATGGTTGCTTATAACAGTGAAATTGACAATTATAAGCAAATATAAAAAATCGTGATAACCCCCCCAGAGTAGTACAATGTTACTTTGGTAACACTGCAGTGCTCTGATCAGTATGTAAAAAAAAAATGGAAAAAAATGTAATGAAAAAGAAAAAAACATTTAAAAAAATAAAAAAAAATTCTTCTTTTTTTTAAATTTACTGTCACCAGTCAGTGTCCTTGATCACTGCGTCCACCAAGAAAAACTCGCTGTTCCAGGTGAGATTAGATGCCTGTTTGATGATCTAGACAGGTGCCCACCTCGGCTCGCCTCTGCATGCAGTCAATAATAGAAGAAATGGCCGCACTCTGTACTGGATCAAAATTCTTTTTTGTTCAGAACATCCCAAGGGTGGACAAAAGACAGAAAGCTGGTAGATGCATTTCACACACTCCAAGTGTGCTTAATTATTAATTAATCATTACTTAATCATTACTTAATCATTACTTGATCACCGCCACACCAGTTATATGATGATACTGTACTGCATTGGTGGCAGTATCTAAAAAAAAAGTTGTAAAATAAACAATTTTTGCCATGCATCCTACTAAATACCTTGAACTGTCTACTTTCCAAAAAATTGGGGGGTATTTGTACTGACCTGATATTTTCGGGCCTCAAAAAATAAGATCGTCAGTTCATCAGGATTGATCTATTTGTATATATGTATATATATATATATATATATATATATATATATATATATATATATATATATATATATATATATATATATATATATATATATATCCCATAGTTTGTGGACTCTAAAACTTTCTTACAAACTAAAACATATACACTGATTTGGATAATTGTCACCAAAGAAATTTAGTAGTAGACATTTTGACCTAAATTGATGAAGAAAAATTGTTTATTTGCAAAATTGTATAACAGAAACAGAATTTTTCTTTTCAGAAATTTCGGTATTTTTTAGTGTAGCACTAACTCACGTTGGAGCTTCTGGTTTAAGCGGGTCTGTTACCTTCACTTTGCTTCCCTCTGTTTCACCGACACCGGGTCTAGGGGTTCCGTTGAGTTTACTTCTGGACAACACACGCACCAACAGTGGAGTACGTTTTCAATGCTTTATTAAACAGTCAAACTTTAGGAAGTAGCAGGAAAGAGGCGGGAAAGGAAACTTTCAGGAGAAACTCAAATATCTTCTTATAGAATCTTAGCGACAAATGTCCCGGTAGAATTCAGATAATTATGTGGAATGCGCTCCCCTTGTGGGACACACTCTTTGCTCGTCTGGATAGGCCTCTCTCACCGGTCTAGCAGCCAGTACGCAGCACAAATTAAAAGTCTCTGCCACAGACTCGTTTGGGGGAATAAATCTGTACGATCCCCTGCCACAGGATGTATCAGATTTTCTGCAGTGAAAGTCAGTCACAGTGCTTGAACCTTTAAGCCGAACCGGCAACACTATGCTGTATAGTTACTTCTTTTGGATACGTCCTTCAACTGAGTCACCAGGCCCCTCTATAGACCAGCTCACCGCGTGATCTCTCCAAGACGGGTCCTCCCCTGGGATCTCCTCGGCTGTCCAGCTTCGTCACACAAGACCGACAGCTTAGGACCATTCCTTGGCAGCAATGGTAGGCCCCAGACAAGCCTCTGGACCCACCCCTGCGTCGCTGTATTGTGGGCCTCCCGATCAGAGGACCACGAGGTAGCTCCTTAACGCATACCTGTCGGCCAGGAGGGCCAGCAGGTGGCTGTAAAACGACCCTAGAACATGGCGTCTGTCCCATAATACCCTCTTCCCAGAATGCAACTCGGAGGACCACCTCCACCGAGCGTGTCTCCGGGACAGAGGAGCATCTATACACTTCGACACGTTGCCTTTCCAACACTGACCAGTGGCAACAGCGACACCCACCGGTCAGCACGGAAACACACACAATGTCAGCCAAGCTTGAACAGAGGTGAACTTTTACCTTCCTAACACCCAAATTACTAAATTTACCTAACCTGCGGTAGATTGTAAATCTGCCACCACTACATTAGTCCATTTAGCAAAAAAAAAAAAAAATGGTGTTTAAATACCACCAAAAAAAGCTCTATTTGTGTGAAAAAAAAAGATAAACATTTCATATGGGTACTGTGTTGCATGACCACGCAATTGTCATTTAAAGTGAAGACTGAAAATTGGCCTGGGCAGGAAAAGGGTGAAAGAACCCGGTATTGAACTGGTTAATGCTCTTTAGAGTAAGTATTAAAATGTATTAAAACATTCCATCAGCAACTGGTTATACCCAGGATCATGGCTGCAGCTTAAAACATGGTCCTGGCATCATGTATTTCAATATTTGAACAGGTTTCTTGTAAAAGTGATCTGGGCATTGCAAAGCCTCTGGTTGCTATCCATGGTGGTTCCTGGGTTCATTGTTCCTCCGGGAAATGCAAGACCATGATAAATGTACCCCCACAGATGAAGGCGACTGGTGTTCAATGTTTTTGGGGGGCGGCCCCCCTCACTTGCACTAACGCCACAACCCCACCCCCTGGCGGGAGATGGACAGCGGCGATCAGTGCCCCCCCACAAGAGATGGACAGCAGTGAGGAGATAGATGGTGGTGATCAGTGGCCTTATCTTAGGAGGCCCATGCTGCTCCTCGCTCCAGCTTGCTGAGGAAAGATCCGGGGTCGTTGCTTCTCCTCCCGTCCGAGCAGGAAGTGGGTCCTGAGACCCAATTGGCCAGGAGTCCTAACATTCCCTGGCCAATCGGGTCTCAGGATACGCTTCCTGAGATTGGGGGGATGATTAAGTCTAAATTCATGATTAACGCTAAAGTGACAACCTGTAAAGGCTTTAAAGCATCACCTATGGACAACTTTAGGTAACATAGTTTGTCGTCATTTCACAGTAGTGTGCAGTTTTAAATCGTGACATGTTTGGTGTCTCTTTACTCTTTACACTTTTTTTATGGAACAATTGGTCATAATAATGTGTTTGCATTCACTAAAATTAATTTAGGTGATTTTTTTCCTGAGAAATTAAAGTTTTGATAAACAGCTGCACAAATATCGTGTTTCATAAAAAATTGCAAGAGCTGCCATTTTATTCTCCAGGGTCTCTGCTTTTAGAAATTATATAAGGTTTGATGGTTCTAAGTCACCCCGTATATCAGGTGGTTAGGCATAACGCCCCCAGCAATATTTGATAACCATTACCTGTAGTATTTGATATTTCTCCATATGCACATGGGACACAGCTATGACAACAAGAATGTATGGCGAAGCCGGGAACTTTCCGGTATCCTGGGAAACAACTTTCTGAGCACTGAGATTTTGGAACCTAACAGAGAGCAACATGTATTATGTTATATATATTGTATAAATGTATTTATAAAACCAAGTTTTCTCATCTATGGTGGACACTTTACAAGTGATGTGGCCTCACCACTATTCTACTGTCTGTGACATAAAATCTCTTCTTTTATGGAAATCAGTCATGGTGCCGAAATTCTTCAACTTGTAAACCATCTGCTGACTGTGGACTTCAGCAACTCTTTTTTTTCCTGAGCTGCTTTGAAAATATCTTTTTATTTCGGTGCAGCAGTTCTACAATATATTTTTATGATTGGCAGATTACCACATCTTGTGATCTTTTTTTATATGGCAAGTTATACTTACACATAAATACAGTGCATCCGGAAAGTATTCACAGCGCTTCACTTTTTCCATACTTTCTTATGCCTTATTCCAAAATGGATTAAATTCATTATTTTCCAAAAAATTCTAAAAATCAATCCCCCATAATGACAACATGTAAAGGTTTGTTTAAAACCTTTGCAAATTTATTAAAAATAAAAAATGAAAAAATCCCATGTACATACGTATTGATAGCCTTTGCCATGACACTCAAAATTGAGCTCAGGTTCATCTTGTTTCCACTGATCATCCTTGAGATGTTTCTACAACTTCATTGGAGTCCATCTATGGTAAATTTAGTCGCTTGGACATTATTTGGAAAGGCACACACCTGTCTATAGAAGGTGCCACAGTTAACAATGCATGTCAGAGCACAAACTAAGCCATGAAGTCCAAGGAATTGTCTGTAGACCTCCGAGACAGGATTGTATGGAGGCACAGATCTGGGGAAGGGTACAGAAACATTTCTGCAGGATTGAAGGTCTCAATGAGCGTAATGACCTCCATCATCCGTAAATGGAAGAAGTTTGAAACCACCAGGACTCTTATTAGAGCGTGCCACCTGGCAATCGGGGGAGAAGGGCCTTAGTCAGTGAAGTGACCAAGAGTTCGATGGTCACTCTAACAGAGCTCCAGCGTTTCTTTGTGGAGTGAGGAGAACCTTCCAGAAGAGCAACCATCTCTGCAGCAACCCACCAATCAGGCCTGTATGGTAGAGTGGCCATACGGAAGCCACTCCTCAGTAAAAGGCACATGGCAGCCCATCTGGAGTTTGCCAAAAGGCACCTGAGGGACTCTCAGACCACGAGAAACAAAATTCTCTAGTCTAATGAAACAAAGAATGAACTCTTTGGCCTGAATAGCAAGCGTCATATTTGGAGGAAACCAGGCACCAATCACCTGTTAAATACCATCCCTACAGTGAAGCATGGTGGTGGCAGCATCCTGCTGTGGGAATGTTTTTGAGAGGCAGGAACTGGGCGACTAGTCAGGAAAGATGAATGCAGCAATGTACAGAGACATCCTTGATGAAAACCTGCTCCAGATCGCTCTGGACCTCAGACTGGGGCAAAGGTTCATCTTCCAACAGGACACTGTACCTAAGCACACAGCCAAGATAACAAAGGAGTGGCTAAGGGACAACTCTGTGAATGTCCTTGAGTGGCCCAGCCAGAGCCCAGACTTGACCCAGATTGAACATCTCTGGAGAGATCTGAAAATCGATGTGCACCGACGCTCCCCATCCAACCTAATGGAGCTTGAGAGGTCCTGCAAAGAAGAATGAGAGAAACTGCCCAAAAATAGGTGTGCCAAGCTTGTAGCATCATACTCAAAAAGAAGTGAGGCTATAATTGTCCCAAGGATGCTTCACCAAAGTATTGAGAAAAGGCTGTGAATACATATGCACATGGGATTTTTTACATTTTTTAATAACTTTGCAAAGATTTCAAAGTCTTTCACGTTGTCATTATAAGGAATTGTTTGTAGAATTTTGAGGAAAATAGTTCATTTAATCCATTTTGGAATAATGCCGCGTACACACGGTCGGACTTTTCAGCTACAAAAGTCCGACAGCCTGTCCGACAGACTTTCGACGGACTTTCGAAGGACTTGCGGCGGACTTTCTAACGAACAGACTTGCCTACACACGATCACACAAAAGTCAGTCGAATTCTTACGTGATGACGTACACTGGACTAAAATAAGGAAGTTGATAGCCAGTAGCCAATAGCTGCCCTAGCGTGGGTTTTTGTCCGTCAGACTAGCATACAGACGAGCGGATTTTTCGACCGGACTCGAGTCCGTCGGAAAGATTTGAAGCATGTTTCAAATCTAAAGTCCGTCGGATTTGAGGCTGAAAAAGTCCGTTGAAAGTCCGGAGAAGCCCACACACGATCGGATTACCAGCCAGCTTTAGTCCGTCAGCGTCCGTTGGACTTTTGTAGACGAAAAGTCCGACCGTGTGTACGCGGCATTAGGCTTTAAAATAACAAAATGTGGAAAAACTAAAGCGCTGTAAATACTTTCCAGATGTAGATTTTAAAAGCCAGCTTATTAACTGAAATACTTTATTTCTTTTAATAATTTTTCAAATTTTATTTTATGCATGAATGAACTTGATCCAATAAATTATTTGTTCAACAAAGAGAAGGCAAAATAATATAATTTATGTTATACGGTGAAACTGTCTTTTTTCTTTTGCAATCTTTATTTGTAAAGACCAAAACAAATTCTCAAAAGTTTACAAGCAAGTAATAATAAAGTGAAAAACATTCAAAATCCCAAATACAGTAGAAGCCTAAGGGCTTACAACAAAATAGACACACAATCATAAAAGATAAAGGGATCTATTTATACAACCATTCATGAAGGCAGTGGCAGAATGAAACATGTTAGGTATCCAACCAAGAGAGAAATAGGTCTTGTCACCTCCCCGCACAGCTGGCTGTTTGAGTGGCTCCACTGGAATCCCCTATTGTTGCTCACTTACCTGGACTTTACCCATCTATATCAACGGTTCAAATGACACTCCAGGATAAAAAAAATATTAAAAAGGAGGGGGGGGGGGGGTTGGAGCAGGGAGAAGGAAAAGAGGGAAAAATAGTAGGACAGACCAGGCCTGCTCTGCATCCACCAGTCATTGACCACTCAAGCACAAGTATTCTACACTCCACCATCATGGCTGTATAGGCTCAGCATCTTGGCATCTAAGAAGGTGATTGGTCTGCCAAAATTTGGTCAAATTCATCAGCGCAGATGTATTCGAGCCAGTAAAATCAAGTCTTATGAAACTTCTCCCCTGTTCCCTTTGGGGCGCTAGTCAATCTCTCCATATGAAGGATGTCTTCCACCAAATGGAACCATTGTGTGACAGTGGGGGCAGACGTGGATTTCCACAAGGCAGGAATGCAAGACCGAGTTGCATTTACCAAATGGTAAAACACTAATTCCCTGTACATCTTCACCGGCGTTGGGATCTAGTCCCGTTCTTCTTCTTTTTCTCTTCACACCCCTTTTAGGGCAACCAAAAAAGGTGATGTTGACTGAGACAAATGTTTAGGTCTGGCTCCCAAATCACCTGTATGTGTGGTAGCTTCTTCTTCCTATGGGTTTTCACCTTCACAGGAATATCCAGGTGGAGGTCACCATTTTTAGGGGGGGGTTCCCACCTAGCTCAACGTGAGGGGCCTCCCTACTGATGGTACCCAAAAGATGATGTTAGTAACCATTGCCTCTATTCCTCCTGGTACCTCATTCTTCTCACTTTCACCATTTTCATGATACATCTTTTGGTCCCTATTCCTATTTTTATTCCTATTTTTACTTCTAGGTTTGATACTTATTCTTGCTTTCAGTGCTTATCACTGATCCTTTGAATATGTTGCTATCAGCCCACAAAGAGTCGCAGGTTGGGAAAGGCCCATTTCTCTTTCAGCATAACTGGATTTTATGAGTTAGGTGTTGAGGAACTCAAGTAGCCTGCACAGAACTCTGATCTTCACATTATTTATCAGTTCATCACATGGTTTCCAGAAAGCCCAGAAGAGACAGAAGGGGGCTTAGAGATAAGAAAATGTTATGTCTATCCTAGAAAAAATGCAGGCTAAAAGAATCACTTACATTATTCTTACTTTACCCTGAGGCAAGAAGAGTCTTCACTCGGAGGCAATCGTTCTGATAGTTGATAGTTAAGATTATGGCATATGAATGACCCACATCTTCAAGACTTTTTTTCTCTAACACTTTACAGAATCTCATATAGCCTTACCTGATTTTTCTTATTTTTCCAGTTAATTAAAGTAGAATTAATTGCAAGTTTCCAATAACCAAACCCATCATGATGGAAACTCCCAACAGATCTTGTAAACAAACTCCCATTAACAAAAACATGGTTCTGAATAGTAAACTGTACAGCAAGATTTCCATTACCTTGATTTCTACTGACATTCTCATCCAATATTGTTTTTAAGCGCCGGTTAAACTACCAGATAAAAACATTGCATTTTGTATTACATATCACTGTTACTGAACTACTACATTTTAAACCCAATTACTAGAATATGTTCACATGTCAATGTCTTTTCAAACACCATTTTCAATCATTTTTTAATCTGCAGCTTTGATGTAAATAATAATCCCTGGAGATCCAGCCAAGAAGGTCCTTGTTTAGGTACTTCTTGTTATAGAGTGACAACCTCTGTCTCTATCTCCCAATTGTGCTGATGCGTTATCATCTTGTCACATGAGATTCCACCAGAGAGTACAACTGGCTGTTTCAACACACATTACCCAGGCATGGTCCACTGTTGTCACCCTCAGGAAACCAACCCTGGAAATGCCATACAGCCATCACTGGAGTGAATGCAGAGAGGGTGTGTTTGCAAATAGGTTGCAGCACATCAGATGTAACAAACTATGTAAAAAGATGTAAACAAGTGTAATACAGTGGAACCTCGGATTGCGAATAAAGCGGTTAACGAGCGTTTCGCAATAAAAGCAATTATTTTAAAAAAATCCTGACTCGGTTTGTGAGATTTGTCTCGAAAAACGAGCAGGATTCAAGCCTCTGCGGTGTGCAGTACCGCATTTGGCCAGAGGTGCAGGGGCACCGGTGACACTCGAAGCCGTTCGGAAATACTCAGAAACACTCAGAAATACTCAGTTCCCGAGTGTTTGCAAGCTTTTCCGAGGGTTTCCGTGTGCATCTGAGTGGTCTCAGAGTATTTCCGAGTCTCTCCAGCGCCCCCCCAACCACCTCTGGCCACATGCGGTATTGCATGCAATAGGAGTCAATGTGAAACTAATTATCTTAGTTTCCATTGACTTCTATGGGGAAACTCGCTTTGATATGCGACTGCTGTGGATTACAAGCATTCTCCTGGAATGGATTATGCTCGTAATCCAAGGTTCCACTGTACCTCCTTAATCCCTAGAGCAGGGGTCTCCAAACTTTCTAAACAAGAGGCTAGTTTACTGTACTTCAGACTTTAAGGGGCTGCACCATGTCCTGGCTTCAGTGGGGGTTAACAATGCCCTATCACATGAAGCACCCTCATGGCTAACAGAGGACAGAATTAGAATTGGGAAACTTAACATTAATAAATCACCAGGACCAGATGTCTTTGCAGTCGAGGGTACTTAGGGAACTCAGTCAAGTAATTGCCAGACCATTGTTCCTAATTTCTACTAACAGTCTACTGACTGGAATGGTACCAGCGGATTGGATAAAAGCCAACGTAGCACCAATATTTAACCACTTAAGCCCCGGAAGGATTTACCCCCTGACCAGAGCACTTTTTACAATTTGGCACTGCGTCACTTTAACTGCTAATTGCGCGTTCATGCAATGCTGTACCCAAACAAAATTTGCGTCCTTTTCTTCCCACAAATAGAGCTTTCTTTTGATGGTATTTGATCACCTCTGACGTTTTTATTTCTTGCGCTATAAACGGAACAAGACCAAATTATTTTGAAAAATAATGATATTTTCTAATTTTTGTTATAAAAAAAAATCCAATAAACTCAATTTTAGTCATACAATTAGGCCAAAATGTATTCGGCCACATGTCTTTGGTAAAAAAAATGTCAATAAGTGTATATTTTTTTGGTTTGCGCAAAAGTTATAGCGCCTACAAACTAGGGTACATTTTCTGGAATTTACACAGCCTTTAATTTATGACTGCCTATGTCATTTCTTGAGGTGCTAAAATGGCAGGGCAGTACAAAACCCCCTAAATGACCCCATTTTGGAAAGTAGACATCCCAGGTAAATTGCTGAGAGGCATGTTGAGCCCATTGAATATTATTTTTTTTTGTCCCAAGTGATTGAATAATGACAAAAAAAAAAAAAAATACAAACAGTTGTCACTAAATGATATATTGCTCACACAGACCATGGGCATATGTGGAAATAAACCCCAAAATACATTTAGCTGCTTCTCCTGAGTATGGGGATACCACATGTGTGGGACTTTTTGGGAGCCTAGCCGCGTACAGGGCTCCGAAAACCAATCACCGCCTTCAGGATTTCTAAGGGCGTAAATTTTTGATTTCACTCCTCACTACCTATCACAGTTTTGAAGGCCATAAAATGCCCAGATGGCACAACCCCCCCCAAATGACCCCATTTTGGAAAGTAGACACCCAAAGCTATTTGCTGAGGGGCATGTTGAGTCCATGGAATATTTTATATTTTGTTACAAATTGCAGGAAAGTGACAATTTTTTTTTTTTTTGCACAAAGTTGTCACTAAATGATATATTGCTCACACAGGCCATGGGCATATGTGGAATTGCACCCCAAAATACATTTAGCTGCTTCCCCTGAGTATGGGGATACCACATGTGTGGGACTTTTTGGGAGCCTAGCCGCGTACGGGGCTCCGAAAACCAATCACCGCCTTCAGGATTTCTAAGGGTGTAAATTTTTGATTTCACTCTTCACTGCCTATCACAGTTTCGGAGGCCATGGAATGCCCAGGTGGCACATACCCCCCCAAATGACCCTATTTTGGAAAGTAGACACCCCAAGCTATTTGCTGAGAGGTATAGTGAGTATTGAGGAGAAGCAACAGAATGTATTTTGTGGTGTAATTTCACATATTCCCATGGGATGTTTGAGCAATATATCATTTAGTGACAACTTTGTGCAAAAAAAAAAATGTGTCTATTTCCCGCAACTTGTGTCACAATATAAAATATTCCATGGACTCGACATACCTCTCAGCAAATAGCTTGGGGTGTCTACTTTCCAAAATGGGGTCATTTGGGGGGGTTTTGAACTGTCCTGGCATTTTATGCACAACATTTAGAAGCTTATGTCACACATCACCCACTCTTCTAACCACTTGAAGACAAAGCCCTTTCTGACACTTTTTGTTTACACGAAGAAATTATTTTTTTTGCAAGAAAATTACTTTGAACCCCCAAACATTATCTATTTTTTTAAAGCAAATGCCCTACAGATTAAAATGGAGGGTGTTTCATTTTTTTTTCAAACAGTATTTGCGCAGCGATTTTTCAAATTTTTTGGGAAAAAAACACACTTTTTAAAATTTTAATGCACTAAAGCACACTATATTGCCCAAATGTTTGATGAAATAAAAAAGATGATCTTAGGCCGAGTACATGGATACCAAACATGACATGCTTTAAAATTGCGCACAAACGTGCAGTGGCGACAAACTAAATACATTTTTAAAAACCTTAAGGGCTCTTTCACACGGGGCGGATCAGTGATGATCCGCCTCATGAACACCTGCTTGCTCAGCGGGGATCGCTCCGCCGATCCCCGCTGAGCAGGAAGATGACAGGTCCATGGTGTGCAGCGACGGACCTGTCAGAGCGACGCTCTCCCCTATGGGGAATCGGATGATGATGGACCATAGAGTCTGTTGTCACCCGATCCGATCCGAAAATGTATGGAAAAGTAGGGTTTTCCTCCGTTACACTTTTCGGATCGGAGCGGGTCGGATGTCAGTGGACATGTCACCGCTGACATCCGACGCTCCATAGGGATACATGTATGTCCGTTTTTCATCCGAAAACGGAAGGATGAAAAACGAACATATGGATCCCCCGTGTGAAAGAGCCCTTAAAAGCCTTTACAGGTTTACACTTTAGATTTACAGAGGAGGTCTACTGCTAAAATTACTGCTCTCGATCTGACCTTCGTGGTGATACCTCACATGCATGGTGCAATTGCTGTTTACATTTGACGCCAGACCGAAGCTTGCGTTTGCCTTTGCGCGAGAGCAGGGGGGGACAGGGGTGCTCTTTTTTTTTATCTTATTTTTAAAATGTTCCTTTCATTTTTTTTAAATCATTTTTATTGTTATCTCAGGGAATGTAAATATCCCCTATGATAGCAATAGGTAGTGACAGGTACTCTTTTTTGAAAAAATTGGGGTCTATTAGACCCTAGATCTCTCCTCTGCCCTCAAAGCATCTGACCACACCAAGATCAGTGTGATAAAATGCTTTCCCAATTTCCCAATGGCGCTGTTTACATCCGGCAAAATCTAAGTCATGAAATGCTTGTAGCTTCTGGTTTCTTAGGCCATAGAGATGTTTGGAGCCACTCTGGTCTCTGATCAGCTCTATGGTCAGCTGGCTGAATCACCGGCTGCATTCTCAGGGTCCCTGTTGGGACAGGAGAGCCAGAGAAAAACATGGAAGACGGTGGGGGGGGGGCATTCCCTCCCACTGCTTATAAAAGCAGTCTAGAGGCTAATTAGCCGCTAGGATTGCTTTTACATGAAAGCCGACCGCTGGCTGAAAAGAATGATACCAAGATGATACCTAAACCTGCAGGCATCATTCTGGTATAACCACTCAAAATCCAGCAACATACCAGTACGTTGCTGGTCCTTGTTGGGCATATATTGTAATCTTTTTTTTTCAGGCAGCCTGTGGGCTGAATGAAAAAAAGAGATTGATCGGTGGGTATGCCAACCATTAGAATACCTCCCTTCATCCACCCACTTCTAATGATGGGCATACATGCACCATTTATATATGCCGAAGCAGGGGGCATCCTCCCGCAAAAGGTAGGACCAAATCGCTCCTCCGCCCCTGCTGCCCCCATGCTTCGGCATATATCACCTGTAACTTTTGTAACTGTAACCGGTTCCAGGTTCGGGTCTCTCAAAATGTGATGGCATCTTGGGAGACCCTGTGAAAGTGTGTCCTAGTCTGTGCAATGCTGTACCCTACGCTAATACTCAACTAGTGTATGGTAGCGTTCAAAACATTCACCAATGCAAAGACCAGGATTGTCAGGACAGGAGGGACAATAATAGCGGGTGTCACGCCTATATCCATGCTTGCTGCAGACACGACATCTTTTTTGGGGGGTTCGTTGGGTAGGGGTACTCAGGAGGACATAAAGAAAATGCCTCTCATGCATTTGGTTGGGAATGTGAATGGGGGTGCTGCAGAAGTTGTGGGTTCCCAATTAGGATTGGCGAATGCAGCAGGAAGGGCATTATGGGCACGATGGGCCTGTGTTTGTCTTCTTCTTGGTGGCAGCAGGACATTACTTGTGCTTGCCACCTCACCAGCTTGAACTGTACTTATGGGACTCGCCACGTCACCAAGTGTTACTGCAGTGCTGGTTTGGCTATGACCGGGGTGTACTAGGCCACTGGTGCTTGCCAGTTCACCAAAACGCTACCAAAAAAAACTGTTAGTGATCGCAGGGATCACGCCTGACTCTGCAAACACTGCAGTTATGCGTTTAGTGTTTTGTAAGTGACAGTGATCGATTGATACTGCACTTGGGTGGGCTGAGCTGGGCTGGGCGGAGGGGCAAAATGCAGGTACTAGCAGGTATCTGGGCTGATCCCGCTAACACTGCGTTTTTGGGTACCCTAAACTGCTGGGGACGCTAGTATAGATCTGATCGGATCAGATCAGATATTGATCCGTTAAGATACTATACCACTAAGGGAAGGTGTACGGTACGTGCATGGGTGTTAGCACTACTGGCACTAACCTGACGCTGCAGGGATCAGGCCTGACTCTGCGAATGCTGCAGTTATGTGTTTAGTGTTTTGTAAGTGACAGTGATGGATCGATACTGCACTTGGGTGGGCTGGGCTGATCCCGCTAACACTGCATTTTTGGGAACCCTAAACTGTTGGGGACACTAGTATAGATCTGATCGGATCAGATATTGATTCATTCAGATACTATACCACTAAGGGAAGGTGTACGGTACGTGCGTGGGTGTTAGCACTACTGGCACTAACCTGACGCTGCCTGGGGCTGGTGCTTGCCAGTTCACCAAAACGCTACCAAAAAAACTGTTAGCGATCACAGGGATCAGGCCTGACTCTGCGAACACTGCAGTTATGCATTTAGTGTTTTGTAAGTGACAGTGAACGATTGATACTACACTTGAGTGGGCTGGGCTGGGCGGAGGGGCAAAACGCAGGTGCTAGCAGGTATCTGGGCTGATCCCGCTAACACTGCGTTTTTGGGAACCTTAAACTGCTGGGGACGCTAGTATAGATCTGATCGGATCAGATATTGATCCGTTCAGATACTATACCACTAAGGGAAGTGTATGCTGCGTGCATGGGTGTTAGCGGTACTGGCATTAACCTGACGCTGCCTGGGGCGACGCAGACCCTATCTGACCCTAAAACCTAAGTTATATCACCGCCGGGCGATCAGGGGGCTAAACCTTTATTCGGTAATAAATGGCGGGTGCCCTGACACTATAAAAAATAAACGAACTAACCAGCGTCACCCGTAACAGTTATACGGTGATCACTGGTGAAAGGGTTAACTAGGGGGCAATCAAGGGGTTAAAACCTTTATTAGGTAGTATATGGGGGTCCCTGACGCTACAAAACGCTGCCGGCGAACCTATATATTTACCTTCCTAACTAGCGTCACCAGTGACACTAATACTGCGATCAGAAAAACGATCGCTTAGTGACACTGGCGACAGGGGGGGTGATCAAGGGGTTAAGACTTTTATTAGGGGGGTTTAGGGGGGTACTCTAGACCTAAAGGGGGCTAACACTAACTGCCCTACCACTTCTAACTGTCACAAACTGACACCAATGCAGTAATCAGAGAAAAAAAACTGCTTGGTGTCAGTGTGACGGGGGGGTGATTGGGGGGTGATCAGGGGGGGTTCGGGGGGTGATGGGGGATGTAATGTGTGCCTGGCGTGTTCTACTGTGTGTGTAGTGTTTGTGCACTCATATAAATGTGTTCTCTCCTCGGCGCCGGAACGGAAAATACAGAGCCGAGGAGAGATGACACTTCCTCTGCCTCTGTTTACTATACAGAGGCAGAGGAAGATTCTCATTGGCTGGGAGCGATCGCGAGGGGGGGCAATGAATGGATGGCCTCCCCCTCATGTCTGATCACTTCCGGACAGATGCCGACCACCTCGGGCACCTGGGGGGGTCCGATTGGACCCCCCGCCTGCGGGAGGCAGATCACGTACAGGTACGTGATTCTGCCTGCCCATGCCATTCTGCCAACGTATATCGTCGTGAGTCAGTCAGCAGCTGGTTAAAAAGGGCCCAAAATACATCCCTGGGAATTACAGACCAGTTAGCCTAACATAAATAGTATGCAAGCTCTTGGAGGGGATGATAAGGGACTATATATAAGATTTTAGTAACAAAAACAGCATCATTAGCAGTAATCAGCATGGATTCATGAAGACTTGTTCTTGCCAAACCAATCTATTAACCTTCTATGAGGAGGTGAGTTGCCATCCAGATAAAGGAAGGCCCGTAGAATTGGTGTATCTGGATTTTGCAAAAGCATTTGACACAGTTCCCCATAAACGTTTACTGTACAAAATAAGGTCCGTTGGCATGGACCATAGGGTGAGTACATGGATTGAAAACTGGCTACAAGGGCAAATTCAGAGGGTGGTGATAAATGGGGAATACTCTGAATGGTCAGGGGTGGGTAGTGGAGCCCACAGGGTTCTCTGCTGGGACCCGCCCTGAAATTTTCGTGTGGGGACAATAGTTCTGAGGGCCTGGGGGTGCAATGGATTCCCTTAATTTGCATAGATTTCCTCTCACTTCCTGTTTGGCTATGGGGCAGGAAGTAAAGGGAAATCTCTGCAATAGGACAGGGATGGTAAAAAATAAAATGACAGGGGTTAAAACCCTCCCTTAGTGTGTCCAAAATGAAAAAAAAAAGTGTTGCCTATAGTTCTACTTTAAGCACAAATTTCTGATAATTTTATGGAGAGGACTAAGAAGATATAACCATGCCAATGGTGCAGCAGAAAACATATAGCACAGTGAGAAAGGTTTGTGGTCCAGGATGAGAGGACAGTCAAAATTATTATTATTATTATTATTATACAGTATTTATATAGCGCCAACAGTTTACGTAGCGCTTTACAACTTGAGGGTAGACAGTACAAATACAATACAATTTGATACAGTAGGAATCAGAGGGCCCTGCTCCTTAGAGCTTACAATCTAAGAGGGAAGGTCAAGAGATACAAGAGGTAATAACTGTGGGTGATGTGCTGATTGAGAAGATAAATGTACAGTTGTTAGTTGGGGGCCAGATAGGCTTCTCTGAAGAGATGAGTTTTCAGGGATCGTCTGAAAGTGGATAAAGTAGGAGAAAATCGGACGGATTGGGGTAGAGCATTCTAGAGGATGGGGGAGGCTCTGGAGAAGTCCTGAAGGCGAGCATGGGATGAGGTGACAAGGGAGTTTGAGAGCAGGAGGTCTTGGGAGGAGCGAAGAGAACGATTAGGTTGGTATTTTGTGACTAGGTTAGAGATGTAGCCAGGGGCCAGGTTGTGGATGGCTTTGTAAGTTATAGTTAGTATCTTGAATTTAATTCGGTGACTGAGTGGCAGCCAATGGAGGGATTGGCAGAGGGGTGTAGCAGATGCTGAGCGGTTTGTGTGGTGGATGAGCCTGGCCGCAGCGTTCATGATGGACTGAAGTGGGGATAGTCTATTTAGAGGTAAACCAATGAGGAGGGAGTTGCAGTAGTCAAGGCGGGAGATGACCAGGGAGTGGATTAGAAGCTTTGTGGTGTCATTGGTTAGGAAGGGGCGTATCTTGGAGATGTTGAGAAGACAGAGGCGGCAAGCTTTGGATAGTGATAGAATGTGGGGTCGAAAGGTTAGTTCAGAGTCCAGGATTACACCTAGGACCTTGGCGTGGGGAGATGGGTTGATAGTTGAGCCGTTGATCTTGACAGGGAGATCAGGGGAAGTGGCACCTGAGGGAGGAAATATCATGAGCTCGGTTTTGGATAGGTTGAGTTTGAGAAAGTGATGTGACATCCAGGCTGATATGTCTGCTAGTAAGTTGGTAATGCGTGAGGAGACAGATGGAGAGAGCTGGGGGGTGGAGAGATAGATTTGGGTGTCATCAGCGTAGAGATGATATTTAAAGCCGTGGGAGGCAATCAACTGACCCAAGGAGGTGGTGTAGATTGAGAAAAGGAGAGGTCCGAGAACAGAACCTTGGGGGACCCCAACGGAAAAAGGAAGAGGAGAGGAGGAAGTAGAGTTGTAAGTGACACTGAAGGAGCGGTGGGATAGGTAGGATGAGAACCAGCGAAGAGTACAGTCGCGGAGACCAAAGGAGTGGAGTTTTTTGAGGAGGAGGGGGTGGTCCACTGTGTCAAAGGCAGCAGAGAGGTCCAGGAGAAGTAGTACAGAATAGTGTCCATTGGCTTTAGCCATTAGTAGGTCATTTGAGAGTTTAAGGAGAGCAGTTTCCGTGGAGTGTTGAGGGCAAAAACCGGACTGAAGGGGATCAAGAAGTTTATTCATGGTCAGATGGTCGCTTAGTCGGTTGTAGACCAGTCTTTCAAGAAGTTTGGAGGACAAGGAGAGTAAGGAGATGGGACGTAAGTTAGAAGCGAAGCCCCCCCTCCCACAGTTACAGAATGCCAGCTGCACACATACCGGAAGCAGGGCGATTGCTTTATGGGGGCACTAGACTAATTTGCCTTTCAGCCCAGTCCGCCCCATAAGACTGGCACTACACTAACAGTGTAGTGCAAGCTGGCGGGGACTCTTTCCGTGCTGCCACCCTGCAAAGTGCTGCCTTGTCGGCCTAGGCCAGGATACAGCGTTGGTTGCAGCACACTACACTAAGCCCCGGTTCACACTATAACCCGCATGTGAATCGCACAGGAACCACTCCACAATCCTGTGCGATTCAGTGCGGTGCAATTTGAGCCCATTAATTTTGGCTCAAATCCAAAGAAGTACAGGCACCTTTGAGAGCAATGCAATCATTTTGTACCATGCTATCCGGTGCAGGCAAACTGAACTGCATTTATGGTGCATTTGGGGTGTCCCTAACTTTGTATTGAGACCCGCAGCAGATTTGTTGCGTTTCCCGCACCACACATGTGTGAACCTAGGCCTACTTAGCCAGCCTTCAGAATACCTGCAGTGGTCATTGATCTAATCTAGAATCTGGCTTCACTACCTTTGGGCAACATCTCCAGCCAGGCAGTGCAACCTTTGTGTCCCCAGGCTTGAGTCTACTGTACCTTTCTTCAGGCTCATAAAGCACCCCATAGATGACTTTATTTTCTTCCTTTCCCCTACAGGTTTGGTCAGTTTTGATGGGGGGATGACACTCGCTGCATTAATGTGTTCTGCCAGCACAGGGGCATAAAGAGCCTTCCCGACTGTCAGAACACAATGGTCACTAGCAACTATAGCCGCCAACAGTAATTTAATGTAAAACATCCAACAGGCTGGTTGTACCCAAGTTGATTGATGGATTGACTTGGGTAATACATGGAGAGAGAGCTTCCAAAATGTTCCCTCTAATATTTATACCTTTCTTCAGCATGCACCACTGACAATAAACCTCTTGGTGGTTAGCCTTGAAGATATAAATATTGGATCTTCTTACACTATTCCCAGGGACAATACCCAACAGCGGACAGAAGCAAACAATAACCAGAGCTTAGGGGAAAATGAACTTGAAGCAGAACTATCAATTCAGCTAAAGCTAGCTACAGCCTGGCAGAACAAAATTTAAAGTGACATTAAATAATGTCCTTATTCTCCAAAAATAATCCACACACTTCCTCTACTTAATGGCTCTGTACTAACTAATTTTTCAATGAAATTATTTCTTATTGTGTTTCTCTACCTCTTTGAATAGTCCTCCATGAGCATCTGAACCTCTTCCCCCTGCTATTCAATTAGTTTCAGCCAAGTACTGTACTCTAGTTGTCATCAAAAACAAAGTTTTCAGGAAATGCCTAAAGGTGGATAGAGTTGGAGATGATCATACAGATTGGGGTAGGAAATTACAAAGGATGGGAGAGGCTCGGGAGAAATCCTGGATGCGAATATGAGAGGAGGTGATGAGGGAGCAGGAGATCTTGGGAGGAACGAAGAGGACGATTTGGTGGTGTAGCTGGGGGACGAGTTGTGGATGGCTTTGTAAGTTGTTGTTAGTATCTTGAATTCAATTTGTTGGGTGAGTGGCAGCCAATAGAGGGATTGGCAGAAAGGGGTAGTACATGCTGAGCTGTTTGAAAGATGGATGAGTCTCGCAGCAGCATTCATGATGGACTGAAGAGGGGATAGCCTATTTAAAGGTAAGCCAATGAGGAGGGAGTTGCAGTAGTCGAGGCAAGAGATAACCAGGGGGTGAACTAGGAGCTTTCTGGTTTCATTGGTTAGGAAGGAATGTATTTTGGAGATGCTGCGGAGGTTGAGACGGCAATCTTTGGAAAGTGATTGGATGTGGGGCCAAATGGAGAGTTCAGAGTCCAGGATAACACCTAGCACCCTGGCATGCCGGGAAGGGTTGTGCCATTGCTCTAGACAGAGAGGTCAGGGGAAGAGGCACGTGGGGAAGGAAATATTTGAGCTTAGTTTTGGACAAGTTGAGTTTGAATAAGTGGTATGACATCCAGATTAGGGATGAGCTGCGAATTCGAGTCAAACTCATGTTCGACACGAACATCGGCTGTTCGCCAGTTCACCGAACAGCGAACAATTTGGGGTGTTTGCGACAAATTCGAAAGCTGCGGAACACCCTTTAAAAGTCTATGGGAGAAATCAAAAGTGCACATTTTAAAGGCTTATATGCATGGTATTGTCATAAAAAGTGTTTGGGGACCTGGGTCCTGCCCCAGGGGACATGGATCAATGCAAAAAAAAGTTTTAAAAACGGCCGTTTTTTCGGGAGCAGTGACTTTAATAATGTTTAAAGTGAAACAATAAAAGTGTAATATCCCTTTAAATTTCATACCTGGGGGGTGTCTATAGTATGCCTGTAAAGGGGCGTATGTTTCCCGTTTTTTAGAAAAGTCTGACAGCAAAATTACATTTCAAAGGAAAAAAAGTAATTTAAAACTACTTGCGGCTATTAATGAATTGCCGGTCCGACAATACACATAAAAGTTCATTGATAAAAACGGCATGGGAATTCCCCATAGGGGAACCCCGAACCAAAATTTAAAAAAAAAATGACGAGGGGGCCCCCCTAAATTCCATACCAGGCCCTTCAGGTCTGGTATGCATATTAAGGGGAACCCGGGCAAAATTTTTTTTTTAAAATGGCGTGGGGTCCCCCCCTAAAATCCATACCAGACCCTTCAGGTCTGGTATGGATTTTAAGGGGAACCCTGCGCCAAAATGAAAAAAAAAAACACGTGGGGTCCCCCCAAAAATCCATACCAGACCCTTATCCCAGCACGCAACCTGGCAGGCTGCAGGAAAAGAGGGGGATGAGAGAGCGCCCCCCTCCTGAACTGTACCAGGCCACATGCCCTCAACATTGGGAGGGTGCTTTGGGGTAGCACCCCAAAACACCTTGTCCCCATGTTGATGGGGACAAGGGCCTCATCCCCACAACACTTGCCCGGTGGTTGTGGGGGTCTGTAGGCGGGGGGCTTATTGGAATCTGGAAGCCCCCTTTAACAAGGGGACCCCCAGATCCTGGCCCTCCCCCCTGTGTGAAATGGTAAGGGGGTACAAAAGTACCCCTACCATTTCACAAAAAAACTGTCAAAAATGTTAAAAATGACAAGAGACAGTTTTTGATAATTCCTTTATTTAAATGCTTCTTCTTTCTTCTATCTTCTTTCTTCTATCTTCTATCTTCCTTCGGTTTCTTCCTACATTTTCTTCTTCTTCTGGTACTTCTGGTTCTTCCTCCGGTGATCTCGTCCGGTATCTCCTCTGCGGCGTCTTCTTATCTTCTTCTCCTCAGGTCTCTTGCATCCATGATGGCATGGATGGAGGCTCCCGCTGTGTGACGCTTCTCTCTTCATCTTTTTCTTCATCTTTTCCTCTTCATCTTCTTCTCTTCATCTTCTTGTCTTCATCTTCTTTTCGGGCCGCTCCGCATCCATGATGGCATGGAACGAGGCTCCCGCTGTGTGACGCTTCTCCTCTTCTGGCGGTTCTTAAATAACGGGGGGGGCCACCCGGTGACCCCGCCCCCTTTGACGCACAGGGATTTGACGGGGACTTCCCTGTGGCTTTCCCAGTGATGTCAGAAGGGGGCAGGGTTACGTAACAGGTGACCCCGCCCCCTCTGACGTCACGGGGAATGCCACAGGGAAGTCCCCGTCAAGTCCCCGTGCGTCAGAGGGGGCGGGGTCACCAGGTGGCCCGCCCCCCGTTATTTAAGAACCGTCAGAAGAGCAGAAGCATCACACAGCAGGAGCCTCCCTCCATGCCATCATGGATGTGGAGCGGCCCGAAAAGAAGATGAAGCCAAGAAGATGAAGAGAAGAAGATGAAGAGGAAAAGATGAAGAAAAAGATGAAGAGAGAAGCGTCACACAGCGGGAGCCTCCCTACATGCCATCATGGATGCGGAGCGGCCCGAGGAGAAGAAGATAAGAAGACGCCGCGGAGGAGATGCCGGATGAAAACACAGGAGGAAGAACCAGAAGAACCAGAAGAAGAAGAAGATGGAGGAAGAAACTGAAGGAAGATAGAAGATAGAAGAAAGAAGAAGCATTTAAATAAAGGAATTGTCAAAAACTGTCTCTTGTCATTTTTAATATTTTTGACAGTTTTTTTGTGAAATGGTAGGGGTAAGTACCCCCTTACCATTTCACACAGGGGGGAGGGCCGGGATCTGGGGGTCCCCTTGTTAAAGGGGGCTTCCAGATTCCGATAAGCCCCCCACCTGCAGACCCCCACAACCACCAGGCAAGGGTTGTGGGGATGAGGCCCTTGTCCCCATCAACATGGAGACAAGGTGTTTTGGGGGGGCTACCCCAAAGCAACCTCCCAATGTTGAGGGCATGTGGCCTGGTATGGTTCAGGAGGGGGGTGCTCTCTTGTCCCCCCCTTTTTCTGCGGCCTGCCAGGTTGCGTGCTCTGATAAGGGTCTGGTATTGATTTTTGGGCGGACCCCACGCTGTTTTTTTTACATTTTGGCGAGGTTCCCCTTAATATCCATACCAGACCTGAAGGGCCTGGTATGGAATTTAGGGGGACCCCCCACGTCATTTTTTTTTTAAATTTTGGTTCGGGGTTCCCCTGTGGGGAATTCCCATGCCGTTTTTATCAATGAACTTTTATGTGTATTGTCAGACCGGCAATTCATTAATAGCCGCGAGTAGTTTTAAATGACTTTTTTCCTTTGAAATGTCATTTTGCTGTCAGACTGTTCTAAACACAGGAAACATACACCCCTTTACAGGCATACTATAGACACCCCCCCAGGTACGAAATTTAAAGGGATATTACACTTTTATTGTTTCACTTTAATCATTATTAAAATCACTGCTCCCGAAAAAACGTCCGTTTTTAAAACTTTTTTTTGCATTGATCCTTGTCCCCTGGGGCAGGACCCAGGTCCCCAAACACTTTTTATGACAATAACTTGCATATAAGCCTTTAAAATTAGCACTTTTTATTATTCATGTTCGTGTCCCATAAACTTTAATGGTATTCGCGTGTTCGAACAAATTTTTTGCCTGTTCGCAAGTTCTGGTGCAAACCAAACAGGGGAGTGTTCGGCTCATCCAGAATCCAGATAGATATGTCTGCTAGTAATTTAGAGATGCATGAGGAGACTGATTGAGTGAGTTGAGGGGTGGAGAGAGAGATGTGAGTGTCATCAGTGTAAAAATGATATTGATAGCCATGGTAGGCTGTCAGTTGACCCAGTGAGATGGTGTAGATTGAAAATAGGAGAGGTCTAAGATCAGAACCTTTGGGAACCCCAACGGTGAAGGGAAGGGGAGAGGAGAAAGCAGAATTGTAAGTCACACTGAAGGTGTTGTGGGATAGGTAGGATGAGAGCCAGCAAAGAGCACAGTCACAGAGACCAAAGGAGCAATGTTTTTTTGGGGAGGAGGGGTGGTTAACCATATCAAAGGCAGCCGAAAGGTCCAGATGTAGGAGTACAGAGTAGTGTCCATTGGATTTTGCTATCTGTAAGTCATTTGTGAGTTTTAAAAGAGCAGTTTCAGAGGACTGTTGAGGGCGAAATCCAGACTGAAGGGGATCAAGGAGGTTATTCTTAATGAGGTGGTCACTCAGTTGGTTGTAGACCAGGCGTTCAAGGAGTTTAGAGGAAAAGGGGAGCAAGCAGATGGGGCATAGATTGTTAAGCTTGGTTGGGTCCACGGAAGGCTTTTTAAGTATGGGGGTGTATGTGCATGTTTTAGAGTGTTTATGATACCGGGTCTTTTATCAAACTAAATGTCATTCAACATCTACTTGAAGTTACTAACTTAACCAGTCATCTAAACTAGCACCATTCATTTTTTCTGACAGCTAAATATATAGGATCTAGACAAGACATTACCAGAGAGTATGTAAATCTTACATTTATTTGTTGGTATGTTTCACATGATGCCTCACAATATACAGTTTTCTTAAGCATATTTTTTTTTTGTAAAATCTGCTGCAAAGTTTCTTACTCAGAGATGCTGCCAGAAACAACACTTCTTGTTGCAGGTTGACAATGCTAAGCTGATGCTTTCAAAATTGCAGCAGCTGTGATAATTTGCTGTGCGCACTAGTTGGCCATTGGGATGGCTATCTGCTATACCTGATACTACAAACAGTAAGCTGCAACTTGTTCAATTGTTACAAATCATGACTCATTGACTCGTGTGTGTCCACTGAAGAATTCTAATAAAAGTCTAATCTATTTTTTGGCCACATTTGTTCTCACCTTTTGTTTATATTTTTCTTCATCATCTGCGTGACATTTAATATAAGAATAATTTTGGCATGAATGAAGAATGTTCAGAGCATAGACCATAGATTGCACTGCATCATACACAGGATCTGAAGTTCTGTCAGATGAATAATCTCCGGAGTCCGGTAAATGTTCCTGACCCGTACAATTGTGAAGAGAAATACGATAAAGATTTTCATATAAAGTATCTTTTTCTTTGTTTCCTGACAAGCAGAAAAGTGTTGTCATCCACAGCTCTTTAAGTAACTTGTCTTTTGGGCGGATCATTGGATGGAAACCATCAACAAAATTCTTAAAATGCTTATTAGCTTCTGACCACAAGTTCAAGGATAAACTACAATTAAAACTATCTGGATACTTTTCTATAAGAGCAATATGTGAGGCCCAATTAGGAGGGAGGATCAATGTTACATCCCTGAATAATCTTCTCATTAAGGTTTCAAATATTACATCATGATATGTTCCACAGAGTATGATCACTTTTACCGAGGATTTCTCAATGGTCCGATATGAACTTTCCAAATCCCTCTTGTCAAACATTGATAAATGAATACAAGAAGTGAATATAAAGGCCACACAAATTTTAAGATGTGACAAAATTCTTAATAACTGTAACGATGCTCTCTGCCCAGTTTCATCTGGAGATGACATTATTCCAACCCAAGTCCATCCAAAATGTCTGATAAGTTCTGATATATAAAGATAAATCATAAATTCATCTGGGACTGTTTGGTAAAAAGAGGGAAAAACAGCTCTGTCGATGAAAAAATCATCCATTGCCCCATAACTGATCTAAAAAAAAAGGAGACGTGTTTCAGCATTGAGGCTATAAACCTACAGGAGATAGCTAAGCTTTGAAGTATCTAGGAAGACACACCTTTCTAAAATGAGATGTTAAGGTCCTATGTATCAAATGGTAAATGTTACATTTACTTCACACTCTCCAAACAGTCAAACATAAATCCTTCCCTGTAATGAATAAACAAATCTATATAATAACGTGCACATTCAGTGGGCCAAACAACATTCACCCTCATTCACCCTCATTCACCGAAATCTGCTCTTTAGTGGCAAAAAGTGACATTCACTAAACAGTCACAAGAATGTCCCCCTTTGAGAGCCACCAGAGGATACTTCTCAAAGCTGCTAGCCCAGTCCCTGATGTTACTGACATTAATGATCCAACTATGTCATAGTGATCACATGCAGGCTAAGGGCTTCACTGACAAAAAAAAGCCTTCAGCCAGCAACTAACCACTGCCACCTTCAGGCCAACTGTTTTTTGAGGGTAAAGATCCCTTTACCTATAGGAAGTGTTTACCCTGCAGAGTGATTGGTAATAGTCTTAGGAAAATAGATCACTTTGAATGTAATAGCATGGGGGGAGAATCTAGAAGATATATCTTGTGACATCTGTTATGCCTCCTACATACTAGAATGCCCATGTGGGCATCAGTATGTGGGTCACACACCAAGAAAATTGGTGACTAGGGTTAAAGAATGGAATAATAATGTGCCTAAGGGTCATGATAATTATAAAAAGTTTCTAAACATTCTAAGGAATTTTATGGAATGGATCCAACTAAAATGTTATGTTATTAATATCATGTTCAACCCCCGGAGCGGATCTAATATGAAACAATTAAATATGTATAGATTAATATGGATTTGTTGATAAATATCTTGCATCCTAGTGGTTTGAACATGAACTGTTTTATTTCTGATAATTAAATATTAGGGTTATCTGTGTAGGTACATTTGATCTATTCTACCTATAAGGGATAGTTGGTGCAGCGGTAGAATATGAGTATGAATTTGTCCTCTATGTTGTTCTGAGGACTTTTAGTTACATAGTTTAAATTGTAATTTTATGAAGTGCCATGGATGGCACAAGGATGGTGTCCGCGTCTACCGTGGTGGAAACCTGGGTTGGGATTGAAGTGTAATTAGTTTTATTTTAGTTTTATGATATGTATATTTTTATATACTACAGTGCCTTGAAAAAGTATTCATACCCCTTGAAATTTTCCACATTTTGTCATGTTACAACCAAAAACCTAAATGTATTTTATGTGATAGACCAACACAAAGTGGCACATAATTGTGAAATGGAAGGAAAATGATAAATGATACAAATAAATATGTGAAAAGTGTGGGGGCATTTGTATGCTGCCCCCCTGAGTCAATACTTTGTAGAACCACCTTTCGCTGCAATTACAGCTCCAAGTCTTTTAGGGGATGTCTCTACTAGTCAGATTGGGTGGAGAGCATCTGTGAACAGCAATTTTCAAGTCTTGCCACAGATTCTCAATTGGATTTAGGTCTGGACTTTGACTGGGCCAATCTAACACGTGGATATGCTTTGATCTAAACCATTCCATTGTAGCTCTGGCTGTATTTTTAGGGTCATTGTGCGCTGAAAAGTGAACCTCTGCCCCAGTCGCAAGTCTTTTGCAGACTCTAACAGGTTTTCCTATAAGATTGCCCTGTTTTTGGCTCCATCCATCTTCCCATCAAATCTGACTCTGCTGAAGAAAAACATCCCCACAACATGATGCTGCCACCACCATGTTTCACGGTGAGGATGGTGTGTTCAGGGTGATATGCAGTGTTAGTTTTCAGCCACACATAATGTTTTGCTTTTAGGCTAAAAAGTTACATTGATCTCATCTGACCAGAGCACCTTCTTCCAAATATTTGCTGTGTTCCCCCACATGGCTTTTCACAAACTGCAAATGGGACTTCTTATGGCTTTTTTTCAACAATGGCTTTTTTCTTGCCACTCTTCCATAAAGGCCAGACTTGTGAAGTGTACGACTAATAGTTGTCCCGTGGACAGATTCTCCCACCTGAGCTGTGGATCTCTGCAGCTCCTTGGTCACAGCTTATCATGTGGTAAAGAGATGCTGTGATTGACTCTTTACCCCCAGCTGTGTCCGATGGTGTGCACCACAGCAGGCACACAATGGGAGGTGGTTCTGGGAGGGTGTCAATAGACACCCTTCCAGAACCAGATGACCGCGCTGTAGCCGACATTCAACTATAGCGCAGTTGCCTGGGGGGCAGCGACGCGGCAGATATGCCCCTGTCATGAATCCATTTAAATCACAAAGCAAGACTCCAGCAGACTTAATCTTCCAGGAGAAAATCCCATATAATCAGGCTCAAAGAAGCAGAGTTTGGAAATCTACTTTTTTTGTTGAAGGCCAACTCCTAATATGCATTATTTCACAAAGATTTGGATTTTTTGGACTTTTCACAGACAGTGTACAAAAGTTTTGAGTTTTCACTGTTATTTTGTGCTGGTTATTTAATTTTGATCACATGTTTTATTGGTCTCATAAGCTCAGTATTTAAAAAATGTATACATTATATGCACATACAGTGTTTATATTATATTATTTATGCAGCCCCAATGTTGGTGGTTGCTTAAACTTATCACTTTTATATTATTCTGTTTCTTTGTTTCCACTCAATTTGCTGAAATTGTGTTTGGTTATTGAGTTTATTTAGGATGTTGCACATTTTTATTATATTAGCAATTGTCTCAATGTTAATAATAGTAAATACGTTCAGCAAACCAGATCCAGAGTAGTAGAAAAGCATTTATATTGTCATCTTGTTTGGGGTGGAAGCCAGCTACAAAAAAAAATGCTTGTTGAATAGGAATTTGGCATTAATAAAATAATATTTGCAGGTTGATAAGGAAGCTGATGGAGCTATTAGAGGGATTTAGGGAATTTAATGTGTCTGTGGGTTGACTGCTCCTGACAAAACCAAGTAGTGATGAAAAGTGTGGAGCAGGTGAGGTCATCACTGACTTAAGAGGTGGTGGGTACATACACTCTGTAGATTTCTATAATATGTGATGCCCCGTTGTCCTGTTACCAATGCTATTGTCAGGACCCGGATATGAAGCCACAACCTCTGCTGCGTCCAGCAGGGGCTCTACTTGTTGAGCCACCTGAGATGTGGGACAGCTCCTTGTCTGATCTTGGACTTTCCTGAGATGATGGACAGCTCAAATGGACTTTCTTGCCTCGTCTCTTGTTTCGGGTGAACCTTGAACACTTTGCTCCTCCCATGAACTCTGATTTAAGCCATGGCTTTGTGCTTGCCAGATTATTGTGCTCTCTCCAGCTGATAAATTGCTCCTTTGCGCACCTGCAGCTGTCTTTATCTACACTACCACTTGTTACTGACTTTTGACTTGTTCCTTGTTTACACCTCTACTTGGTACCAACCTGCAATCACTTGTTACTGACCTTCTCACTAGTTTATTAACTATGCTTTTGCTTGATCTCTACCTACTATATCTGCTACTGAACCCCAGCTTGCTCACCTCCTGGCGCGACGACCCTGAGGACTGCAACCTGGTACTAACATGCAGAAAAACATATATACACAATCAGGAGCTCTGGTGAATACTGGTTAGTGCTTAGACCCTGCATCTTGGGTGAGCCCATCATCCACTGGGGTGACCTGCCTGTTGACTTATTCTGCTGGTTTTTGGGTGCCACTCTACTGCCATAGCTACTGGTCTACGAGCCTGACCCCTAATTGTGACAGCTATCTTCTAATCAGTGCTGGGTGGAGCACAGCTACATGGGGGAGTACCTTGCCTGGGAGACCCCCCTGACAATGCACCTTGTCCCGATGTTGATGAGAATAAGGGTCTTTCCCCACAACCCTGAACCCTTGGCTGTGGTGGTCTGCAGGCAGGGGCATTTCTCCACTGTACTGAACAATCCAGTGAGGTCGGGAAAACCCAATTGTTGAGATGGGACCCCATTTGTAAATTATTGTAACACTATTATATGCTTATGGATAAATTGTATACCGCCCAGAAAACTGACACACAGATCAAACCATTTTTAAGGCTGTGTAGTCAACAGTTGAGGTATATGACAATACACAGTGTGATACGCTACAGAAAAACTCAAGGGCACATTAGAAGTGTTGGTAGTTTATCTGATGCCAGATCCCTTGCCAGGAGCTTACTAACTTGTAGATAGTGGTGGGATGACTCCGACCCATTTGATTTTAGTCCTGATGGGAGGAGAATGAGAGGAGCAAATGTTTACTATTTTATGATTATCAATTATCAGTCACTGCTCAGGTATCTATGCTCTCTGACCGAGCAATGGATAATGTGGAGAGATATCTTCAGTGTTTTTAATATATTATGTCTTTTGTATTTTTTTTTCACTTGTGCCTGTATGCCTATGTACAGTGCCTTGCAAAAGTATTCATACCCCTTTACATTTTCCACATTTTGTCATGTAACAACCAAAAACGTAAATTTATTTTATTGGGATTTTATGTGATAGACCAACACAAAGTGGCACATAATTGTGAAGTGGGAGGAAAATGATAAATGGTTTTCAAATTTTTTTACAAATAAATATGTGAAAAATGTGGCGTGCATTAGTATTCAGCCCCCTTTGCTCAGATACCCCTAACTAAAATCTAGTGGAACCAATTGCCTTCAGAAGTCACCTAATTAGTAAATAGAGTCCACCTGTGTGTCATTTAATCTCAGTATAAATACAGCTGTTCTGTAAAGCCCTCAGAGGTTTGCTAGAGAACGAAATGTGGAACATTTCAAGGGGTATGAGTACTTTTTCAAGGCACTGTATATGATAGATACACTGAACTTGTTACACTTAACCACTTCCAGACCACCCATCGTCGTTTTATGTCGGCTGTTTGAAGAGGAATACCGTTGTTATGGCAGCAGCTAGCTGCCATAACCCCGGTATCCTCTACTTCAGTGAGTGGTCTGGTTTAAGATAAAAGTGGTCTCTGTGGTGGATTCGCCGCAAGAGCACTTTTATTGGTGGCAGGAGAGGGCCCCCCTCCCGCCGTGCTGCGGTGCCCTCCGCGGCTTACCAGAACCGTCCACAGCGGCAGAGGCAATCGGATCTTCGCCCTTGCTGGGCATGGAGACAAGTGAGGGGAAGATGGCCCCCACCCGTCTCCATAACAATGCAGGGCAGAAGCGATGTCAAAACATCATTTCTGCCCACAGCTCTTAAAGGGCCATTTTGTTTTTTTTAAATGACAAATTTTTTTTATTGCATTTTAGTTAGGGATGGGCTTTATGTTCGGGTGGAACATGAGTTCGACTCGAACATTGGCTGTTCGCCCATTCGCCGAATAGCGAACAATTTGGTGTGTTCGACCTGCCAGGTTGCATGCTCAGGTATGGATTTTTGGGGGGACCCCATGCCATTTTTTAAAAATTTTGTCAGGGATTCCCCTTAAAATCCATACCAGACCTGAAGGGCCTGGTATGGAATTTTGGGGGACCCCAACGCATTTTTTTTTATTTTGGTTCGGGGTTCCCCTGTGGGGGAATCCCATGCTGTTTTTATCAATTAACTTTTATGTGTATTGCCGGACCAAAAATTTATTATAGCAGCGAGTAGTTTTAAATTACTTTATTTCCTTTAGAAATGTAATTTTGCTGTCAGACTGTTCTAAACACGGGAAACATGCGCCATTTTACAGGTATACTATAGAGACACCCCCAGGTACAAAATGTACAGGAATATTACACTTTTATTGTTTCAGTTTAAGCATTATTAAAATCACTGCTCCAGAAAAAACAGCCGTTTTTAAAACTTTTTTTTGCATTGATCCATGTCCCCTGGGGCAGGACCCAGGTCCCCAAACACTTTTTATGACAATAACTTGCATATTAACATTTAAAATGAGCACTTTTGATTTTTCATGTTTGTGTCCCATAGACTTTAGCGGTGTTTGCGTGTTCGAACAAATTTTTTGCCTCTTCGCAAGTTCTGGTGCGAACTGAACGGGGGGTGTTCTGCCCATCCCTAATTTTAGTCTAAATATGAGATCTGAGGTCTTTTTGACCCCAGATCTCATATTTAAGAGGTCCTGTCATTCTTTTTTTCTATTACAAGGGATGTTTACATTCCTTGTAATAGGAATAAAAGTGACAATTTAAAAAAAAAACAGTGTAAAAAAAATAAATAAAAGGTCAAATAAATAAATAAAAAAAATTGTTTAAATGCACCCCATCTGGACGAGCTCGCGTGCAGAAGCAAATGCATACGTGAGAAGCACCTGCATATGAAAACGGTGTTCAAACCACACATGTGAGGTGTCGCCGTGATCAGTAGAGCGAGAGAAATAATTCTAGCCTTAGACCTCTTCTGTAACTCAAAACATGCAACCTGTAGAATTTTTTTAAACGTCGCCTATGGAGATTTTTAAGGGTAAAAGTTTGTCACCATTCCACGAGCGGGCGCAATTTTGAAGCGTGACATGTTGGGTATCAATTTACTCGATGTAACATTATCTTTCACAATATTAAAAAAAATTAGGAAGACTTTACTGTTGTCTTATTTTTTAATTCAAAAAACTATTTTTTCCAAAAAAAGTGCGCTTGTAAGACCGCTGGGCAAATACGATGTGACAGAAAGTATTGCAATGACCACCATTTTATTCTCTAAGTTAGAAAAAAAAGTATAATGTTTGGGGGTTCTAAGTAATTTTCTAGCAAAAAAAACAAACAGTTTTTACCTTGTAAACAACAAATCTCTGAAAGAGGCTCGGCCCTTGAGTGGTTATTGCTAAAACTATTAAAATTTACATGCAAAAAAAATTATAAAAATGAACCGAAGAGACTGAGGTGAAAACAGGCTGACAGAACAGCCCTGACACACCAGACTTGAGACGTAAAAAAAAAAAGGTTGCGCTCACCTTACCACCGTGCAAAATCTAATATAACACAACCTAAAATACAATACATGTAGATTATATACCAATAAATCAATATTATTTCCAGTCCAAAACTAAAGGGCTATGGTGCAAAATAAAAGTGAAATCTTCTTAGAGTCCTAAGTGTTTTAGTGCTCTGTGCAAATCCACTTCAATCTCCTCCACTCCTTGTGTCCACTGTGTCTCCTATAAGGTACAAACTCACCAGAGGTTGTTGACCCCCTGAGCTTTTACCGAGGGAGGTCAATAAAAGATTTGGACCAATTGTGTGTCATACCATCATCCATGCTGTATATATAATGCCATCATAGTTACTCTCAGATCCGCATCATAAAGGAGAGGGCACCAGAAAGACATTTCATAGGGTAATACCATTTATTAAAGCCATGAAACCTCTATCTACAACCCTTGGCAAAGAACAGAAATTCCTATATAAAAGATAGCAAAGATGTTATCAATCACCTTCAGGGAGTCACTTTAAATAAAGATAGAATACTAGTAACGGTAGATATAGCATCACTTTACAGTGGGGAAAATAAATAGTTGATCCCCTGCAGATTTTGTAAGGTTGCCCACATACAAAAAAATGAAGGGTCTATAATTTTAATAATAGGTGTATTTTAAATGATGGAGACAGAATATCAACCAAAAATCCAGAAAAACACATGATACAAATGTTATAAATTGAGTTGCAGTTCAGAGAATACAATAAGTATTTGATCCCCAGGCAAAACATAACTTGGTAGTTGGTGGAGAATCGCTTGTTGGCAAGCACAGAGGTAAGACGTTTCTTGTAGTTGGTGACCAGGTTTGCACACATCTCGGGAGGGATTTTGGTCCACTTCTCTTTCCAGATCTTCTCTAAATCCTTAAAGTTTCTTGGCTGTCACTTGGCAACTCGAAGTTTCAGCTACCTCCATAAACTTTCTATAGGATTCAAGGATACGTTCACCTTTTGAAACATGTTACAAGTTACACCCATATTCAGGGTGTAACATGTTACAGATGCATCAGCCTCCCCTTCTCCCAAACCCCCAGTCTGACAGCTAGAGGGGTATCTTCTCCCTTCTGCTAGCTTTCATAATCCGTAAAAAAACACAGCGATGTGGGCCTCCACCCGCCAGTTTCATCTATTCACAGTGTTCTGTGAATCAAAAAACTGCAAGATCTTTGCGGCTGTAGGCTTGTTGTTCTCAACTGAACTACCACGGCGCTGTTGAGCCCTGTGGTAGTTGTCATAGTGGAAGAAAAGAGGTGGAAGGCGCGTGATCAAACGCTTGGATCAAGATTATACAGTTTATTATTATACAAATAAGACAAATGCATATATAAAAAGTTTCTACGTTTTCATAAAAGCTGGGTTACAAAATGTACACATAAAAAGTTTAAAAGTTGAACATGCCCATGCAAGGGCAAGTACTCAAAGTAGGCTGATGTATTTCGGGGGAATTTCCCTCTTCATCAGAGCCTTGCAAAAAGGAGAAGAATCTGTATAATGCGCTAAACCAACATGAAAGGAACGGCTAGTTGGGAGGTGTGTCACATGATAAGTGATCAGTTCTGCTTAGGTCTAGACCTGTCCACATCCCAGCGCTCGAGACAGAATAGATATCAAATATGTGTATAGTACAGAGCGTATGTTAAAAGTTGGGGTTGTGTGCTAACAATACAGACCAGAGACGTATAATTGAATTAGGAATTATATGTTAAAATACATAAAAAAACCAAAAGGTATAGACCTATTGAGGTATTTTCTATAAAGAAATAATAATACAAGTATTGAAGCATTAAAACATTTAAAAATTCAAACATTAAAACATTAAAAAACCTTTAAAATTGCTACTTGCTGAAGTGGGTTCACTAGACATAGCTATGAATGGGGTGCACATGTGGATAGACAGCATGCAAGATATATAAAAAAATACACATTAAAATGTATATATAGAAGCATATAAAGTGTATACATGTATAAACACACATACATGCATACACATGTGCGCATACACACACATGAAATTTCATATGCACACACACCTGTATAGAAATAAATTGAAACAACCAGCAAGTGTGCATGTAAAATCACACAATCCACACGTGCATGTACATATAAGCATGTGCACATGGCGTGCACAAAAAGATGCACGGGTGCACACGCAAACATATGCATGCAGAGACGCATGCGTGATGAGCACGCATCTGTTCTGTTGCTGGTGACAAAAGTAAAGCCACTATTATGTGAACATATCAGCGTGCAAACGGAGCACATAAACATACGTGCAGAGGTGTGCACATGGAGTGAGCTTAAAGAAGTGCATATTGCATTAAATTGAGGTGAGAAACTGGTGAGTAGGGATGAGCCGAACACCCCCCTGTTCAGTTCGAACCAGAACTTGCGAACAGGCAAAAAATTTGTTCGAACACCGTTAACGTCTATGGGACACGAACATGAATAATCAAAAGTGCTAATTTTAAAGGCTTATATGCAAGTTATTGTCATAAAAAGTGTTTGGAGTCCTGGATCCTGCCCCAGGGGACATGGATCAATGCAAAAAAACGTTTTAAAAAGGCCGTTTTTTCGGGAGCAGTGATTTTAATCATGCTTAAAGTGAAACAATAAAAGTGTAATATCCCTTTAAATTTCGTACCTGGGGGGTGTCTATAGTATGCCTGTAAAAGGGTGCATGTTTCCCGTGTTTAGAACAGTCTGACAGCAAAATGACATTTCAAAGGAAAAAAAGTCATTTAAAACTACTCGCGGCTATAATGAATTGCCGGTCCGACAATACACATAAAAGTTGATTGATAAAAACGGCATGGGAATTTCCCACAGGGGAACCCCGAACCAAAAAAAAAAATGACGTGGGGGTCCCCCTAAATTCCATACCAGGCCCTTCAGGTCTGGTATGGATATTAAGGTGAACCCCGGCCAAAATTTTTTTTAAAAAATGGCGTGGGGTCACCCTCAAAATCTATGCCAGACCCTTCAGGTCTGGTATGGATTTTAAGGGGAACCCCGCCAAATTTTTTTTTAAAAATGGCGTGGGGTCCCCCCAAAAATCCATATCAGACCCTTATCCGAGCACGCAACCTGGCAGGCCGCAGTAAAAGAGGGGGGAGGAGAGAGCGTCCCCCTCCTGAACCGTACCAGGCCACATGCCCTCAACATTGGGAGGGTGCTTTGGGGTAGCCCCTCAAAACACCTTGTCCCCATTTTGATGGGGACAAGGGCCTCATCCCCACAACCCTTGCCCGGTGGTTGTGGGGGTCTGCGGGTGGGGGGCTTATCGGAATCTGGAAGCCCCCTTTAACAAGGGGACCCCCAGATCCCAGGCCTCCCCCCTGTGTGAAATGGTAAGGGGGTGCAAAATTACCCCTACCATTTCACAAAAAAACTGTCAAAAATGTTAAAAATGACAAGAGACAGTTTTTAACAATTCCTTTATTTAAATGCTTCTTCTTTCTTCTATCTTCTTTCTTCTATCTTCTATCTTCCTTCGGTTTCTTCCTCCATCTTCTTCTTCTTCTGGTTCTTCTGGTTCTTCTGGTTCTTCTGGTTCTTCCTCCAGTGTTCTCGTCCGGCATCTTCCTCCGTGGCGTCTTCTTATTTTCTTCTCCTCGGGCCGCTCCGCATCCATGATGGCATGGAGTGAGGCTCCCGCTATGTGATGCTTCTCCTCTTCTGACGGTTCTTCAATAAGGGGGGCGGGGCCATCCAGTGACCCCGCCCCCCTCTGATTCACGGGGACTTGACGGGGACTTCCCTGTGGCATTCCCCGTGACGTCAGAAGGGGGCGGGGTTATGTAACCGGTGAGCCCCGCCCCCCTCTGACGTCACGGGGAATGCCACAGGGAAGTCCCCGTCAGGTCCCCGTGCGTCAGAGGGGGGCGGGGTCACCGGGTGGCCCCGCCCCCCATTATTTAAGAACTGTCAGAAGAGGAGAAGCATCACACAGTGGGAGCCTCCCTCCATGCCATCATGGATGCGGAGCGGCCCGAGTAGAAGAAGGGAAGAAGACACCGATGCCGCGGAGGAAGATGCCGGACGAGAACACCGGAGGAAGAACCAGAAGAACCAGAAGAAGAAGATGGAGGAAGAAACCGAAGGAAGATAGCAGATAGAAGAAAGAAGATAGAAGATAGAAGAAAGAAGAAGCATTTAAATAAAGGAATTGTCAAAAACTGTCTCTTGTCATTTTTAAAATTTTTGACAGTTTTTTGTGAAATGGTAGGGGTACATTTGTACCCCCTTACCATTTCACACAGGGGGGAGGGCTGGGATCTGGGGGTCCCCTTGTTAAAGGGGGCTTCCAGATTCCGTTAAGCCCCCCACCCGCAGACCCCCACAACCACCGGGCAAGGGTTGTGGGGATGAGGCCCTTGTCCCCATCAACATGGGGACAAGGTGTTTTGGGGGCTACCCCAAAGCACTCTCCCAATGTTGAGGGCATGTGGCCTGGTACGGTTCAGAAGGGGGGCCACTCTCTCGTCCCCCCCTCTTTTCCTGCAGCCTGCCAGGTTGCGTGCTCAGATAAGGGTCTGGTATGGATTTTTGGGGGGACCCCACGCCATTTTTTTTAAAAAAATTGGCGTGGGGGTCTGGTATAGATTTTGAGGGGGACCCCACACCATTTTTTTTTTTTTAAATTTTGGCCGGGGTTCCCCTTAATATCCATACCAGACCTGAAGGACCTGGTATGGAATTTAGGGGGACCCCCACGTCATTTTTTTTTTAAATTTTGGTTCAGGGTTCCCCTGTGGGGAATTCCCATGCCGTTTTTATCAATGAACTTTTATGTGTATTGTCGGACTGGCAATTCATTAATAGCCGCGAGTAGTTTTAAATGACTTTTTTTCACTGCTCTCAAAAAAACGTCCGTTTTAAAACTTTTTTTTTGCATTGATCCTTGTCCCCTGGGGCAGGACCCAGGTCCCCAAACACTTTTTATGACAATACCATGCATATTAGCCTTTAAAATTAGCACTTTTGATTTCTCCCATAGACTTTTAAAGGATGTTCTGCGGCTTTCGAATTTGCCGCGAACACCCCAAATTGTTCACTGTTCGGCTCAAACTCGACTCATCCTTACTGGTGAGTATGTATGAGGGAATTGAATCTCACCTACCTATGTGGTGTGGAGAGATGTGTTTCTCTTTCTGTGTGGTCTGTCAATAGTACGTACAAAGAATGACACGAGAGGAATGGAACAGGGAAAATTGGACCTGAAAGGGATGACCCAAATTACTGGTATGTATCAATTGTGACACCATCATTCTATATAGGGAATGGATAAGTCCATGACGTGAGTGAACACCTGTATTAATGACCTGCATCCGAGATTTGTGAGGGAACTGCAGCCTGCGTGCATCAGCGAGAGAGCAGGAAGCGTTTGCTTCTGTGGGTATTCTGAAAGCCTCTTGCCAGAGAGTGCCTTTAGCTTAGGGGAAGTTTTTGACCATCTTCCCCATGAGAGACATCAGCGATGTTCAGCATAGAAGTGCAGGCTTTTTAAAAAGCCGGCAGTGGGCGGGTCCGTGGGGCGGGCTGGTAGACCCTAGTGGCAGACCTGGGTGGATGGATCTCGGTGGAACGCACACCATTGAGTGAGAGGGCGTGGTCATGCATTCCAGAGGCCGTACATGTGTCCAATCATCTGTATGATCCTAGAGGGGGCTGGCCTGAACAGACAGTAGTCTGCGAGGGGCCAGATTACCGTGGGATATTGAGACTGTGCATGTGGGCGGCTCGTAACGGCGGACATGTGATTGTTCTGCACGAGCCAGGGAGCAACCATGTCATTCCCCAGATCGCACACCAGCCCACATGTAGGAGGAGCCACAGATGACAAGCCAAACTGTAGTGCACAGCCTGTGGGAATCCCCTGTCAGAAATGATGATAGTGTATACCTGCAGAGTGCAATCTCAATTGCAATTGGTGAATGAATGCAAATTGCAGATTGTAAGATGCAAACATTGATGAAGGATGCAGATATGAATTTTTATTTATTCTTGTTATCAAATTTTGATAATGTGTATCGATTATCAACACACACACACACCCACACACACACACATATATATATCTATATATTTATATATATACACATACTGTGGTAGTTCATTGATGCTTCCTGCTATTGTGTAACTGCTTGGCCATACAATGTAGGACCAAACAGCTTACACACAGAGTCTGCAAGGGCCTTGCATTGCACCCATAATCTGCTGATCTTGGGTGCAATGCTTTCTGGGCTCCCAACAAAAAAAAATAACAAATGCCCATTTTTTTAACTTCAAAAATATGTGCATTTATTTTTTTTTGTAAAGGTGAACTTATTCTTTAAGGTCTGGAGACTGGCTAGGCCACTTCGTGACCTTAATATGCTTCTTCTTGTGCCACTGCTTTGTTGCCTTGGCGGTATGTTTTGGGTCATTGTCATGCTGGAAGACCCACCCACGACCCATCTTCAGTGTTTTGGCTGAGGGAAAAAGGTTGTCATCCAAGATTTTACAATACATGGCCCCGTCCATTGGCCCTCAATGTGGTAAAGTCAGCCTGTACCTTTAGCAAATAAACAGCCCCAAAGCATCATGTTTCCACCTCCATGCTTGACTGTAAGGCTGATGTTCTTATGCCATGTACACACGAGCAGACTTTACGGCAGACTTTCTGAATGAACGGACTTGCCTACACACAATCAACCAAAGTCCGTCGAATTCGTACGTGATGACGTACGACCGGACTAAAATACGGAAGTTCATAGCCAGTAGCCAATAGCTGCCCTAGCGTGGCTTTTTGTCCGTCGAACTAGCGGACAGACGAGCGGACTTTTCGACCGAACTCGAGTCCGTCGGATAGATTTGAAACAAAGTTCGCTGGAGCCCACACACGATCGAATTGTCAGACGAAATCCTGTCTGCCGGGCAAAGTCTGCCGTAAAGTCCGCTCATGTGTACGTGGCATTAGGGTCATAGTCAACATTTTTCTTCCACCAAACACGGTGAGTTATGTTAATGCCAAAGAGCTAAATTTTGGTCTCATCTGACTACAGCACTTTCTTCCAATCCTTCTCTGAATCATTTAGAAGTTAATTGGCGAACTTCAGATGGGCCTGTACATGTACCTTCTTGAGGAGGGGGACCTTGCAGGTGCTGCAGGATTTCAATCCATGGTGGCATTTTGTGTTACCAATGGTTTGTTTGGTGAATGTGATCCCAACTGCCACAAGCTCCTTCCATGTAATTCTGGGCTGATCCCTCACTTTTCTTATGGTCATTCTTACCCCATGAGGCAAAATCTCACATGGAGCTCCAGATCAAGAGTGATCGACTGTTATTTTTGTATTTCTTCCATTTGTGAATATGCGGGCTCCAGTATTTGAAGAGAACGGAGTTAAAGAACATATAAATTACATAAGAAAGGAGTATCAAAGACATGGGGGGTTATTTACTAAAGGCAAATTCACTTTGCACTACAAGTGCACTGCAAGTGCACTTGGAAGTGCATATGTTGTAGATCTGAAGAGAGACATGCAAGGAAAATAAAAACCAGCATTTTATCTTGCACATGATTGGATGATAAAATCAGCAGAGCTTCCCTTCATTTCAAATATTCCCCTCAGATCTACAGCAACTGCACTTCCAAGTGCACTTTCAGTACACTTTCAAGTGCAGAGTGGATTTGCCTTTAGTGAATCAACCCCATAGGGGGTCATTTACTATAGCCCCGGGGCGCTAATTAGCGCTAATTGCCGCAATTTAGCGCTAATTAGCCCTAATCGAGCTAATTAGCGCTAAAATGGTATTCACTATAGCGCTGGTGAGAAAATACTCCAAAAATCAAATTTACTATAGTTCCCTGAAACCAAATACCACCCAAACCCTTATGCCCCGTACACACGGTCGGATTTTCCGATGGAAAATGTCCGATCGGAGCGTGTTGTCGGAAATTCCGACCGTGTGTGGGCTCCATCGGACATTTTCCATCGGATTTTCCGACACACAAAGTTGGAGAGCAGGAGATAAAATTTTCCGACAACAAAATCCGTTGTCGGAAATTCCGATCGTGTGTACACAAATCCGACGGACAAAGTGCCACGCATGCTCAGAATAAATAAAGAGATGAAAGCTATTGGCCACTGCCCCGTTTATAGTCCCGACGTACGTGTTTTACGTCACCGCGTTTAGAACGATCGGATTGTCCGACAACTTTGTGTGACAGTGTGTATGCAAGACAAGTTTGAGCCAACATCCGTCGGAAAAAATCCTAGGATTTTGTTGTCGGAATGTCCGAACAAAGTCCGACCGTGTGTACGGGGCATTACTCTGCTAAAACCTGGAGAATTGCACATGGAAATAATGTTTAGAGCATGATATAATTGCCTAAATGGTACTGAAATATGCGGTATATTATTTAAAGATAATCTGCTTTTAAACTGTGTAAAAAAGTGATTTTTACACTGAAATATTTTTAAAAGTCTGAGAAGTGAAAAATTCCCCGTTTTGGACAACTAGGTGCCAAGACAACTGAGCATGCTCAGACCTGAAAATAGCTCTCATTTTAACTCAAGTGTCTTTTTTACCCGGTGCTATAGTAAATACCAAAATGAGAGCTAATTAGAGAGCATTTTTTGGAAGTGAAAATCTGCTCTATTATAGTCCAATGCAAGTTTCAGCCATTGATTCTAATAGAACAATGGTAACTTTCACAAAAAAAACCTTTTAATGTTGAGATGAAATGTATCTTTCTCTGAAATAAATTTTCCTTTGCAACATTGTTGCTACTACATAAAATATTTTGTTTTTAAGAATACTAGAATTTGGAATGTTTTGATGTTTTGCTAAAATATATTTTTCTCTGTCACTTTCACTTGTTACTCTCCATCTCAAAACAATCTTTACCCAAACTCACACAGGTGTCTTTACAATCCACAAACAATACCATTGCTGATGCAAATTTAAAATGAATCACAATTTTTTGTGTTTTTTATTATTTCCAAATATTCATCATTTGAGCCCAAAAAATGTGATATGTGTACCAACATCCAAAATTGAAATGTAATTCCCCAAAATTTGAGGGTAATATTCTACTCTCACCCACAAAAAAACACCAAATATCACAGAATAAATCAAGAAGAATAACTCTTAAGTAATGTAATTCCATCACCTGCATGTCCAAAGAAATGCAGTATTTATGTGTTTTTATGTGTATGTATGTGTTTTAATGTGTAGGAGGTTCTCACGCATGGCAGCTCCGTGGCTTTGAGGTTAGAAGTTCTGCTTAGTATCCCTGAGTGTCTTGGTTCAAATCCCAAACATGCTGCTTCATGTAGAGAAGTTGTCTCATCTCCCAGTTCCTATAACTATGTCTAAATGTAGTATTTATGTGTAGGAGGGTTCCACCACTATTGTCTTTTCCAGATACACTATTTAGCCCAAAGTATTGGGACACCTGCCTTTACACACATGAACTTTAATGGCAGCCCAGTCTTAGTCCGTAGGGTAAAAATTTGATTTGGCCCACCCTTTGCAGCTAGAACAAGTTCTGGGAAGGCAGTCCACAAGGTTTAATGTGTCTATGGGAATGTTTGATCATTCTTCCAGAAGTGCATTCGTGAGGCCAGGCACTGATGTTGGATGAGAAGGCCTGGCTCACAGTCTCTGCTCTAATTTAGCCAAAGGGTGTTCTATCGGGTTGAGGTCAGGACTCTGTGCAGGCCAGTCAAGTTTCTTCACCCCAAACTTGCTCATCCATGTCTTTATGGACCTTGCTTTGTGCACTGGTGTGCAGTCATGTTCGAACAAGAAGGGGCTTTCCCCAAACTGTTCCAACAAAGTTGGGAGCATGAAATTGTCCAAAATGTCTTGATATGCTGATGCCTTAATGCCCTGTACACACGATCGGACATTGATTGGACATTCCGACAGCAAAATCCATGGATTTTTTCCGACGGATGTTGGCTCAAACTTGTCTTGCATACACAAAATTGTCGGAATTTCTGATCGCCAAGAACTCGGTGACGTACACCACGTATGACAAGACTAGAAAAGGCCAGTTCAGAACCAAGCGCGGCACCCTTTGGGCTCCTTTTGCTAATCTCGTGTTAGTAAAAGTTAGGTGAGAGACGATTTGCGCTTTTTCAGACTCTTGCTTTTCAGATCGTTTTCTGCTGTTCAGTTTGTGCTTGTGGGTTTGTATCTGCTCTTCAGTGCGTGCAGTCAGTTCGTATTGTATTATTCAGTGCGATCTTGTCCGCTCGTTACTGTTTTTCAGGTCGCTCTTCACAGGCCTTGCTGTTCTTCAGTGCGGTCTGTTACTTCGTTCTGAGCCGCCGACCGTTTTCTAGCCATTTTGCGTATACGTACTCCTCGTAGAGTTTGTGCTGTGTGGGGGCTTGGTGTTGGGGTCCTTACCTTGACACAAGTCCAGTCCATGAACAGGATGGGGAGGAGTTCATAGACCAAGAATTGGTTGCTTCAGCATGACCAGTTCTGTCATATGCCTTTGCTCCGTGAGATCCGTGAGAATAATCCTGATGATTTCAGGGACTTTCTCCAGATGACAGACCCCGTATTTCACTGTTTGTTGGCTTTGCTGACCCCCTATATCAGCAGGCAGGATACCTGCATGAGGCAAGACATCACTCCGGAGCAGAGGCTAGTCGCCACCCTGCGGTACTTGGCAACGGGGAGAAGCCTGCAGGACTTGAAGTTCTCGACAGGCATCTTCCCCCAGGCTCTGGGGATCATTATCCCAGAGACCTGTTCTGCCATCATCCAGGTCCTGCAGAAGGAGTATATTAGGGTAAGATTTTTTTCCTTTAACATTACATTTTATTGGATATAATGTTTGCTAATGTATTGTATTTCTTTCCTCATTCCCTAATTACCATGATTGTAATATGCTGTGAATGTCCCCTTTGTTCTCATGCATGCTGGATTTTTATGTAATTATTTTTTTTCTCCTTCAAACTTATTTGCCTTCACTTACCTCCACAGCATGCTCTCCTGGCCCTATATTCACCTCATGTAGTCACTTAACAATGTATTTTATCAGCTCCATAGTAGTGCTTTACCCCAAACACCCCCTAAAATGTGTAAAAATGTGATTTGTGCTTTAAATTCAGGCAGAGTGCCAGAGGCTTTTTTGGGGGGGTCTCCAAATCATTTTGAACCCTCCCTTCCCCCAACTGCTAAGTCAGCTGATACCAATTCTCTATCTATTCTCAATCATCTATCTGCTGACTTTGCCAAACCCATACACACTATACCCATCTCTTTTGTGGTCAGATGTATGGATGAATTCCCCAAAGCATGTAGTGCAAGGGCCTGCCTGTATACTTTCAAATGGTACTGTTTCAAGTTTCTGTATACTATTATTATCTTGATAGGTAATAGCAGAATGTCCACATGTGCTCAAATGTGTACAATGTGTATTTATATCTTTGTATTATGACACTTCTTATCTGTCCAGTGGGCTGCCAATAATGTAACTAAGGAAGGGCTGTTCAAAGTAATACCCATTATTTAGCCATTCATCTCTCAATGCAGTGGAGAGAGTTACCTGTCCAAGAGTCCCCCCCTATAATGTTAGAAATGGCCCATGAGAGGGGGGGGGGATCTGATAGTTGTATCTTATACTTTGGTCTTTAAAAACTCCCTCAAACAAATGTTATCTTGATGTTGGCCAAGAATGTGTCTAATCAGCTTTCCCTGTTTATGTGCAAAATTACTATTTTTTTTTGTTTGACTCCACAGTTTCCTTCCACTCCACAGGAATGGCAGACTGTAGCCTCCCAGCGGTGGGTCTTTCCTAACTGTGGAGGGGCAATTTATGGGAAACACGTCCACATCGTCCCACCACCCAACTGTGGGTCATACTATTATAATTACAAGGGGTTCAATAGTATTGTGATGTTGGCGGTGGTGGCAGCTAATTACGAGTTCCTGTATGTGGACGTGGGGAAGAATGGCCGGATGTCTGATGGTGGAGTCATCCCCCAGACAGAGTTCTACAGGCATCTCCAGAATGGCAGCTTGGACTTGCCACCTCCAGAAGACAATGTGGAAGGACTCCCATTCGTCTTCGTTGCGGATGAAGCGTTTGCGCTGGGGGACCATCTTATGCGGCCATTCCCGATGAGGACCCTCACCCCGGACCAGAGGGTTTTTAATTACCGGCTGGCCAGAGACAGAAGAGTGGTGGAGAACACGTTTGGAATCATGGCCAGCCGGTTACGCCTATTTCTTACACCCATACATATGGCGGAGTATAAACTGAATCATATTATCCTGGCGTGCTGTGTTCTACACAACTTTTTATGGCAACATTCTGCCAACTATGCTGGCTTAGTTGGGCCTGAGGCTGGAATTCCAAATGAACCAACCCTGACGGCGCTTGAAAGTGGCCGTCCTGGCTTGCCCCCCTGAGTGCCCGTGATGTCCGGCTAAGATACCTTAAATACTTTGCGGGGAGGGGGGCTATCAATATGGCAGACAATGTCTGAAACCTTTTTCAAATAAAAAAAAAATAACTACTCAAATCTTTGGTGACATTTACTGCTTGTGTTTCTTTTAGCTGACCCTGACAGAAATGTGATGAGTCCTGAAAATGGCATGATTGTGTAACCTTACAAAGTACTGTTGGGTGTTATTTACTAAAGGCAAAGACACTTTGCACTTAAAGTGCACTTGAAACTGCACTTGTAGTGCAAAGTGGATTTGCCCTTAGGAAATAACACCCATTGTCACAGAAAACACCACTTAGAGCACAACAAAAGTTTGGGAGCGTTTAAACAATAATCCATACATTCTTGATTATCAATCTTTTTAATACCAGCACAATCACATGTGCATTTAGAAAAGGTTTTTAAAACAAACCAACATGTTTGTTGTATAACAATTTTTGGTGTCACTAGAAAAAGTAGAAATGTCCATTTAAGATAAAACAGGCATGTTTAAAACCAACAAGAAAGACACAAATCTTAAACTTACAAAGTTCACATTTGGTAGAAATTGAAGGCAATATCAGACATGAGTATTTACAAACTGTGTTTGATATTGCGTTCAGATGGGGTGAAGTCACCCCAGGAAAAGCCAAATTTTGAAGATGCACACAAATTTCCGAATGTCAACATGTGCTACCTGCCATCACGGGGGATCAAGGGACGTGTTTTGGGGGTGCAACCCCTTCCTCACAGCTACTTTATTATTGAGGAAGGGGTTGCACCCCCAAAACGCGTCCATTGATCTCCCGTGATGGCAGATAGCACATGTTCACACACTGTGTGCATCTTCAAAATTTGGCTTTTCGGCAATTTGACCAAAAATGTATAAAATTTGTAGCACACACAAAACCAAAGGAATTTGGAGGGGTTTTAAACTCTCCCTAAAACATCAATGATGTTCTTCTTTTTTTGTTGAACATCATTGATGTTTTTCAGGATGTTTTCCAAGTCCCTATTACACCCCATGATCTCCCCGATCAGGATCTGTGCACTTTCCGAGGTGAAATGCCCTGGATCCACAACATCACCTAAAAGATAGAAACAAAAACACACCATGTATTATAAATCTGCCAGCATCCATCTCTTACCTGAGCCTGTGGTCGCAGACACTTACCTGATGTGGTGACAATTTCCACCATGTCTTCCTCCTCCTGCTCTGCTTGGGTGGATTTCCCCTTCTTCCAGAGGTGGGGGGTCTGTGGTCTCCTCGGATTAGAGGTGTCCTCCGAGTCTTTGATCCCCTATGATAAAAAAATATGAATACTTAGCACACAGATATTTCATGGCAGAACTATAAATATGAATCATTGCTTGGAAGTGGGGTACAATTGTCTATTTTGGCAGAGTTCCAAGATGTTTCATTTTTATTGTCCTTTGTCAAGCTTCAATACTTTACCTGTTTTGTACAAGCTTCACAGATGGAGACACCCCTATAGTATCCACTGGGGCACCTGTGTGGGACCCCCTAATAAAAATGGTGTTCTTGTGTCCCACACTAGTTCTCCAGCGTCCAGATGTGAAAACTGCTGAGTGTCCTCTCCTTACAGAGAATCTAGTTTGCATTTCATTCTAGTTACAAACCCATGTAGACAACCAAATTATTTTCAGACAAGTAGGCCATAAAAAATGTTGGCAAATGCATATGGCCAAAACAATGGTGTTTTCTAGGCTGAACGAACAAAATGAATAATGTGCCCATGAACATGAAAGTTGCCTTTTGAAACTGGATAACAGTTAAGAAAAGCACATGGAGCAGCACGAACGTAATAAACATTAAGAGTAGGAACACAGGACAACTACTTACTTTTTTGCAGCACTCTCCGGATCTTTCGGTACTGCTAATGCTCTCTTAATTTGAGGTCCGACCACTGTTTCCTGAGTTGATCTTTCGATCATCGTACCCCGAAATTCCGGTGCATTCCGGTGCTGATTTAATAAAGTGTTTTACATATCAATAGACAGTAGTGGGCAAAAATATTTGGGACAAGAATGAAAAATGCTGGGCTCAGAATGATAGTCTTTTATATTTGTTAACATTCAATTTGCGGGGGCGTGGCTTGGCGCGCAGCGAGGATGGCAGCCTAACTTCAGAGCTCCGCCAGATACTCGGCCCAAGCACATCTTTTCTGCACTCGGCACCGAGGATGAGCAGACAAAACAAGCACCCTCATCACACCCGATCATGGCGATCTATGGCCACAAGCGCTGGGAGAGATATCTCCGACATATTCTGGAATCAGGCTGCGGCATTGAGAGACATGGAGGGAGGCAAGATGGCGCCGGTCCATGCGGACGACGAGTTCAGTGAGGATTCTCAGTCGGCAGCAGAGGAGTACGGTAGGAGAAGCTCACGAGCCGATCACCCCCTTACATATGAGGACATGTCAAGCTTTGCAGCTGACATTAAGGCCTCGTTTTCTGCTGCCATCACAGATCTCAAATCCCCTCAGTCTTACAAAGAGTCTTCAACAGCCTCTTAGAGAAACCAGAAGACACAGAAATTGAGTTCATTCGGGCGCATAGAGCCCTGAGGGCCAGGGGCCCAGACACTTTACCCCCAAGAGACATAATCTGCTGCCTGCAAAGCTTTGCACTCAAAGAGGAAATAATGTTTAAAGCTCGCAGAAATGACCAAATCATTTTCAACGGCGAATGCATTAAACTATTTCAAGACTTATCCCAGACCACCTTGAAAAACCGCAGGGCCCTGCGACCTTTATTGGATAAAATAAGGGAGAAAGAGATAAGATATACTTGGCGCTTCCCCTTTGCACTATTGGTTACTTTTGATGGCAGACAGCACACGCTACGCACGCCAGAAGATCTCCCGGATTTCTGTGACGCACTCCAACTTGGAGTAATTGAGCTCCCGGACTGGTACCAGGAATTTATCATCCCACCCCAGGAACGGAGTCCATTACGCTCTCCTCTGAATACACCTGAGAAACAACATTCTAAAAAACAGAAGCATTCTCGTCAAGAGACACAATCAAATGGCACACCGCGCAGTCGCTCGCATCCCGTCGGAAACATGATGGAGGACCAGGAATAACAGCAACAGCTTCATTCCTGCATAGAAATGTTTGAGGAAACTGCACCCTGCTAATGTCTTTATCGGATGGCTTCCATACAATCGGTTTGGTTCATTTTTGGGGTTTATGTTTTTTTTTTTTTTTTTTTATGCTTTATATTCTAATGCTACCAGATCCAATTTGAGTTGAGTTATACTCACATTTCACTGATATTTACGGATCTCGGATAAATATGACCAAACTCAGTTAATTTAGCATACTTCAGGACACCAATGTGGTCTTCAGGAGTAGACTATCTGCTTATTGAAATATATCTACCAGATGCATATGGATTTTAAGGAAAATCAGCAGCGTTTTTGGCCTGGTTTTTATTTTTCTTTATGACCATTTTGGTTTCATTTTTCGTTTAAGAAGTTCTTGGTTGCTGTGTTCCCCCCCTCTGGACAAGAGGCAGTTAGGGAAACGAAGTTCATTTCATATTACGCTTCTCATAGGCTACATCCTATACTCCGTTTGCATTGGTGAAGAACGGATGACTCCATATTCACTCCACAACTTCCCAAGTGTAACCAAGAACTCAGCTATAGTTATAGACAATCATTCTATAATTATAAATATTCCTTAAATAGCAGAACCTAACTGTTTGACAAGGTGGCAAAATGGTGCCTATAGCCGACTGATTACTATTTTTTTTATTATTGTTCAATTAGTTTGGTTAGTGCAGATTAGACCTTTCAGCACACTAAATGAAAGTTTCAGGCCATAGTCTGGCCAGGCTTGGTTCACCCACTGTTGAATAACACCTTATTTCCACAGAGTGTTTAAACACCTACGTTTATTTGTGGATAGGTGTTTGTTCTCAAGGGGTCCCCCTCGCTGGGTGTCTTCCCCAACCTCACAGTAATATGAGCAGTGGGCAACGGCTGTGCCCATCAGCCCACACTAAATTTAATCTTCCAAGACGTACCATTCGTTCAAGGAAGAAGTACCTATATCCCCTCCACTCTTACTTCTTTACCCTAACTCTTTACTCTTCTTCCTATCTTTATCTTAAACTTTGATATCTCCTTTACATACATATACCTGTATAAAGTGATAGAATCTTCAGATAACAGTTATATATCTGCTATTTACATATTTCTCATTTATTTGTATATAATTTTTCCCTGTCTATTCTTATTAATTTAATTAATTTTATTTAATTTAATTTCATTTAATTTCATTTATTTTAATTTTTTTTTTGTATTTACCACTTATCTATCAAGCAGGGCATAAGGGAGTGTTGGAGCATCTCTCTCTGAATACCTACCATGGCTTACTCAGGTCTGGGAGGCAACCCTACAATCATCTCACACAACGTGAGGGGTTTGAACATCCCTGAGAAGAGATCCTCTCTCCTCAGAGAATTGAAAAAAGGTAGGCCCAATTTTGTTTTCCTTTAGGAAACACATTTCAAGACAAACCATATACCAAGATTAACTGACCACTACTTCACAGAGGCACATCATGCTACAAATAATACCTCCAAATCCAAAGGGGTCTCAATTTTAATCAGTAAAGACGCAAAATTTGAATTAACAGATAAATTAGTGGACCCAGAAGGAAGATTTATCTTCCTGAAAGGGTCATGTCATGGAACTACCATAACCCTGGCTAACGTATACTTCCCAAATTCAGGACAAATCTCATTCTGCCAGAAAATGATCACAGAGTTGACAAGTTTTCATACAGGTCGCGTGATCCTGGGAGGGGACTTTAACGTCCCTCTCAACCCCTCTGAAGATACTTCATCAGGGAAAACATATCTCACGTATAAAATTCTCAAATAAATCAAAAATCTGATACATTCTCTGTCATTGGTCGACACATGGCGATTTTTACACCCAGAGGACCGAGACTATACTTTTTACTCAATCCCACATAATCGTCATGCGAGAATAGACTTCTTATTTGTCACACAAAGGGACCTAGACACACTAAGTGAAGCGAACATAGGCATACAGACCATCTCGGACCATGCCCCAATAGCCATTACAATGAACATATCAGAACCCACTGTAAAATCCAACACATGGAGATTAAACTCTTCATTTTTAACAGACCCATCCTTACTACCAAAACTGACGTCATCATTAAGAGAGTACTTCACACATAACATCACCCCAGCAGCAGATCCCTTAATGGTCTGTCAGGCACACAAATGCTATATCAGAGGGGAGTTGATCCAAATGGGAACACATAAGAAAAAAGAAACAGAGAAAGAAATGGTTAAATTGACTAATAAAATACGTGAATTAGAGACCCTGCATAAGCAATCACTCACAACTCAATCAGCGGCTTTGTTACTGGAAACAAGAAAGTCCCTCAAAGACATTCTGGAAACTAAATCTAGGAGATTTCTCTTTTTTAAAAAAAAGATCTATTACGAACATGGGGACAAAACGGGGAAAATTCTAGCAAGGGCTTTAAGAGGTCAAATATCCCAACACTCAATTTTAGGCATACAAAATAAATCAGGCAAAATCGATAGAGCAACGGATAAAATAGCACAACATTTTCATGCATTTTATACTGCACTATACAATCTTCCACCCCAACACAAACCCAACAACATATTGAGAGACAGGGACCTGGCTATTAAAAATGATCTAAAAGAATCTAAACTCCCACCTCTAGCTACAGAGGACATTGCACAATTGGAGAAACAAATTGAAGCTTCAGAAATTCAAAACGCTATCAAAGATTTGAAAACAGGAAAGAGTCCAGGCCCAGATGGCTTTAGCGCCATTTATTATAAAACATTTACAGATATCCTGACCTCCCCTTTAACAAACGCATTGAATTCACTATCTAATCAGAGAACCGTCCCTCATGATTTCCTGGCGGCACACATAACAGTACTTCCCAAAGTAGGCAAGGACCCAACGCATTGCGCCAGTTATCGTCCGATCTCACTATTAAACCTTGACGCCAAGCTACTAGCTAAGATTATCGCTAATAGGATGAAACCCCTACTACATGACGTAATTGGACCAGATCAGGTGGGCTTTGTCCCCAATAGGGAAGCTAAAGATAATGTCATGAAATCCTTAGACCTGATATATGCAGCACATCAGCGAAAGATCGAGGGCTTTATCTTGTCCACCGACGCGGAGAAGGCCTTCGATCGAGTAGCTTGGGACTATATGATGAAGACCTGTGAGCATATAGGACTGGGACCACATATGCTGACGTGGATCTCAGCTCTGTATCAAAATCCCTCAGCCAAAATCAAAATAAATGGCACATTATCAGAAAGTGTCAGTATAAAAAATGGGACTAGGCAGGGGTGCCCATTGTCTCCTCTGCTCTTCATCATATCACTGGAGCCGTTCATTAGACATATCCTTTTAAATAGCTCTATTAGTGGTTTCAAATTAACAGACAGAGAATTCAAAGTTGCTGCTTACGCAGATGATCTTTTATTTTTCTTGACAGACCCGCACATATCTATCCCCTCATTAATGAAAGAGTTTTCCCTATATGGCTACATCTCCAACCTTAAAATTAATTTTTCGAAGTCCGAAGCTATGAACATCACGCTGCCGGCTGACAAATTGAATAGAGCTCAGAGTAACAGCCCCTTTAAATGGGAGAATTCCGCAATAAAATATCTGGGTACCTGGCTGACACCTAAACTCTCCTCAGTTTTTGAACGTAATTTTCCACCTACATAGTAGGTGAGGTTGGAAAAAAAAGACACAAGTCCATCAAGTCCAACCTATGTGTGTGATTATGTGTCAGTATTACATTACATATCCCTGTATATTGCGGTCATTCAGGTGATTATCTAATAGTTTCTTGAAGCTATCAATGCTCCCCGCTGAGACCACCACCTGTGGAAGGGAATTCCACATCCTTGCCGCTCTTACAGTAAAGAACCCTCTACGTAGTTTAAGGTTAAACCTCTTTTCTTCTAATTGTAATGAGTGGCCACGAGTCTTATTAAACTCTCTTCTGCGAAAAAGTTTTATCCCTATTGTGGGGTCACCAGTACAGTATTTGTAAATTGAAATCATATCCCCTCTCAAGCGTCTCTTCTCCAGAGAGAATAAGTTCAGTGCTCGCAACCTTTCCTCATAACTAAGATCCTCCAGACCCTTTATTAGCTTTGTTGCCCTTCTTTGTACTCGCTCCATTTCCAGTACGTCCCTCCTGAGGACTGGTGCCCAGAACTGGACAGCATACTCCAGGTGTGGCCGGACCTTGCATGCCATTGCTGAGCCTATCATCTACTAGGACCCCCAGGTCCTTTTCCATCCTAGATTCCCCCAGAGGTTCTCCCCCCAGTGTATAGATTGCATTCACATTTTTGCCACCCAAATGCATTATTTTACATTTTTCTACATTGAACCTCATTTGCCATGTAGTCGCCCACCCCATTAATTTGTTCAGGTCTTTTTGCAAGATTTCCACATCCTGCGGAGAAGTTATTGCCCTGCTTAGCTTAGTATTGTCTGCAAATACAGAGATTGAACTGTTTATCCCATCCTCCAGGTCGTTTATGAACAAATTAAATAGGATTGGTCCCAGCACAGAACCCTGGGAAACCCCACTACCCACCCCTGACCATTCTGAGTACTCCCCACTTATCACCACCCTCTGAACACGTCCTTGTAGCCAGTTTTCAATCCATGTACTCACCCTATGGTCCATGCCAACGCACCTTATTTTGTACAGTAAACGTTTATGGGGAACTGTGTCAAATGCTTTTGCAAAATCCAGATACACCACGTCTACGGGCCTTCCTTTATCTAGATGGCAACTCACCTCCTCATAGAAGGTTAATAGATTGGTTTGGCAAGAACGATTCTTCATGAATCCATGCTGATTACTGCTAATGATATCATTCTTATTACTAAAATCTTGTATATAGTCCCTTATCATCCCCTCCAAGAGTTTACATACTATTTATGTTAGGCTAACTAGTCTGTAATTCCCAGGGATGTTTTTTGGGCCCTTTTTAAATATTGGTGCTACATTGGCTTTTCTCCAATCAGCTGGTACCATTCCAGTCAATAGACTGTCTGTAAAAATTAGGAACAACGGTCTGGCAATCACCTGACTGAGTTCCCTAAGTACCCTCGGATGCAAGCCATCTGGTCCCGGTGATTTATTAATGTTAAGTTTCTCAAGTCTAATTTTAATTCCGTCCTCTGTTAACCATGTAGGTGCTTCCTGTGTTGTGTCATGAGGATAAACACTGCAGTTTTGGTTACTGAAGCCCCCCGATTCACTCGTGAAGACTGAGGAGAAGAATAAATTCAATACCTTTGCCATCTCCCCATCCTTTGTAACCAGATGTCCTTCCTCATTCTTTATGGGGCCAATATGGTCTGTCCTCCCTTTTTTACTGTTTACATATTTAAAGAATTTCTTGGGATTTTTTTTGCTCTCCTCCGCTATGTGTCTTTCATGTTCTATCTTAGCCATCCTAATTGCACCCTTACATTTCTTATTGCATTCTTTATAAATTCTGAATGCTGAGGATGATCCCCCAACCTTGTATTTTATGAGGGCCTTCTCCTTTGCTTTTATATGCATTTTTACATTGGAGTTAAGCCATCCAGGATGTTTGTTCGCTCTTTTAAATTTATTACCCAATGGGATACATTGGCTAATGCCCTTATTTAATATGCTCTTAAAGCAAACCCATCTCTCCTCGTATTCTTTGTTCCTAATATTTTATCCCAATTTATGCCTTTTAGCAAGGTTTGTAGTTTAGGGAAGTTGGCTCTTTTGAAATTCAGTGTCTTTGTGTTCCCTTCATGTTTCCTATTTGTGTGATTTATACTGAAACTAATTGACCTGTGATCGCTGTTACCTAAATTGCCCCGTATTTCCACATCTGTTATCAGGTCTGTATTGTTGGTAATCAGTAGATCTAGTAATGTTTTATTTCTAGTTGGTGCGTCTACCATCTGACCCATAAAATTGTCCTGCAAGACACTAAGGAACTGGCGAGCCTTAAATGAATGTGCGGTTCCCTCCGCCCAGTCTATGTCTGGATAATTAAAATCCCCCATTATGATAACACTTTCCATCCTTGCTGCTAATCCAATTTGTGATAGGAGATCCGTCTCCACTTCCTCCCTCAGGTTAGGGGGCCTATAGCATACTCCCAGTATTATTTTCCCCTTAGCTTCATCCCTTTGGAGCTCTACCCATAAAGATTCCACCTCCTCCCTAGCCCCCTCAGTGATGTCATCTCTCACATTCACTTGTACATTATTCTTGATATAAAGGCATACCCCTCCCCCTTTTTTACTCTCTCTATCCTTGCGGTATAGGGTATACCCTTGAATGTTTGCCAGCCAATCATGAGAGCTGTTGAACCAGGTATACCACCTATCCTTAAAACTATCGAAAAAGACTTACAAAATTGGCACACTTCATATTTTTCATGGTTCGGCAGAGCAGCCACATATAAGATGACTGTTTTGCCAAAAATTCTATACCTACTACGCACTCTACCTATAAAAATCCCCCACAATTTTTTCAAAAAGCTACACGCACTGCAAATGAAATTTATTTGGGCTCACAAACCGCCCTGTATTAAAGCCTCTCTCCTCACTAGACCCAAAAATTTGGGGGGATTGGGGATACCTGATTTTAAAAGTTATTACTTTGCCACACATCTTGCCTGTATCATTGATTGGCACTGACACTCAAAAAGTAAAGACTGGGTCACCATAGAAAATGACGTGTACTCTATCCCACTTCAATTTCTACCTCGGGTTTCCAAATTGAAATACCCCCACACAGTGAAGACTCACCCACTTATAGGTGCTTCCCTAGACATTTTTCACAGCCTAGCAAAGCAGTCTAAATTTTCTTCTCCACTAAGCCCTCTCACACCGCTAAAAGATAATCCAGACTTTCCATCGGGCATGGGTAATCACCTTCTGACAACAACAGACACCAATATGCCTCTTCTTGCATGGCAATGCTTCACCAACAAGACAATAAAAGATCTCCCTCAATTCAGGAGAGATAACAAAGCGCCTCACATGCCTATGTGGACATACTTCCTGGCACGCAGTTTTGTCAATTCTGCTATTTGCAGGAATAATTTTTCAAGAGACCTTACTGAATTCGAACAAATATGTATGAAGGGAGAACTAGTGGAAAAATCTACTTCTTTTTCTTATGCTTTGCTACAGAATTTGAAGAGTAATGACATGGACAGGTTCAGAGAGAGATGGTCAAAGGAACTGGATACACAGTTCACTGACAAACAATGGGAGGCAGCCTGTATTCTATCCCATAAAGGTTCGATAAGCACACGGATGCAGGAAACGGCTTATAAGATCCTGACTCACTGGTATGCCACCCCTGATAAATTACATAAATGGTACCCTCAGACTACCGATTTATGCTGGAGATGCAGTAAGGCTAGAGGTACGTTGCTACATGTATGGTGGCAATGTGATATGATACAAGCTTTCTGGCTTGGGGTTAGGAAAGTTATTCAACAGATCACGGAGACCAAACTAAAATTAGATGCGGCATGTTGCTTGCTACATGTAACAAATTACTCATTTAAAAAATATAAAGCATCTCTCTCTAAACATCTAATTAATGCAGCCAACTCACTTATTCCATTTTACTGAAAATCCACACACACTCCTACACTAAAAGAATGGCTTCATAAAGTTGCATACATCTGCGAGATGGAAGATACAGCAGCACAATCATCTGAAATTATCGAGAAATATCATAAAACTTGGTCTCCGTGGTTTGTTTTCAAGTACTCACAGGCCTTTGAACAACTAATGAGATAAATAGAGGGTCTGAATACCTTTCTTCTTGATTTGCTGATTTACAAACTCCCGGATATATCCCTAGAGATTTGGAACAATATAATGTGTTGAATATGGTAGATTCATCCTTCATATTATGGATCAAACCAACAGGTCCTCCCTAACAATGTAACCTAAGGTAACTTCTCCTATTATTTTCTTTGTCCCCCTTTTTTTGTTTTTTCTTCCCCTTCTCGCATATCCCACCCCTCTGAAATGTCTTCTGTACTTTTTCTCCTTATACTCTTTCCATATACCCTCTTAATAACAATTGAAGTACGTATTAATAAAAATGGTAGATCATATTTTAATTTATCAAGCCTACAATAATGACAGGACATGTATAATAACATTATGACCACCTGAATATCCTGCCTTTGACATCACCATGTGTCATAATTGATAACTTGGTTTCATTATATGTTTGCCAATCTTTATTAATATCCAAGACAACATAATTGTACTCAACTGGATTGTTCATTGTATTGTACTTTTTACCTCATTTTCAAATTTATTCTATACAGATATGTATGTATACAAGTTTAATGCTTTAATAAACTTTTATGTTAAAAAAAAACATTCAATTTGCAACAGTCATGAGATGAAAATTGTGTGTGATTGATGACTAAAAAACTAAAACTATGTCCCCTTTCATACACAGGAAGACCTCAGCCAGGACGAGGCTGTGGAATGTGGCACACAGAAGGAGGCTGTGGAATGTGGCAGCCAGGAGGAGGCGGGGGTTAGTGGCATCCAGGAGGAGGCGGGGCTAAGTGGCAGCCAGGAGAAGCCTGGGCCCAGTAGGAGCCTGACCGAATCGCAGGTTCCTCCCCTCCGCCTTCCAACCAAAAGACCCAGGAAGGGGAGTCACGTGCAGTATTCAGCACTCAGGCTGATTCAGGAGGCTTCTGCGTCCCTCAGAGCCACCCCCACTCCTGAAGAGGCCTTTGCCTGCATGGCTGCCACCAAACAGCAGGGCATGCAGGAGGGTCAATGCCAGCTGTGTGAGGACCTTCTTTATAAAGTCATTACTAAGGGGGTGAGGGGCGAAATCACACCCAATACCCACCTGAGTGAGTTGGAACATCCTCCTCCTCCTCCTCCTGCCACAACTCCACCACCACAGCCACAGCATTGAAGAAAGCGTGGAAGGAATACCAGAGAGTGATGACCTGGGTTCAGTCTGGTCTGGCAAAAGATGCAGTCTCTTGTATGACCACAGCCTGGGGACTTACATGTCATCTGTTGCTTTCATGAGGACTTCTGGGACTTCTGGACCAGACTGCACTCCCTTAGATATGGACTCCTCAGGCCACCAATTTTGATGTAAAATAATTGATGTCTGCCCTGGGAGCCAAAGGCTTCACCAATTTCTGCTGTTTCTCCAGCGTTGCCTCCCTCTTTGTTTGGTTCTGAGCCCTTAATAAAGGAATTTTTGTTTCAATTATACTCGCCTATGTGTGTTTTCCTTCAAAAAGGACAGTTTGTTTGTGAGGAGGCAGGTACATTTCAAAAATACAATGTGAAATTAACAAGGGACACCAACACCAAACAATCTCCTTGAGATTAAATAATACAAGATATCAATGGTGTTGTGGTAACTTGACACACAAAACACACACAAAAATATTCTGGAGTAAAACCCAAAAAAACAAAAAAAAACATCAGCCTTGAAAAAAATACAAAACAAAACTAGAAAAAAAATCAGCTTTGAAAAAAATACAAAACAAAAATAAAACAACAAAAAAGAAATTTGGTCAGATGTGACAAATCAAAATATATTGAGGGAATCACGATAAATAATAAAGAAAGAAGTTTGTGAGAAGTCTGTGAATATGAGCAGCAAAACTACTTCATTCTTCTCACATTATAAAGAAGAAGACAGTGCGCGGTATTAAACAATTTAAAACATTGCAGCGTGACGAAAGTGCTCTATCCATTCTGAACGCTAATTTTACCAGACTGAGCTGTTCCATCTCGGAATTTCTTCTGAGCATGCATGGCACCTTGTGCGTCGGAATTGGCCACACACGGTCGGAATTGACACTAATGGATTTTGTTGTCGGAAAATTTTATAGCCTGCTCTCAAACTTTGTGTGTCGGAAAATCCGATGGAAAAAGTCCGATGGAGCCCACACACGGTCGGATTTTCCAACAACACGCTCCGATCGCAAATTTTCGGTCGGAAAATCCGACCGTGTGTATGGGGCATAAGAGTTCCCTTCACTGGAACTAAGAGGCCAAGCCCAACTCCTGAAAAACAACCCCACATCATAATCCCCCCTCCACCAAATAATTTGGACCAGTGCACAAAGCAAGGTCCATAAAGACATGGATGAGTGATTTTGGGGTGGAGGAACTTGACTGGCCTGGACAGAGTCCTGACCTCAACACAACATAACACCTTGGAGAAGAATTAGAGCGGAAACTGTAGGTCAGGCCTTCTCGTCCAACATCAGTGCCTGACTGAGCATGGCTATGGACTTAGGGCTGGTTCACACCACAGAGATGCAGAGAATATGTGTAAGGCTGCCTGGTGGCTAAGTGGGTAGCAGTTCTGTCTAGCAGCACTTGGGGTGTTGGCTCAATTCCCCAAAATCATTATGCTTGTGTTGAAGTTTATATGTTCTCCCTGTGTGGGTTTCTCACCACAATCTAAAGACATGCTGGCATTTTATTTGTCTCCTGTCGAAAGCCAGGGACTGATGTTAATGTTTGTTAGCACTAATCATGCCTAGGGACTCGGACATTTCAAATTTTAGGGTTTACACTGCACAGGTACATATGCTTAGAAAACTGTTGCTTTGTAAATGCAAATAGACTTCGATCTTTGGCCTGTAGTTGGAGGTTTGATGCACATAGCCAAGGGCGAACACAGTTGCGAATACTATTATGTGTTCCAGCCCATCAGGTGCAATCACTGAGAAGACAGATTGAAAGATACTGGTGGGCGTGTACTTCTATTGGGCATGTCAGTGTGCTAACAATACAACCTCTCTTATATAAAGGGCTGCAGTGGGGGGGGTTCGTTGGGCCTGAGAAGGTCAGGTTTTTTGCTGTGATGCGTGGGGGAGAAGGAATAATATTATGCCTATTGACAAATGCCAAACTAGGGATATTTGCTAAAATTCTTGTGGATTTTTTCAATCAAAAGTAGGTTTATGTGGCCATGTTGTGTGTGTATTGTTCCGGTCTGACCATGCAAACATCGTTTTGAAGCATCTGCTGACCTTCTACTCTTTTTGATCTTGTTGTTTAATCGTGTACACAGAAATGCAGCTTCCAGCAGAACATGGTCACCAATGTATGTATGTGTGGATTGTGGGCTGGTGGTGGGTGTTTTGAATAAGTCTTTTTTAATATTATGTTGGAATGCTTTGTAAGAATGACTGTTAAGTATGTTTCTATAATCTTGCAGATAAAAATGTGATGTGTTGCCCGTTATACACTGTAATTAAAGCTGTATCCACTCTAAGGTTTTGTCAAATTTTAGATTGTAAGCTCCTATGAGCAGAGCCCTTAAAATCCAATTGCTAAATGTAGCACCATATATCCTGTCCAATTTTTTTAAGCTAGTAAATGAATGTACATTTTTTTTTTTCTGCTGATAAAATAAAAGTACATTATTGAACTTTGTTGTGGTGTTTTTTTTTCTTTTTTTTTTCTTTTTTTTTCTTTTTTTTTTCTTTTTTCTCTTTCTCTTTAGTTTTTGTGGTGGTGGTTTTGGGAAAGTGCAATATCTCTTATCTTATTTCTATATGTATTTGTGCACCAAAAAACTAATCTCTAGCATCTGGTTCACATTGATGCTACTTTGAAATCACGCTACTTCACTTGAAGTAGCATGATTTCAAAGTAGCAAGGTCAGTGCGATTTCAGGTGCTACTTGATAGACATCCATGTGGCTTCATACACAGATGTCTATTGAAGTCGCACCTGAAATTGGCAAAAGTAGTGCAGGAACTACTTTAGCAAATTGGTGCGGCACCACAAAATCGGTGTCGCATCGATTGGAACAGTGCCATTGCTGCCAATAGTCATGTGATTTGATCTCTCAAGTCACATGACAAATCGCTACAATGTAAACCTAGGCTTCTGCACACCTGCAAGTAAATGATAAAGGTGGAATCTTTATATATAACAGCTGTGGAGAATTGCAGGTAATGAATTCAGCTGGTGGATAGGCAGTGTTGTATGTGTCAGCTTTAGTTCACATTGGTGCGATTTGACATGTCAAATCGGTGACAATTGTTTTAATTGGTGCGACTTTGGAGTGCAATTTGTATTGATATCAGTGCAGAAACCTGCACAGATGTCTCTGAAATTCCCCCTGCAGTCGGGACTGACATGTGGGAATGAAATTGTGATTTCATCTGAACGATTTCCTCCCTCTGTCAGTGTGAACCAGGGCTCAAACTGGGCCTTTTGTTTTTGTCATTTGCCTGCTGCTATCCCAGGGACACCATTTCTTATCGAATGCCTTGAAATATGATAAGTAGAAATACAAATTTGCATATCTGAAAATAAACAAAAATAATAAAATTCTAATCGTGTTTGCGATCAAATATTTGCAGCAGCGATCAAAAGAGCATGGCTTCGCCTTCTGACCCAGAAATAAGTCATTGTAATCACCCAGAAGTTCCTGTGTTGGTCAGGATCTCCGTCTAGGTGGACATGGTGAGGTCCCTCTTTAGCAAAGAGGAGGTGCTGCTCATTTTCCAGATAAGGGTATGATGTCTACTTAATCAATGTGGGGGTGGATGTGGTAATTAGATTTGGTGTGGGTGGGGTTCATTAATTTGTTTGGCATCCCCACACATTTGCTTCTGGCCCATGTGCACACATCACTTCCTGCATTTGTTCTGCTGATGTAAATGCAAGTATAAATGAGAGCTCCTTTCTATTAAAATATATATGACTTGGTTCACAATTGGGCGACTTTGGACCTCCGAGTTGCTTGACAAGTTGTACCCCATGATTCTCAATGATAACTAGGGATGGGCCGAACACCCCCCTGTTCAATTCACAGCAGAATATGCGAACAGGCAAAAAATTTGTGCGAACACCGTTAAAGTCTATGGGACACGAACATGAATAATCAAAAGTGCTAATTTTAAAGGTTAATATGAAAGTTATTGTCATAAAAAGTGTTTGGGGACCCGAGTCCTACCCCAGGGGACATGTATCAATGCAAAAAAAGTTTTAAAAATGGCCGCAGGAAAAGAGGGGGATGACAGAGCGCCCCCCCTCCTGAACCGTACCAGGCCACATGCCCTCAACATGGGGAGGATATCCCCATGTTGATGGGGACAAGGGCCTCATCCCCACAACCCTGGCCCGGTGGTTGTAGGGGTCTGCGGGTGGGGGGCTCATCGGAATCTGGAAGCCCCCTTTAACAAGGGGACCCCCAGATCACGGACCCCCCTGTGTGAAATGGTAACGGGTACATTTGGACAATGGGACAAGTTCTTAATTAAAAAAGAAAAAAAATCCAGTGATGTAATCCTTCCTCGTCCTGAGATACGGAGAAAGACGCCACCATGACACGAGCTGCGTCCATGGGAGGAGCCCGCTGAATGATGCTAGACCTGCCGTGACAGTTCTTAAATAGCTGAGGGCGGGGCCACCCGTGACGTGCGTGGGAGACCCCGCCCCTCTGACGCATCCTCCCCATGTTGAGGGCATGTGGCCTGGTACGGTTCAGGTGGGGGGGCGCTCTCTCGCTGCCCCTCTTTTCCTGCAGCCTGCCAAGTTTTGTACTCGGATAAGGGTCTGGCATGGATTTTTAGGGGGGCCCCACTCCATTTTTTTTTTATTTTGGCGCGGGGTTCCCCTTAAAATCCATACCAGACCTGAAGGGCCTGGTATGAAATTTGGGGGAACCCCCATGCCATTTTTTTTTTAATTTTGGTTCGGGGGTTCCCCTTAATATTCATACCAGACCCAAAGGGCCTGGTAATGCACTGTGGAGGATCCCAGGCCATTTTTAACAATGAACTTTTATGTGTATTGTCGGGACCGACAATTCATTAATAGCTGTCACTAGCACTAGCACTTTTAAATGACTTTTATGGCAAAGAACTTGCATATAAGCCTTCAGTGAAAACTTTGGATTTTGCAGGTTCGAGCCCCATTGACTTCCACTATTCCAGCATATGTGATCTGACAGGCATTATTGCCGGCAATAGCGCTGCTTTCCATTTGCATTAGCGCTCAGTTTCTGAGAGTTGCAGTCTTTCTGGCATTTTCTGAGCGCTATTTTTTGGCACTGCAGGATAATTTTTCAGCGCTATAGTAAATGACCCCCCATAGTGTCTTTAGACATTATAACGCTTTCCATAATAAAGACCCAAGTCTATTGACCTTTTATAGAATAGATGGGGTTAAAAAACACTGGAGAGGGTTACATTTAAAGAAAGACATTTCACAAAATAAGACCCTTGGAACTTTGAACTAGAGACTTTGACCCCGAATGGTGTGAATTACAACAAATAATGATAAAAAGAAGGAAACCCTGGGATGGTACGGGTGAATGGGAAGGGAGTAAGCAATGGGTAAATCAAGGTAAAGGAAAAAGAAACATACTAAATATTGTAATTGGTATGAGGAATGCCCAGAAATAGTAAAAGAAAAAATCAGTAGGGAATATTATGGTTTCTGAGTGGTTTTGTTATAGTCATAAGGTTACGTCTTCGTTGCATAGTATGGGCGGATAAATCAGCAAAGAATGATAACCCTTGCATGCAGTCAGAGAAGTGTTCAGCACGTCTTGTGGCATAAATCAATTTTTCCTTAACCCTGTAATAATGAATCCTAGCAATGGTATCCCTAGGAAGCTTTGCAGGAATGTGTTGCGGTTTTCGGAAGTCTATGTATGCGGTCTATGACCAGTTCCTCTAAAGGCAAATCAGGCAAGGTCTCTTTCATTATGCAATACATTTGGCACCTTTCCATGTGGGTCGTGTGGCTACTGCAGGTATATCAATACCAACACAAATCCGCGCCTCCCTAATGGGTGGACATTTTTCCCCAGACATTATGTTAATTGCCAGACCACACTTGTAGTGTATTTAATACTGTGCGAGTGTGGTTGTTTCTATGTTGGCAAAACTATTCAGAAACTTTGTAAGCGCCTATATGGACACATAGCGGCAATGAAATCAAAAGACCCTGATTCCCCATGGGGCCGACACATTAAGTTAGTCCATTGTAAACGCTTTCCCAGAATCTCAGTTACAGCCTTAGACCGTATCCATCAGACGTGTAGAGGTGGAGACCTTAATAAACTGCTCCTCCAACGAGAGATGAGATGGATTGCAAATTTAAATGCCACCTCACCCCCAGGCCTTAATGAAATATTAAGCTTTAAACCATTTTTACAAGGCTTTACGTCAGGGGGCTATGAGAGGGATCTATAACCACCTAATTTGATCTTATCAGCCGACCATTTAGCAAAAGTCTGCCTATCGCACTCAATCATACAGTACTTTATATATGTATGTTTAGATTATGTAAAAAAATTTTTATTTATCTCTTTTCAAAAAGTCTTTTTCATTTATAATGAGGTTACATGATGTATGCGTTTTACATATGTATGCGTTTTGTTTGCTTTTGAGACACAATGCTACATTGATACCTGTAATTCCATCGGTATTTATATAATATGCCTCTGGTTATCTAATACATGACTGTATGTTGGGCTCATTGTACAGATCAAATATACATTGTACATTGCATGTAGATGTTTGTATATATTGCTTATACATGATTGTATATTGCGCTTAATCTGACACTCTGCTGCTCCATCGGCCGTGGTGCGCTTATTGCCAGCATCATGTCCCCCGGCACAGGTAGGCTCCACATCCTTCGATAGTGGAGCCATACTTAGGACTCTCGGCCGCCCATTGGTTCGCTGCTTGCACCTGCGCATAGCGGCTGCCATCCGGGGCGGCCTTACTGAGTCCTCCTTTCCTGTGTCGGCGGCGCTGCGACATCTGGCGTCGCCGCGCCCGTTGACGCGGTGTACGCCGGACGCCCCGGCGCCGGGGTTACAACTTCCTGGCACACATTACATCCTCTGCTGACACTGTTCAGCGGAGGGGGTTGACGCCGGGTCTTACTCACACCCAGTTTCACTAGCTAGTACCTTCAGTTGTCATTAATACACATTCCCCGCCCAACACAGGTGTTACCACTCCCTCCTCATTTGCTCTTTGCATTTAAAAAACCTCCAAATGCAAACACATTTGTGCTGCATATCCAGGTTTGGATGCCAGGCTGGAGGTTGTGATTCCATACATCCCACAATCTGTAAGTAAGCTTTACTCCCAATATTATTTCTTTTTGCCTATATCGTGACTGCATAGAGCAACGTGTACTGGGCATATCCTCACCTAACCTATCTTATCTACATTAAAAGTTTTTTGACTGTATGCTGCATACCATAGGACATGACTGTCGGGGATAAATATACTTGCATTGGCCCTAGACACCCACTATTCCTATATATCCATTCATGCATTACATATTATAATTATGTGTTTATATATATATGTGTGTGTATGTATGCCCCAACCTTGGCCAACCTTTCCCCTCTTTCCATTTTCCCCACTCCCCCTTCCCCTCTTCCCCCCCCCTTTCTTCCCTTCCTTGCTACAACTTATTACATTACATCCATTGCACATTTAATATTTATTTATGTATGGATTGTTACTTTATGGACCCTTGACATCTATACTCCAATAGTATTATATTATTTTATTTTTTATTTTTTATGTAGGGATGTACATTCCCCTCTTTGCATTGGTTGTTCCTCGTGGACGCTGGTGGTTTGACCTACCTGGCCGTACCTAATTGGCATCAATGACCTCCTCCTGATATATATCAGCAAATCTCTATACCATCTTTGAGTTCAGACCTCCACTTTATATATATCCACACATGTTACTCATATCTGAATCTGCAATGAACCATGGTGATGTTGACCTGAAGTACCTGTTGGCAGACTGTCAGACCATAGCCTGTTGCTCTGTATGCAGCTAATTGTTTGAACTAGTAAGTCCCTATAATGCTATATACTATTTTGAAAAATTATGGCATATTTTGAGTTTTTATTAGTATTGCATCTTTATCATTCTCTTTTCATTTCATATACATGGTTTTGTTTTGTTTTTTTTGTTTTTTTTGTTTTGTTTTGTCTCCAATAATTCTGCTCCTCTACACCCTCTATACCTATGAGATATACTCATGATATGTATGTGCATGTGTATGTGTATATATGTACATATACTAATGACTGGTATGTTTTATCAATATACTTCCCCCTAGATACCTCGCTCTGGGGGAAAAGATGGCAGAAGAGCGTCTATTCAGCAGTTTGAGCATATCATAGCAGCTGCACTTTCAGTTCTGTGTCCTCCCAGGGTATGCCCTGGGAGGACACAGAACTGAAAGTGCAGCTGCTATATGCTCAAGCTGCTGAATAGACGCTCTTCTGCCATCTTTTCCCCCGGAGCGAGGTATCTAAAATCTATCAGCCACTATAGACAACACTGTTGTGTGAATCAGCACAGGGATCAACCCTTCATTATGCACCAATAGTATATCCTACACACTGGGGGTGCTGTCAGTTGCTGTTTACCCGCCCGAGGAGTCAAGGCTTAGATAATCCTAGCCTGCGTCAATAGCTGACAAAGAGATTTTGATAAAGAGAATTTAAAATACAGCTGAGGGACGTGACGCCCTCTGTGTCTGGTCCTGATCTGCTGGCGGTCCTGGTTGTGTGGCGGCGTCGCTGATATTCGGATCTGGGCCCCGGTGGCTTACCGTTCTCCCCTTCCCCCTTGCCTGGGGTGGATGCCATACAGTATTGACCCTGCAATAGCATGACAGATATACACCCTACCTCTAGCCCCTGAAGAAGAGGTCGTAATCCTTATATAAAGCCTCGAAATGCGTTGGGCCTGCACTGTCAATTGGCTCCTTGCTGATATAGCCTTTGTGGGGTTTTGTGTAGCTCTGTCGACCTGTCATGTATATCCTGGTTGTATTTTTCATCATTTGTTAATTCTGGCATCCATTGTTGCTTTTATCCATTGTTTCTATTCTAGCACATGTTTTTCTTTTAAATTTTGATACAATAAAATTCTGATAATTTTTTATACTTTTTGTTATACCTTTTTTTGAGACTTCCACCCTTTAAAATCCCACTTAAGAGGAAAAATCGTCCATTGTATATGTATAAAGGGATGCGGGTTGGTTGTCTCATTCCATTAAGCTCTTGTCACCACCAGTTTCTCTCCTCACCTATTGTCAGAAACCATGAAATCAGACAGAGACAGAAGTACAGTTAAATCTCATTTGTTTAATAATAAAAGTAAAAAGAATAAATGTAGTCAAAACATAGCCAAAGTTCAGTAACCGGAATGTATAGTCAGCCAAACCAGAAGTCAGGGATCAATGTAGTGGAACAGCAAGCTCGATCTGGAGCTAGAAGGGTTGTCAGCAAAGCAAGTCTTGGTCAACATCTCAGAGACAATCTCCTGCGATCCTGTTCAAGACTTGTTTTGCTGACATCCCTTCTGGCTCCAGATCCTGCTTGCTGTTCCACTACATTGATCCCTGACTTCTGGCTTGACTGACTATCAGTTCCGTTTACTGAACTTTGGCTATGTTTTGACTACGTTTGTTCTTTTTTACTTTTATTATTAAACAAGTTTGATTTAACTGTACTTCTGTCTCGGCCCGATTTAATGGTTTCTGACACCCCCTATCAAAATCTTTGCGAGAGTTCCTTTTATTCGTAAGACATGAGACGTAGTTTATGCTATTATACTCACTTGCACATGGTTATAGATAGATAATATCTGGGCTATAGGCAGGGATGTGGCTGAACTCTGGTCTCCAATAAAACCAGCTAATTTCTGGTGGTCTCGGCAGGAATAATTTGGAATAGTCTCTCCAGGTCCGGATAAAATCTGTAAAACACTTTTAATGGCCTTTCTGGGATCAGAACACGAGTCATAAAGATGATATCCTAGGGTAACATTAGGCAGGATTGTTGAGTTCCTATTCATTTGGTCAATGGCAAAAAGGAACATTTGAAGTCTCTTGTAGTAATGATGCATAGGTCTGTTAATATAAGAGAATTAATACATTGGCTATAGGAGGTCATCAGCTTCCTAAAACCTAGAGGTTTAGTGACAAAGTGGAAATAAAAAGAGCTTATTCCAGTTGCTTACATATGATCTTCGCCATGTCAAAGATCCACTGCCCCACCCCTTTTCTGGTCACCCAGACTGCTTACCTGAATAATGGTTTGGTGTGGATTTTGAGGCAGACTGGTGGTTGTAGGGGTCTGCAGATAGGGGGCTTATCAAAATATGGAATCCCTTGTAAAAATAAGGGGACCCTGTAGATTCTGCCTCCCCCATTTAAAAAAAAAAATTGTAAATAAACGCACAGACAAATTTTGACATGTCCTTTATAGAACAAAAATTCTGTTGCTGTAAATCCACCCCCTGAACCAGGCTGACCTCAACATTGGGAGGGAAATTTGCGAAGGGGCGGGGGTAAAGCCCAACAGTCATTGGTTATTATAGTTTAAATAAAAAAATTTAAAAAAATGTTCACCACCAAAAAAAGAAAAATACATTCCAGTCTATTGTAGCCCCAATGAAAATCTAGCATGGATTTTAACAAAGATCCCACACAAGAATATTCCATTCCTGTCTCCCACAAAATCCACACCAGACCCTTATTGGAGATTGCAGCCTGGTTGACCAGGAATTGGAGGGCAAAGAACCCCATCCACAACCAAACAAGGCCACATGCCCTCAATATGTGGAAGGTACCTTGCTAGGGAGCATAACCCTTGTCTTCATGTTGACAAGTCCTCCTCTTTTCAACCTTGGCTCTTGGTTGTGAGGTGTCCATGAGGGGAAAACTTATCAGGATCTGGAAGCTCCCTTGAAAATAATGGTGGCCTAGATACCCATATGTGAATAAGTAACGGATACATGGAACCACTGCTTACTCATTTACAAAAAAAACAAAAAAAAGACACCCTAACAAAAATAATAAAATAAAACAAAAAATGTCCCACAATGGTAATTCATCAATGCCATTGCCCAGTTATGTAGATCCTTTTCAATAATAAGTGACACTTGCTGACCCACCAAAAAAAAAAAAATGTAGACACATCTGCTCCTGATAACTGCCTAGATATTGTATGGTATATTAAAGTATGTACGATGGAAGATGTAAACCTTTAATGAATGTAGGTAGTTTGCTGGGAAGTGCAGCATGGTGCAGTAAACATTTAGAGTCCAGTTGCAGAGAACAGAACTTGTATTAATGTCAAAGTTCAATAATTCACGACAAGCCCGACAGCAAGATGCCCGACCAGGAAAACGTACACAATGTACCAGCAGTGTGTAGCAGAGCAGGTCTCTGATGTGCCAACAGCATCTCTGTCTTGAGGGGTCAAATGCATCCTGGTCAGTCTGTATCCAAATGGGGAGGTCTTCAGGAAGGATGGTGTGTTCCTATGCTTTCCCTACTCATCTGGAACCTCTCCCTACCACTTATCACTGTCTCTACCAGATGGGTGACCTGGCCCTACACTAGGGGAGAATGTAAATTAAACAGTGTGTGTTTAGTATCACTTTAAATAGACTCTGCCTCATCCAAGATAGATCCAATTGGATAGCTTCCCCAGTGACTCAGGAAACCATAGAGGGAACATGTTCCTTTTGACTTACTCTTCTGATGCTCTGCAGCCTCCTTGCAACCTTTCCCTCTCCATCTGCACTATGTTCAAAGGACATGTTTGCTAATTGTTCTTGGCTGAAGTTGGTGTTTTATATAGTGTCATATATAAAATAAATGTATTGATTTGATTACCATCTGCTGTAGGTGATTAGTAGCACTCTGTGATCCAGATCCCATTCATTTTATTAAAAGTCATCCTTTTAGTCATAGATCCCCCTTTCCCTCTTTTCTTGAAGGTCCTCTCTGACATGACATGTACATCAAGGTAAATTTACATGCCCTAACCTATAACTAAAAAAAAGGGGTTGTTTTAACCAGCAGATATTGAACCAGTGGAGGTGCCAAGCTGGAAAATAGATGTTGAGCATGTGGGGATTGGGAAAAAACATTTTTTTTTTACACTTCAGCAAACACGCCGGCTTGGGAAGGTGGTAAGGAGGGTGTTGGTGAGTGCTGCCTTGAATTTAAGGCTGGGTTCACACTTATGCGAATTGGATGCAGGTTTTTCCCACATCCGATTCGCATGACAGGTGACTATGACCGGCTCTCAATGGAGCCAGTTCACACAGCTCCGGGTCGGCCACGGTCTGCACTAGAGAAGGTTCCTGTGTGTCTTTGGCTCCGTTTCAGGTCCAAATTCAGGCAAAAATTCGGACCTGATTCGTGCCTGAAACAGAGAACAAGGATGCACCGGACCCCCTGCTGTGAGCCGCAGCCGCAGCTAGTGTGAACCCAGAGTGTAGGTTAAAGGAAGCCCAATTCTTCATTGAACACTGTAATCAAAATTCCGTGGGGCTATCTTTTACTTTAATATATGACACAGAAACGTTGGCGTTCTTAGATCTGGAATTTATCATGATGGAAATACCATTTGTGCACAAAATTACAATAAACCCACGACGGGCAACTGCTATTTGCATCATAGGAGATGCCATCACCCATTGGGTGAACAACATTCCCAAAAGTCAGTTTTGTCATCTCAAACATAATTGCACACGAGAATCAGACTACATCACTCACAGCTAGGGATGGGCAGAACACCCCCCGGTTCAGTTTGCATCCAGAACATGCGAACAGGCAAAAAATGTGTTCGAACACGTGAACACCGTTAAAGTCTACGGAACTCAAACGTGAAAAATCAAAAGTGCTAATTTTAAAGGCTAATATGCAAGTTATTGTCATAAAAAGTGTTTGGGGACCCGGGTCCTGCCCCAGGGGACATGTATCAAAGCAAAAAAGAGTTTTAAAAACGTCTGTTTTTTCGGGAGCAGTGATTTTAATAATGCTTAAAGTGAAACAATAATGCCCCATACACACGGTCGGACATTGATCGGACATTCCGACAACAAAATCCTAGGATTTTTTCCGACGGATGTTGGCTCAAACTTGTTTTGCGTACACACGGTCGCACAGAGTTGTCGGAATTTCCGATCGCCAAGAACGCGGTCACGTACACCACGTACGACGAGACTATAAAAGGGCAGTTCAGAACCAAGCGCGGCACCCTTTGGTTTCCTTTTGCTAATCTCGAGTTAGTAAAAGTTTGGTGAGAGATGATTCGCGCTTTTTCAGACTCGTGGTTTTCAGATCGTTTTCTGCTGTTCAGTTTGTGCTTGTGGGTTTGTATCTGCTCTTCAGTGCGTGCAGCGAGTACCCTTGACTTGTCATTGTGTTCTTGTTCGTTTGTTACTGTTTTTCAGGTCGCTCTTCACAGGCCTTGCTGTTCTTCAGTGCATTCTGTTACTTCGTTCTGAGCAGCTGACCGTTTTCCAGCCATGTTGCATATACGTACTCCACGTAGAGTTCGTGCTGTGCGGGGGCTTGGTGTTGGGGTCCTGACCTTGACACAAGTCCAGTCCATGAACAGGGTGGGGAGGAGTTCATGGACCAAGAATTGGTTGCTCCAGCGTGATCAGTTCTGTCATATGCCTTTGCTCCGTGAGATCCGTGAGAATAATCCTGATGATTTCAGGAACTTTCTCCGGATGACGGACCCCGTTTTTCACCGTTTGTTTGCTTTGCTGACCCCCTATGTTAGCAGGCAGGATACCTGCATGAGGCAAGCCATCACTCCGGAGCAGAGGCTGGTCGCCACCCTGCGGTACTTGGCAACAGGGAGAAGCCTGCAGGACCTCAAGTTCTTGACATGCATCCCCCCCCAGGCTCTGGGGATCATTATCCCGGAGACCTGTTCTGCCATCATCCAGGTCCTGCAGAAGGAGTATATTAAGGTAAGATTTATCCTTTAACATCACATTTTATTGTATATAATGTTTGATAATGTATAGTGTTTCTTTCATCATTCCCTAAATACCATGATTGTAATATGCTGTGAATGTCCTCATGCATGCTGGATTTTTATGTAATTATTTTTTGTCCTTCATACATATTTGCCTCACTTACCTCCCCAGCATGCTCTCCTGGCCCTATATTCACCTCATGTAGTCACTTAACAATGTATTTTATCAGCTCCATAGTAGTGCTTTACCCCAAACACCCCCTAAAATGTTTAGAAATGTGATTTGTGCTTTAAATTCAGGCAGAGTGCCAGAGGCTTTTTTTGGGTGTCCCCAAATCATTTGTAACCCTCCCTCCCCCCAACTGCTAAGTCAGCTGATACCAATTCTCTATCTATCCTCAATCATCTATCTGCTGACTTTGCCAAACCCATACACACTATACCCATCTCTTTTGTGCTCAGATGTATGGATGAATTCCCCAAAGCATGTAGTGCAAGGGCCTGCCTGTATACTTTCAAATGGTACTGTTTAAAGTTTTTGTATACTATTATTATCTTGATAGGTAATAGCAGAATGTCCAAATGTGCTCAAATGTGTACAGTGTGTATTTATATCTTTGTATTGTGACACTTCTTACCTATCCAGTGGGCTGCCAATAGTGTAACTAAGGAGGGGCTGGCCAAAGTAATAACCATTATTTAGCCATTCATCTCTCAATGAAGTCAAGAGGGTTACCTGTCCAAGAGTTCCCCCCCTATAATGTTATAAATGGCCCATGAGGGGGGGGATCTGATAGGTGTACCTTATACTTTGGTCTTAAAAAATTCCCTCATAAAAATGTTAGCTTGATGTTGGCCAAGAATGTTTGTGTCTAATCTGCTTTCCCTGTTTATGTGCAAAATGACTAATTTTTGATTTTGTTTTGACTCCAGTTTCCTTCCATGCCACAGGAATGGCAGACTGTGGCCTTCTACTTTGCCCAGCGGTGGGACTTTCCTAACTGCGGAGGGGCAATTGATGGGAAACACGTCCACATCGTCCCACCACCCAACACGGGGTCGTACTATTACAACTACAAGGGGTTCAATAGTATTGTGATGTTGGCGGTGGTGTCGGCTACTTACGAGTTCCTGTATGTGGACGTGGGGAAGAATGGCCGGATGTCGGATGGTGGAGTCATCGCCCAGACAGAGTTTTACAGGCATCTCCAAAATGGCAGCTTGGACTTGCCACCTCCAGAAGACAATGTGGAAGGACTCCCATTCATCTTCGTTGCGGATGAAGCGTTTGCGCTGGGGGACCATCTTATGCGGCCATTCCCAATGAGGACCCTCACCCCGGACCAGAGGGTTTTTAATTACCGGCTGGCCAGAGCCAGATGAGTGGTGGAGAACACATTTGGAATCATGGCCAGCCAGTTACGCCTATTTCTTACACCCATACATATGGCGGAGTACAAACTAAATCACATTATCCTGGTGTGCTGTGTTCTACACAACTTTTTACGGAAACATTCTGCCAACTATGCTGGCTCAGTTGGGCCTGAGGCTGCAATTCCAAATGAACCAACCCTGACGGCGCTTGAAAGTGGCCGTCCTGGCTTGCCCCCCCTGACTGCCCGTGATGTCCGGCTAAGATACCTTGAATTCTTTGCGGGTAGGGGGGCCATCAATATGCCAGACAATGTCTAAAACATTTTTTAAATAAAAAAAAACAAAACAAGGTTTGGTGACATTTCCTGTGTGTGTTTGTTTTAGCTGACCCTGAGAGAAATGTGGTGAGTCCTGAAATTGGCGTGATTGTGTAACCTTACAAAGCACTGTTGGGTGTTATTTCCTAAAGGCAAAGACACTTTGCACTACAAGTGCACTTGAAACTGCACTGAAACTGCACTTGTAGTGCAAAGTGGATTTCCCCTCAGGAAATAACCCCCATTGTCACAGAAAACACCCATTACAGCACAACAAAAGTTTTGTAGCGTTGAGACAATAATCCACACAATCTTGATTAACAATCTTTTTAATACCAGCACAATCACATGTGCATTTAGAAAAGGTTTTTAAAACAAATCAACATGTTTGTTGTATAACAATTTTTGGGGTCACATTAGAAAAATTAGAAATGTCCATTTTAGATCAAACAGGCATGTTTAAAACCAACAAGAAAGACACAAATCTTGAACTTACAAAGTTCACATTTGGTAGAACTTGAAGGCAATATCAGACATGAGTATTTACAAACTGAGTTTGATATTGCGTTCAGCAGATGGGGTGAGGGTCACCCCAGGAAAAGCCAAATTTTGAAGATGCACACAAATTTAAGATTGTCAACATGTGCTACCTGCCATCATGGGGGATCAAGGGATGTGTTTTGGGGGTGCAACCCTTTCCTCACAGCTACTTTATTATTGAGAAAGGGGTTGCACCCCCAAAACGCGTCCATTGATCTCCCATGATGGCAGATAGCACATGTTGACACACTGTGTGCCTCTTCAAAATTTGGCTTTTCTAATATTTGTAAAAAAATGTTCAAAAATTGTAGCACACCAAAAAACAAAGGGATTTGGAGGGCTTTTAAACTCGCCCTAAAACATCAATGATGATCTTATTTTTTTGAAGAACATCATTGATGTTTTTCTTGATGTTTTCCAATACAACATTACACCCCATGATCTCCCCGATCAGGATCTGGGCACTTTCAGAGGTGAAAGGATCAGGATCCACAACATCACGATCACCTAAAAAGAGATAAAACAAAAAAAACACCATGTATTATAAATCTGCCAGCATCCATCTCTTACCTGAGCCTGTGGTCGCAGACACTCACCTGTTGTGGTGACAATTTCCACCACGTCTTCCTCCTCCTGCTCTGCTTGGCTTTGGGGGATTTCACCTTCTTCCAGAGGGGGGGGGTCTGTGGTCTCCTCGGATGAGGGGTGTCCTCTGAGTCTTTTATCCCCTATGTACAAAAAAATAGGTATACTTAGCACACAGATATTTGATGTCAGAACTATAAATATGAAGCATTGCTTGGAAGTGGGGTACAATTGTCTGTTTTGGCAGAGTTCTTTGTCAAGCTTGAATACTTTACCTGTCTTGTACAAGCTTCACAGATGGAGACCCCCCTATAGTATACACTGGAGCACCTGTGTGGGGCCCCCTAATAAAAAGGGTGTTCTGGGGTCCCGCCCCCTAATAAAAAGGGTGTTCTGGGGTCCCACACTAGTGCTCCTGCGTCCAGATGTGTAAACTGCTGAGTGTCCTCTCCTTACACAGAATCTAGTTTGCATTTCATTCTAGTAACAAACACATCTACACAACCCAATTCTTTTCACACAAGTAAGCCCCAAAAAATGATGGCAATTGCATATGGCCAAACAAACTATGTTTGATACGAATGAATAATGTGCCCATGAACATGAAAGTTGCCATTTTAAACTGGATAACAGTTAAGAAAACAGTTAAGAAAAGCACATGGAGCAGCACGAAACTAATAAACATAAAGAATAGGAACACAGCACTACTTACTTTTTTGCAGCACTCTCCGGATCTTTCTGTACTGCTCGTATTCTCTTAATTTGAGGTCAGACCACCGCTTCCTGAGCTGATCTTTCGATCGTCGTACCCCGAAATTCCGGTGCAGACTCTTGACTACTTTCGCCATTATCTTGGCCTTTCTGACGTTGGGGTAAGGTCCATACTTCCCGTCATGGTTGGCCTTCTTCATTATGTTGACCATCTCCAACATCTCCCCAAAGGACATATTTGATGCCTTATATCGTCTCCTTCTGGACGTTTCAGGCTCCGGGCTTTTCCTCCTCCTCCTCCTCGTTGGTCTAATTATCCGACACCTGCTCTGACTCCGCAGTGTGCTCTTCCCCGCTGTGACGAACGAGAAGGGGCTAGAAAGAACGTCAGGGGCGGGCGGCGTTTCACGCATGTGCGGTGTCTATAAAGCGTAAGGTAAGGTAAGGTAAGATTTTACATTGGGCCTATACTGCTTCTAGATTGAGGCCTGTATTTGCACAAGTTTAGTAGACTTTAGGCTGACATTAGGGTTTGTCTTGTGTTGTGTCTTGCAGTGAAAATAGATATTTTTATAGAGGATGAATTTATGGCCATATTCATTTATATGTACAGGGAGCTGCCTTGACTGTGGCAGATAAACCACCCACCTTATAAGAACCTAACAAAGAGGAAGGCAGCGCTGGATAGTTTGTTGGCATTTGTGAAGCAGGTGATCCCCATGGCAGACATCCTCTATTTGAAGGCCCTAATTGGTGGCCTGAGGAGCACATATCTAAGGGAGCACAAGAAGGTCCAGCATTCCCAGAGATCCGGAGCAGCAGGTGACATCTATCTCCCTAGGCTGTGGTACTATGACAGGCTGCATTTTCTGGCAGGTCAGACTGAACCCGGCCCATCACTCTCCAGTCTTCTTTCCACGCTTCTTTCCCCCCAGCTGAGGCTTCTGATGCCCAACCTGGGCCTTTCAGGCAGCAACATGTGGAGGAGCCCAGATTGAGCCAGGTATAGCATTCTTCTAAATATTTATGGTTGTCCAATCAATGATGTTAACTAGATGTTAGTTTGGAGTACTACTAATTTACGATTGTGATTGATGAAGCAAAAACTAAAACCATGTCCCTTTTTCATACACAGGGAAGTCTCAGCCAGGAGGTGGCCAGGCCGAGCAGGCTTCCTGATATCCTGGTCCTTCCCCTACACCTGCAAAGTCAAAGTGCCAGGAAGAGGAGTACCCTGGAGGAGGCTTCCATAGGCCTCTTTTGGAAGGCTACAGGGGCTCTAAAAACCCTCCACACTGTGGAGGAGGACTTTGCTGGCAGAACTGCCTGCAAAATGATGCGGATGGAGGAGGTCCAAAGACTCCTGTGTGAGTTCCTAATTTTGGAAGCTCTCAATAAGGAGTTGAGGGGCAAAATAACATGTGCTGCCCACATTTGTGACCTCACACATGGTCCTCCTCCTCCTCCTCCTCCAGGTCCTACTCCTCCTCCTCCTACTCCTCAAGGTCCTACTCCTCCTCCTGGCACATCTCCCACACCACAGCCACAGCATGGAAAGAAGCGTCTAAGGAAGACTCCTCAGGCCACCAATTTTGCTGGTAAAGAATTGATGTCTGCCCTGGGGGTCCAAGGCTTCGCTAATTTTAACTGTTTATCCAGCGTTGCCTCCCTCTTTGTTTGGTTCTGAGCCCTTAATAAAGGATTTTTTGTTTCAATTATACTCTCCTATGTGTGTTTTCCTTCAAAAAGGACAGTTTGTTTGTGAGGAGGCAGGTACATTTCAAAAATACAATGTGAAATTAACAAGGGACACCAACACCAAACAATCTCCTTGAGATTCAATAATACAAGATATCAATGGTGTTGTGGTAACTTGACACACAAAACACACACAAAAATATTATGTAGTAAAACACAAAAAAACAACAATAAAAACACTTGAAAAAAAGACAAACCCCAAAAAATAAAAAAAAACAGCCTTGAAAAAAACATAAAATATTTAAAAACAACCCCAAAAAAATTTGGTCAGATGTGACAAATCTAAATATATTGAGGGAATCCCAAATAATAATAAAGAAATAAGTTTGTGAGAAGTCTGAGTGAATATGAGCAGCAAAACTACTTCATTCTTCTCACATTATAAAGAAGAAGAGAGTGTGCTGTATTAAACTATTTTTGACATTGCAGCGTGACGAAAGTGCTGTATCCATTCCGAACGCTAATTTTACCAGATTGAGCTGTTCCGTCTCAGAATTTCTTCTGAGCATGCGTGGCACTTTGTGCATCGGAAATGGCCACACACGGTCGGAATTGACGCAATCGGATTTTGTTGTCGGAAAATTTTATAGCCTGCTCTCAAACTTTTGTGTGTCGGAAAATCCGATGGAAAATGTCCGATGGAGCCCACACATGGTCGGAATGTCCAACAACACGCTCCGATCGGACATTTTCCATCGGAAAATCCAACCATGTGTACAGGGCATTAAAGTGAAATATTCCTTTAAATTTTGTACATGGGGTGTCTATAGTATGCCTGTAAAGTAGCGCATATTTTTCGTGTTTATAACAGTCCGAAAGCAAAATTACTTTTCTAAAGGAAAAAAAAGTAATTTAAAAGCGCTAGCGCTGGTGCTAGCTATTAATGAATTGTCGGTCCCGACAATACACATAAAAGTCATTGAAAGTCATTGAAAAAAAAATGCGTGGGAGTCACCCAAAATTCCATTACCAGGCCCTTCGGGTCTAATATGGATATTAAGGGGAACTCCGCACCAAAATGTAAAAAAAAAATGGCATGGGGTTCCCCCCAAAAACCCATACCAGACCCTTCAGGTCTGGTATGGATTTTAAGGGGAACTCCGTGCCATATTAAAAAAAATGGAGTGGGGTTCCCCCAAAAATCTACACCAGACCCTTATCCGAGCACGCAAAATGGTAAGGTTGCAGGAAAAGAGGAGGGGACGAGAGAGCGCCCCCCTTCCTAAACCATACCAGGCCACATGCCCTCAACATTGGGAGGGTGCTTTGGGGTAGCCCCCCCAAAGCACCTTGTCCCCATGTTGATGGGGAGAAGGGCCTCATCCCCACAACCCTTGCCCTTGTGGGGGTTGTGGCAGCCAGCTTTGAGAAGGAAGGGGTGAGCCCAGCTCTGACAACCACATCCCAAAGGTGCTCTATTGGATGAGATGTGGTGACTGTGGAGGCCATTGGAGTACATTGACCTCATTGCCATGTTTGAGAAATCAGTGGTGAGATGATTGGAGCTTTGTGACATGGTGCATTATCCTGCTAGAAGGAGCCATCAGAATATGTGGACACTGTAGTCATACAGGGATGGACATGGTAAACAAAAATACTCAGGAAGGCCGTGCCATTTAAACCATGTTCAATTGGTACTAAGGGGGCTAAAGTGTTCCAAGAAAATATCCCCCCACACCATTACACCACCACCACCAGCCTGAACCATTGATACAAGGCAGGATGGATCCATGCTTTTATGTTGTTTACACCAAATTCTGACACCACCACCTGAATGTCGCAGCTGAAATTGAGATTTATCAGAGCAGACAACGTTTTTCCAATCTTCTATTGTCCAATTTTTTTGAGCCTATGTGAATTCTAGACTCAGTTTCCTGTTCTTAGCTGATGGGAGTGGTCTCCTGCTGCTGTAGCCCATCTGCTTCAAAGTTGGATGTGTTGTGCATTCAGAGATGGTATTCTGCATACCTTGGGTGTAACAAGTGGTTATTTGAGTTACTGTTGCCTTTCTATCATCTGGAACCAGCCTGCCTATTCCTCTCTGACCTCTGACCTCAACAAGGCATTTTCCTCCACACAACTGCGCTCACTGGATATTTTCTCTTTTACCCATCATTCTCTGTAAACCTGAGAGATGGCTGTGTGTTAAAATCTCAGAAATACTCAGACCAGCCCGTCTGGCACCAACAACCATGCCATGTTCAAAGTCACTTAAATCCCCTTTTTTCCCCATTCTGATGCTCGGTTTGATCTTCAGAAATTTGTCTTCACCACGTCTAGATGCCTAAATGCATTGAGTTGCTGCCATGTGATTGGCTGATTTGTGTTACCAAGCAATTGAACAGGTGTACCTAATAAAGTGGTTGCTGAGTGTATATTAGATTTTATTTCTCTGTTCTTATCTTTATTTTCTTTTTTAATCTATTTAGAATATTATGAATGAAATAGTTTGTTTTAATGTTTTTTTGTATTGCTTACTAATACAAATATATGTTTTTATTTATTTATTTATTAAGGTATGACCGTTAAGGTCTAAACCTTTCCGGTGCTCTGAAATTGTAAGTACATATATGTTTTAATCTTTTTATGTCATTACCTGTAGTAAGCAATAGTTTTTTTCATTAGCACTGTGTACATAGGTTTATAATGGCCGCTAATGTGTTGTTATGGTGAGTTAGGGACGAGACTCTCATGCCCGCCCCCACCAGTGCTTACTAATCCCTACACAAGAGGGCCCTCAGACAAGCCTGAGGAAGGAGAACGCATGCTCCCAACATGAACCACGCCTCGGATCCAGCAGCCACGCCATCTCCACTGACAGAGTGTACCCATGCGCACAGCCCAGAAGCGCTGAGAGCCATCAGCGCCGACACCTCTACCGGCTGCGTCTCGGCAGTGGCACAGATCCTGGGAGCGGAGGAACCCTCTATGATTTTTAAAAGCGTAGCGCACTTATTTTCTTGTGAGTGTCTCTCCTTTGTTTTATCCTTATAAAATGATTGATGCTGCACTTAGATGGCACTGCTTGTTTTCCTCTTGAGTTTAAAGGTTTCACTCTGGGGAAGGACAGGCAGTATGACCACAGGATTGTACGCTTAATGTTTTTCTGCTGGCGGCCCTTCCCCTCTTGTACCTGACAACTCACAAAAAGAGCGGGGGGGGGGGGGTTAAATAAGTTTCCCTCTAAATTTGGAAGCCCTAAAAATTACAGTCCATGATTTTTACCCATTTTGAATAGCTGTCTCTGTCTGTGAGAGCTTGACCAGGATAGGGTTGCAGCCACCCTGGCAATCTATCATATTTTTCACTGTAAATGTAATTTTTACCGTAGCACTTTCTACAGCAAGAATAATAATAATTAAAAAAAAAAAAAACTTTCATTTTGGTATAGATTTTAAGGAGACTCCATACACAAAAAAAATAAAAAAAATAAAAATATGTTGAGGTTCCTCTAAAAACCCATACCAGTCCCTTAATCCTATTATGCAGCCTGGCTGGCCAGGAAAGAGAGGGGAGAGGGGCACGTAGCCTCCCTTCCTGAACCATACCAGGTCACATGCCCTCAACATGAGTACACACTGGCAACGCACCCTGCCCCCATGTTGTTGAGGACAAGGGCCTCTTCCTTACAACCTATACCCCTTCCCCTACTTCTCATAAACGTCTCTCCTTACATCAGAATCCCAATCAGAGTTCCACTCACATCAGAGACCCCCATCACATTCCCCCTTACTTTGGGTCAAAGCAGAGACAATAGGCAATCTCAGCTCATCTGCATCCTCAAACTGTGTACAGGGATAGGCCTCTGACCCGAGCTGCAGGCCATATCAAATCTTGTAGTGGGATTAATGTGGCCCACAGGCTGTAGTTCGGGGAACCCTGCCTTACAGGTATGAGTCTCAGTAGACTTTTATTTTTTTGTTCCAATTACATACTTTACACAGAACATGCTAGTGACGTTCGGCTTCTCACGGCTCCTGTAATCGGCCATGAGACAGTTGACGGTGAAGACTCCTCCAATGATGATGTCTCCATCCTGAACATATTCATAATCCTCATATGCTGGTATAATCTGCAGCTGACAAGCTGGTGATGAACTGCAGATACCATGCAGGCATAATGTTAAACACAGATATAAAATAAGCCACATAGTTTTATAAATGAAATGTTAGCATAGATCTGAACAAATGCCGAGCAAGAAATCTGTACACCACATTGCATGGTGTGAGCTGCCGTGTCTGATGGTGCAGCAGGTCGGATCCCTCTGTGCTCTCTTTATAAAGATGAGTAGTGCAGAGATGTAAAACGTCGAGTTTGTTTGGTTGTAGTAAAGAGGAAAATAGGTCTATGTATTTTCATCGCCTGACGTTGCCTGAAAAGATTTTCTAATAAAAAAGTTAAAGCATATTCTATTAAAATATGAAATGTGATGAAATCCACCTGATGCTCTTAAAAGTTCACTACATTATGATAACAAAAAAACAACGCAAATAATATTGGAATTATTTACAGTCAAGTCAATCAGTAGGTTGCCTATGCCCATTGTGTAGATGATTGTTAAGGCCAGGCTCCGCCGGGTGACACACATTGGGGGGTGTCAGGCACTGCCCAGGGACCCCAGGTGCATCTGGGGCCCCTGCACTTTGCCTGTCATTCCAGCTTTGTAAAAACATTGATCGGATCAGCAGAGAGCCCAGCGGTGTGGGGGAGGCTGTCTGTAACTCCCCCTTCATCTCATCAAGTTAGGCTGTCCCTCGAGGATGTTCACTATTTCCAGAGGCAGCCAGAGGTGGTGGGCGGGGTTGGGGTGTGGCTGCCTCCTCCACTCCTCCTACAGACTCCTCCCCTCAGGCTGACCCCCTCTCACAGCTAAAGAAGAAAAAGGAGGAGAGACCACACGCCACAGCAGCCCGGGAATCTTCTGACATGCTGTAAGTGACTGAGCAATGCACACCGTCACTATATGCAGACCTAATCTGTCCCTACAATACCACGCTAACCTGGCACCATATAACACTCTGACCTGGCTCTATATATCACCCTAAGCTGCCACTATATACTACTCTGACCTGGCACTATATACCACCCTAACCTGGATCTAAATATCACCCTAACCTGTCTCTATATACCACACTAACCTGGCACCATATACCACCCTGACCTGAATCTATATATCACCCTAACCTGGCACTATATACCACCCTAACCTGGCTCTATATATCACCCTAACCTGGCACTATATACCACCCTGACCTGGCTATATATATCACCCTAACCTGGCACTATATACCACCCTAACCTGGCACTATATACCACCCTGACCTGGCACTACATACCACCCTGACATGGCTATATATACCACCCTAACCTGGCACTATATACCACCCTGACCTGGCACTACATACCACCCTGACCTGGCACCACCCTGACCTGGCACTATATACCACCCTGACCTGCCTCTATATACCACCCTGACTTGTCTCTATATATCACCCTGACCTGGCTCTATGTATCACCCTAACCTGGCTCTATATACCACCCTGATCTGGCACTATAAACCACCCTGACCTGGCACTATTACCACCCTAACCGGGCTCTATATACCACCCTGACCTGTCTCTATATACCGCCCTGACCTGGAACCAGCACACTCCTTAGACCCTTTAATTCCTTACCTCATTTCTGTATATGCCCATCTCAAGGACAAGAAAAAATGGCTAAAGATGGCTGTATCTGCAGCTCAACTGCTCTTAATTTATGAAAAAACATTCCAGATTGCTAAGTGTCATTCATGGCAGCTAATGACCTCATTACATCAGTACTTTTTCACATTTAATCTATATAAAATATTTATTTTTCTGCAAATTTGTTTGCACCCTTGTTTCTATTTTTGTTTTAAAGCAATATTATAAAAAGTTTCAGCTGAAATGTAAACTGCAACCGATTATTGAAAGTAAACTGAATATATACAACGGCAATGCAGCTCTCCTGTGCAGGATCACGTACAGGTCTGGGGCACGCACCAACCATTTCTTCTGTTGTTGGACACAGTGGGAGCCAATCAGCGGGTCCAGGGGACTCAATGTCTGCCGGTATCAGACAATCGTTTGGAACAGAAGCAGAGCAACGGTCTGAATATGTTAACAAGGCAGACTGCCATTCTATCAGTAGGGAAAGTAATGATCTTGTGTTCCAGAAACTTGAATCTCTGCTTTCCCATAGTACAAGCACCTCCCAGTAACCAGGCACATTTTAGACACACATGTAACCCCATTGATCGTCCCCTTCCTTGCCAGTTCCTGTATGTAATTTTGTGCACAGGGTCTGGGGCTTACGTGCACGCCGCTGGTGACCCACTCTCACTTTGATTGAACACAATGGTAGCAAATCAGCGGGTCCACTCAGTCTGAGGAGAGGCAGCATGGCGGTCTGCCTATGTAAACAAGGCAGACCACCGTTCTGCCAGAGGGGAAAATGGACATCCCCCACAGTTAGGAAGCACCCTCTAGGAACACATTAAACCCTTTGATTGCCCCTGATGTTAACTACTTCCCTGCCAGTGTCAATTGTACAGTGACAGTGCACTTTTTTAGCACTGATCACTGTATTGGTGTCACTGGTCTCCAAAAATTGTCACTAAGGCTGCTTTCACACCGGGGCATTGGCGGTAAAGCGCCACTATTTTTCGCGGTGCTTTATCTTAACTTTTGTGGAGGTTTTCGGCCACTACTGGGGCGCTTTTAACCCCCGCTAGTGGCCGAAAAAGGGTTAAAACGACCCGCAAAGTGCTGCTGCAGCGGCACTTTGCCGGTAGTTCGGCGGCACTGCCCATTCATTTCAATGGGAAGGGGTGCTTTAGAAGCGGTGTATAAACCGCTCCTTCACCGCTCCAAGGATGCTGCTTGCAGGAGTTTTTTTAACGTCCTGCCAGAGCATCGCCTCAGTGTGAAACCACTTGGGCTTTCACACTGAGACTGTAGGGGAGCCATTTTTCAGGTGCTTTACAAGCGCTATTTTTAGCCCAAAAGCACCTAAAATAAACCTCAGCGTGAAAGGGGTCTAAGGCCGCTTTCACATTGAGGCATTAGTAAAACGCCTAAAAAACATATAGCGCTATTGACGCGTTTTTACTGCGTTTATGCCGCGTTAGCGCTAAAAATAGCGCTAACGCCCATCCGTTTTAATCACGTTTTTAAATCGTTGGCGTTAGCTAACAACCCCACCCCCTTACATCACATCCTGTGCACTTCCTGGTTATACAGGAGGAAGATGGAGTATTATAAGCTGCTGTTAATGATTGTGCTACTCTTTTGGGAAGAAATCCTGAAACCACAACGTCGCTTTTGGGGTCATTCTATACAGCAAATGAATGCTGACAGAGGACAATTTGTGCTGCTATATCAGGACCAGGGGGTGCACCCTGATAAATTCAGAAATTATACCCAGATGAGCATTGCAACGTAAGAATAGTCACAATATTCCATTCCCATAAACCCACCCTCTATAGACCCAAACCCCTAACCCTAATACTAATTGCACTACCTATAGTCCCAAACCCCCCTCATATAGTCCCAAACCCCTAACTCTAACCCTAATCCCACCTCCTATAGTCCCAAACCCCTAACACTAACCCTAATCCCACCTCCTATAGTCTCAAACCCCTAACCCTAACCCTAATCCCACCTTCTATAGTCCCAACAACCTTACCCTAACCCTAATCCCACCTCCGTCCCAGAAGCCCTAACCCTAATCCCTTTCCCTAAAATCCCAAACCCCTAACCCTAATCCTACCCCCTATAGTCCCAGAAATTCTAATCCCACCCCCTATAGTCCCAAACCCCTAACCCTAACCCCAATCCCACCCCCTATAGTCCCAGAAACCCTAACCCTAATCCCACCCCCTATAGTCCCAAACCCCTAACCCTAACTCTAATCCCACCTCCTATAGTCCCAAACACCTAACCCTAACCCTAATCCAACCTCCTATAGTCCCAAACGTTAACCCTAACCCTAATCCCACCTCCATCCCAGAAACACTAACCCAAACCCTAATCCCACCCCCTATAGTCCCAAACCCCTAAACCTAATTCCACCTCCTATAGTCCCAAACACCTAACCCTAACCCTAATCCCACCTATAATCCCAAACCCCTAACCCCAACCCTAATCCCACCACCTACAGAACCAAACCCCTAACCCTAACCCCAATCCCACCCCCTATAGTCCCAGAACCCCTAACCCTAATCCCACCTTCTATAGTCCCAAACCCCTAACCCTAACCCTAATCCCACCGCCTATAGTCCCAAACCCCTAACCCTAACCCTAATCCCACCTCCTATAGTCCAAAACACCTAACCCTAACCCTAATCCCACCTCCTATAGTCCCAAACCCCTAACCCCAACCCCAATAACAACTCCTATAGAACCTACCCCTAACCCTAACCCTAATCCCACCTCCTATAGTCCCAAACCCCGAACCCTAACCCTAATCTCACCCACTATAGTGTCCAAACCCATAACACCAATCCTAATCCCACCTCCTATAGTCCCAAGCCCCCAATCCTAATCCCACCCTATAGACCCAAACCCCTAACCCTAATCCCACTCCCTATAGTCCCAGAAACCCTAACCCTAATCCCACCCCTTATAGTCCCAGAAACCATAACCCTAACCCTTATACCACCTCCTATAGTCCCAAATCCCTAACCCAAACTCTAATCCCACCCCCTAAAGTCCCAAAAACCTAACCCTAACTCTAATCCCACCTCCTATAGTCCCAAACCCCTAACCCTAACCCTAATCCCACCCCCTATAGTCCCAAACCCCTAACCTTAACCTTAATCCCACCGCCTATAGTTCCAGAAACCCTAAAACTAATCCCAACTCCTATAGACCCAAACCCCTAACCCTAATCCCACCCCCTATAGTCCCAAACCTCTAACCCTAATCCCACCCCCTATAGTCCCAGAAACCCTAACCTTATCACACCTCCTATAGTCCCAAACCCCTAACCCTAATAATAATCCCACCCCCTATAGTCCCAAACCCCTAACCCTAATCCCACCTCCTATAGTCCCAAACGTTAACCCTAATCCCACCTCCTATAGTCCCAAACCCCTAACCCTATTTCCACCTCCTATAGTCCCAAACCCCTAACCCTAATCCCACCTCCTATAGTCCCAAACACCTAACCCTAACCCTAATCCCACCTCCTATAGTCCCAAACCCCAAACCCAAACCCTAATCCCACCTCCTATAGAACCAAATCCCTAACCCTAACCCCAATCACACTCCCTATAGTCCCAGAAACCCTAACCCTAATCCCACCTCCTATAGTCCCAAACCCCTAACCCTAACCCTAATCTCACCCGCTATAATGTCCAAACCCATAACATCAACCCTAATCCCACCTCCTATAGTCCCAAGCCCCTAATCCCACTCCTTATAGTCCCAGAAACCCTAGCCCTAATCCCACCTCCTATAGTCCCAAACCCCGAACCCTAACCCTAATCTCACCCACTATAGTGTCCAAACCCATAACACCAATCCTAATCCCACCTCCTATAGTCCCAAGCCCCCAATCCTAATCCCACCCCTATAGACCCAAACGCCTAACCCTAATCCCACTCCCTATAGTCCCAGAAACCCTAACCCTAATCCCACCCCTTATAGTCCCAGAAACCATAACCCTAACCCTTATACCACCTCCTATAGTCCCAAACCCCTAACCCAAACTCTAATCCCACCCCCTATAGTCCCAAAAACCTAACCCTAACTCTAATCCCACCTCCTATAGTCCCAAACCCCTAACCCTAACCCTAATCCCACCCCCTATAGTCCCAAACCCCTAACCTTAACCTTAATCCCACTGCCTATAGTCCCAGAAACCCTAAAACTAATCCCAACTCCTATAGACCCAAACCCCTAACCCTAATCCCACCCCCTATAGTCCCAGAAACCCTAAACTTATCACACCTCCTATAGTCCCAAACCCCTAACCCTAATCCTAATCTCACCCCCTATAGTCCCAAACCCCTAACCCTAATCCCACCTCCTATAGTCCCAAACGTTAACCCTAATCCCACCTCCTATAGTCCCAAACCCCTAACCCTATTTCCATCTCCTATAGTCCCAAACCCCTAACCCTAATCCCACCTCCTATAGTCCCAAACACCTAACCCTAATCCCACCTCCTATAGTTCCAAACCCCTAACCCAAACCCTAATCCCACCTCCTATAGAACCAAATCCCTAACCCTAACCCCAATCACACTCCCTATAGTCCCAGAAACCCTAACCCTAATCCCACCTCCTATAGTCCCAAACCCCTAACCCTAACCCTAATCTCACCCGCTATAATGTCCAAACCCATAACAACCCTAATCCCACCTCCTATAGTCCCAAGCCCCTAATCCCACCCCTATAGACCCAAACCCCTAACCCTAATCCCACTCCTTATAGTCCCAGAAACCCTAACCCTAATCCCAACCCCTATAGTCCCAAACCCCTAACCCTAACCCTAATCCTACCCCCTATAGTCCCAGAAACCATAACCCTAACACTAATCCCACCTCCTATAGTCCCAAACCCCTAACCCTAACTCTAATTACACCCGGTATAGTCCCAAAGCCCTAACCCTAATCCCACCTCCTATAATCCCAAAACCCTAGCCCTAACCCTAATCCCACCCCCTATAGTCCCAAACCACTAACCTTAACCCTAATCCCACTGCCTATAGTCCCAGAAACCCTAACCCTAATCCTACCTACTATAGTCCCAACCCCTAACCCTAATCCCACCCCTATAGTCCCAAACCTCTAACCCTAATCCCACCCCCTATAGTCCCAGAAACCCTAATCCTAACCCTAATCTCACCAACTATAATGTCCAAACCCATAACACCAACCCTAATCCCACCTCCTATAGTCCCAAGCCCCTAATCCCACCCCTATAGAACCAAACCCCTAACCCTAATCCCACTCCTTATAGTCCCAGAAACCCTAACCCTAATCTCAACCCCTATAGTCCCAAACCCCTAACCCTAACCCTAATCCCACCCCCAATAGTCCCAGAAACCATAACCCTAATCCCACCTCCTATCGTCCCAAACCCCTAACCCTAACTCTAATCCCACCCTGTATAGTCCCAAACCCCTAACCCTAACCCTAATGCAACCTCCTAAAATCCCAAACCCCTAACCCTAATCCCACCCCCTATAGTCCCAAAAACATAACCTTAACCCTAATCCCACCGCCTATAGTCCCAGAAACCCTAAACCTAATCCCACCTCCTATAGTCCCAAACCCCTAACCCTAATCCCAACCCCTATAGTCCCAAACCTCTAACCCTAATCCCACCCCCTATAGTCCCAGAAACCCTATCACACCTCCTATAGTCCCAAACCCCTAACCCTAATTCCACCCCCTATAATCCCAAACCCCTAACCCTAATCCCACCTCCTATAGTCCAAAACCCCTAACCCTAATCCCACCTCCTATAGTCCCAAACCCCTAACCCTAATCCCACCTCCTATAGTATCAAACACCTAACCCTAACCTTAATCCCACCTTTTATAGTCCCAAACTCCTAACCCTAACCCCAATCCCACCCCCTATAGTCCCAGAAACCCTAACCCTAATCCCACCCCCTATAGTCCCAAACCCCTAACCCTAATCGCACCCGCTATAGTCCCAAACCTCTAACCTTAACCCTAATCCCACCTCAAATAGTCCAAACCCCTAACTCTAACTGTAATCCCACCCCTTATAGTCCCAACCCCCTAACCCTTATCCCACCTCCTATAGTCCCAAGCCCCTAACCCTAATCGCACCCGCTATAGTCCCAAACCTCTAACCCTAACCCTAATCCCACACCTTATAGTCCCAGAAACCAAAACCTTAACCCTAATCCCACCTCACATAGTCCCAAACCCCTAACCCTAATTCTAATCCCACCCCTTATAGTCCCAAACCTCTAACCCTAATCCCATCCCCTATAGTCCCAGAAACCCTAACCTTATCACACCTCCTATGGTCCCAAACCCCTAACCCTAACCCTAATCCCACCCCCTATATTCCAAGAAACCATTACCTTAACCCTAATCCCACCTCAAATAGTCCAAACCCCTAACTCTAACTCTAATCCCACCCCTTATAGTCCCAACCCCCTAACCCTTATCCCACCTCCTATAGTCCCAAACCCCTAACCCTAACTCTAATCCCAACCCCTATAGTCCCAAACCTCTAACTCTAATCCCACCCCCTATAGTCCCAGAAACCCTATCACACCTCCTATAGTCCTAAACCCCTAACCCTAACCCTAATCCCACCCCCTATAGTCCCAAACCCCTAACCCTAATTCCACCTCCTATAGTCCCAAACCCCTAACCCTAATCAGACCTCCTGTAGTCCCAAACCCCTAACCCTAACCCCACCTCCTATATTTCCAAACCCCTAACCTTAATCCCACCTCCTATAGTCCCCAACCCCTAACCCTAATTCCACCTCCTATAGTTTCAAACCCCTAACCCTAATCCTACCTCCTATACTCCCAAACCTCTAACCCTAATCCCAGCTCCTATAGTCCAAAACCCCTAACCCTAACCCTAATCCCACCTCCTATAGTCCCAAACCCCTAACCCTAATCCCACCTCCTATAGTCCCAAACCCCTAACCCTAATCCCACCTCCTATAGTCCCAAACCCCTAACCCTAATCCCACCTCCTATAGTCCCAAACCCCTAACCCCAACCCTAATCCCACCTCCTATAGAACTAAATCCCTAACCCTAACCCCAATCCCACCCCCTTTAGTCCCAGAAACCCAAACCCTAATCCCACCTCCTATAGTCCCAAACCCCTAATCCTAATCCCACCCCTATAGACCCAAACCACTAACCCTAATCCCACTCCCTATAATCCCAGGAACCCTAACCCTAATCCCACCCCCTATAGTCCTAAACCCCTAACCCTAATCCCACCCCCTATAGTCCCAGAAACCATAACCCTAACCCTAATCCCACCTCCTATAGTCCCAAACCCCTAACCCTAACTCTAATCCCACCCCTTATAGTCCCAAACCCCTAACCCTAATCCCACCCCCTATAGTCCTAAACCCCTAACCCTAATCCCACCCCCTATAGTCCCAGAAACCATAACCCTAACCCTAATCCCACCTCCTATAGTCCCAAACCCCTAACCCTAACTCTAATCCCACCCCTTATAGTCCCAAACCCCTAACCCTAATCCCACCTCCTATAGTCCCAAACCCCTAACCCTAACCCTAATCCCACCCCCTATAGTCCCAAACCCCTAACCCTAATCCCACCGCCTATAGTCCCAAACCCCTAACCCTAATCCCACCTTCTATAGTTCCAAATCCCTAACCCTAATCCCACCTCCTATAGTCCCAAAGCCTCTAACCCTAATCCCAATCCCTATAGTCCCAAACCTCTAACCTTAATCCCACCCCCTAAAGTCCCAGAAACCCTAACCTTATCACACCACCTATAGTCTCAAACCCCTAACCCTAACCCTAATCCCACCCCCTATAGTCTCAAACCTCTAACCCTAACCCAAATCCCACCTCCTATAGTCCCAAACCCCTAACCCTAATCCCACCTCCTATAGTCCCAATCCCCTAACCCTAATACCACCTCCTATAGTCCCAAACCCCAAAACCTAATCCCACCTCCTATAGTCCCAAACCCCTAACCCTAATTCCACCCCCTATAGTCCCAAACCCCTAACCCTAATCCCACCCCCTATAGTCCCAAACCCCTAACCCTAATTCCACCTCCTATAGTCCCAAACCCCTAACCCTAATCAGACCTCCTGTAGTCCCAAACCCCTAACCCTAACCCCACCTCCTATATTTCCAAACCCCTAACCTTAATCCCACCTCCTATAGTCCCCAACCCCTAACCCTAATTCCACCTCCTATAGTTTCAAACCCCTAACCCTAATCCTACCTCCTATAGTCCCAAACCTCTAACCCTAATCCCAGCTCCTATAGTCCAAAACCCCTAACCCTAACCCTAATCCCACCTCCTATAGTCCCAAACCCCTAACCCTAATCCCACCTCCTATAGTCCCAAACCCCAAACCCTAATCCCACCTCCTATAGTCCCAAACCCCTAACCCCAACCCTAATCCCACCTCCTATAGAACTAAATCCCTAACCCTAACCCCAATCCCACCCCCTTTAGTCCCAGAAACCCAAACCCTAATCCCACCTCCTATAGTCCCAAACCCCTAATCCTAATCCCACCCCTATAGACCCAAACCGCTAACCCTAATCCCACTCCCTATAATCCCAGGAACCCTAACCCTAATCCCACCCCCTATAGTTCCAGAAACCATAACCCTAACCCTAATCCCACCTCCTATAGTCCCAAACCCCTAACCCTAACTCTAATCCCACCCCTAATAGTCCCAAACCCCAAACCCTAATCCCACCTCCTATAGTCCCAAACCCCTAATCCTAATCCCACCCCTATAGACCCAAACCGCTAACCCTAATCCCACTCCCTATAATCCCAGGAACCCTAACCCTAATCCCACCCCCTATAGTCCTAAACCCCTAACCCTAATCCCACCCCCTATAGTCCCAGAAACCATAACCCTAACCCTAATCCCGCCTCCTATAGTCCCAAACCCCTAACCCTAACTCTAATCCCACCCCTTATAGTCCCAAACCCCTAACCCTAATCCCACCTCCTATAGTCCCAAACCCCTAACCCTAACCCTAATCCCACCCCCTATAGTCCCAAACCCCTAACCCTAATCCCACCGCCTATAGTCCCAAACCCCTAACCCTAATCCCAATTTCTATAGTTCCAAATCCCTAACCCTAATCCCACCTCCTATAGTCCCAAAGCCTCTAACCCTAATCCCAATCCCTATAGTCCCAAACCTCTAACCTTAATCCCACCCCCTAAAGTCCCAGAAACCCTAACCTTATCACACCACCTATAGTCTCAAACCCCTAACCCTAACCCTAATCCCACCCCCTATAGTCTCAAACCTCTAACCCTAACCCAAATCCCACCTCCTATAGTCCCAAACCCCTAACCCTAATCCCACCTCCTATAGTCCCAATCCCCTAACCCTAATACCACCTCCTATAGTCCCAAACCCCAAAACCTAATCCCACCTCCTATAGTCCCAAACCCCTAACCCTAATTCCACCCCCTATAGTCCCAAACCCCTAACCCTAATCCCACCCCCTATAGTCCCAAACCCCTAACCCTAATTCCACCTCCTATAGTCCCAAACCCCTAACCCTAATCAGACCTCCTGTAGTCCCAAACCCCTAACCCTAACCCCACCTCCTATATTTCCAAACCCCTAACCTTAATCCCACCTCCTATAGTCCCCAACCCCTAACCCTAATTCCACCTCCTATAGTTTCAAACCCCTAACCCTAATCCTACCTCCTATAGTCCCAAACCTCTAACCCTAATCCCAGCTCCTATAGTCCAAAACCCCTAACCCTAACCCTAATCCCACCTCCTATAGTCCCAAACCCCTAACCCTAATCCCACCTCCTATAGTCCCAAACCCCTAACCCTAATCCCACCTCCTATAGTCCCAAACCCCTAACCCCAACCCTAATCCCACCTCCTATAGAACTAAATCCCTAACCCTAACCCCAATCCCACCCCCTTTAGTCCCAGAAACCCAAACCCTAATCCCACCTCCTATAGTCCCAAACCCCTAATCCTAATCCCACCCCTATAGACCCAAACCGCTAACCCTAATCCCACTCCCTATAATCCCAGGAACCCTAACCCTAATCCCACCCCCTATAGTCCTAAACCCCTAACCCTAATCCCACCCCCTATAGTTCCAGAAACCATAACCCTAACCCTAATCCCACCTCCTATAGTCCCAAACCCCTAACCCTAACTCTAATCCCACCCCTTATAGTCCCAAACCCCTAACCCTAATCCCACCTCCTATAGTCCCAAACCCCTAACCCTAATCCCACCCCCTATAGTCACAAACCCCTAACCCTAATCCCACCGCCTATAGTCCCAAACCCCTAACCCTAATCCCACCTTGTATAGTTCCAAATCCCTAACCCTAATCCCACCTCCTATAGTCCCAAAGCCTCTAACCCTAATCCCAATCCCTATAGTCCCAAACCTCTAACCTTAATCCCACCCCCTAAAGTCCCAGAAACCCTAACCTTATCACACCACCTATAGTCTCAAACCCCTAACCCTAACCCTAATCCCACCCCCTATAGTCTCAAACCTCTAACCCTAACCCAAATCCCACCTCCTATAGTCCCAAACCCCTAACCCTAATCCCACCTCCTATAGTCCCAATCCCCTAACCCTAATACCACCTCCTATAGTCCCAAACCCCAAAACCTAATCCCACCTCCTATAGTCCCAAATCCCTAACCCTAATTCCACCCCCTATAGTCCCAAACCCCTAACCCTAATCCCACCCCCTATAGTCCAAAAACCCTAACCCTAATCCCACCTCCTATAGTCCAAAACCCCTAACCCTAATCCCACCTCCTATAGTCCCAAACCCCTAACCCTAATCCCAACTCCTATAGTCCCAAACAACAAACCCTAACCCTAACCCCACCTCTTATAGTCCCAAACTCCTAACCCTAATCCCAATCCCACCCCCTATAGTCCCAGAAACCCTAACCCTAATCTCACCCGCTATAGTGTCCAAACCCATAACACCAACCCTATTCCTCCTCCTATAGTCCCAAGCCCCTAATCCTAATCCCACCCCTATAGTCCCAAACCCTTAACCCTAACCCTAATCCCACCCCCTATAGACCCAAACCCCTAACCCTAACCCTAATCCAACCCCCTATAGTCCCAGAAACCATAACCTTAACCCTAATCCCACCTCACATAGTCCCAAACCCCTAACCCTAACTCTAATCCCACCCCTTATAGTCTCAAACCTCTAACCTTAATCCCACCTCCTAAAGTCCAAGAAACACTAACCTTATCACACCACCTATAGTCTCAAACCCCTAACCCTAATCCCACCCCTATAGTCTCAAACCCCTAACCCTAACCCTAATCCCACCTCCTATAGTCCCAAACCCCTAACCCTAATTCCACTCCCTATAATCCCAAACCCCTAACCCCACCTCCTATAGTCCAAAACCCCTAACCCTAATCCCACCTCCTATAGTCCCAAACCCCTAACCCTAATCCCACCTCCTATAGTATCAAACACCTAACCCTAACCTTAATCCCACCTCTTATAGTCCCAAACTCCTAACCCTAACCCCAATCCCACCCCCTATAGTCCCAGAAACCCTAACCCTAATCCCACCCCCTATAGTCCCAAACCCCTAACCCTAATCTCATCCGCTATAGTGTCCAAACCCATAACACCAAATCTAATCCCACCTCCTATAGTCCCAAGCCCCTAATCCTAATCCCACCCCTATAGTCCCAAACCCCTAACCCTAATCCCACTCCCTTTAGTCCCAGAAACCCTAACCCTAATCGCACCCACTATAGTCCCAAACCTCTAACCCTAACCCTAATCCCACACTTTATAGTCCCAGAAACCAAAACCTTAACCCTAATCCCACCTCACATAGTCCCAAACCCCTAACCCTAACTCTAATCCCACCCCTTATAGTCCCAAACCTCTAACCCTAATCCCATCCCCTATAGTCCCAGAAACCCTAACCTTATCACACCTCCTATAGTCCCAAACCCCGAACCCTAATCCCACCCCCTATATTCCAAGAAACCATTACCTTAACCCTAATCCCACCTCAAATAGTCCAAACCCCTAACCCTAACTCTAATCCCACCCCTTATAGTCCCAACCCCCTAACCCTTATCCCACCTCCTATAGTCCCAAACCCCTAACCCTAACTCTAATCCCACCCCCTATAGTCCCAGAAACCCTAACCTTATCACACCTCCTATAGTCCCAAACCCCTAACCCTAATCCCACCCCTTATAGTCCTAAACCCTTAAACCTAACCCTAATCCCACCTCCTATAGTCCTAAACCCCTAACCCTAATCCCACCTCCTATAGTCCCAAACCCCTAACCCTAACCCTAATCCCAACTCCTATAGTCCCAAACCCCTAACCTAATCACACCTCCTATAGTCCAAAACCCCTAACCCTAATTCCACTCCCCATAGTCCCAACCCCCTAACCCTAGTCCCACCTCCAATAGTCCCAAACCCCTTACCCTAATCCCATCCCCTATAGTCCAAAACCCCTAACCCTAACCCTAATCCCACCTCCTATAGTCCAAAACCCCTAACCCTAACCCTAATCCCACCTCCTATAGTCCAAAACTCTTAACCCTAACCCTAATCCCACCTCCTATAGTCCCAAACCCCTAACCCTAATCCCACCTCCTAAAGTCCCAAACCCCTAACCCTAACCCTAATCCCACCTCCTATAGTCCCAAACCCCTAACCCTAATCCCACCTCCTATAGTCCCAAACCCCTAACTCTAATTCCACCCCCTAAAGTCCCAAACCCCTAACCCTAATCCCACCTCCTATAGTCCCAAACCCCTAACCCTAATCCCACCCTCTATAGTCCCAAACCCCTAACTCTAATCCCACCTGCTATAGTCCCAAACCCCTAACCCTAATCCCATCTCCTATAGTCCCAAACCCCTAACACTAATCTCACCTCCTATAGTCCTAAACCCCTAACCCTAACCCTAATCCCACCTCCTATAGTCCCAAACCCCTAACCCTAATCCCACCCCTTATAGTCCCAAACCCTTAACCCTAACCCTAATCCCACCTCCTATAGTCCAAAACCCCTAATCCTAACCCTAATTCCACCTCCTATAGTCCCAAACCCCTAACCCTAATCCCACCTCTTATAGTCCCAAACTCCTAACCGTAACCCCAATCCCACCCCCTATAATCCCAAACCCCTAACCCTAACCCTAATCTCACCCGCTATAGTGTCCAAACCCATAACACCAACCCTAATCCCACCTCCTATAGTCCCATGCCCCTAATCCTAATCCCACCCCTATAGTCCTAAACCCCTAACCCTAATCCCACTCCCTATAGTCCCAGAAACCCTAACCCTAATCCCACCCCCCTATAGTCCCAAACCCCTAACCCTTATCCCACCCCCTATAGTCCCAGAAACCATAACCTTAACCCTAATCCCACCTCTCATAGTCCCAAACCCCTAACCCTAACTCTAATTCCACCCCTTATAGTCCCAAACCTCTAACCCTAATCCCACCCCTTATAGTCCCAGAAACCCTAACCTTATCACACCTCCTATAGTCCCAAACCCCTAACCCTAACCCTAATCCCACCCCCTATAGTCCCAGAAACCATAACCTTAACCCTAATCCCACCTCACAAAGTCCCAAACCGCTAACCCTAACTCTAATCCCACCCCATATAGTCCCAAACCCCTAACCCTAATCCCACCTCCTATAGTCCCAAACCCTAACCTTAACCCTAATCCCACCGCCTATAGTCCCAGAAACCCTAATCCTAATCCCACCTCCTATAGTCCCAAACCCCTAACCCTAATCCCACCCCCTATAGTCCCAAACCTCTAACTCTAATCCCACCCCAATAGTCCCAGAAACCCTAACCTTATCACACCTCCTATAGTCCCAAACCCCTAACCCTAATCCCACCCCTTATAGTCCCAAACTCTTAACCCTAACCCTAATCCCACCTCCTATAGTCCCAAACCCCTAACTCTAATCCCACCTCCTAAAGTCCCAAGCCCCTAACCCTAACCCTAATCCCACCTCCTATAGTCCCAAACCCCTAACCCTAATCCCACCTCCTATAGTCCAAAACCCCTAACCCTAATTCCACCTCCTATAGTCCCAAACCCCTAACCCTAATCCCACCTCTTATAGTCCCAAACTCCTAACCGTAACCCCAATCCCACCCCCTATAATCCCAAACCCCTAACCCTAACCCTAATCTCACCCGCTATAGTGTCCAAACCCATAACACCAACCCTAATCCCACCTCCTATAGTCCCATGCCCCTAATCCTAATCCCACCCCTATAGTCCTAAACCCCTAACCCTAATCCCACTCCCTATAGTCCCAAACCCCTAACCCTAACCCTTATCCCACCCCCTATAGTCCCAGAAACCATAACCTTAACCCTAATCCCACCTCTCATAGTCCCAAACCCCTAACCCTAACTCTAATTCCACCCCTTATAGTCCCAAACCTCTAACCCTAATCCCACCCCTTATAGTCCCAGAAACCCTAACCTTATCACACCTCCTATAGTCCCAAACCCCTAACCCTAACCCTAATCCCACCCCCTATAGTCCCAGAAACCATAACCTTAACCCTAATCCCACCTCACAAAGTCCCAAACCGCTAACCCTAACTCTAATCCCACCCCATATAGTCCCAAACCCCTAACCCTAATCCCACCTCCTATAGTCCCAAACCCCTAACCTTAACCCTAATCCCACCGCCTATAGTCCCAGAAACCCTAATCCTAATCCCACCTCCTATAGTCCCAAACCCCTAACCCTAATCCCACCCCCTATAGTCCCAAACCTCTAACTCTAATCCCACCCCAATAGTCCCAGAAACCCTAACCTTATCACACCTCCTATAGTCCCAAACCCCTAACCCTAATCCCACCCCTTATAGTCCCAAACTCTTAACCCTAACCCTAATCCCACCTCCTATAGTCCCAAACCCCTAACTCTAATCCCACCTCCTAAAGTCCCAAGCCCCTAACCCTAACCCTAATCCCACCTCCTATAGTCCCAAACCCCTAACCCTAATCCCACCTCCTATAGTCCAAAACCCCTAACCCTAATTCCACCTCCTATAGTCCCAAACCCCTAACCCTAATCCCACCTCTTATAGTCCCAAACTCCTAACCGTAACCCCAATCCCACCCCCTATAATCCCAAACCCCTAACCCTAACCCTAATCTCACCACTGTGTCCAAACCCATAACACCAACCCTAATCCCACCTCCTATAGTCCCATGCCCCTAATCCTAATCCCACCCCTATAGTCCTAAACCCCTAACCCTAATCCCACTCCCTATAGTCCCAGAAACCCTAACCCTAATCCAACCCCCTATAGTCCCAAACCCCTAACCCTAACCCTTATCCCACCCCCTATAGTCCCAGAAACCATAACCTTAACCCTAATCCCACCTCTCATAGTCCCAAACCCCTAACCCTAACTCTAATTCCACCCCTTATAGTCCCAAACCTCTAACCCTAATCCCACCCCTTATAGTCCCAGAAACCCTAACCTTATCACACCTCCTATAGTCCCAAACCCCTAACCCTAACCCTAATCCCACCCCCTATAGTCCCAGAAACCATAACCTTAACCCTAATCCCACCTCACAAAGTCCCAAACCGCTAACCCTAACTCTAATCCCATCCCATATAGTCCCAAACCCCTAACCCTAATCCCACCTCCTATAGTCCCAAACCCCTAACCTTAACCCTAATCCCACCGCCTATAGTCCCAGAAACCCTAATCCTAATCCCACCTCCTATAGTCCCAAACCCCTAACCCTAATCCCACCCCCTATAGTCCCAAACCTCTAACTCTAATCCCACCCCAATAGTCCCAGAAACCCTAACCTTATCACACCTCCTATAGTCCCAAACCCCTAACCCTAATCCCACCCCTTATAGTCCCAAACTCTTAACCCTAACCCTAATCCCACCTCCTATAGTCCCAAACCCCTAACTCTAATCCCACCTCCTAAAGTCCCAAGCCCCTAACCCTAACCCTAATCCCACCTCCTATAGTCCCAAACCCCTAACCCTAATCCCACCTCCTATAGTCCAAAACCCCTAACCCTAATTCCACCCCCTATAGTCCCAAACCCCTAACCCTAATCCCACCTCCAATAGTCCCAAACCCCTAACCTTAATCCCACCCCCATAGTCCCAAACCCCTAACCCAAACCCTAATCCCACCTCCTATAGTCCCACACCTCTAACCCTAACCCTAATCCCACCCCCTATAGTCCCAAACCCTTAACCCTAATCCCACCCCCTATAGTCCCAAACCCCTAACCCTAATCCCACCTCTTATAGTCCCAAACCCCTTACCCTAATCCTACCTCCTATAGTCCCAAACCCCTAACCCTAACCCTAATCCCACCTCCTATAGTCCCAAACCCCTATCCCTAATCCCACCTCCTATAGTCCCAAGCCCCTAACTCTAATTCCACCCCCTATAGTCCCAAACCCCTAACCCTAATCCCACCTCCTATAGTCCCAAACCCCTAACCCTAATCCCACCCTCTATAGTCCCAACCCCCTAACTCTAATCCCACCTCCTATAGTCCCAAACCCCTAACCCTAACCCTAATCCCATCTCCTATAGTCCCAAACCCCT